>NC_141695.1:1484916632-1485516632 GCF_964263255.1 Lissotriton vulgaris
CAAGGGAGTGTCGGCTCTGGACTATTGCTTAAGAATAAAAATGAATTTTATGACGCTACATATGCCAGTTGGTGTCAGGGGCAGAGATTCTCCATCTCTGATCACTCCCCCATCTTGATCCACATTGGGTCCCGTCCACAGGCCCTAAGACAACCTGGCGTCTAAACGTGTGGTTTCTGCAGGATCCCGAACTGGAGGATTCCCTCGGCCAGGAGCTCCGACATTACTTCTCCACCAATGTAGGGTCGGTCCCCTCGCAGGGAACGCTCTGGGAGGCGGGCAAGGCTGTCCTCTGCGGAGTCGCCAAGGGCCTCGTACATGCCAAGCACGCAGCCCAAACTGCCCACCTGGCGCAGCTGGAATCCAGAGCCGTTCACTTGGAACAGGCTCAACTGGCTGATGAAGATGCTGACTCCTCTAGACAGCTCGCGCTGGTTCGGGGCGAGATTCGACGGCTCTCCATGGAATCGGCCAAAATGCTCTGGCGCTCCTCTGTGGCGCATATCTACAGCTGGGGCGACAAGAACAGCAAACTGCTCCACAATCTGGTATCCTACCCTAGAGCCCACCGCATCATTCCTGAGATCCGAACGGCCCATGGGACACGCCATGTGACATCTCTGGCCATTGCGCAAACCTTTGCACAATATTATGAGGTCCTCTCCTCCGCGCGCCCTCCCGGAGCCTCCCTTGCTGCCTTGCTGACGGACTCCGGAACATGCCTTCCATGCCTTCCCAGGGAAACAGCGGATACCCTAGATGGCCCTCTCACTCCGGGAGAAATTCACGGGGCCATGTCCCTGCTACATTCCGGCAAGACGCCAGGGCCTGACGGTTTTCCCCAGGAATATGATGATCTGATTCCCATCTGACTGAGCTTTTCCGTCAAGTGGCCGAAGATGGGTCCTTCCCCTCTGAATCAGATGTGGCGACTATCGTGGTCATCCCGAAGACACACCCGCCTTCCCTGGACTGCTCCGATTACCGCTCTATCTCTCTGATAAACACTGAGATTAAAATCTTCGCCACTGCATTAGCTCAGAGACTCCGGCCACTCCTGCAGGATCTGGTCCACCCTGACCAATGCGGGTTCATGCCGGCCAGGGGTACCCATCACTGTATCCGTCCCCTTCACCTCGCGCTGGCCCATCGGCATCGGTTCTCCCCATATCTGGCCCTTCTCCTTGTGGACTTTGAGAAGGCCTTTGATACAGTGGATTCGGGTTACTTGAGTGATGTGCTGGAGAGGATGGGTTTCGGCCTTCCCTTCCGCCGTCTGGTCCAAGTTCTTTACAACTGCCCCAGAGCAATGGCGTGTCCTCCGCCCGTTCCCGATTCGGAGAGGCACCTGCCAGGGCTGCCCCTCTCACCACTCCTTTTCGCGTTGGCGATGGAGCCTCTGGCGGTGCTCATACGGCAAGACCCCCTCATCCAGGGCTGGCGATGGGACCGGAGCCTGGTGGACAAAATTGCTCATTATGCGGACGATGTTCTGATTTATTTGGCCGACCCGGAGCACTCTGGCCTCAGGTCTCTGAGAGCCCTTTCTGCTTTCGAGCAGGTCACAGGACTCCGCCTTAACCCGGCAAAATCCACACTGGTCCCCCTTCACCCCTCGCAGGCATGCTTTGACTGGCAGGCGGTGATCCCCCTCCGGTGAGGTAATTTGAATTTTATGGTCAATTGTGTCCCCTAACGTAGACCCCAACGGCTCCATGTACGTGCTTCAAGTACATGTAATTTCCCTCCATGATCAGATATGACGACGCAAATACATTTGCGTCCAGCGTTAACTTGTCCTCTTTTAGATCCACCATGAATGGGTCGATAATTCCGTTCCTAAGTACGCCGTGCCACTGTCTTTACATAGTGCACTTTCACGTTTTCCTGGCTCTGTTGAGTTAGGCCCTGATTTCTGCCATCGAGCCCTTTCTGCCTTCTGCCTCAAGAAGCTACAGCCTGGATCTGCATCCGTGACCCTTACCCTACTCCCTGCGCGGCGAGCGGTGCCCGGCTCGGCCTGCTTGCCTGCCAAAGACAATTTAGCCTTCAAGTTATCTGCTCCGCTCCTCGAAAATACATTCCTGTCTAGTGATTTAGGTAAACATCCCCCCAGCTGCAGAGCGAAGGGCCCGGCTTTTTTGTCTCCGTGCAAGTAATTCATTGCTCCAGTTACCATGGTAGGCCCATGGCCCCTCGCATTACACGCAGACACGTAGACACACATGCACGCATTAGCAGTAGCATAGAATAGCCTTTACTCGAGAGACCTTTCCTTCTAGATAATACAGTTCCTCAAACACAAGATATCAGATATGATTGGGTTTAGGTTGTTCTGACACGCCAGACTTCTGTCTCCCCTTATAGGGCTAAATGTCAAGTCCCCTTCACCCTCCAGTTCCACGTCAATCACACGTCATGTTGCCTGCGCGCGCATCCAGCCATATATTTTTGCTGACACTGCAGGATTTCTCTATGAATCCACCCACTTGTGACACTTTCATGTGACGTCTCTAGCACACACCTCCGTGTACGCCCTCGTGCACGCCTTCTGTTACGCACATGTGTTCTTATCTCGTTTTCTTTCAGCTGTTATGCCTTCTGTATCCATCATCATTGTATGCATTTACTATATATATTGTGCACTGTTAATAAAGCATTGTCTATCCCTTCCTGAACCTTCGTGGTGATGGAACATGATACCATGGTTCGAACCATTCCATTATTGGAATAAAACCCTTATAACTCAGACTCCACGGACTCTGCCTCTCATTTTGATTGAGCTATTTTATTGAACTTATACCGCATAGAAATTAAGTATACGGTAAATATTTATTTACCACATAATTTGGCGCCCGAACAGGGACCCCTCCCCCACCCCACGCGCCGGAGATGCGTCGCAGGTTCTGCCCCCGACTACAGCTGTGACGGACCCCATGCGCATCTGCAGGATTTCCTGTGTCTCCCTCAGGCCTACGGAGGTGACAGAGACTGCGGCCGACATCCAGACGAGGCGGTGAGGAGTGCGGAGGATCCCGACCAGAGCCCAGCCGAGAGAGCAGTGTCCGAGGTTTCGAGAGGCCCACCAGTAGAGACGAGGCGCATGCGTAGTGCGCAGCAGAAGCAGTGACGTCAGTCCAGTCCAGTCCAGTCCAGTCGAGTTTCCGAGGCCTTCCGTTCCGTGCTTCCCGGTGAGTACCGTTGCTGGGGACGCATCTAGACGGGTGCATGAATTTGTGTCCGGTCAAGACGGGTTTGGGTACGCAGACCCGGTCTGCACTGTTTTAGCAGTGTATCTGTACTGTTTAGCAGTATATCCAGTATCCAGTTATCCAGTTATTGTTCGTTCTGAAATGTTTAAATGTATTTTAATGTCGTGGTATGAGTGATTGTCTGATCTTCATTACTGTGTTCATTGTAATAGTTATGTCCAAGTTCGATTAAGTATCAAATATCAGGTATCGAGTTACAGAATGCCTTTATTCTCGAAATTACGTCAGATAGGAACTAGAAAAGGGATACTTGAGGAGGCTGTTCCCATCCCACCCAGGGACACTCCTGGTCATTTCATGTACCACAAGCACGGCTTAGATGCCATATTATTTCTCGACTTGTGGGCAGATTACACCAAGGACTTGGCAGAGAATCAGAGATGGCCCGTTACAGGGACATGGGATGCCGAATGCATCATGAGAGTAGAAGAAGCGTTGTGGAAAAAGAAAGCCAGACAGTCACAGAAAGATGCCATTGAATTATGGCGTAAAGAAGCACATAGACGAACAGAGAAAACACTCAGAAAAGCAGAGAAAAGTAGAGAGGATTCTGAAAAAGCCAAAGAAAAAGAACTATTGGAGGAAGGAGAACGAGTTAGAATGGAACAACACGACAGACAGAGTAATGCCATTGTGACAGGATTGTATCCAGTCCTGGCCGAGGGCCTGCCCAAGGCGACCCCGGAAACCCCCCCGAAAGATCTGCCCCCTCCCTTGGTTCCAACCAAACTACGTCATAAGACCGCAGCAGACATTTTCCTTTCCTCCTATTTAGATGATGTAGCTCCAGCATATACTAACATACCCGTACCGCCCGTTAATAATTCACATCTGCCCGCTCCGGCGGATCAACCTGCTGTTCAGGTTACGCCACCCCCTCGTTCCCATGTTACGCTTCCACCTGCTGTTCCATCTGCAACTGTTCCCGTCGTCGGACCTGGGAATCCTTTCCCCCAGGGCCTACCCACTGCACATACTTTACCAGCTACATTACCGCCCGTAACGACGCAGCCAACGACGGCTGGCGGTCAGTCTGACGGTCACGCTTCAGGAGGTGCAGCAGGAGGTCATTTTCGGACCCCGCCACCAGTACATCGAATGACTGTTAGGGAATTAGCAATGCAACGTACTTCGAAGCCAGCAACAACTGAAAAACTTAAAGAATATCTCACAGACTGTAGATATGACCCAGTACCAGGTAAAGACGGTCGCATGATGCTAGCATCGCTACGTATACGACGAGCTTCAGACTATTTAGTGTTATTGCCAGAAATGACGAACCATCTAGATAAAATATATCATTTTATACAAACGGGAGAGGGTCCTGAATGTATTTCCGAGGCCATGGCATATCAGAAAGTAGACACTCAAGGGTTAATATTACGATTCCTCATAAACTGTTTCATAAGAGAACGAGATCGGCCTGGTGTAAACAAAGAAGAGATGGATATACTAACTACATGGGGTCAGAATATAGCAGACGGAAAACATGATAAACAGAAGTGCATAGAGGCCATGTACAGAAAGATCCGTAAAGACATAATAATATTTCATGAAAGAGAGAAAGCTACAAGGGAAGCAGATGCAGACAAGAATGAATCCTCCGAGGAGGATGAACCGGAGAATACAGGAATAATAGCATATGTAGGTAAGGGAAGACCCTTTAATAAAGCAATACGTCCAGAAAGCAAGAGACTTTTTCTCTCTGCTATGTCAAATCCGAGTTCTCCTGAACATATGTTCCAAGCTACCGATAGAGTACTTCAAAACCGAATGGGGTACCACGTACTCAATTCCATGGATGAACAAGAACTAGCCCGGTCAGCAGTACAATAGGCTGACAAATCTAGCACATATAATGATGATGCAGTAGCGCAAACATTTTTGAATCTCTCCCCAGACGAACAGCGACTAGCTGGTATGTACATGATTCAACATCTCATTACATTGTACAAAAGTCAACATTCTGATCCAGGTCCCCTACCTGATGTATTAGTAGAATTACTCACGAATAAATGGAGAGGCCTAGGTACCGATTTAATTAAAGTAATTTTAGAACATCGACACAGATATAGTGCCTTCCTGAATCCACAGTTTGTCTCAGCTCCACCCCCAGAAAGGAAAATGTTTTACATAGACAGACAGAATCCCTTACGAGAAGTACATCCAGTCAGGAATACGGATGATACCCTTACACGTGTGTATGTATATACGCCCATAACTAAAATGGAATTATTGGAAATGAAGAAAATAGTGCCCAGCCATGATAAAGACCCTGCATGTTTTCACCGTGAAATGAAAGACATGTTACTCATGGGAGATTACACCTATCCCGACATTATGAAAATATTGAAAGTATTGTTGCCTGCCGGTATTTACGAGAAACTCAAAGAAAAAGAATGGGAGGTGGGAGACCAAAAGATTGATTGGGCTGCATTAGAAACCGAAGAAACCGGTCGAACCCCAGGTTTAGGTCTGGGGGATAAAACTAAAGCATTACCAGGATTGTTAGTACAGGTTTTGCCAAGATTATTAGCAACTAAAAAGGAGGACTGGGATGCAATCTCAGCCTGCAAACAGAAACCCGATGAAGACACTAGTGACTTTTATTCTCGTTTTGAGAAATGCTTTATTATTAATAGTGGCCTGAAAACAAGTAGCGAGTCATACCCACACCTTTTTGTATCCAAATTAGTCGAGAATTCATTGCCTCAGGTTAAGAACCGTGTACTGAAAGTCGAGAGCACATGGCAAGCTAATTCGCCTTCACAAATGTTACAAATGTTACAGTATCACCAGAATAGAATAAGGGAAGAACATGACCACGAACAGAGACGTATGAAAGACACGAAAATGAAAATGCTAGTTGCTCAGTCAGTCCCAGGTGACGGTCATAAACGGGGTACAACACAATCACAGTCCAATACTTCAGCAGCTCCTGTCAAAGGGACATGCAACTATTGTAAACAGCCAGGTCACTATGTAAACGATTGTGCAGTTTTGAAACATAACATAGCCACAGGTAAAACTAAAGAGAGACCGCGTCCTCCTAGACAGGACCAGGCCCAACAACCCGTTCCACAGAATATACAGCCTATGCAGATTCCACAACAGACCGTAGCTGTACCACAGCCACAGCCCATTGCCGCAACACAACATGCAACACAACAGATGTACCAATATGCTCAATCTGACTATCCCGATTATCAGCGATACACATGAAACAGCCTAGAGAGGGAGGTTGGCTTGCCTCTTATTGAGGTTCCTGTAGATCAAGAGGGTCCTTATGTACATAGTCAGGTATTAGGGAAAGATAGAAAGTTTTTGATTGATACAGGGGCAAGCAGGACAACAATCAGTCACGACGAGGTTCCAGGGGCACCCCTCTCAGGCTTACAGAATGTTTCCCTTGGGTTTTCAGGAAAGCCTATTGTTAATGAAGTATCGAAACCAGTTTCCCTTGCAGTTGGTCCGTTATCACGGACTACAGATTTATTGCTCACGAAATCATGTCCAGAAAACTTACTTGGAATTAAAACTCTGAAAGCTCTAGGAGCTGTAATTTGTTGTTCTCCGGAAGGAGTAAGACTGTTTCTGCGTGACTTTAAAGGTCACTATGTGTTGAAAGATATTGATTCCAGATTACAAAATGTTCCTGCACATTTATGGGCACAAGGCCCCACTGATGTAGGTTGTATGCACATTACTCCATATCGTGTTACACTCAAGCCAGGAGTAGTACTACCACGCATTCGACAATACAAGTTACCACCAGATGCTGTAGTGGCTTTACTGAAAATCATTGACGAGCTCATTGTACAAGGAGTGGTTGTAGAAACCGACTCCAATGTTTGTAATTCCCCTATCATTCCAATTCTTAAACGTACTGACCCAAATGCACCTCCAGTTTATCGATTAGTTATCGATTTACGGGAACTGAATAAATGCATTGTACCACAATATCCCGTGGTCCCCGATATTTCGTCTTTATTGACTGCTATTGATTCTGAAGCAGCGTTCTTTACTGTAATTGACCTCAAGAACGCCTTTTTTAGTGTCCCCATCGATCTGGACAGCCAATACCTTTTCGGATTCTGTTTAGATGGCCGAAGCTTCAAATTTGCACGCGCACCTCAAGGATTCACAGAGAGCCCTAGCATCTACAGTCAAGCACTGAAACGACAACTAGACAGTATTAACATGCCACCCAACCCTGCCCTACTTCAGTACGTCGATGATCTACTGATCACCGCCCGTAGCGAACCTGAATGTGAACAAGCATCACTGACGGTCTTGTTTTTCTTGGCGGACAAGGGACACAAGGTGTCTCCTTCGAAGCTACAATTCTGTGCTCAGCAAGTGGTGTATCTTGGGCACTTGCTGACCAAGTGGGGTAGGCAGCTCACACCTGAACGAATACAGTTAATTGCACATCTTCCGCAACCCAAGACACAGAAAGAAGTACGAGCTTTTATTGGACTCACTTCCTATTGCAGACAATGGATTCCACAATATGCATTCCTAGCTAAGCCACTCATACAGTTGACAACACAGGAGGCAGCGTCTTCGACTGTCCTCCCTTGGACTCAGGAACATACACAAGCCTTTGACGAATTAAAGAAAGCTTTATGTCAAGCACCAGTTTTAGCGACACCATGTTACAGCAAACCTTTTACACTCTTTGTTACTGAACGTGATGGCACAGCATTATCTGTCCTCACACAAGACCAAGCAGGTTCACACAAACCGTGTGCTTATTTTTCTAGTACATTAGATCCAGTAGCCCAGGCTCTGCCTGCGTGCTTGAAATCTGTAGCAGCAACAGCTCTAGCAATTAGACAAAGTTATTCCATAGTATTAGGACACCAATTGACAGTACAAGTTCCACATGCCGTGGAAGTCCTTTTGAACAGAACACAGACTCAGCATTTGACTATAGCACGACTGACAGGTTATGAATTGACATTGTTTCAGCCACACATAGAAATCAGGCGCTGCAATACATTGAATCCTGCTACACTCTTGCCATTAAGTGAGACAGACCCTTTGGCACATGATTGTGTTGAGGTCATTACCATTACGACGAAACCCAGACAAGACTTGACAGATATCGCATTACCAGATCCATACCTGACACTTTATGTGGATGGTTCATGTATGAGAACAAGTACAGGAGAGTTAGTGGCCGCATATGCAGTCACGACAGAAACTGAAGTCAAAGAAACACATCGTATTGACACCCTGTCAGCACAAGCAGCAGAGCTCATCGCTCTGACCCAAGCCTGCATTCGAGCCAAGAATAAGAAAGTTAACATATACACAGATTCCCGTTATGCCTTCGGAGTTGTACACGACTTTGGAGTCCTCTGGCAAGAGAGAGGTTTCTCAACTTCTCACGGTGCCAAGATCCAGCACGGACCCCTCATTCAAGCTCTGTTAGAAGCAATACATCTGCCTACAGCCATAGCCATCATGAAGTGTAAAGCACATACGAAAGTCACAGATACCATTTCCCAGGGTAACGACCTGGCAGATCGAACAGCCAAACACACAGCTCAGACTCATACTCACACAACTGATATGACAAAGACAGTAGTCCCGACACCGATACATTGCATGACAGTTAGGGATCCCGCCCTAGATGTAATTGACATACAGACACATGCTACACCAGACGAAATCAAGAAATGGACTGAACTAGGAAGGATACAGACAGAACAGGGATGGATGACGAAGGGAAAAGCCACATGGTTTCTCCCCGACTCTATGGTTCAAGTTATCATTAATACAGCACATAGTCCTGCACATTTAGGAGAAAAAGCCATGCTAGACAGTATTCAAAACCTTTGGTTCAATAAGCATTTACGAGCAGCAGCAAAACAGAAAGTGCGTACTTGCATGATCTGTTGTCAGTTCAACCCAGGTAAAGGCATTCCCGTAGAGCAAGGTGGATTTCATCCTCCCGATTATCCTTTTGAAGTCCTCCAGATGGATTATATCCAGATGGAACGTTGTCGAGGATTCAAGTATGTCCTCGTAGTTGTATGTGCACTTTCCCGATGGACAGAAGCATATCCAGTCCCAGATTACACAGCTCCGACCACTGCCAAGCAGCTGGTACGTGAATTCTTCCCACGGTATGGTTTGCCCCGTATCGTGTACTCAGATAATGGTCAGCCATTCTCGTCCGAGCTTATGAAGCAGGTATCACTCCTGCTAGGATATCAGTGGAAGTTCCATTGTGTCCGACATCCCGAGGCAGCAGGTCTCGTAGAGAGACACAATCAGACCCTGAAAACGCGCCTTGCTAAGATTTGTACCGAGAAAGGTGTAGACTGGATAGTTGCATTGCCAGTTGCACTCTTTTACATGAGAATGGTAGCTCATTCCAGGACAGGGCTATCCCCGTACGAGGTGGTTTTTGGCAGGCCACCGAATATGTGGGGGACGCCTCTGCCTCGTAAGATCACAGATGTTGACTGTAATATGCTGACAGATTACCTTGCCTCCTTGATGTCTGCACTACAATCTTGTCGTTCACAGGTAGCTGCAGCCTTTCCCGACAACACCGAGGTGAAGCCACAGGAGATCGTCCCTGGAGACCTAGTGTTTATCCGGAATTTCGATAGGAGGAGCCCGCTGGAGCCCCGCTGGCAGGAGCCGAAGCTTGTTCTGTTAACCACAAGGACTGCCGTTAAGGTGGAGGGCCGCAAAGGCTGGCTCCACTCGAGTCACATCAAGAAATTCCATGGACTATCGCCAAAAACAGACTCCCAGCCCTGCCCCATACCAGAGACTGATACTAAACTTCCCATGGTAGAGAAAACTCCTCAGCAGGAGTACAAACTGAAATTGAGATCTAGCAAGTCAGACAGTTTAATTGTTTAAGTCCTCCCCTAGGTGAAGCGGTTAGACAGGTTCCTGACATGTACCAGTTAGATCCCACTAGAGAGAGAGATAGACAGAAACAGATCAAGAAACAGAAGTATTGTAAATCTCTCCGCAGCCATTGTATTGTTACATTATTGATTATGTTTTTTCTGAGTCTTACGATTATTGCCGCAAGTTTATTATTACACATGTACTTTCCTCTCTCCATACATGCACACTTTTTCTCAAATGACACTGTCGAGCATACTTTCAGTGAATTGCCCCGTCACGAGTTATCATACCGACTCGCGCTGCGCAACAATACTTTCATCAGTATGTTACATCATTCTCATCAGATCAGCAACGCTACAAATTGTTGGATATGTGGCCGACTCCCTCCCTATCAGAAATACAAGGGAGTTCTGCCCCTCTTTCCGTACCCGTTTACACACAATGGTTCCTGTGGCGCATGGTTTAGTTTAATAAATTCCCTAAATTCTGATTCCATAGTTTATCAGGGAAATTGGGTATGGGGAAATCTGAACACAGTTATGCATAAAGCATGTTTCCCTGACAAGGAGGGTCTTCCACAAAGGACAGGGACCGATCTAGAAAACGAAGTGTATGGATTAGGTAATTTTACACTTAACCTCATGATTCTGAATGTCCAGTCCGATACAAGACCAGACTTACCCGCTATGTCAGTATTACCAGTCAAAGGTGAATTATGTGTCAGAAAAAATGGTTCAGTACAACTAGGTCATAGCAAATGTACTACTGTGATTGACTTCAGTGATAAAGGCAAGTCTACATTCAAAGCTTCCCGTCATTCCTATTTCATTTGTGGTCATACAGCTTATGTTCGCTTACCTCTAGATTGGGATGGTACTTGTTACATTGCATTCCTTCTGCCACCTGTTTTCCTAGCCCCACCTGATTATCATAGGGACTCCCATCTAGTACACCATAGACCCAAGAGAGATCTCCCGATTGTCGACTATACTGAGACAGCATGGGAGTAATACACAGACTTTAATAAAGGTTTTTTTCCCTACTTAGGTACTGTCTCGAATAGTAAACTGATACGTAAATTAACCAGAACCCTTGAAGCAGTAGTGAATGAAACTACTTCCGCCCTAGGCAATCTAACAGAGGAACAGTCTGCTATGAGACTTGTTGTTCTTCAGAATCGTCTCGTTCTTGACATCATCCTGGCCGATAGGGGCGGAGCTTGTAGAGTCATCGGATCGAGCTGCTGTGTTTTCATTCCAGAAAACGCACCGTCAGTATATAGAGCCATAACCCGTCTCCATAAGATTGCAAGTCAGATACACCAGAACCCAGGCACCTGGACTTGGTCCGGTTGGTTCTGGAGCGTGTTATCAGCCTGGGGATGGAAAGTCCTATCCTTCCTCGGAATAGCACTTCTCATAGTATTCAGTTGTTGCCTATGTTTACAGTGTGGGCCAGCGATTTGCGGCTTGTGCGCCACATCATGTATTCCCCGTCCAAGTCCACGTTCTAAATCCCGTCTGAAAAAGGAAGAGCAAATGATGTTATATGAACAAATAGATAGACTAATGAAGATTGATATATCATGAAGGGTCCGTAGGGGACAAGGAGGGAATGAGGTAATTTGAATTTTATGGTCAATTGTGTCCCCTAACGTAGACCCCAACGGCTCCATGTACGTGCTTCAAGTACATGTAATTTCCCTCCATGATCAGATATGACGACGCAAATACATTTGCGTCCAACGTTAACTTGTCCTCTTTTAGATCCACCATGAATGGGTCGATAATTCCGTTCCTAAGTACGCCGTGCCACTGTCTTTACATAGTGCACTTTCACGTTTTCCTGGCTCTGTTGAGTTAGGCCCTGATTTCTGCCATCGAGCCCTTTCGGCCTTCTGCCTCAAGAAGCTACAGCCTGGATCTGCATCCGTGACCCTTATCCTACTCCCTGCGCGGCGAGCGGTGCCCGGCTCGGCCTGCTTGCCTGCCAAAGACAATTTAGCCTTCAAGTTATCTGCTCCGCTCCTCGAAAATACATTCCTGTCTAGTGATTTAGGTAAACATCCCCCCAGCTGCAGAGCGAAGGGCCCGGCTTTTTTGTCTCCGTGCAAGTAATTCATTGCTCCAGTTACCATGGTAGGCCCATGGCCCCTCGCATATTAGACTGGCTGAGACAGAGACCTTATTTAGGAGACTCCTAAAAACTCACCTTTTCACCCTTTAGGTCGCTCACTTTCCCCTGCTTCTCTCTCCACAGCGCGGGGACACGCCGAGATGGCGTCACCAGGCGCTTTATAAAATCCTTTATTATTATTATTATTATTACACGCAGACACGTAGACACACATGCACGCATTAGCAGTAGCATAGAATAGCCTTTACTCGAGAGACCTTTCCTTCTAGATAATACAGTTCCTCAAACACAAGATATCAGATATGATTGGGTTTAGGTTGTTCTGACACGCCAGACTTCTGTCTCCCCTTATAGGGCTAAATGTCAAGTCCCCTTCACCCTCCAGTTCCACGTCAATCACACGTCATGTTGCCTGCGCGCGCATCCAGCCATATATTTCTGCTGACACTGCAGGATTCCTCTATGAATCCACCCACTTGTGACACTTTCATGTGACGTCTCTAGCACACACCTCCGTGTACGCCCTCGTGCACGCCTTCTGTTACGCACATGTGTTCTTATCTCGTTTTCTTTCAGCTGTTACGCCTTCTGTATCCATCATCATTGTATGCATTTACTATATATATTGTGCACTGTTAATAAAGCATTGTCTATCCCTTCCTGAACCTTTGTGGTGATGGAACATGATACCATGGTTCGAACCATTCCATTATTGGAATAAAACCCTTATAACTCAGACTCCACGGACTCTGCCTCTCATTTTGATTGAGCTATTTTATTGAACTTATACCGCATAGAAATTAAGTATACGGTAAATATTTATTTACCACACCGGAGGCAGTCGTTCAAGTACCTGGGTGTATGGGTGACCCTCCTGCCTGAGCTAGAGTGGGCCCTCAACATTGCCCCCCTAGTCACCCGGATGAAAAACAATCTCAAGAATTGGCAATCCCTTCCCCTTAATCCATTAGGCCGGAGCGCCCTTTTCAAAATGATGATCCTTCCCCGCTTTCTTTATATTTTACAGAATATTTCGATTCCCCTCTTGAATACCTGGTTCAAGGACCTGGATAGCACACTTATCCGGTTTCTGTGGGGGAGTGGGCGTTCCCGAATGTCCCTGTCCCATTGCCGAGTTCCTCCCTTTGACGGTGGTATGGGGGTCACCAACCTTTACTTCTACTATCTAGCCACCAAACTCATTGTGATTCATGATTGGTTTGCGGGCCACTGGTCCGACCCAGCCTACCGGGTGGAGCTTACAAACCTGGACTTTGCGCAGCTCCAGGGCTTCTTGTGCGGCTCCCCGGTGCCACATTCAATGCCCTCCATCACCAGATCGGTCCTTATGGCCTGGCGCGCCGCCCTCTGCGCAGTGCACTGGGACCGGAAACTGACTAGACAGACGCCCCTATGGTGTGGCACCTGGTTGGGGGAGACCTCCTCCCTAGAGGGTTTCCGCCGTTGGGATCTGGTGAGGATATCCACACTGGGAGAGATGTGTGGGTAGGGGACCATATACGTGCCTTCTCTGACCTGCAGCAGACACAAGCCCTCCAGTGATCTCAGTTCTCTAAATACCTGCAGCTCCGCCATGCCCTCCACATACACCGCCCAACTCCTACCTCTCTTCCGGAATTTAGTCCTCTGGAGGCTCAGGTCATGTTGGGTAACCTGGGGAGAGGGGGGTTGTCCCGTATATACCGAGCCCTGATTAACAACTGCCCAACTTCCTTAGATCGCCTTCGAGAGCGATGGGAGGGTTGGGTGGGCCCTTTGGAAGAAGCAGATTGGTGGGATGCCCTTATGGCTCCCAAAATCCTTAACCAAATCTTCGAAATTACGCCTGGTGCAGCTCTATTTCCTCCACACAGTGTATCTCACGCCTGCCCGCCTCTTTCGTGCTGGTGGGAGAACCTCCCCGGCTTGTTCCGGTGTGCTGATACCCCAGCCGACTTCAATCACATGGTGTGGCTCTGTCCTGCCTTAGCTCCATTCTGGAGAGGGGTGGAATCGGAGCTGACGTGGGCCTTGGGCTGGGAGGTCCCCCATGACCCAAGACAGTTGTTGTTGGGAGTGTTTGATGGCCTGGACGGCTCCCAGGCTGATAAGCGCTTCTTGGGGACAGCACTGGCGGTAGCGAAACGAGACATTGCAGCTCAATGGTCCAAGGCTGCGGCACCGACACTACGAAAGTGGAGAAGGGGGGTGGACTGGTGCGGGGTGCAAGAGGATGCCCTCTTTGAGGCCCGGGAATGCCCAGAGATGTTTGGTAGAGTATGGGGTAAATGGTTTGGCTTGTTACCTTCTTGACCTAACTCATTCTTTCAATATACTGATGGGCGTACTAGTTACTTATTTTGAAACGTCTGCCATGATATGTACTGTGAGGTGGGAGGGGCAGCAGTATTTGTTTGGATTGTGTGATCTACTATTAATGAACTTTGTGTTGAAAACTTCAATAAATTTGATTATCAAAAAAAAATTAAAAAAATAAATACAGACAAGAAACACATTGTTTTCTGTCTGTATTTATTTGTAAAAATCAGTAAAAACTGAAAACTGGGAGCCTTACTTATAAGTAAGAAAAGGGAAGATTAGGGCCTGGCAAGTGGATGCACTGGGCAGGTTGACATGGCAGTTACAAATTGCGTGCAGACCCTGCAATGGCAGGTCTGAGTTATCTTTTCAGGGCTGATCATGTGGGTGGCACAATAAGTGCTACAGGCCCACTAGTAGCATTTGATTTACAGGCCCTGGCACACTCAGTGCACTTTACTAGGGGCTTACCAGTAAAGTAATATGCCAATTATGGAAACACCAATACATAATAACAATTAACAACAGGAGCACTTGCACTTTAGCACTGAACAGTAGTGAGAAAGTGCGCATAGACACTAAACCAGCAAAAACATAGTCATAACCGGGAGGTCAGAAAGCAAAAAGACAGGGGAAACACGCCAAAAGATGCCAGGTCTAACATGCCTACAATGCCAAATCTCTGTCAGAACAGTTTTTTTTCCAGGAAATTTGAATGTCGTAGCAGACTGTACTCCAGAAGTTTTCAGGATTGAAGCAGTTGGCAGCTGCACCCTTCAGTATTCAATCGGAATTCTTCCATCTTTAACATAATGTCCATCGACATTTTTGCCTCCCGCCTCAATTCCAAACTTCCTTCGTTCTACAGTTGGAGACCAGATCCCATAGCCCTCGTCATGGATGTCTTCCCTAAATACTGGCCCATGTCTCTTCTTTATGCCTTTCCCCCTTCCTCTTCATAGCATGAGTTATTGCTCAAGGTCGCAGGCAGTTTTCTTTCCTATTTCTCATAACTCCCCTTTGGCAAGCTCAACCCTGGTATCCTACCCTGTTGGAACTCTCGTCAGACCTCCCAATTTGGTTCCTTCACATTGCAGACCTATGTCTCAACCCTCAGGGGCAGATTTACAAGCCCCTTGTGCCTCTTTTACGCCGCCGTTGCGTCACTTTTGTGACGCAGCGGCGGCGCAAAGCCAGCGCCATGCTGCGGGGTATTTACAATGTGACGTATTTGGGAGATGTAAATGTAAATGTAAATGTATTTGAGCTTATATAGCGCACAGCTACCCACAAAGGGTTTCCCGGCGCTTGCTTAGGGAACCCGTCCTGGTATTCCCCTGTGAGATAACCCCGGCAGGGTATCCACAAGGTGAAAGCCAGGCATCCCGCCGCGAGGGGCCCTTGTGGAGATTAAGCAAGCTATTGCCCAGAGTCGCAGAGTGTGAACCCGTGAGTTGAGAAGGCACCAGAGCGAGAATTATCGAGTCCGTGGAATTTTTGAGCCCAAGACCCACCGAGGCGGGGAATTGAACCCTGGTCCAGGGCCGATCTCAGCTTCCGGGTCTGCCGCCTCTAACCCCTGAGCCACACTTCTCCACAGATGCGTCACGTTGTAAAGCCCTGCGCCACATGTAGGCGTTCCAGCGCAGGGGGGGAGGCGTTCCGGCGCAGGAACGCCTCTAAAAGTGACTGAGTGAAATCTACAAGATTTCACTCAGTCACTTTTAAGGCCACGCTGCTTCAAAACCCTGCGCCTGCTTGAAGCAGTAAGGATTGACGCAGCATGTTATGGATAGGGCACCCCTGAGCCTGGCTGGAGCTGCGTGGTGCTTGCGACGCAACTCCAGCAATGCGCCACCTTTCCGACGGGAGATGTGACACGCATCTGCCCATCCGTGCACCACGGTGCGTCGCATTGTAAATGCGGCTCATAAGTGGTGGCGCACGGGTGGGCAGATGCATCACAACTCTTCTGGCGCATCCCTGCTGATTAGCAGAGATGCGCCAGAAGTAGTAAATCTGCCCCTCAGTGTCTTCGACACAACTTGATTCTGGAGGGTTCTCATTGCTTGGAGAATTTTGGGTCGTCCTGGAAAACCCAAGGAATTTTGCAAGAGGCTTTTCTCCTCATTCAGCAGTCTTGGGACCCTGGTAGTCCAAACTATATAAATCGGCCTGGTTGGCCTGGTCCAGCTAGTGTGTGGGCAGAGGTTTAGATCCCGTTCAGCAGATGTAACCCTGATTGTCAACTTTCTAGCTTCTCTGGCTCCTCAAGGTAAAGCTTATCACACTATCAATACTTGTAGATCTGCCATTTCTGCATAGCACATTTGTGTGGATGGAAGACCAGTTGGTGAACACCCTTCGATTTGTCATCTTTTAAAGGGAGTATGTTATTTGAATCCTCCGGTGCCTAAATATAATGCATTGTGGGATGTTAATTTGGTTTTAAACTTGTTTCTTTCTTGGCAAGATAATGTGTTTCTCTCGCTCAAGCAATTATCTGCAAAATTGACAATGCGTTTGTATTCAATTTAATTGAAACGTATTTCTGATGTTAAAGCCTTAGATGTGTCCTTGGTTCATTATTCTCCCATTGGTGTTTCTTTTTAGGTTCACAGACGGCTTAAGACTAATTTATCTACTATTAGTTAACCCTTTTTCCATTCTCAACCTAAGTTATGTGTTAGAAATTGTCTAAAAATGTATGTTTCACGAACTGCAGATTTGAGATTTCTCTCTAATTGTCAATTGCTGATTTTCTTCCAGAAATCCCATAATCCTGCTTCTTCTCCTAGTTTAACCCATTGGGTTAAATGGATCATGTCTATGGCTCGTATTGATGTTGATTCTTTTGGGGCCCATTTAGCTAGAGGGGCTATGGCCCCTAAGGCCTATTGGGCAGGTGCTAGTTTGCATGACATTCTCAAATCTGCAGATTGGTAGAACGCGAATACCTTCAGAACTTTTTATGATAAACATATTACACATGTATCTGATTCTGTGATTTCAATGCTTTGGACGAGCATAATATGAGCCTCTAGTCCTGTAATAAAATTGAGATTTTCCTCGCCTTGGTGTCAGAAAGGCTAGATTTTATTAAAGACACAGAAAGGAGTATCAGCCTTAGAAATTAGTCAAGTTGGCCGACAGGACAGAGATTTAGGAACGAGCGCCTGGAATTTGGGGTCACTTTTGCTGTAAACCCCTTTTTAGCCCTATCAGCCCAAATTAATATCCAACCTTTAACTGTGCCACTTCAAGGAGACACTCATCCGACCAAGTGACCGGCTCCCCTGTCTGATGATATAGACTGCCGTTGCCGCCCCAGGAAACTGGTGAGCTCGTCTGGCTTTCAGAGCCCCGGGTTCTTCCAAGGGCAGTGCGAGCGCCTTAATCGCTGACCAGAGTGACCCGGTCTAGCCTGGCAGGCGCTTGATGCTTGGTAGGGCTCTGGAGGCCGTGCTTGGCCCTCACACTCAGTCGGGTCCTCGACCACACGACGGCTGATTCCCCACATTTGACAGCGATGTACTGACGGAGCCACCCGGCACGTCCACACACGCATACACGGACGCACACACCCCGAGGGCGGGCTCGCCCGAGGGTATAAATAAATGGGCGCGAGACCGCTCGTGGTCTTCGGCGCAGATGAGCAGTCAGCCTCTGTGTGAATCATTACAGTGTAATAAGGCCCCACTTTGCCGCATAGGTATCCCCTGCCCCTTGTATAACACCAGACACCACATTAGCGACGAGGCGGGTCTCCCCACGCCATCGGCCCCGCGGACACGCACCGGCGTGCCTGCCCTGTGTCCGCGGTGCTCGCGCCCTGTGCCTTTGAGCCGGCGCGGCCGATTGACCGTCGCGGGTGCCGGGCTGCCCGTGTTAGTGCCTGCGCCCACGTGCGCACCGCCCGCTGCCTCGCTCGGGGGTGACTGGTTCGGCCTCCGCGAGGCCTCAGCGGCTGTCGCCCCACACTGCGCTAGTGGCTTTGCCTGTGCCCACCACCAACGCCCACATAGACACAACGCTGCTGCCCACACTGCCACACCCCCACACACTCCTTCTGCGGATGCAGAGGCAACTTGGGCACAGCGTCGGAGAGGAGGGGAAAGCACACCACAGAAAGGCCGCTCCCCTGCGCTAACATCCAGGCCTCCAGCAGCACTGCAGGGTTAAGGACGTCCCCTGCCCCGGCACCACGCCCGGAAACTGCGCGCAACGTGTGGTCGTGCTCGCCAGGCCCTGTCCACCGTCCCAGTGTCGCGGCGCGCCTGCCCAGCCTGCGCAGGCCTGTGGAAGGAAGGAAGGAAGGAAGGCGGTAACACAGAGGCGTCCAAGCTCTGAGAGTCCCTGCTGGGCCACGTGTCTGGACAACTCGCACGATGAACGCGTCTGCCGACACTGGGGGTGAGGCATCGTCAATGGCGCCAACTCACCAACCAGCAGTGCTCCAGAATGCCACGCTGCAACAGGTCGTTGCCCACGCTCCTGGCCATGCCGCACTCAATGCGCCAACCCCCCTGGCCACGGAATCGCTGCCCGACTCCCGCCATTCAGCAAATTCTCCGACCCTTCCAGCGCAGCAGCACGATGGCGCTCATGGATCGGTCGCCTTGACCACTACTTTGTCGGTGTCAGGGAAACGGATGGAAATGTGAAACGGTCCCTACTGATGTGCTATGGCGGAGCTGAGCTTTATGAGCTTTTTGAGACACTACCGGACAGAGGCAATGATGATGACTACACCGGTGCGGTCAATGCACTAAATCGCCATTTTGACCCGCACATCATCCCCGACTATGAGTGGTTCAAGTTGCATCAAGCTCATCAAGGAGAGGCCGAAACCGTCGACGCCTACTATGCCCGGCTCCGGAAACTTGCGACAGCCTGTGAACTGCCCGACCAGAGAATAGAGATTCATGCACAGCTCATTCAAGGCTGCAGATCTGTTCAACTCAGGCGCCTCATACTCAGGCAACCCCGTATATCGCTCGATGAAATCCTTGTCCTCGCCAGGTCTCACGAACTGTCCAAAGCACGCGCTGACGAGATGGAGGCCGCCCTGAACCGTCCCAGAGCGGTGGCATGCACACCAACAATCAAAGAGGAGCGTCTCGACATAATCCGCAGACGGCCACAGCCACCGAGAGGAGGCATGAAGGCCGCACAGAACTCCACATGCGGCAACTGCGGAATGAATCACCCGAACGGAGGAAAATGTTATGCAAAAGGCAAAACATGCACGAACTGCGGCAAACTCAACCACTTCGCTAAGGTCTGCCGCAGCAGCGGTGGTCGTCGTCCCACCCCTGGTGCCAGAGGACCTACACAGGGTGTGCGCCAGCTGACGCTCGATGACCCAGGGCCCTGCAGTGACGTGTTGCGTTCGGCGTTCAACCTGGAAGACGATGATGACGTACTTTTCGTGCCGTTCGTCGGCAGTGAAAGCTCCAGGAGGCGACCGCCGCCCATGTGCGACATAACCATTGCATGCTCTCAGGTACAGGCCCTGATCGATACGGGCACTTCGGTCAATGTGATGGACAGCGTCCAGTATGATAAACTCTCTCCGCGCCCGCCCCTCTCGACGTCCAGGGCCAAGATCTACACCTACGACAGCGATGACCCGCTCCTGCTACGAGGGGTTATGGAGGTGGTGGTGGTGGCCAGCAACGGCCAGGAGGTGAAGACGAAATTCCACGTGACAGGAGGAAAACGAGGAACTCTACTCAGCTGCCACACGGCGGAGGATCTCCAGCTACTTTTATTCCCGAACCAAGTGCACAAGCTGCACGCGGAGGAGATGCTGAAAGACTTTCTAGCGCTCTTCCAAGGACTTGGCCGCCTCAAAGGCAATACCTTTAAGTTGCACGTGGACCATACGGTCCAACCGACGGCATTGAGACACAGGACTGTGCCGTTCCACCTGCGCCCGCAGGTAGAAGAAGAGCTTCGGAAACTTGAAGAACTTTGAGTCATCGAAAGGTGTCAGGCCCGACACCCTGGGTTTCGCCCCTGGTGATTGCCCCGAAACCGAAACAGCCCGGCGCCATTCGCTTATGTGTGGACATGCGCCTTCCGAACAAAGCGATAAAAAGGGACCGACACCTGACGCCCACGATGGACGACATCATTGCGGATTTGAACGGGGCCCGCTGGTTCACGAAGTTGGATCTCGACGCGGGATACCACCAACTGGAGCTCCACCCAGACAGCTGCAACATCACTACATTCTCGACACACGTCGGCCTCCGACGGTACAAGCGATTGAGTTTTGGTGTTTCCTCGGCCGCTGAGGTTTTTCAGAATGCCATACGAGAGACACTCTCCGGACTGTCAGGGGTTATAAATCTGAGTGATGACATTCTAGTTTTCTCCAAAACACTCGAGGAGCATCACATCCACCTTAGAGCCCCTCTACAGCGCCTGGTGGACCACGGCCTCACCCTGCACTGAGCCAAATGCTCCTTCTACCAGGAATCGGTGGACTTCTTTGGCTAAATTTTCTCTAGAGAGGGGCTGCGCGTCGACCCGAAAAAAGCAGAAGCAATCTGCTCGGCACCAAGACCGACGTCTGCGACAGAGGTTAGAAGCTTCTTAGGGATGGCCACATACTGTGGCCGCTTCATCCCCAACCTGGCATCCCTTTCCAAGCCTCTTCTAGTCCTGACAAAAGCTCGACAGTCTTGGGTGTGGTCGTCGAAGGAGGACAACGCGTTCACAGCAGCCAAGGATTCGCTTATAGATGATAGAGTCATGGCTTATTTCCGCCCCAACAGGCGTACGGAGGTCGTTGTGGATGCACGCCCGGTCGGACTCGGGCTGTTCTCATGCAAGAAACGGAGGCTCGGGAGTGGGTACCCACCGCCTACGCCAGCCGAGCGTTGACCGCCACGGAGATGTGAGGCCCTAGCAATCAAGTGGGCGTGCAAACACTTTCACTTGTACCTATATGGCCACGTGTTCCGGGTAGTCACGGACCACAAGCCGCTGGTGCCACTATTCGCAGTAACTGCCAGACTCGCTCCTCCGCGGATAGAGAGGTGGGCCGTCCAACTGCAGAAGTATCGCTTTGACGTTATCTTCAGACCAGGTGCTGACAATCCAGCAGATTTCCTGTCACGCCACCCGAACATCACCTCCCCCACTCTGGTGCAGGAGGATACAGAAGAAGTCGAGGAGTTCGTACGGATGATATCACAGGAGGCATGCCCTGTTGACCTTACGCTGGAGGACATTGGGAGAGCCACGGAAGAGGATGAGTGCCTCAGCAGAGTGAAAACCACGCTGGTGGGCCAAAGCTGGAAATGTTTCCTAGATGGTGTCAGTGCCCTCACTGCAGCGGAACAAGCATTCAGACAACAGGTCAGGAGAGCCGAGAGTGAACTCAGCGAAGGCCTCCACGGAGTGATACTGCGAGGCACGGCCATTGTGATCCCCACAAGCCTGCAGAAGGAGGTAGTGCGGCTCGCGCATCAAGGGCATCAAGGAGCGTTGAAAACTAAGGCACGGCTACGCAGCAAGGTGTGGTTCCCTGGAATGGATCAAGCGGTGGAGTAAGAGGTGTGCAACTGACACTCGTGCACCATCACGAGCCAGGATCCAGCGCCACACCCGGTGATCACAGAGGACCCGTGCCCGGAGCCGTGGTCGAAGCTGAGCATTGATTTTGGGTCATTCCCCGATGGGAGAAACACACTCGTGCTCATAGACTCTCATTCACGCTTCCCAGTAGTGGAAGTGGTGCCCTCCACAGCATTCACACACGTTAAGCTGGTGTTAGATCGGACCTTTGCAATGATGGGCCTACCCGAGGAGATACGATCAAACAACGGTCCGCTGTTTCAAGGCAAAGACTTTCAGACCTATCTAGCAGCAAGGGGTATTCGCCACCGGAAAATTATGCCACAATGGCTGCAGGCGAATGGAGAGGTCGAGAGATTTATGTGCACGCTAAATCGGGCCCTTCGGATCGGAGTCAAAAAGGGAGAAGAAGCAGAAGAATGCCTGTCTCAATTCCTGAGTGCCTACCGACAGACACCCCATTGCACCACCAGATGCGCCCCAGCCCATCTGCTGTTTCGAAAAATCCCGAGAGACTGCGCGCCGGCAGGCCCCTCCTGGCATCCGCCAGAGCTGGATCAGATCGCGACCCAGAACAGAAGACGACTCACCAATTATAGAGCCAGTCGGGCTCGAAGGGCTCGGCCCATGCCCCTGGTAGTTGGTAACAGAGTGGGCCTTAAAGACAGATACCCCAACTGGAAGTATCGCACCGCGTACGAACCAGAAGTGTGGGAAATCGTCAACATCCAAGGCACCATGGTATCAGCAGCCCGAGGCGTGAGAGCCATCACACGGAATGCGTCATGGTTCAAACGAGTCCCAAGAGAGTGGGAAGTCGCCCAACAACCGTCTGTACACACAGAGTATGACGATGAGAATCCTGCATGCACTGAGACACTGCCATGCCAACGTGGAGGAGTATCCTCACTGAGGACCGAACTGGAACCAACAGCCAGCCAAGAGAACACACCTGGAGGGCCCAGAGACCCTGCAGGATGATCAGAAGAGGTGGAAACCAGCTGGAGTCATCGGAGTCAGAGATACAATCTCCGACCTAATCCGACTCCCAGCCAAAGACTAAAAGACTATGCCTGGGGTTTGGGCAAGGCCCAAGGGTTCCCATAGGTTGGACTATGCATCCGTGAGTTTGGAGGGATGTACTGACGGAGCCACCCGGCCCGTCCACACACGCATACACCCACGCACACACCCCGAGGGCGGGCTCGCCTGAGGCTATAAATAAACGGGCGCGAGACCGCTCGTGGTCTACCACCCAGATGAGCAGTCAGCCTCTGTGTGAATCCTTACAGTGTAATAAGGCCCCACTTTGCGGCATAGGTATTCCCTGCCCCTTGTGTAATGCCAGACACCACAGGCACCACTGCACATGCTGAGGGCAAGAGGCTCGGCGGTGGAACCCGGAGAACAGGAGGGCGGTGGCAACATTGCCGCTCCCACCTCCCAGCTGAGCACAGATCCGCTTGGCACATTGAGCTCAGCAAGTGAAGTGGCAGCTTGGAGTAAGTGTCTGCAATCGATGCAGAGCTTATCCCAGGTGCTCTCCCTGATTGCTTCCCTCGCTGCCCACCACCCCCAGAAAACTGACTTGCATGTTCCCCGGACTATGGTTACTGGTCCCTTTAGCCACCCTGCTGTGCTCCTCGAGCAGACCTGCTCCATCGCTGGTATTTGCTGCCTCACCTTCCAATGTTCCCAGCAGCCACAGAGATGCTGCTGACTGAAACACTCACCTCCTAGCAGCACCCATAACATAACATGACAACCTGGAGCCTTCCATGTTGCTATCCCATGTTGTTTTCCCAGGATCATAATTAATGCCATTTTAAACTGTTTGGCCTCAGGCAGCTCCATAATGAAGGAATTCAGGGGAAAGGAAAACCTTCACAGGAATTAATAGTAGAAACTGAAAGTGGACTTATTCAACCCACACAGCAAAAATAGTGGAAACTGACAAAGGACATACAAATTCCTTACAGAATTAAAAAAGGAACAAAGGACACTAATTTCCAGCCTCACAGTTTACTCACTAATAGCATACTTGACCCAGCATCTCCCCAGCTGTAAAGGCTGTAACAAAATGAAGTTGGTGCTCCTGGAGAGCCTTGACCACTAAGTAAGGACTCAGCAGCGCAGGCCCTCTGGCACAAAAGAAGGCCTCTTCCTACACTACTGGAGGTCTGCTGCATACATGTACATCTTCCTGTGACTGGTACGCTCCCTGCCCCGGAGTCGCAGCTTCATAAATGTTGTTTTCAATACCTGTCCTTTCCTTTCACAAGTCTTAACTAAGGCTCCCCTGAGCTATGTGCCATCTCCTCCCACTGCTTCTACTCGCTGTTACTACCCTTGTGGCGCTTTCCTCCTCCCCCTATATCCTCACCCTCTTCATGTTTTAACTATGTCAACCAATCAAGAGTTTAGACTGGAATCAACTGTTTCAAGATCATTTACCCCCCCCAATTTGTCAAAAGCTTCAGCAAAACGGTTCAAACATAACACCCTTGAACAATTTCCTGACTCCCTCTTCATTGACCAATACCATATCAGTCATTATGGGAGGCTTATAACTGACTTCATTTTCTCTACCTACGGCATCCCTTCCTAGACCACTATTTTCAACAACTCTTCAATGTTACTTCCTCCTCCTCTATCCCTCACAGGCTCCAACTAAAAATCTCCTCCTCTACTTGTTTCAATGGCTCACTCACTCTATAACAACAGCACAGTCTTGATTCAAGCTAAAGACACTTGTCTCTCTCTTTTCAACTACCTCTTTACGTCCCTGCTTCCCATCACTGGGACTGTGATCTCCTCTGTTTCTTCAACTAACTCCACCCTCAACTCCCCCTCACCTCCCCCAACCCTCCTGGACACCAATAGGCTCAACTCCCCCTCACCTCCCCCAACCCTCCTGGACACCAATAGGCTGCTCTCCCAGGACGCACAGGCCTCCCCACTAGCAGACCCATTCCCTTCTCTCTCCCCTGCTTCCCCATCGCCCAATCTGCCCCTCTCCAAATTTGACGTTACCCTCAATGCACCAGCCATGCCAATGGCCAGAACTCTCGTTGACCCCTCAGCACCATCCTGGAATTCTGAGTAACCCCCCCCACCCCCACATGGCAAACCACCCCCTTATCCAAGCCATTTTTCCAACTGCCTGACTTCCCAGTTCACTTAGCGACCTTTCCACCTTATGCCCTACCTTTTCTCTTTTCCTTCACCCCACCCATTCTCCCCCCTCCCTTTAACCTGAATTCTGCACAAACCCCTTTCATCTCTCTTAATTCCCCCATCCCTCCTGTAATTCTGATTGACCCACCATCATCTCATGGCAATCTCTTCCTTTTCCCTCCCCCTCCCCCTGGCATAGAAGAACCATATTCTTTTCGACTACCCTCCGGGTCAATCCTCCCCACCATGCTTGGTTCAGCCCCCATACACTCACCTCTCCCAATCCACATGTCCTCTCCATCCCTTATTCCTCTCTTCTCCCCGACCTCCAATCCTTCAGTGACTCCCCTATATCCCCTCCCCTCATTCTGTCCTCTCATCACAGCCTACACTCAATACTTCTTTTTTGTTCAATATATGCCCAGGTCATTTTTTCTCCATTACAACTGCACTGACAATTTCTTCCTATCAACATCACAAGTCTCCCTTTACCTTTTACTCCTACACCCCAACACTCCTTCACCCCCCTCTCCTTGCTCTCCCTCCCAAGTTGCACTCCCTCCTGTACCAATCGAGCCACTTAACATTCCGTACTCAGCCCTACTCTCCTAGCAAAACAAACTAGGATATCTCATCTCCTCTTTCTCCCAGCTTGAAGCTACCATCTTACTCCTACGTACTAAAATATCCACTTTACCCAACAACCCAATCCCCTTGGCAAGCACTCACTTCCCCAAACTCCTGAGGAGGACTCTGCTCCCACGCCCCAAAAAGCCACACACAATCTGTCCCCTAAACCCCCTCACCCTCCTCTCTCCAAATAATTCAAATCTTTGCCCTATCCCGACCATCTCCTTTGCCAGAACTAAACATCAGCCTTATTCTACCCTGGCACCATCAGTCAGGAACATTATCCCTACTTCCTCTAAAAGCATTAACACCCCATTCACCAAAACAGTCTTGTCAGAGTTGCGTTGTTTGCTTCACAACTGCAGATCTGCAAACAAACACAAGCTGGAAATTTCACCATCAATCTTCACAATCTTGATATACTTTTCCTCACTGAGACCTGGTTCAATGATACCTCTCATACTACTTTCGATCTTCTACTCCCCGACGAATATTCCATTTTCAGAAATTATAGTGTAGATAAAGTTGGGGGAGGCATTGCAGTTATCTTCAGAAACTCCCTTCAATTCAAAGTTTTTCCCAACAGTGCCTTTGATTGCCTTTCTCTGGAGCTTCAAGTACAGCACTGCTCCCCTTTCAGGTTTCATGCCATTTATTACCTGCCTGGTGACTGCTCTGCCTTCTTGGAGGAATGCACCAACTTTGCCAGTGACCAATACTCTCAAAGTGACAGATTTTTCTGGGAGACTTTAATCTTCACTGGGGCTCTTTGAAAGACCCAGCTGCCAACATGCTTGCTACTTATCTCTTAGTAAATGATCATATCCAACACTGCATGAAACCGACACACTCTAAGGGCTCCATTCTTGACCTTGTTATATCTAAAGCAGATATGCTAACTACTGCTGACTCTATTCAAGTAGACCGGTCTGACCACTCCCTCGTCCCCTTCTCTCTGCACCTTTCTCTCTCTGTAACTCTTGGCCAACCTAAAAGGACTACTACCTGGTTCTGTAACCCCAAAAACATCGACCTTGACATTCTGTGCAATTCTACTATGTTGTCACTTCCAATATTAGATCCCAACTCTGATGTCAACGATCTTACCTACCAATGTCTCTCCAGTCTTTCAGTCAATATTGAAAATGTTGCTCAACTACAAAGTAAAAAGAAAAGGCCTACTATATATGCACCATGGTTCAATAAATCTCTATATGAAGAAAGGAAGAACTTGAGGTACCTGGAGAAACAATGGAGACAATCTCCTTCCACTACTAATCTCTCTAATCTACATTCAGCAAGATCAAACTACCACAAACACATCTTCCGTGAAAAAGCGTTGCACTTTAGAACACTCCTCGACTCAGCCAAGAAAGGTACAAAATAATTATTTGACCTCTTCAAAATGACCAATATCTCTCCCTCAACTATAAAGTTTGACGACCCTCCGAAGAAAGCAGCAGAATTTGCTCTATTCTTTGATGAAAAAGTAAAATCGCTGCTGGATCAGGTCATTCACCCTACCCCCTAGAAGAGCGCAAAGCCTTAGTCACATGGCAGAACTTTGATGGCATCACTGAAGATGCCCTCCTCAAAAGCATTCTTGAAACAAAACCTTCTAACCATTCTTTTGAACCCATCCCAAGTGACATTGCCATTGACTTCTACACCCACACTCTTTCCTTTTGGACCAGTCTGGTAAACCACTTCCTCATCCCAGGCTGCCTTCCTGTTGCCCTTCAAACAGGACAGGTTACCCTACTTCTTAAAAAATCCTCCGCTGATGTGAATTACCTCAACAACTTCCACCCTTTCACCAATTTCCCTTTTCTTGCAAAAATCACAGAAAGGTGTGTAGCGAAGCAACTTTCCCTACATATTAAGGATAACCTTCTTTACGAATTCCACTCTGGCTTCATGCAAGATTGCAGCACTGAAACAGCCCTGCTTCAAGTGATCGACAATGACGATACCCTGCATGTACTTGACTCGGATGAGTCTTCTCTCTTGATTCTTATTGGCCTTTCCGCAGCCTTTGACACTGTTAATCACAACATTCTTCTGAACACTTTAAAACAAAGAATACGCTTTGAAGGCACAGTGCTCAAATGGTTTGCTTCATTCCTCTCGGGTAGACCTCAAATGATCAAAATAGCAAACTGTCTTTTAACTTCAATGGTGGTGGGTCAAGGCGTTCTTCAAGGCTCTATCCTCGCACCCACTTTGTTCAATCTTTACTTGGAACCGTTGGGAAATCCCCTTAAAAAAATCTGGGATCTATTTCCACCTTTATGCTGATGGCTCCAAAATCTACCTTAAGGTGTCTTAAGCACACAATATCTCAATCATCAACACCACTCTCAACTTTATCCAAAATTGTATATCAACTTATACTGAATCCTTCCAAAACTGAATTCCTTCTCTCCTCCTCCTGTTCAATCTTGGAAGGACAAGCTGAATTTACTTAACAACAAACCTATTGGTTTTTTTTTTGTCCTCATTAGCCACTTAGTCGTTCCAGGGGCACTCCAGCCGCAAGACACAATCGCCTCTGTACCATCAAGAAGCCAGAAAATAGTTTTGTAACCTCCAGAAAGGCAGGCCTAATGTCTCAGCGAGAAAGATCCCCACACGAACTATCTCAATTCGAGCCCGTTATTGGCTAATGGTCCAGTAGCGTTATGGCGTGGGGTGCCTCCCATTGGAAATGGAAACTCAGGCTTAATCATCGCACCCGGGGAAAGGAAAAAAAAAACCCGGGTACTCTAACTGTTCCGTACCCACTCAATTAAGAAATTCCAAAATCTCACAGTACGGGGGCTACAGGTTCTGTCTAAATCTACTTTTGATGTTGCATAGAGTGAAGACAACCAGTCCGATTGTCTATTAATCTGGTCTGGTACACACGAACATTTGATGGACTTTCACAAACATTTGAACCATAACACATGGGATATGAGTTTCACCATTGAAGCCAGCTTAGACAGAGTAGAATTCCTGGACTTGGAAATCTATATTTCCAACAACAAACTAAACAGCAAACTTTTCAGAAAAAGTACCGCCTGCAATGCGATTCTACACGCTAGCAGTGCCCATCCACCCCACCAGATCAGTACCATTCCATTTGGTGAATACTTAAGAGCACGTAGAAACTGTAGTGATGACAAAGACTTTAACGAAAATCTGAGGGATATGCAGGTACGTTTAAAAAAAAGAGCCTACTCAGATGACTTACTTAACAGAGCAACCGCTCGGGTCAAGAAAATCAAAAGAGTAGACACACTTAGGAAGAAACATACAGACACAAAAAACGATTCCTCAACAATTCGAATGATCACCGACTTTAATAGCCAACACCGATCACTTCGTAGGAGCTTCACTAAACACTGGAATATTCTCAGGGCAGACAAAAGCATCCAAGACTACATCAGAGAATATCTACAGATAACTTTCAGAAGGGGCAGAACCCTAAGAAACAGACTTAGTCCCACAATTCCCCGAGGCACTAAAACTGACACCTGGCTAACGGTACGCAATACAGGTTTTTTTAAGTGTGGGTTTTGTTCTATGTGTCGGTGGGCCAAACACAAAACAAACACATTTTATGACACTAAAGGAGAAAAATATGTTATCAGGGCCAACATCAATTGTACCACATGCTTTGTAGTATACATCATTGAGTCTGTATGTAAGAAATTTTATGTGGGCAGCACCATCCGCCCTCTCAAAGAAAGAATAGCCGAACACATTAGAGCCATCCATAAACAAGACCCCAGGTATCCGGTAGCTTTGCATGCGGCTGCATGCTATGACCAAAGTATGGATAAACGAATTTCCTTTTATGGGATTGAAACTGTACCACCGGGAATACGGGGCGGAAACAGAGAACTGAAACTGAGACGTCTGGAAGCAATGTGGATTCTCCGCCTCCGTGCGGTGGATCATGGTTTGAATTTTGACCAGGAGATGCAATACTTCCTAGGGGACTAATTCAACACGTTTTCCTGTTATCTCCTTCAGTAGTATGAACCATGTGTATACATATCTTTGTTCTGATCACACATATAAAAACATTTGTCATCCTCTGTATTTACCATGCAAACAACAAATGTACTTTTTCCTTCCCACCCCAATGTGTACCCTCAATGAGATAAACATGAGGTAATGTTTTAATAACTTCTAGAGTGGTCTCCTAAGTGTGACCCTCACAATATAATTCTATCTTAACACCTACAATTTTTATTTATAATGGTTGAGCATCCACACACTGCACACAATACGATCGACAACTGTGGTTTTGAAATGCCATCTATAAGAATTGTTTTGTTGAATCTTGTCAACTTGCACCAAACGACCTAAAAGATTTTTGTTAAAGATGGTCTTTGAATGAAAATGTAAACTTATGCACAATTCACTAACTGAATTGATAGGAAAATTGACATGAATGCATAACTGTAGATCTGATGCATGATCGTTTTTTTCTCCCTGCATGGTATGTGCGCCTCGCACTATACGCAGTCAATCTACTTGTGCATGAAACCGTTTCTTTTTCTGATGACAGTTCCCTTTCCTTTAATCTTATGGCTCGCCGCTATCTACACCTTCACTATGAGACCACCATAATGGTTAGGGAACTTGCACTCAACTCCGGTAGAAGTAACGCTCTAGTCATTTCAATCCGGGACCTTTTCAGGCTATTTAACCATTTCCGGGTCGTTTATCACATGTCCGCACCCGGAACCATTCCACAGGAGCACTCGTCCTGCCTGCTTTTCCCAGCATAACGGGTAAGAGAGGATCGAGCTTTTAATTTCTAGTGCTATCTTAATACTTAGATTCCAGTACGAACATAGCGTTTAGCAAACTCTTTAAACTATTGATACCAAGTAGAGAGATTTAAAGGTCATGATCGATCTAACGATCTAATATACACACATATGTATTATCAGGACTAGCGAGAGCATCTAACCTTACGCTCTCGCTCTTTTCTTTCCCATTTTTTGTTGTATTCCGTTCCTGGATCAACCTACTTACTTATCCAGGGAATCCAACTCTGAGGAGCCTCCACACTCCCCGTGATTGACCAAGTGGACGCCTATACCATTCCAAGCAACCCATTACAGAAGTCAACCCACTGCACTAATACCCTAATTTGAAGGTGAGATGCTAGCAAACCCCTCTTCCGGAATTGTGGCGTTTTGGGCACTACACACTTGTAATCCGCAAATTGGATACAGTCCCCTGATCTCGACCCTCTTATTTCCCCTTCTAGCATCTCCCAATTTTCATTGGACATGATTAGTACTGGACCACTTACGATGACGATTTGAGATTATTCAACCTGGTCTCGAGCAGGGCCGGGTCGGAATTATCACCGGCACAGCGGTGAGGTCCTTTTTAACATTTACTCCGTAAACACCGTATTTCAGACACGATCTCTTTTCGAGTCTCCAATGTTGACTCTTCTCTCCTAGACCCCTTAGTTTTACCTTCTTTTCCCCTTTTTCTTTCTTCTTTCTGGTAACGCTACAGACCTGTGTTTCAGCACCCATTAACTACAGGTAGGATGCATACCTTTGTCATACCCTAGGAACTGTTCTGAACAAACACAGGTCACCCGCATAAACTTCTCTTTACATGTCTTGAAAGCTTGACATTTACGCTCCTTCAGAACAGGGACTTTCCAACCCAACACGTTTGCACCTATTCCTTCACTTTTCCCCTTTTGCGTCACTTCGATAGGATGTTTTAATCATGGAGAGACAATAATATACCATGTCACAGACGCACCCACTGTCGAACCACATCCTGCTTGCGTCTACACCTTTCTTCATCTACACTGGAATGAGGGGACGGTGTTGTGTGCATCCACTACATCTTTGCTGCTCATTGTCACAAAATTCACCCTCACCCTGCACTTGCACTAAATGTAGTCACCAAAGAAACCGTTATGTATATTGTAATGTTATCATGCACTCCACCTTTTATTTTGTATCCTCCCCAGCCCTGAGGAGTCGCTGAATTATTGTATTTCCTTTGCGACGAAACACGTGTTGGCTGGCCATTCATAAGCAATAAAAGAGGAGCCGAAATACTGGTTGTCCCCTTTCTTCAACGGTGGAAACTTGAACTTTTAAATGTCCATTGAGACATCTATTTTCTGTACTTTCTTAATGTAGTGTGCAACAGGTTTTTGTTTACTTTGTACAGTGTGTGTTTTGTCACACACTCTTGGAGGGGTTATAGGGCTTTTTCCCCTCACCTGCATGCACCTACTGCCAAACACAACACCTACACCTCCTGCGCATCAACCGTGAGCAGTGCGCCCAGCATTTCCCTCACTCTAAAAAACCCTGTTCTCAATTGGTCAATATAATGACTTTAACCTAACTTTTTGGGAGAATCTCTGATGCACAAACTTAAATAAGAATCCGTCCAATGGAAGATCGGAGCCCAGTAGCATTGCTTTGAACATACGGCCATTTGAATTGTCTAGCGGGATCTTTAATAGCATCCTGGACTGGGTCAAATGAAAAGCCCAAGCATAACATTCCAGGTCTGGCAAGGCGAGACCTCCCTTTTCTCTCCTCCTTCTTATCTTCTTCCATGCCAGCCTGGTTGATTTATAGCTCCAAATAAATGAGTTGATGTTTTGTTGACATTTAAAGAGTTGCTTAGTATAGAACATTAATGGAATGGTATTAAAGATGAATGTGTATTTGGGGAGGATGGTCATTTTCACTAAACAAGTTCTCCCATAGATGGTGCGAGGGAGAAAAGACCAAGATTTTATCAATGCCTTGGATTCGCGGGAAATCCGATCCAGATTAGTCTGAGTCAAAAAGTTTAAGTCTTTTGTGATTTTGATCCCCAGGTAGCGGATTGAAGATTTTACCGGAAGCGGAAGATTAGTGATGTTCCAAGCCATTATATCTGTTTTTCCGGCATTTATTTCATAGCCTGAAAATTTTCCAAATTCCTCTGCCCTTTTGATGACCGTAGGAAATGCCTGGGCCGGGTCCGTTGTATAGATGAGAATGTCGTCGGCATATAGTCTGACTTTCTTCTCCCATCCAGAAAAAGAAAAAGGCAGAATATTAATGTTCTCTCTTATAGTCTGAACAAATGGTTCCACATAAATATTAAATAAAAGAGGTGAAAGAGGACACCCCTGTCTTGTCCCTCTGCTGATTTCAAAGGGGTTTGTGTGTGTGCCATTAATTAACAGGCTGGCTCTCGGGTTTTTATACAATAAGCTTACCGCTCTACAGAATTTAGGGCCAAATTGAAACTTTTCCATGACTGCATTTAGATAGGACCAATTGACCCTATGGAATGCTTTTGTTGCATCGAGTGTCATGATAGCGAGAGGCAAAGCGTAGGTTGAGGCAATATCTATTGCTCCGACTAAATCATAAGTAAAGTCAGCCAGTTGTCGGCCTCTAATAAACCCCTTTTGATCTTGATGAATAATTGTTCCAATCTCGCTTCCCAAACGTGCAGCCAAAATTGTCGAAAAGATCTTATAGTCGTTGTTGAGAAGCGAGATTGGACGATATGATCCGCAATCTGCTGGGTCCTTACCAGTTTTTAAGATTAAAGCGATATTTGCTTCTCCCCAAGAACTAGGTGGTGTCTCACCCCTAATTAGTATATTATTGAATAGATTCGTTAGAATCGGGGTGAGAGTAGAGTTAAGCACTCGGTATAATTCACCCGGAATACCATCCGGTCCTGCAGTCTTTCCCTGTTTTAGTTGTTTAATAACACTTTCTACTTCTGCCTCCGTTATCTCTTTATCTAGATTTTCACTCTGTAGCCTGTTCAGCTTTGGAAGGTTCACCTTTTTCAGCCACTCAGTTCTTTCCTCAATATTGATATTAGTGTCATCTGTATATATGTTTTGGAAAAAAGTACTGAAGGCATCACCAATTTCGAGATCAGTCTTCCTGTTGTCTATTTCTCCAACTAGCCTCACTTCTTTTTTATGGTTTCTAGTCTGGTCCGCTTTAATTTTCCAAGCAAGCAGCTTCCCTGCCGATTTACCATATTCAAAGTGGGAAAGCTTACTGGCCTGCCATCGTTTGTTCAGTCTCTCCTGCAATAACGTTTCTAATTGATCCCTTAACTCCCTTTTCTTTTCTAGATTTACCGAAGGCACTTGATCTGCAGACTCCAATAGGGCCAGATCTTGCTATATATTTAATAACTCCTCTCTGTACTTCTTTTTCCTGTAGGAAGCCCGGTTAGTGATAAACCCCATTTTATATGCTTTCCATGTCTCCCACACACTAACCAGGGAGATAGAATCTATATTCCACTCCAGGAAAGAGGCAGTTTCAGATATAAGATGTTCTCTTTCCTCTTCCTCCAGTAAGATGGTGCGGTCGAAAGACCATGAAGCATAAGTGGGTTCCTGATCTAGCATTATCGAGAAGAGTATAGCTGAGTGGTCTGAAATATGCTGAGGTAGATACGTTAAGTTCTTTATAGAGTCTTTTATGGAGAAGCTGAATAGAGCATAATCAATACGTGATTTATGCTTATTTTTGTAATTGTGAAAAGAGACACCCAAGGTTTTCCCAGCTCTTTGTCTCCACAGATCCTCCAATCCCAAGTTGGACATACAATGCAGGAGTGTGTCTCTCATTTTATTGTGAACTACGGCTCTAGAACTAGGGGATTTATCCAATATTGGATCCAGCACTAAATTAAAATCCCCCATCCATATTATTGGGTGTCAGGTCCCCCACTAGACGTGTCCTTAAAGCAGCGCAAAGAGACAGAAAGAACAAGGGGTTAATGTTGGCTGCAATCACACAATTGCAGAAACTACATGCGAAGCAAGGCAAGAAGCAACATGGATGCCAGCGATCCCTTAAGCTTGGTAAGAATAGCGTTCTAGCTGATTTACCGAGTTGGACCCAAGCAGGTGAAGCGCGTGTGGAACTACGCACTTCACCTGAGCCTTTGGAGTAGCAGGACGTGTATCATAGTGTGGCGCGTAGTTCAGGGAACTTTCGCGTCGCGTGAAAACCAGAGTTTGTTGCAGTCTTTACTAGAAGAACCTCCGAGAAGTAAGACTGTTCTGAATTATTACGAACTATCCGTGTTTTGAGAGAATTAATGTGCACTTCATTTTTCTGAAGTTTTCGTCGAAGAGAACAAGACAAAATAAGAGTTTTCGGAAGCTTGTATTGAGTTTATTCCTTTTGTACTGTTTAGTCTGGTTTGCGCATGCTCTTAGTGACTCATCTTCTCTTGAGATTGCGCAGTTTAAACAGAGGCATACTTAGGGAAAGAATATTCTGAGACGTAAGAGCATTCGCAAAGTGAGTGTCGAGGTCGACACTAGCGATAACAAAAACATCACATTTTCCCAGTGCATGGAGTTTGGTGGTTGTGAAGATAACAGCCGTCTACTCCAGCATAAAACCCCAGCTTAGGTGAAATAGGGACTCCCACTGCAGTGGCTTCTTGGTAAAACATAGGTGAGAGTAGAGCTCAGAAGGCAAAAGAACTAGACACATAATAAGAGAAGAACACTTATAGAAATCAATTGCATTTGTCATTACAGCCAGGAAAGAGCCAAAAGAAAATATATATAGAAGAGTGGAATAGGCACACTGAATACTGTGTATGTGTATGAATAGAAATGATAATAAAGAAAGAGTAGAATTGTAAGCAGATAAATGCAAGTGTGACTTTATTTTACATCAAGAAACTGTCAGAAGGAAGAAAACACAGAATACATCTTAGAGAGGAAGAAGAATTCAGACACAGAATCCTCCTTAGAAGAAAGAAGAAAATTGTGTGCATTCTCTTCTCTGTCCAATTCCCCTTTCCCCAGGAGGACTCTGCTGGCAGCTCATTTATATCTTCTGTGAGTGGCTGGGGAGTTCTTCTGCGGAGTTGGGAGCTAGCGTCATTCTGCTCCTGTGTTGTGTGCCAGCGGGAAGAGCAGCTGGTTCTGACAGAGTGAAGTGCCCACGAGGTAACGGCACCTGAGCAGAATGGCGGAAGGTTTAGATTTAAAGAAGTTAGGAGAAATACTGGAAGGCATACAACGAGAGTTAATTATAGTTAGAAAGAAAATAGAGAGTTAAAGAAAGACACCATAGAGTTATCGCAAAAAATGGGAAGTTTATCTTCTGGGGGTGGAGTCAAATTGTCGTCTGCCGATATAGGATAATTTGGAGACTTCTCCTCACCACAACCTAAGGTAAACACCCAAGTCATACATTCCTTATCACCAGTCATACCACTAGCCCCTCCAGAACGTTTCAGTGGGGATCCCCAGAAGGCGCAGGTCTTCCTGACACAATGCCAATTACACTTTATGTGTAGACCAGCCTTGTTTCCTGATGCGCAGTCTCGAGTAGCATTCATCTTGTCATATTTAAGTGGGGATGCGGCAGCCTGGTCTATGCCTCTGGTCACCAAGAATGATCCAGTGCTTTTTGATTTGGATGCATTCAAAAAAGAATTCATGAGAATATTTGATTGACGGAGAGTGTCACAAGCCACTGATAATGAACTATTGGAACTAAGGCAAGGAAATAGAGACCTAGTGGCCTATTTGGCATAATTCAATAAGTTGGTATTAGAAACGGACTGGCCAGAGAATAAAAGAGCCGCAGTGTTCTACCGGGGTCTGAAAGACTAATTGAAGGATGCCCTAGCACAAGTCCCTAATCTTCCAACGGAAATATCAGCTCTAGTCGATCTAGTATTAGAAATTTAATTTCGAATCTGTGAGAGGAGAGGAGAAAAGAAGCGAGATTTTCGTCCAAATATACCTCGGTTTGACCGGGTCAGGTACGACTCTCAGAAGGAAGGTGATTCGAACAAAGGAGTGGAGCCCATGCAAATTGGAGCAGTACGTGGGCCGCTTTCAAAAGAAGAAAAAGAAAAAAGACGTGCAAATAAGTTGTGCCTATATTGTGGAGGTAATGGTCATTTCGTTCGAGACTGCCCAAAGAAGCCCAAGTCAGTGTTGGCGGAAAACGCTTCGCGCCACCAGTAAAAGGAGGTGGACTGGTGGTAGCAGAAACAAAGACAACTCCAGGAGATCATGCTTTAGCTAATACTCTTCAATCGGCAGCCCCTCATTTAGTCTTGACCATGACGTTAAGTTATCGAGAAGAAAGATTGGAACAAGTGGCTGTGATGATAGATTCAGGTGCCACTGGCAATTTTTGTGATATACAATTTGCAAAGAAAATTGGTTTACAAGCCATAAGGAAGATAAAGAGTGAACCGGTGAGAGCCGTAGACGGCACCAATTTGTCATCAGGCCCCATCGTGAGCCATACTGAACCAGTGTTGTTGGAATCCACAGTAGGACATCGAGAAACCCTGCAGTTTAATCTGATAGACGCGCCCCAGTTTCAGTTGATTTTGGGGTTACCCTGGCTCACGGAGCATAACCCCACAGTTGACTGGGCGGCAAGAACAGTAACCATGGATTCCCACTATTGTAAAGAGAATTGCTTCGGAAACTGTCAGATGAAGATGGAAAAATCCTCAGCATATCATTTGAGTGAAATTGAAAAGGTAGTTTGTGTGATTGATGCTGTGGTGTTACCGGAAAAGTATCAAGAGTTTCAGGATGTTTTTAATGAAGCGGCGGCAAGAAAACTTCCCCCGCATAGAGAATACGATTGCAAAATTGATTTGGAAACCGGGGTCAATTTGCCTTGCAGCAGGATTTATGCACTAACTGAGAAAGAAGATCAGCATTTGAAGAAGTATCTAGCAGAGTATTTAGAGAATGGTTTCATCAGACCCTCACAGTCTCCAGTCTCCTCGCCATTATTTTTTATTCCAAAGAAGAACGGGGAATTGCGCCTCTATATTGATTACAGAGCAAATAATAGCATAACAATCAAGAATCGGTACCCCCTGCCTCTTATTTCAACATTGTTGGATCAAGTTAAGGAAGCCAAAATCTATACAAAACTAGATTTGAGAGGCACGTATCATCTCATCAGAATAAGGAAAGGAGATGAATGGAAAACCGCATTCAGGACAAAACATGGTTTGTTTGAATATCAGGTGATGCCATATGGGTTGTGCAATGCACCAGCAGCCTTCCAGCACTTTATTAACGATGTGTTAAAGGATTGCATAGACCAAATGGCAATAGTCTCTATAGGCAAAATATTGATTTATTCATCAGATGTCAAGAAGCATGAAAACCATGTGAGGAGAGTTTTGCACAGGTTACGAGACAATGGACTCTATGTGAAACTGGAAAAATGTGCCTTTGATGTTACTTCAGTAGAGTTTTTGGGTTTTGTGCTGACTCCTGGAGGAATAACTATGGACGAAAACAAGATAAAGGCTGTGGTCGATTGGAAATCTCCTACTTCAGTTAAGGAAGTGCAGAGTTTTCTTGGATTTGCAAATTTCTATAGGAGATTTATTCAAGACTTTTCTAGAAAATTGATTCCAATCACATGCTTACTTAAAAAGGGAGTTCCATTCCAATGGACTGCAGAAGCTGAAGATGCATTTGAGCAGTTAAAAGGAAATTTCACCACAGCTCCAATCTTGTTACATCCAGATCCAGCAGAACCGTTCTTTGTGGAAACAGATGCGTCGAATCTGGCAGTGGGGGGAGTGTTATCCCAGAGACACAAGACGACTGGTCAATTGCATCAAGTGGCCTTCCGCTCCTGAAAATTGACGCCCTCAGAGATCAATTATACAATCACTGAAAAGGAACTACTGGCCATTAAGGATGCCTTCAAGGAGTGGAGGCATTATTTAATGGGAGCCCGTCATGTGGTGACTGTATATACCGATCACAGGAATCTGAAATTTTTTAAATCTGCGAGAACACTAACTTCCCGACAATTGCGTTGGTCTTTATATTTCGCTGAGTACAACTTTGTAATTACGTATCGACCAGGAAATCAAAATGGAAAGGCAGATGCCTTGTCACGGTTGGAGACAGAAGGAGTAGTGGAAGCGATCCAAGATCAGCCAATTATACCACAAGAAAACATCATTAATGCTGTATTACAAGAGGAAGAGAAGATACCAAAGGAATTGAGTTCACTTGGTTCTGGTACTTGAGTTCTGCTTGGTTAGCAGAAGATTCCAGGAGAGAGATTCGAAACGGGTTGCCGTATCATGATGGAGCCTTGATTTTACCAACCACAGAGATGCAACAAAAGGCGTTAAAAGAATGCCATGACAGTATTCTGGCAGGGCACAAGGGCATCAATAAGACCAAAGATTTGGTTCGAAGACGATTCTGGTGGCCAGACATGTAATGTGGGATTCTTGTAAAGTGCACTGTTACTCTACCCGAGTGTCCTGGCGCTGTAGACCGCTGGGGAACCCGTCCTGGTTTTCCCTGTGAGATGGTCCCTTTCTGGGTATCTCCAGGGTGAAACCAGGCATCCCCGGCGTCTGTGGGGGGTCGTTGTAGAGATGAGGCAAGCTTAATGCCCAGAGTTACCGAGTGTGTTCCCTGGTTAGAGTGACACTGAGGCGAGAATTATCGAGTCCGTTGACCCCTGGTCCAAGACCCTGCCGCGTCGGGAATTGAACCCTAGTCCCGGGCCGTTCTCTGCTTACAGGTCTGCCGCCTCTAACCAGTGAGCCACACCTCTCCACATGATCAAGGATGTACATCGGTATGTAGCTACTTGTGAGACTTGCGCAAGAGGAAAATCAGAAAGGAAGCGTCCACAAGGGTTACTACATCCCTTACCCACTCCTCCATACCCTTTGCATACAGTGACATTAGACCTCATAGTGGAGTTACCCTCTAGTCAAGGTTATGATACAATCTTAGTATGTGTGGACGCTTTCACTAAGATGGCGCATTTTGTGCCTTTGAAAGGGGTGCCTACGGCCAAGACCTTAGCGAGTGTCTTTAGTCAACATGTAGTTCGGGCACATGGAATACCAAAGATTTTGATTTCAGACCGAGGTTCCCAGTTTTTGTCCCATTTTTGGAGAGCACTCACCAAGCATTTAAATATAGAAAACCAGTACTCTACCAGTTTCCACCCAGAGTCAGATGGGCAAACAGAAAGGGCCAATCAGTAACTAGAACAATATTTAAGGTTGTGTCTGTTAGAACAGGAGGGAGATTGGCCAGATTACTTGTGGGCAGCAGAATTTGCACATAACAACACTAAGAATTCTTCCACAGGTTACACTCCTTTCTTTCTAAATGCAGGTAGACACCAACAACACTCTTTAAATTTTCAGGAAGTAGATGTTCCAGCAGTTACTGACTTGGTAGGACACCTGACACAGATTCATGATCTAGCTACAAAAAATCTAACGTTAGCAAATGCAAGTTATAAGAAGTATGCCGACCTGAAGAGAAGGAAGGAGCCAGAGATGGAAGTAGGAGACAAGATCTGGTTAAACACCAAGAACCTTAGATTGAAAGGAATCAGGAAATTTCAACCACGATTCATAGGGCCTTACCAAATTGTCAGGAAGTTAAGCACACTAAATTTTCAACTAAAATTGCCTAAATCCTTACGAATACACCCAGTGTTTCATGTGTCGTTGTTAAAAAAGACAGAGCCAGATCTGAGATTAGGAGAAACCCCAAAACCAATTCAAACAGAGCAGGGAGAAGAGTTTGAGGTACACCAAATATTAGACTCCAGAATAAAAGAGGGTAGGCTTTACTATTTGTTGCATTGGAAGGGTTATGGTCCAGAAGAGAGGTCATGGGAATTATCTTCTGAGGTGAACGCTCCAAGATTAGTGACTGATTTCCATAGAAGATACCCTAACAAACCACAGAAGGAAGGACGCTCCTTGAGGGAGGGTACTGTCAGGTCCACCACTAGACGTGTCCCTAAAGCAGCGCAAAGAGACAGTAAGAACAAGGGGTTAATGTTGGCAGCAATCACACAATTGCAGAAACTACATGCGAAGCAAGGCAAGAAGCAACATGGATGCCAGCGATCCCTTAAGCTTGGTAAGGTTAGGGTTCTAGCTGATTTACCGAGTTGGACTCAAGCAGGTGAAGCGCGTGTGGAACTACGCACTTCACCTGAGCCTTTGGAGTAGCAGGACGTGTATCCTAGTGCGGCGCGTAGTTCAGGGAATTTTCACGTCGCGTGAAAACCAGAGTTTGTTGCAGTCTTTACTTGAAGAACCTCCGAGAAGTAAGACTGTTCTGAATTATTACGAACTATCCGTGTTTTGAGAGAATTAATGTGCACTTGATTTTTCTGAAGTTTTCGATGAAGAGAACAAGACAAAATAAGAGTTTTCGGAAGCTTGTATTGAGTTTATCCCTTTAGTACTGTTTAGTCTGGTTTGCGCATGCTCTTAGTGACTCCGCTTCTCTTGAGATTGCGCAGTTTAAACAGAGGCGTACTAAGAGAAAGAACATTCTGAGACGTAAGAGCATTCGCGAAGTGAGTGTCGAGGTCGACACTAGCAATAACAAAAACATCACATTTTCCCAGTGCATGGAGTTTGGTGGTGGTGAAGATAACAGCCGTCTACTCCAGCATAAAACCCCAGCTTAGGTGAAATAAGGACTCCCACTGCAGCGGCTTCTTGGTTAAACATAGGTGAGAGTAGAGCTCAGAAGCCAAAAGAACTAGACACATAATAAGAGAAGAACACTTATAGAAATCAATTGCATTTGTTATTACAGCCAGGAAAGAGCCAAAAGAAAAGATATATAGAAGAGTGGAATAGGCACACTGAATACTGGGTATGTGTATGAATAGAAATGATAATAAAGAAAGAGTAGAATTGTGAGCAGATAAATGCAAGTGTGACTTTATTTTACAGCAAGAAACTGTCAGAAGGAAGAAAACACAGAATACATCTTAGAGATTATTATTATTATTAAAAGAGATTTGGTACCGCGCACAGAGAGGAAGAAGAATTCAGACACAGAATCCTCCTTAGAAGAAAGAAGAAAATTGTGTGCATTCTCTTCTCTGTCCAATTCCCCTTTCCCCAGGAGGACTCTGCTGGCAGCTCATTTATATCTTCTGTGAGCGGCTGGGGAGTTCTTCTGCGGAGTTGGGAGCTAGCGTCATTCTGCTCCTGTGTTGTGTGCCAGCGGGAAGAGCCGCTGGTTCTGACATTGGGTCTGTAATGGTGATCAGGTGGTTTTGTAACATATTTAAATAGGAGGAATCATCCTGATTGGGACCGTAGTAACCCACCAGGGTGAATTGCCTTACCTCAAGCTGAACATTGGCTATCAGCCCTCTGCCACTCGGATCTGTCCTCCAATCCACAATCTGAGCCCTAGCTCCCTTTTTGAAGATGATGGCTATTTCACGAATACTGGCATTATGATCTGTGCTTATGAATTTATCAACCCATTTCAATTTTTTCAATATGTCTGTGATCTCTTGTTTATTTAGATGTGTCTCGTGGATTGTTATGATCTGCGCCAGCGAGTCTCTAAGGTACTGCAAGATTTTATGCCTTCTTCCTTGTACACGCAGGCCATTTACGTTCCAGGACAGAAATTTAATATCCCTCATTTATCTTTATCATCCAGGTGTCCCGCTTTTCCCATCGTATTATTTCTACTATTGTCTGTCTGTTATCTTTTGTATCAACCACTCGCTTTATGTAACACACCCTGGAATCGAAGACTTTTAGAAATTTGGTGTTTTGCTTATGAGGACTTTTTTTGTGCTTTCACCCCCCCTCCTACCCTCCTCCCTCCACTAGAAACCCCCCCCTTACTTACTCTGGCCAGATGACTTGCCAGGTTGTCGTCCCCAACATACTACCACCTGAGGCTCCATCTATCTCGTTAGTTGGTCATTATAATCGATATTATGTAGGTGGCATATTTATTATTTTAGAAATAGACACAATGGCATCTGAAAGGAAGTAAATCGAGAGAAAGGCTGAAGGGAGAAAAAAAAGGAGAACCAATAACCGGCACATTCGGTTATATAAATTGTATGTTATGGTACTCTAGTCTTACCACTTTATGGGCTGTAATATTTTTTTCTGCTTAGAGTTATTAACCCTGTAGCCCTATGTTCTCTCCCTATTGTGTTTTCTTTTTTTTCCCCTTTTTTCCTTTTTTTCCCCTTTATATATTTTTTTTTAGTGCGATTATTTATAGCTTTTTTTTGTGTGATAATATATATATATATATATATTTTTTTTTTAAAGCCCCTTTCTTATTTTCTATCTCCCCTTATCCCCCTCTTTTTTTTTTTCCTTTATTCCTAGATGACGTCGTGTGTCAAGGGGTTTGAGAGAATTCGCTGATAGAAACTAGTAGTTCATCCGCCTTGAGAGGAGTCTTGATGTTGTACATTTTATTATTGAATATGATCTTCAGGAAGGCGGGAAAGCGCATCTGTACAGTGGCTCCTAAAGCTCTGAACTTTTCCATCCGTTGTCCTAGCTCCCATTGCCTACCCAATGTGGTTTTGGATAGATCTGACCTGGGGTCTTCAATGTCTTAGCTTTTAATGCTAAATTAAGGATCTTTTCCTTCATCGCATATGTTAGAAAATTGACGAGGATCTTTCTGGGTTTGGCCCTGCCAGGGTTGAGACAAAAGAGGTCGCGATGTATCCTCTGAATGTCTGATTCTAATTCTATTGTTGACTCCTCTAAGTTAAGAGCATCCTTGAGCAGAGTCACTACGTATTTCTTGATTTCGCTTCCTTCTTTGCCTTCTGGAATTTTTAAAATCCTAAGATTGTTCCTCCTTGAATAATTTTCTAGGGACTCAACTCTTTCTTTTACAGCTTCTCCCTCTCTCCGCAGATTCAGTATCTTTGTTTCTGCATGATCTAATTTTGCTTTGAGTTCACCTACAGTATTCTCTAAGCTCCCAGTCCTCTCCGAAAGCCCATACACTTTGGTCTCTAGATTTTCGCACATAGCCAGAATCTCAGATTGATTTTGCCTTGATTCTGCAAAGCTCTTTTTTGACTCAGCAAAACCACATTTAATCTCGTTTCTCATGTTGAGGAGTAAATGCTGGAGGGTACCTACACTGTCTTCATTGTTGCCCCCTGAACATGATTCCAAATCTTTTGCTACGCTAATAGTTTCTGGTCCTACTAAGCTAGCAGCCAGGTGATCTGGTGGGGTCTTTATGGCTCTACTGAGTTCTGCGGCGTCGTCATCCATCATTGATTTTTTTCCATGTTCCTGTTCCATTTCCTCTGCTGCTGGAAGCTTGGTGCTGTTAAGTGAGACTGGCAAGCTAAGTGTGGCAGGAACTACAATTGGGGTGGATATATTTTGTGTGACAGTTGAGCTTTGAGGGCCCTGCGCTTCTTGGTTAATGTTCAGGACTTGAGGCAGGATCTAAAAGTAGGACTTCAGAGAGGGTGTAATCAGTGTGGCTTTGGTCTTTTTAGATTTACATTTACTCTGTGCTAACTTCTGAGGTGACTCTTTTTCACTGTTGCCTGGTCCCTCCACTACCAATTTAGTAGTACGTGGTAACGAGTGTCTCTTATCCCCCCTCGACTCTTTGTCATGCAGTGTTTGTAAAGAGTCTAACTCGGACTCCGTCTCTGTTTCTATTTTGCTTTCAGGATTCCCTTCCGGCGCGTGTTCTAAATCTGGGTCCACAATTTTGCCTAAATCTCCGAGAGCTGTGTCCTTCTTTCTACCCTTCCCCTTGCCCTTTTGCTTCCCCAGGTTGTCGCTAGTGAACCCCTTCTTCGCCTCTGATCTCCTCCTTTTGATCTGTGCCTTGCTGCTTTTCTGACTTAGTACTGCAGTGGAAAGGGCTTGCAATTTGCTCTTGATGTGGATCAGGTTCGGTACAGGTACGGGGCAGAAATCTTTTCTCGGTATTTGCACAGCGCTGGTTTCTTGATTCACTAGTGCTGGGGAACTTCTGTCTGTTGTGTCTACTTCTGTATACTTATGGCTGATATGGTCACCCTTGATATTAGCACCCACTATTTTTTCATTTTTACTTGTGCTTAAGTTCACGTTCTTCTTTCCTGCCAACTGTACTTCTAATGGGACGCCCTCCTCCCGAGAACCCTCCTTACCGCACTGTTTTACGGTGCTCGCTCCTCTAGCGAAGAAACTGTGTGTAGCCGCCCTCCGGCTTCTCCGCAGCTCCACGGCTGCTGCGTACCAGCAGAAGGGCACGGGGAGAGTGACCCCCCCCAGCATATTGGCTGCTCTGATCGCGGCGTCCAGAAAGCCGCCGAGCCGACGAGAGACGCCGCTGGGGAAAAACGCCGACCCGGGTGCCAAATGCTTGTGCGATAACAAACCCGTCACCGCTTCACCGCAACTCTGGCTTATCGGGTACGTGAATCCACCCGTAGAGATGCTGTGATCGACCGAAAGAGATGTTTTCTGTTAGGATGGGGCCATCAGGACTGGAGATTTCGTCGGGACGTGCGCGCCGCCCTAGCTGGCGGCCGCCATGTTTTCCTTCCATCAGGACACTGTCAACAACAAACCTATTGTTCTCAACAGCGCTAAATCGCTAGGTGTCATACAAGACAAAAGGCTCAACCTACACTTGCATATCAATTCTATTGCCAAGAATGCACATTACCAACTTTGCCTTCTCTGGGGGGTTTGGTGTTTCTTTCTAGAGCAAGACCTAAAAACCTTGGTCCAAACACTGGTTCTCTCCAGATTGGACTATTGCAACTCTCTCCTTGCTGGTTTCCCCAATATCTACCTTTCTCCTCTTAAATCTGTCCTCCATTCAGCAGCACGTTTTGTTATTGGCGCCAAAAGATATGATCACATCACACCCATACTATTTTCTCTTCACTGGCTTCCCATCAGAGCAAGGTCAATTTACAAGACTGCCTGTATCACCCACAAAGTAATCTACAAGCAGTTCTGTCGGGTAGAAAAAATTGCTTTGAACCTATGAAGTATTAATAATGCAAGATAGTCTAATACATTTCTTTATAGACTTTGGATGTAACACGCATAGATTAAATTGATTCTTGGTATGAAAATCGTTTTTACTCTTTAAATCATGTATTGCTGTCAATTTTAATAACATCAAATGACATTAGTGACATGAAAATGAAGTGAATAAAGTGAAGCAAGGTGACATATGTGACTGAGTGGGATATTATACACATGTAGTAAAAGACATACAAATATGTACAAAAATTATAAAAATACAGTTAAGAAGGAGTTTGTCCTTTCCAATTTTAACACATGATCTCAAGTGACCACTATTTGAGCTTTCTAATTCTTGGGGTCCGGAGACCTGATGGACATAGACTGAAAATGAACGCTGACGTTTTGACCCTGGAGTATGCACAATAAGGGAAGCGTCACAGCGGGTCTTTCTCGGGACGAGCAGTCAACAACGGAGGACAGCCAGGGGGAGGGAAAGGGGGTGAATCACATATGCATCACGTGTTCCATAACTAGGGTTCATGATTACTGAATAATCTGGCCATAAAGATGATCAGATTTACCACTTCCAATTGAAGCTAAACACTCCCACACCAGGGGTGAGTGTTAAAAGGTAGATTTGAATTCAAGGCTGTGAGATGAATGAGATGGGGTAAGTGGTGAAAAGTAACCAGATGTGATTAATATACAAGTAATGAGAAAAGTAGTAGCATGGCAGGGGTAGCAAACTCATCATGAAACAATATCCAAAAATCTCAAATTGTGAGATTAAACTGGAAGAGTAGTAGCGCTGCTGCACAGAATTACCACACCAATTTATAAGCAGAGAGACCACCTTGAGGGTTGGAATCTGGGGGTAAAAATGTAATATATTGTGAGTGATTCGTGCAAAAATTTATATTAAAACATGCTACTTATTTGAGAGCATGACCTACCTCAATAGAGTAGATCCAAAAAGGGAAGAAAAAGGCTCCAAGCCAGTTTTTAATCTAAGTGGCATAAGTTTAAAATAAAGGGTAAACTCCATGACCCCACAAAGCCTTGCACACTGGCAAATAAACTCAAAATCTCAGGCGTCTCTAGACCTTCACGCAATGCTGAAAACGTATTGCTCGAGCCCTCTACTTTCAAAAGGGAAAGATTTATGGCTCAACCCGTCTCAGGCAATGCGGCTAGAATCTGGAACTCTGTTCCTCCACTACTCCGAACCACCACCACCTCTATCTGGACTTTCAAAAGAGATCTCAAATCTCTCCACTTCCAAAGACACTTCCAGGATTAATTTAACCCTTTTCATGACCCTCAAGGACGCTTGGCATTCCCTTGAGCTCAATGTTGCAACTATGTATTCTATACCTGTACTAACCTAATTTTGCCACCTCCTTTTTTAATTTTACTTTTTTAACTATCCTGATCATATTGTAGCTTGTATGTAAATCTCCTTATATAACGTACTTGGTTCTACTGTAAAGCCCTGTAACACCTTTGGGTAAGATCTGCGCTATACAAAACTGCATTAAATAAAAAACAAATCCCACCACTTTCCTCAACACACACTGTTTTGTTTTTCTCTGTAGTTCCAAAGCCATCCTCCAGAACTTCCACCTCTATCTAATCCTTCTGGATGTTCCACATTGGATTTCCTTGGATCTTTTCACAAATCCTTCCATCCAATCCGAAGAAGATTGCCCCCTTTTTTGTTGGCCTGCCTCTCAGACTTATTGACTGTTCTGATTGCATTTGGGTCAGTGTTATTGTTTTATTCCATGCCTAATTTTTAGGTCTCGCCTAACAAATGCAGAGCATGCCCTGCTTCGCCTTGTTAGGTCTTGCCTAGCGAACGCAGCGCATGCGCTGCTTCGCCTTGGCGAGTCTATTGTTGTGGCTTTCCTTAGCGAAGTGGGACAAACCATGTGCGTGCACGGACAGGGGATGTGCGCGCACATGGCGTCTCCTCTCTGGTGTCTCCCCTGAAGGGGGACAGGAGATGTTCACTCTGTACGCGTGCACATCTCCTGTCCCTGCGTGACCACAGCGCGCGGATGATGCGCTATACTTTTCCTAAGGCTGGGTGCGTTTAGCTTGTTTTACCCTGTGGTTGGTAGTTTTACTGTGAAGTACTCAAATAACTGAGCGCCCGCTGCCTAAATGCAGCACTTCAAATGTTGTGTTCTAAAAATGGTAGAGTGGATATTTTAATTGTCCGTTGTTTTTTTTCTCAATATATATTGGGCAGCGCGTGACGCTATTTGGCGGGATTGCGCAGGGACGCCACTGTGAAGAGGGTGGGAGTCGGAAACAGGGTGGATTCCTCTGCACCTGTGACAGCCCGGGGTCGAAGGGCGTTGATATTTGCTGTTTTCGTATTTTTTTTTTTTCACTCCGGCCCCGTTTTTGTCTTCCTTTAGAAGCCTGATGGGAGGATCTCGAGAGGCAGCATCAAGAGAGAAGACAGAGGCCTCCAGGGCCCGTTAAGTGTACTCCAACGCCGCATTCCACTGTGTTACTGCACCTCTCCTCATCTCAAAATATTCCTTTTTTTAATCCCATTCCCTCCCGCACATACTCTCCGCTCTCTGTCTTATCATCAGTATGGTATGCGTGTTTTCCCTATCCACTGTTTCAGGTTCTGATTATTTCTCTTTTGCCTTCCTTTTAATGTTGCGCCTCATTTTCCCTTCTGTTTTCCATCTGTCTCTTTAACGCTATTGTCTCAATCTCACTTTTTTTCCTCGTCACATTCTCTTTTGCTTTGTTTGCTTTTTTTCTCGTTCCTTTCTCTAATCCTGGTGCTTGCTCCGTTTCGCTCTTGCCTATCTTTCTTGTGTCCAATTCTACGCTTAATCATCTTACATCTCACTCCTTTCCCTTTCCTTCTCTTTTGTCTTGTGCCCGCTCCTTTCTCTCTTCTATCCCTGGTACTTCTTCTCCATCTTCTTTCCCTTTAGCTCACTCTTCCCAGTGCTGTAAACTTATTCATGAGCCGCTTCTAGCACTTACCCATCTTTCACTCACGTTCATAAATGGCGTTTGTAGTACTTTTTCTTTGCGGGAATGCGGTAATAGTGATACAGAGAAGTAGCTACTGTGTAGTGCTAGTATCTGCATTTCTTCAGTGTGTTTGGTGATGAATGGAATGTAAAACTAAAAAAAAGACTGAGCAAAACGTGTTCGTTCTTGTTAACAATGTACAGCTGCTTTCCTCCAAGAGGCATTATCCTATTCTCTTCAAACCCCACCAATCCCAACACAAAAACACACACTTGCATCCCATTGACGAAATATTTGTCATTTCATTTTTATATATTTTTTTCACCTTATTGTACTGAAAGGTCACCAACTGCTGTCTGCATTGGCTACAGTTCAAGGCTAGCTAAAGTAAAAGAAAAATACATTTGGAAAGCCAATCATTTTAACTGCAACTCTGTCATGACAAAACACAAAGCATGCTTTGCATAGGTTGACTCTCGATTTTCAGTTTGACATTTTGGTTTACTGGAATCTTTTGTGACTCATTCACTGAAAAGTTGCAGTTGAGATATTTTTAGATGATTACTTATAGAAATATATATATCGTTTTCAAACTCGAATGTTGCATTGGAACACCAGCTTAACTGATTGCTCGGCTGCACACAGTATATGGATTTGAACAAAAATGTGCACAAAGTGTGCTTGCCTGGTGTTTTGAAAGCATTCCCACACATAATGCTGGGAACACTATGCGAATATGGATTCGAAGCTCAGCTCACTCTCGGCCCATGTTTTTCATTGGATTGTGTTATTGTGCTTTATAAATGCTGTCTTCTGATTCGTTAATAGGCTTCTTAGTCCCTCCTTAGAATGCCTTGTCTTCATTTGTAATCTCCCATGAGGACTGACCTTTTTAGTTCTGTTGTTACACAGTATATCTTATTTAGTCTGTCATCAATATTTTCTTTAATGAGTTTCTCCTACTGCAGGCACGACATGCTTTTCTGCAACATTCAGCGCCCCGTCAACGTTTTCACTTTCCAAGCAGCCCGTGACAATGTCGGCCGCTTCTTTGAAATGAAATAGGTCTTGCATTTACAAGAGTTTGTGCTATTGGCATTGTGAATGACAATGCCTTTTATTTATGTATTAATTATCAAAACAGATGAATAAAAGGCATTGTCATTTACATAGCTGCCAAGGTTTCAGATTGCTTATGTGTGACATTTTCATAATTTCATCGTAATTATGAGTGACATTCAATGACTATGAGTGACATTTTCCCGTGAGCAAAACAAGAAATGAAGAGAAGGGAAACATATAAATATCAACAATCACAACCATTTGAGCAACAAAAAACTCTAACAAGATCCTAAAACTGATTTAAAGCACCAAAAATGAATGGGCACTAACTTAGTAAAAATGGAGTAACTGACAGCTAATCCACATTAAATACAGTTTTGAGAATATGCGTGGTTCATGTTCTTTCGTGAAAACTGTCACTAAAAAAAAAAACTGTAATCTTGCTCCAGTGGGAACTCCATTATTCACAAGAGTGATTTTTTCATTTTCATTGGTGCATGAAAACTCTTGGACACACAAAGAATTTAGCCCCAGAATTGTCACATTTGGGAGTGTGATGGTCAATAGTTGCGTTGCTACTATCATTGGCAGCATAGCAGGGGCAATGTGTAGTGCAAGCTGCTGTTGTCTCCTGACAAGAGCCCTGACACATTTTTTTTTTACAGCAACAAAAAGTCACTTTTACAAAATAGGGTTTTTATATTCCTTGTTGCCTGCTTGTTTTTGGCACGGTTACTGGACTCGGTACAGCCGTTCAGATGGTTCATGTGAAGGGGGGTTTGGGGCGGGGGGTTCACACGGTGCTGGGGGAAAGGTCACTCTTGCAGAGCCCCATCATGCCAACTAAACATCGCTCACTTACACCGGCCTAGTTTTTCCTAGAAGGCAAGACGCACTCAATTGCCGCCAAAAGAAAGTTACAGATGCTATATGTTGTATGGTTATTTCTATATTCTCTTTCTTCCCCTGCTCTCTGTGTGGAATGTTATACATGTCATAGAATGTTGGATGGGTGGACAGATTCAGTTGGTGACTGAAGGCTGAGCTGCCAGGAGGACAGCTCCTGGTGGGGCTTATTTACAAGGATACTTAGTGGCCTACTTTATATCCTGGCTTTAACATCACCTTGTATCTCAATAAATACCTACTTGAAACCTACCACCTCTGGACCTTCCATCATTGTAACATTGGCGACGAGGATGGGATTACAAAACCTACGTGGATTCCATTTCAAAGGAATTACTTCTACAGCAAATTATATATTTTAAAAGTCTTCAATTGTTTTCAAAGAACCCAAGCTTCTACCTACTCAGCAAAATCTGTTGGCAGCCCCAGCCCCACCAGTGACTAAGACACCGTCAGCCTCAACTCGGGCATGCCAATTTTTTTCAGAAGCTTGGTGAGTTTATTTAGATATTCTAAATTTACTGTATTTTTTTAAAATTATCATCAGCTGCACAAATTTACAAGCCTGCCGATTTAAAATTCCCACTCTGCTTTACCTGATTAAGAGGCCTACTGATTTGAAAGCTTGCAGCGTTTGATTAATAAGCCTACTGATTTGAAAGCCTGAAGCATTTCGATTTTGGAGCCTGCTGTCTTATTCCCACACTCCTATGTCGAGTGAAAACTGCACTTGATTTATAGGCCTGCTGATTTAGAAGCCTGCAGTGTTTATTCTCAAATTCCGACTGTCGATTGAAAATCCTGCAGTGTTTTATTTTACATTTTTGTGTCTTCGAACCTCCTGCCATGAATAATGAATTAATTGCTTCACCTTCATTCAATTTCATGTCTGCCAATTTGAACTATGCGGCGTTACAACTGACAGTTTCTACCCTCAATGACAATGCATTTATCGCGTTGTCTTTGGATGAGCATCTGCGATTTGAATTATTACGTGCTTATGGCAATTTTTATATTATTTACAATAATTTTCAACTTGCCTCTTTACCACGGCCCTTAAACTGTCATCTTTCCTTTCAAATGTGGCTCGAGCGTGCAACCAGCGCGTTAATCCAGCTCGTGCAGCCTCATTTATGCTCGACGTTTCTCCTTTGTTTGTTCCTCGGCAATGACGCGTTTTCAACGTCAGCAAACCTGCGCTTTGCTTTTTGGTGCATAGACGTGCCGGTAACCACCCTGCACAAACGCATAAAACGTGACGCCATTTTGAGGAATTATACAAGATTGCCATCCAGCTTAAGCCAACCACGTTGTTCACTATGGGGGACAATAAAGTTATTTCAGGTTGTTGGCACAATGCACCAAGACGTTCGAGTTCTCCCTCAACCCAGTTTCTAAAGAACTTCAGTTTCGTGTCTTCTACAGCATGGGTCTTCGTGATATTTTCGGATTTTACAGATCTTCATTTTTGGTTAGAGGTATTTCTTTCGTCACTTTCACAACGTGGATTTCTTCATGATTTTGGTGACATGTTCACCATTTATTTAGTGGTTTATGCAGTGTGCTTTGTGAATTCGTTCTTTAGTGAATCCTTAACTGCGAATTCGCACAGCCTGTATATTCTTTTAATTTGGTTCAAGCGCAAAGACAACGGTGACAACTTTATTTATTTTAGTCTTTTATTTTTCCTACATTGACAACGGTGACCACTTTAATTATTTTAGTTGATTGTTTTGTTCATTGCTTATAATAACTTGAATTATTGAGGATGTACAGTATATGTATGCCTTTTACTATTTTATTGCTATTTTGATTGTAGGTTGCAGCAGGTATGATTACTATGGATTACATTCTGAATATTAGTGCATTTATAATACAGCGCCGATTATTGTACACAGAATTACTATGTGTTTTAGGGATAAATGGTACCAGTCCTTATGTACACTAGCTAAATTTTAATGACACAATTTTAGTGCAATTTTTCATTTAAGTAAGTCATTTTTTGCATTCTTTATTAGTGGACATTATTTGTCTACGGTTTTTGGTTTAAAATGATACAAAAGTGCTACAAATGGTATTTAAGTAATTTAGATTTATGCATGCTTTATTAGTAGACACTATTTGTCTACGGTTACCGGTTTAAAGTGATATAAATGATATTTAAGTATTTCAGACTTATGCATGCTTTATTAGTGGACATTATTTGTTTACGGTTACCGGTTTAAAGTGATATAAATCATATTTATGTTTTTCGGATTTATGCATGTTTTCATGAGTGGACATTATTTGTCTACGGTTACCGGTTAAAAATGATATTTTCTGACGTCATTCTTTGAATTCAGTACTGTTTTATGATAATTATTCTAGAGCTCTATTGTTATTATTCTCTTCATTTTGCGCAAAAGTTTTTTTTATTCGTGTACACTTCCTGTGCGTAGACGTACGTCACATGGAATTCAGTTGTGTGGTTCTGTGCACGGAACCCTGTTGATGTTTTACTTGGTCGTACTCCTGTTCAATGTACATATTCTTCTTTTGTTTCACTTTGTACTGGAGTTTTCTCTTGAATTCTCCTGTTGGGAGTACTTCTCTTGTTTTTTTTTTCTCTTCTTGGTGCTCATGTTCGTTGGTTACTCTCCACCCTGGTCCGGCCAACTGGTGTGTGTTGATGTGTCCGAGAACTCCACTAACTTTTCATTATTTCTTTTTTTTCTCTATTTCGTGTAACTGTTTTACTCTTTCTTTTACCATTAAAGGGAGAAGATGTGTGTTCTCAAGCATCTTAGTTCTTTAATTCGTCTTACTTCCTTTTCTTCTATTCTATTCTATTTACATTTCTGCTTTCATTAGTATACTGTTTATTACGTTTAGCTTGTTTTATTCATTCTTTGAGCATGTTTTATTCATTATTTGATTCTTCTTTTGTTTTTGTTTCAAGTGTAAAGAAGGGGGATATGTTGTATGGTTATTTCTACATTCTCTTTCTTCCCCTGCTCTCTGTGTGGAATGTTATACATGTCATAGAATGTTGGATGGGTGGACAGATTCAGTTGGTGACTGAAGGCTGAGCTGCCAGGAGGACAGCTCCTGGTGGGGCGTATTTACAAGGATACTTACTGGCCTACTTTACATCCTGGCTTTAACATCACCTTGTATCTCAATACAATAAATACCTACTTGAAACCTACCACCTCTGGACCTTCCATCATTGTAACACTATGCGTTTAATATGCAACATTTATCTGACGTGGTTAAAAATATCAGTTTCCCGCTGGCATCCATTCATGCAGAACAATGCATTTTCATGAAAAGCTGAAGTTGGATCCACATTCTAAAGGTAGGGGAGCTCTTTACAGGAGCGGCAGGTCCAGGGTTTTTAATTTTGTATTTTATAGACTTGCAAGGCATGGGTGCTCGTGGTGCAGCTGATATCTCGGACTGGCAGAGATGCCCTCCTCGGTGCCTGTGGCCTGCCACTGGAGAACAGTGTGAGTTACTTTAGAAGTCAGTGGCCCACCTCTTACCCCAGTCTTGATCTCGCAGGACGTACTCCAGGGGTCAGCTGTGCCCTCAATGGCTGCGGTCTCCTCTCCCAGCGTCTCTCCTGCCCCGTACCTTGCACTTCCTAGTGAGGTCCCTCGCAGCATTGATTCATGGCCGCAGTGCAGCCAGGCTGCCTGACCACTCTACGGTCATGGGTTACCAATATAGGCCGGGTGGCGTGCTCCCAAAAAACACTTAAACTGTGCCTCAGGCGGCAGGACCGGCCCGCCTATAGGTGTGTGTGACACAGAGTCTGTGTCGGCCCTGGCTCTTTCAGAGAGTTATTGCTACACTCACATCCGATTGGTAAAAGATAACAGGCTCACCGGAGTCTGAGGTTTTCTGTAGTACGTAGAGGGTCTGTAGAGGTCTTGTACGTGCCTCACATTTTCAGTTTGCACGATGGTCTTGCGCACCTCGGCCGGGTGACGTCAGGCGTGGCTGTAGTCAGTGAGTGACTCAGCCGCGCCCCGGGGGGAATTTACAGCAGGCTACTAGGACATTATAGCAGCAGTGCACTGGTGGCAGCTCCCGGGCCGGCAAGTCTGCGGGGAGCAGCAGAGCCAGCCGGCGCAGGTATGACAGGGGCGCGCACTCGCAGCCTGGCATGGCCAGTTACTCAGAGCAGGGTACAGGCAGCAGAGAGTCAGTATTTTGGTTTTAAAACGCATGACAATGCATTTCAGTGCGGTGATGCGGAACACCACATTGAAATGCGTTAGCGTCACTCCTAATGCGTGATACCTGGCAGGCCTGCACAATGCCATTAGCTTAAACTCTCGCAAATGCGAGACATATTGCATTGCAAATGCTTGTTACTAACTTGTAGTAATTTAGTCCAGGCAAGTGGAGGTATTTTAAAGAGGATTTATTGATGGTAAATAGTTAGGAACAAGTCAAGATCTAGCCCCACCAGGAGCAGCCAGCAGGCAGCTCAGCCCCATCATAACTGTGGCTATATTTCAACCTCCACCCAACATTCCATCATGAATAACAGTGCAGAGGCATTCCAGAGGCATCCCACTAGAAAGCATGACGTGGATATAAGCATGCATAGAAATATACCATAAGTAGAATATAACATACCTCCTTTTCTTCAACAACCAAACAGTTAAACAAAACAAACTTAGGGACTAGAGGAAGTAAGCACAACACAGCATGAGGAGTTGTAACACAGAAAAGGAAAGAACAGATAGAGAACCAACAAATACCCTTTCTATGAATACCAAAGCTTAAGAAAGGAAAAAGTAAAATGACAAGACTGGAGGAACAATGCTGAAAGATACAATCTAACAAATAAATACAGTACCTTCCTAGAACAATAAAATAAATACACTACCTTCCTAGAAGATAGATACTCTCCTTCTCTTCTTCATACATGACGAAAAAGTAAACTGGAAAAAAAAAAACTACTCCATACACAACCAAACCTCAGAAGAGTGTGAAAAAAACCAGACATTGAGTAGAAGATAGAAATATTGAACAAAAAGCAGAAGAAAGAACAAACAATGATCTTTCATACCACACTGTAAAACAGGTAATACATAGATTAACCTGCAAAAATGATATATTGTAAAACAATAAAACATTAAGAGGCAGCATTAAGAATAGACAACCACATAAACATCAAAATGGACGAAACATCCCTGGAAAGAACATGCATACTTTTGATAACATCGATGCGAAGAACGAATAGACAACCTCATAAGCATCGAAAAAGACAAACATCCATGGAAAGAACATGCAAACTTTTGATAACATCAATGCGAAGAACGAATAGACAACCTCATAAGCATCGAAAAAGACGAACATCTATGGAAAGAACATGCAGACTTTTGATAACACCAATGCGAAAAACATCCAGACTTTTGATAATTGAGTAGTTGACATTGATAATTGAGTAATTGACATAGATAAATGAATAGTTGAACACATTCATGAAACAAAATATGCGAACTTAAGTGCACATTTCAAACTAAGAAGTACTCCATGTAAGCACATACCTACACAAGTGAAAAATTGAACTAATGCACACAACTTGAAAAGTTAAAGAGGTGTGCATCTTCTACAAATGTAAACTGTATGGATGCATGTACAACGGTATTCAATAACTTGCAAAGTCAAGTAATGGAACAGTTGAAGATTACCATTTGAGACCATGGAAAGTACAACATAAATTGAAAAGCAGCAACCCCAAATCGAGGACTCAATACAAGTCACACATTAAAGAAACACATTACAAAATTGAGTAATTGAACTTTTGAGGCAAGTATAACACAATGTAAACCCGCTTAGGAAATACTACTGCAATGGAATACTGTAGACATGTACATACATTGAAAAAGTAAAGTAACAGAACATCTGCATGTACTTTAATAATTGAGTAATTGAAATCTTGAGATCACGTGCATATATATATATATATATATATATATATATATATATATATATATGACAAATGACAATCCGCACGAATGACTTGCATTCCCTAGAACCCAAAAGTGAGTAAACAACATTCTAAAATAATCACAAATCCAATGAAAACATCAAATAAAAAAGAAAACACTGACCACATGAACTTGAAGAGGAATTCTCAATGCAGGACACATTGAAAAACGTAGCATTGCGTAAAAAATTCCCTGTAACAGTCAAACACAAAACGTGCTCGGCATTGATATATGCTAAGTGGATATACAGTGTACACACACCGAGTGACTCCCAGGACGCTCTTGCTGGAAACCCCCAGCTACAAGGTTGAAGACAGGACCTTTGTCACAATAAACAAGAAAAACTGATGTCATGTAAGACACTTGAAGAATCTTCAAAAACTGCGCGGGACACCATGCGTAAGCCATTTGAAGTGAAGACCAAACACAAAATTTACCTAGTGCAAACCTCGAAGAAAACAGAGAAAGGACACTAATAACTACACTACCTTAGAGATTACTGAGAAATTGCTCACATGCATAAAATAAATGTTTTTATTCGAGTGTGAACAAATCCCTGCAACAAGAAGTAGACAATCCTGACCAGGGATTAGGTCACATATTGAAAACACATTGCAAAATCAAGTAATAGAACTGTTGAGGATGCCCAATTGATTTGCAACCCCAAATTGAAGACTTAGTAAAGGTCACACGTTGAAAAACACATAGAAAAACAGAGCAATAGAACCTTTATGGGTGACCAATTGAAATTGTGAGAACCGTGGTAAGCACAACACAATGTCATCCCGGAGCAATAGAACCTTTGAGGGTGACCAATTGAAAATGTGAGAACTGTGGTAAGCACAACACAAAAGATATTGCAGGCAACCCTAAACAAAAATTGAAAAGAATGAATTCCATATCAATCCATATCGACAACCATAAAGGTTGAGTATTGAAAACAAGTGACTTAATGAAGTAGACACTGCACAAAGGTCACAATTGAAACACACATTGAGAACTAGATTACTAGATATATTGAGTGTAACCATTGAAAGTGAGTACTATATTAAGTACAACACAATGTACTACCAAGCAGGAAATACTACTGGACTGGATGCAAAATTGATAAGCAGAATTAACGTGCACATTCCCAAACACAGGAATAATACACACCTGCACAAACTTTGCCGAACTAGAAAACAAACACATGCACACATCTTGAGAAATCAAACAAGATGTGCATGTAAATCGATAAGTACATATTGATACAAATAATTAGACATACACATTGAAGATTGATGAAATTGCAATCCTTGTAGGCAATACTGCATACATTGAAGTTGAGAGATGTTGCACAAATAGAAAATATTGAAAAAAACACAGTAATAAAACTTTTGAAAATGTGCAACACCCCTGTCGACAACCATAACGGCTACGCATTGAAAACAAATGAGGCATTATCAAGTAGACAACCTCACAAAGGTCACAATTGAAAAAAACATTGAAAACTAGAAAACTCGATATTTTGAGTGTGACCATTGAACGTGTACTACACTAGGTACCACACAACAGAGCAAACCCTCCAAGGGAAAACCACTGGAAAGCATGCAACTTGAAAAATACATTGATATGTGCATTCCCTGAAGAGGACTACACCCATGCATGTAGATTGATAATCGTGTGGAAAATATTGAGTGGAAAGTATTTAGAGCATGTAATTTGGCTTAAAGATTAATACTGCGTAAAGTTTAACCTAGACATTGTGGCGAAACACGAGAAAAACTTTCCTTTGAAAAGCACAAAAATCGTGCTAATGAAGACCTGTAAGATTAGATCAATATGCTGTTGATAAATCACTGTAAAACCATTGAACAGCTGCCAACATTGAAATCGATGAGGAAATAAACAAACAGGAGTCATAAACATTAAAATTTGTAAAATGACACTGGTGTGCCTGTCACCGGAATAGTAGACAGGCGTGAAACCATTCATGCAGGCAAGGCAGAGGATACTTCTCCAAAAAATGATGACACCGTGGAAGAGATAAGCCAGATACATTTGTATTTGGATCGATGTCAAACAAACTACCCTTTGACCTGCAGACGATAGGAACTCTGCAACTCTTGAACAGTAGGCTGTTAACACGCTAACACACTGAAAGCGTATCGTGAAGAGAACTTACACATTATTGTAACTTCTGGTGAGATTGATTCAGAGATCAGCAACGTCAGTTTAAATGAAAGAAGAAACAAATAAAAATAATCAGCAACGTCAGTTTAAATGAAAGAAGAAACAATTGAAAATAATGTCATTCTCCTTGAAAAGATGCCATCACAACCTTATCCACTAGATGGCAACATACCTATGACAATCGAAATTTATGACTCGAAGAAAACGAGAGAGAAGGATATACTTAAGCAGTTCAGTGTCATCTGTGAAGAAATACTCGGTTGCTGATACATCCTCTAAGTGTCAGCGAGGTATGACCTTCCAACACTCCGTAACTCGAAGATTGTCTGCATGGTATGACCATCCAACACTGGAACTTAAAGATTGCAATTCAATTGTACCCACTTTAAAACCATTAGGGAAAAATTCATTATCCCCCTGCTGAAGGGGAAAGGATTTAGGCAGGTCAAACCAGCGGTGTTATATCTCCAGATGCTAACTAACATCTGGGAAATCTACAATGTGGCCAAGTTTTTAACTATTGCAATGAGAATGGGCAAAAAGATCAATTGGGTGTAGTTCATGTTCCAACCATTTGGTTTTTATCCTGTAATGTTTTATCTTGCTGCTTTTCTAAATTGTAACTATTTTTTTTAATGATGTACTTTAATCTCTGGACCATTTTTATGTATGTCTGTACTTTTATGGTTTTGAAAATTCGAACCGAATAAAGTATTATTTGACTTGACTTGACTTTGATTGCAATTCTCAATATCAGCGATATTGACATTCAGAGACACGACGTGTTTCACATTTATACAAACTCGGCAGCAAAAGCTTGGCTCGGGAAACTAAATCTAAAAAAAAAAGTTTGAAAAACTCATGACATGGATTTAAAATTTGCTAACATTCGTGCCAAGAATTTTCAATTCTATTAAGGACAGGAGGCGAGGATTTAAAAATTTGCAAACATTCGTGACAAGAATTTTCAATTCTATTAAGGACTAGGGGGAGAGGATTATGCTTTTCTCATTTCTTTAATGAAATGCTCAGCAGCCAATAAAATGAACAAAAAACTACATATCCCATGAACACCAGGGAGTAACCATAGAGTATAGCGTATAAAAGGTCAACACATTAGTCTGTCTTCCTCTTTCTTTGTGGGAAAATGTCCAAGTTCAAATAAAATCCCAAATACAACAGGAACAACAATTCCAAACAGGCCGCTGTCATCCAGAGGATCCTGAAGAAGGCAGCCGAAGAACCATGGGTCCAGAAACCAGGAGGAGCAACAGATTCCGCCGAGGAACAAACAACATCACTTCTGGTCTGAACCTGGAAAAAAGACACAAAGCCATAATATCCAAAGTAATAATACTGAACAGCAAGTCAGGGAGGGAGAACAAGGAATGAAATATTTGTAACCGCGTGTATACAGTCATAATACATTAGCATACAAATATGAAACACGGGTGGGATAATCCTCGCCTCCTAGTCCTTAATAGAATTGAAAATTCTTGTCACGAATGTTTGCAAATTTTTAATTCTATGTCAGGACAGGAGGCTCCGATTATGCTTTTTTAAAGCTGATCCACCACCACAGAAGCAACACTATCAATTGGTTTAAAATAAAACGTCTTAAATACAGAAGCAGATGACCAATCTGCAGCCTTCATGATATCAAACAGAGTAACACCCATGGAATAAGCTTTGGATGCCATCGCTCCACGTGCAGAATGCGTGCCAAACACAGAAACATCAATTCCTGCTTCAGACATAAGCCACCGCACCCAGCGCGCCAAGGTAGCTGGAGAGACAGGGCGAAAAGGCTTTTGTAATGCAATCAGAAGCTGACCCTGCATGTCTGAGCGCAAAGAAGCGGTACTCACCTCATAATCTTTCAGGCATTGAACCACACAAAGGTTGGGGTGAGAAGGAAAAGAAGGATAAGAAATAGAAGGCGTATTAGATTTGGTACGTCTGGAGAGACGAAAGGAAACTCCTTCAGGAGTAAAGCTGCGACCCGCCAGATCCAAAGCGTGTACGTCCGACACGCGCTTACATGAGACCAAACATAGCAACATCGTCAGTTTTGCCGATAGTTGCTTGCGAGATAAGGAAGAATTGGAAGGCCAGGCCTCCAAGAATCTGAGGACAACTGAAACATCCCACAAGGTAACATACTTAGGAGTGGGAGGTTTTGCAAAATGAACTCCTTTAAGTAACCTGGAAACAAAAGGATGTTCACCCGCGGGTTTCCCATCGATGTGGGCATGACCCGCCGAGATAGCCGAACGGAAACCATTGATAGTCGAATAAGCAAGACCAGAGGTGGCTAAGGAGGCCAAGAAATTAACAATCATACTGATATCTGCTGAAACGGGATCAACTTGTTGTTGTGAACACCAATCGCACCAACGCTTCCAAGACCCCTTATACCGTTTGTGAGTATTGGGAGCCCATGCCTCACTAAGGAGCTTGGAAGCGTCGCTTGAAAGGCCCGGGAGCGACCAGCGATCCCCGAGATCCTCCACGCGAGAAGGGGGAGGGAGCCTGAGAGGATCAGGGGATGAGGATCTCCGAGAGGGTCCAATAGGAGATTCCACAATGGGGGAAGGAGGAACGGTGGAGCCGAACACATTTCTAGAAGGACCGGAAACCACGCTTGAGCCCTCCAGAGAGGGGCAATCAGAATCAGATCCGTCTGAAATCGTTTGGAGTAGGCCAATACCCTGGGAATCATTAGAAATGGAGGGAAGGCATAGCAAAGAGTCGATGGCCACTGCTGGAGAAAGGCATCCGTGGCCAGAGCCTGAGGGTCCGGCCTCCAACTGTAAAAGTGCGGAAGCTGCGCATTGAGGCGTGAGGCAAAGAGATCTAGTTGGCAAGGACCCCAACGCCGATGGAGAGCACGGAAGACCCGAGGATGCAGCCTCCAATCGCTGTAATCCCGGAGATGTCTGGAGTGCCAGTCCGCTATCTGATTGTGGCATCCCGGAAGGTACTCCGCAATAACAGTGATCTTCTTCTGCAGACAGAAGTGCCAAAAATCTTTGGCGATCTCCGCCAGGACTTTGGACCTGGTCCCGCCTAGTTTGTTTACATAGCGGACTGCTGATATATTGTCCATCCGGAGAAGGACACAACAACTGGTCTGCAGGGGGGAAAAACATTTGATCGCAAAGGAACCCGCTAGGAGTTCCAGACAGTTGATATGTAGTGTCAATTCCTGAGGGGACCAACGACCCCCGGTCGAGACCGAGCCGCAACGGGCTCCCCAACCCCACCGACTGGCATCGGATTCTATCACTAGATCCGGGGACACACCGAAGAGGGCTCGACCGTTCCAGGCCTCCATGTGGTCTAACCACCACTGCATCTCCCAACGGACCTCCTCCGTAAGAGGAATCTGATCGGAATATCCGAGGCCTTTCCGGAGATGAAGAATTTTCAGTCGCTGCATTGCCCTGTAATGTAGAGGGCCCGGAAATATCGCCTGAATGGACGACGCCAGCAGACCTACTACACGTGCCAACGACCTCAACGACACAGTCGGTCTGGAAATAACAGATGTCAACTCTCTCTTGATATAACGCATCTTTTGGTTGGGCAAGAGAAGTTGACAAGCCACCGAGTCGATCTGGAAGCCCAGGAAATCGATACGCTGGGCTGGAACCAAAACCGATTTCTGAACATTGATTAGAAAACCCAGAGACTGTAAAAGAGTGATGGACAATTCCAGATGTTGAAGAAGTTTGAGTGGACAATCCACCATAAGGAGAATATCGTCCAGATAAATAATCAACCTGACACCCTGAGACCGAAGATGTTCCACAACCGGTCTCAACAGCTTCGTGAAGCACCATGGTGCCGACGAAAGACCGAACGGGAGAACCTGATACTCGTACCAGACTCCCTGCCAGAGAAACTGGAGAAAACGGCGATGTGGTTTGTAAATCGGAACCGAGAGGTACGCATCTTTGAGGTCCAGCCGGACCATCCAATCCCCTTCTCGAAGGAGATCCCTCAAGAGATGGATTCCCTCCATCTTGAAATGTCGATAGACGACTCCGCCGTTGAAGTCTTTCAGGTTGAGAACAAGGCGAGCACCGCCCCCTTTTTTCTCGACCAGAAAGACAGAGCTGGCAAAACCCTTTGGATGACGGGTGGTTGGAACAACCGCCCCCTTTTTGAGGAGAGAGTCTATCTCCTCGGAGAGACAAACCTGATCCTGAAGAGAAAAACGTAAACAAGGAGGGGGACAAGTCTGATGCATCGGGTGATAGAATTCTATTCTGAACCCTTGAACAGTTTGTAGCACCCAAGCATCGCTGGAGAGCATGCGCCAATTCTGCAGAAAAAATTGAATGCGACCCCCCAACATCACATCGCATGCACGAATCAGGCTCACCTGTAGAGTGGGTATCCTGGTATTGTCCCTGCTGACCACCGGAACGTCCTTTGCCGTACTGGCCTTTTCCTTTTCTGGAAGGATAAAAGTTGGCTCTCGTTGAATAACCTGCGTCGTAGGAACCTCTGTGCTGAGAGGAATTGCCTCTCTGGGACTGATTGGCAGAACCACGGCCGAACGAGCGTCCCCTACCTCATCCGGCCTTTCCAAAAACCGGACGCATGGCTCGCCGCAAGGAGGCCTGCGCCTTGTCAATGCCACTGAAGGTGGATACAAAGCGCGTGAGTTCCTTAAGGAATGGCTGACCAAACAGGAGGCCGTCCGCCTCAGGGCCCGATTCTGAAGTGGCTAATTCAGAGAGTCTAGGGTCAAGCTTCAACAGGATGGACCTGCGACGTTCCGCAGACATTGCACAATTGGCATTTCCCAATTGGCAGATCGCCCGTTGCGCCCACTCGATCATCTCCTTTGGGTTCACAAGGGCAGAAGCTTCTTGTGCTCTGTAACCTAGATCTAAAATCTTAGTGAGAGGCCCAAGCAGGTCTAACATCTTATCTTGACAGGACCGCCAAGATCTATCAAGGCCCTTCTTCGGGTCCTTGGCATATTTTTTCAAATACGTGACCATCATGGGGTCAACGTCTGGTGTCTCAGCCAAATGGGCAGACAAATCAGGTCTCGGGCACTCTGAGCGCAACCGGGCACGAACTGAAGCCTCAAAAGGCTGGCGGATATGCGCCTCAATGTAGGCAGCTACAGCCGGAGAAGGCATCCATGAGGAAGAGTTCGGATGAATGATGTCTGCAGGCTCGAAATTGAGCACCGGAGGACGCTCGGGAGCGTCTACAAAATGTTCCTTGCAGACCCGTTTTTTAGGTGGAGGAGAAACATGGTCTGAAGATGCGGAAGACAGCACGTTGTCCGAATCAGCATCGTGAAGACAAGAAGTTGTGGATGGCGCAGACGCCAAACTTTTCGCTAGACGCTGAAAGTCAGTCTTGTGAGGGTTAACAGGAGACTTCGCTGTTTTCTTGGAAGCAGGCAACCAGCCCTGCTGTTGTGCATAGAGATTGAGATGACGCTTCAAAGGATTAATAGCACGTACTAGTGCTTTATTAACGGACTGTTGAACACCCTTATCCAACTGTTCAACTAAATCCTGTTCCAAGGAGCCTTCCTCCTCATCAGCATAATAATAGTCGTCTTCAGCGTCATCATAATAGTCAGCCATTCTACACCAAAGGTAGAGGTAAAATGCCCACAAGACGACTAGAGAAAATATGGAGTGTTGGAAAAAACACAAGTCAAGGGGGAGTGTATAGACCCCAAAGCAGGCTTAGAAGCAGGAACAAACCTGACTTGCTAACAAATAAAACGTGGAGGGAGCCAAAGCCTGCACCAAACAACACTCTAGGCAGAGCCTATGCCAGGAAAAATACAACCAAAGTCCTGAAAGACCTCGGCGTCAGACGGGTTTAATTGCACTGACAGGCCGTGGGCAAGACGTCAACAAACGCCGTCACTCAACCAGCTGAGGAGAAAGCAACCGGAAATGGGACAGCGCGCATGCGCGACTGTCGCCTGCCAGTGAAAAACCGCCGAGGAGCGCTCGCGCTCCAAAAACAAACGGAACCCCTGCTCCCGCTCCACAATAAGCGCGCGAGCAGCTAGGAAGCGCTCGGCAACAGAAACGGAGGTGAGACACACGCTCCGGTAACAAGGCAAACAGCACGCTAGAAGCGGCGAAACGCGCGTAGAAAACAACGGAGACCGAGCCCCCAGACGCGCGACACACTGCGCAAAGGCAAAGCACAAAGCGACAGTAAGCAACAAGGCACAATGCAAACAAACAGTAGAATGCCAAGAGTAATAAAGATAATGCACTTAACTGGCTGCGGAGCAGCAAAGAAAGAGGAAGACAGACTAATGTGTTGACCTTTTATACGCTATACTCTATGGTTACTCCCTGGTGTTCATGGGATATGTAGTTTTTTGTTCATTTTATTGGCTGCTGGGCATTTCATTAAAGAAATGAGAAAAGCATAATCGGAGCCTCCTGTCCTGACATAGAATATGCTGTCTCATTTCTTTGCTACCAAAAATTACAGCAGCCAATCACAATAGTAAAGAAAAACAATAAACTACATATCCCATGAACCCTTAGGATACCATAGAGTAGGTGTAGTATAAAAGGTATCCGAGAGGACAGTCCTTCCTCTTTCTTTGTGTAGAACAGTTCAGTCATAAGGAAAGTCATACAAGTAAAAGTTCCAGGAATCCAACAAGATAAAAGGAAAATAAACTCGAAACCCAGCCTCCGGGAAGCAGAACAATGAACCAGAAGAAAGACGGATGGCCAAGGGTCCAGGAGGTCCTAAACAGAATGCTGCAACTGGAGAAACCGTCCGAGGAACAGCCACCACTGGCCCGAGGGACACGGCCAAATGCAATCATTTAGGATCAGAACCTGAAATGAAAAAACAAATCCGTAATATCCAAAGACAACCAGATGAAGGAAGCATGGATAAATGATAAGGGAGGGAAAAAATACAACATATGCATAGAATACAAGTGTAAAAGCAATGATAAATACAATGCATACATATAAACAAGGGTGGGATAATCCTCGCCTCCTGTCCTTAATAGAATTGAAAATTCTTGGCACGAATGTTAGCAAATTTTAAATTCTATGTCAGGACGGAGGCTCCGATTATGCTTGTTTAAAGCTGATCCACCACAACAGAAGCAACATGCATAATAGGTTTAAAATAAAATGTTTTAAACACTGACTCTGAAGACCAATCAGCAGCCTTCAAGATATTTTGGAGGCCGGCACCCAAGGAAAAAGCCTTAGAGGCCATAGCTCCTCTAGCCGAGTGGGCACCAAAAACAGATACATCAATGCCCGCCTCCTTCATGAGCCAACGAACCCATCTTGCTAAAGTGGCAGGACATACAGGCTTAAACGATTTCTGCAAAGCTATAAGCAATTGACCTTGGAGATTGCTACGAAAAGGAGCAGTACTCACCTCATAATCTCTGATGCATTGAACCACACAGAGTTTGGGATTGTGAGGAAAAGAAGGATATGAGACACAGGAAGTGTTAGACTTAGTACAGCGGGAAATAGTAAAAGAAACCCCTTCTGGGGTGAAAAGACATCCAGCCAGATCTAAGGCACGAACATCAGAAACAAGTTTGCAAGAAAGCAAGCATAACAACATGGTCAGTTTGGCAGATAACTGTTTGCGAGAGAGCAAAGAATTAGAAGGCCATGAATCCAAGAAACGTAAAACCACTGAAACATCCCATAAGGTGACATACTTTGGGCAAGGAGGTTTTACCATCCGAACACCTCTGAGTAGTTTTCAAATAATAGGATGCTCACCAATAGGTTTACCATCAACAGGGACATGACCAGCCGAAATCGCAGACCGAAAGTTGTTAATCGTCCTGTAGGCCAAACCCGAAGAAGCCAGAGAAGCCAGGAAATTGGAAACTAAAGTGACATCTGCAGAAGAGGGATCCACTGACCGTTGTGCACACCAATCACACCATCGTTTCCAAGATGAAGCATAACGCTTGTGTGTGTTGGGAGCCCAAGCTTCCCCGATAAATCGGGCAGCCTCCGAAGAAAGCCCAGGGACTTGCCAACGTCCCCCGAAATCCGCCATGCCACTAACCGAAGCTGACCCGACAGAATGAGAGGGTGGGGGTTTCTCAGAGGGTCCAGCAACAGATTCTGCAGGTTGGGAAGCAGAATGGGAGGAGAGCAACTCATCTCCAGAAGAATTGGAAACCACGGTTGGGCCCTCCACAAAGGAGTGACCAGAATCAATTCCGACAGAAAGTGCCTCGCGCGGGCCAGAACCCTCGGAATCATTATGAAGGGAGGGAAGGCATAGCATAGAAGAGGAGGCCAGGTCTGAAGGAACGCGTCCGTGGCCAGAGCCTCGGGATCCCGTCTCCAACTGTAAAATTGAGGAACCTGCGTGTTCAACCGGGAAGCAAAGAGATCCAGATGACCTGGACCCCAAGTTCGGGACAGGAGCCGATACACCCGAGGGTGAAGCCTCCAATCGCTGGCATCTCTCAGATGGCGAGAATTTCAATCCGCCACTTGATTTTGGCGACCTGGAAGGTATTCGGCAATAACTGTGATCTGACGTTGCAGACACAGGTGCCAAAAGCCCTTGGCAATTTCTGCCAGGAGCATGGACTTCGTACCTCCGAGCTTGTTGACATACCTCACAGCCGAAATGTTGTCCATGCGTAGAAGAATGCAACAGTTTGTTGCGTGAGGGGAAAGACAACGAATCGCAAAAGAGCCCGCAAGAAGCTCTAAGCAATTGATAGGGAGGGACAACTCCTCTGGAGACCAACGCCCCCCTGTCGTCAGAGAGCCGCACCGAGCTCCCCATCCCCAAAGACTCGCATCTGACTCCATCACAACCTCTGGAGTCTGACCAAAAAGAGCACGACCGTTCCAGGACTCCATGTGGTCTAACCACCACATCATCTCCCACTTGGCGTCCTCTGAAAGAGGAACCATATCGGAATACCGCAAGCCCTTCTGAAGATGACGGATTTTGAGACGCTGAAGGGCCCGATAGTGTAGAGGACCTGGAAAGATTGCTTGAATGGATGAGGATAACAGACCCACAATTCGAGCTACCGATCGTAAGGAAACCATCTGTTTGGACAAAACCAAACGCAATTCCCGTTTGATCGCTCTGATCTTCTGACTCGGGAGCAGAAGCTGACAAGCAACTGAGTCAATTCTGAACCCCAGAAAATCCATGGTTTGAGAAGGACGAAAGTCCGACTTCTGAGGATTCACAAGAAATCCCAGAGATTGCAAAAGATTGATGGACCAAAGCAGATGCCGTTGTAGAAGGAGAGGACACTGGGCCATCAAAAGAAAATCGTCCAGATAAACAATCAATCTGACCCCACGGGCCCGCAAGGATTCTACAACTGGACGCAATAGCTTCGTGAAGCACCACGGAGCGGAAGACCGACCGAACGGAAGGACTGTGTACTCGTACCACTTTCCCAGCCACTGAAACTGGAGAAAGCGACGATGAGGAGCATAGATTGGTACTGAAAGATACGCATCCTTCAAGTCCAGACGAACCATCCAGTCTCCTTCCCGCAAGAGGTCTCTTAGAAGGTGAATACCCTCCATTTTGAAGTGACGGTAAACCACTCTGCCGTTGAAGTCCTTGAGGTTAAGGACTAGACGAGAACCCCCTCCTTTCTTTTCCACCAGAAAGACGTTGCTGACAAAGCCGTCTGGATGAGGGGAAGAAAGGACTATGGCCCCTTTCGCCAGAAGAGACTCTATCTCCGTGGAGATGAATTCCTGATCTCTTAGGGAAAAAACATGGGGAGTAGGAGGAGGGTGAGCGTAAAACTCGAGTTTGTAGCCCTGGACCGTCTCCAACACCCAAGCATCGCTGGAGATTAACTGCCAATTTGAAAGGAAATATCTAAACCTGCCCCCCAAAATCACTTCTGTAGACAGAATTAATCTCACCTGAGGAATCTGGGCGACCACATTGGGCTCCTCCGTATCCACCTTTGGACTACTGACCCCGACCTTTCCTTGAAGGGTAGAACTTCGATTTTCCAGAACTGAAGGACTCCTGTCTGCCTCCTCTTTGGGACTGACCTCCTCTCTGATGAGGTTGGGAAGTACCACGGCCGGACGAACGCCCCCTTCGTCCAGCCCAACTGAAAACCGGACAGAAAGCTCTACGCAGGTTGGCCTGCGCCCTGTCCAAGCCGCTGAAGGTGGCCACAAAACTGGAGAGTTCTTTTAAAAACGGGTGACCAAAGAGCAAACCTTGAGCTAGAGGCCCAGACTCTGAAGGAGCCAGATCAGTGAGCTTAGGATCAAGCTTCATGAGTATTGATCGACAGCGTTCACTATTTAGGGCGCAGTTAGCATTACCAAGCATGCATATAGCCCGCTGAGCCCAACCTACCATCTCCTCTGGATCAATCAGGGCGTCAGTGTCTTTTGCTCGAAAAGCCAAAACCAAAATTTTCGTGAGGGGGCCAAGAAGATCTAGCATCTTATCCTGACAGGATCTCCATGACCTGTCGAGACCCTTTTTAGGATCCTTGGAATACTTCCGTAAATAAGTTACCATTGTAGGGTCCACCTCAGGGGTCTCCGCTTACTTGTCGGACAGATCAGGACGGGGACACTCAGATCTTAAACGTGCTCGCACGGTACTGGCAAAAGATCGCCTGATATTAGTCTGAACATAAGCAGCCACCTCAGGGGAAAGCAACCAGGCTGAAGAATTAGGATGCACAATTTCAGTGGGCTCAAAATCTAGCACCGGAGGCTTATGCGGGGCATCAACAAAGTGCTCTTTACAAGCTTTCTTCTTAGGAGGGGGCGCCTCGGATTCAGAAGACGTAGAGTCAGAGGAGTCAGAAGTGGAAGGGGAAGGATTGAAAGATTTTTTAGAGCGTTTCCCCTTCTTAGAGGACTTGGGTGCAGCCAGAGAATGCGCCAGCTTAACAAAGTCCGCTACATGCGGATTCTTGGGAGATCTAGAGGAACGCCCAGAAGGCGGCAACCATCCCTGCGTAGATGCATATTCTGCGAGGTGTAACTGGAAAGGAACAAGATTGGAATGGAAAGTTTGACCCTCATACTCCATATCCATGGAACCAGAAGGTTCCTCTTCACCATGGTAGAAGCCCTCCTCTTCATAATAATCTCCCATCTTTGGTAAACAAAGAATAGTAAATAGCCCACAGAGGAAAAGACTGAAAATTCACACCCTTAGGGTATTCAGGGGGAGTGCGACCCCAAAAACAAGCCTCAGGCTAGAAAAATCTGACCTGAATGAACAATTGAATGTGGAGGGAGGGCTTGTAGCACTCTAGGCAAAGCCTACTTTAAATTTTACAACCCTCAGTCCTCACTGACAAAAAGGGCGTCTGGAGCCTGACAGCCGGCAGGTGGGCAGAGGCTTAGAAAGCCGATTTTGATGTCCTCTGAGAGAAGTTCGTAGAAGCGCTGCTATTCCTCCTCATGAACACCAGGAATGCAAGAAATGCGCAGTACCGACGGTCGCCTGAAGCGCGAGACGAAGGTACTGCGCATGCGCGACACCGAAGGACAAAAGCCGGTTGAAAATGAGAGACGCGCGAGGAACGCGCGTCTCTCAGCTCCCACTCCCACTCCACAACTGGAAAACAGGCGCAGAAGAGCAAGCCCGCATGCGGGGGGTGACCACACGCCCCCAAGGCAAAACCAGCGCGAAGGCAAGCGCTACAACTCAAGCGACAAAAGCAATCGGCTACAACATACACAGTAAGGTAGCAGAGCAAGCACGCAAATATTTTAGCCAAAAATACCGTAAGCGCAAAGATTAAGGCACAAAGCGCAAGGAATAAATCAAAATTGCACTTAACTGGCTGCGGAGCAGCAAAGAAAGAGGAAGGACTGTCCTCTCGGATACCTTTTATACTACACCTACTCTATGGTATCCTAAGGGTTCATGGGATATGTAGTTTATTGTTTTTCTTTACTATTGTGATTGGCTGCTGTAATTTTTGGTAGTAAAGAAATGAGACAGCATAATCGGAGCCTCCGTCCTGACATAGAATTATGAAACTGCAGATAGTATCACGTCTTCTTTCGCTAAAACCGGGTGGCTCTCGGCAGGTGCGTGCTCTTACACACTCCCACCACGTCCTAGAAGCAGTGGAACTCCCGACATGAACTGTGCAGAGACTCTTGTGACGAGCAACAAAGCTCGAGGCATGGAAGGAGTGTAGCGCGAGCCCTCTGTGCGCGCTCTGTGGAAATCTCGAGACGATATTTGAACTGGAAGGTAACAGTTAACTGTCTTAGAAAATGTAAAACAATAAAATCCAAGTATTTACTGTCCATGTAAATCTAAATCTGTACCTTCCATCTTTGAGCTATAAACAAAAGAGGTAATCTGCGTGCTAACTTCGATAATTCCTGCTGCAATAAAATAACCTCCAGTAGATGGCAGTGACTCAGTGCTCACAATGACAGTCAAAACTGCTTGTGAAGAACGCAGCACTTTTGAATGAGAATCTTGTTAAGGAAGGTAGAGAATCAGCACACAGAGAGTAGTGAAATATTGCAGGGGCGGAACAACACGCTGTATACAAACACCGTTTTGAGATAATTAACAGGGCACAGCCAATTCTATGTCAGGACAGGAGGCTTCGATTATGCTTTCTCATTTCTTTAATGAAATGCTCAGCAGCCAATACAAAACAACCAAAAAACTACATTTCCCATGAACACTAGGGAATGACCATAGAGAGTATCGTATAAAAGGTCCCAACATTAGTCCTTCTTCCTCTTTCTTTGCTGCTCCGCAGCCAGTTAAGTGCTTTATATCTTTATGCCTAGTATTGCTAATTGCTTACTGTTTTGCTGTGTTGGCTTATTTGTATTTCACGTCTTGCAGTAGCGCGTTGTGTTTCCGACTCATTGGAGCTCTCGGACTCCGTCTCTTCGTGTGTGTTTTGCCTTGCTGTCGGCGCGCAGCTTTGTTTTGTCTTTGGAGCGTGTGTCTTACCTCCGTTGTCGGTCCGGGCGCTTGCTAGCTGCTCGCGGACTCTTGTGGAGCGGTAGCAGGGGTTTCCGTCTTGTTGGGAGAGCGCGAGCGCTCTCGAGACGGTCTTTGGCTGACAGGCGGCGGTCGCGCATGCGCGCTGCCTTGTTTCCAGTTTCTGGGGTTTCCTCAGCGCTGGTTGAGTGATGACGGTCGTTTAGGCGTCCCTGCCCAAAGCCTGTCTCCAAATTATTAACCCCGTATGACACTGGAGTCTGGTGAAGGCTTCGGTTGCAACATTGTCGCATAGGCTCTGCCTAGAGTGTTTCTGAGCTGCGCAGGCTTTGGCACCCTCCACGCTTGAACTCTTTTTTGAAGTCAGGTTTGTACCTGCTTCTTATCAAAGCCTGCTGTGGGGTTCTAACACTCCCCCTTGACTTGTGTTTTGACACTCAATATTGCTGTAGTCGTCTTGTGGGCATTATTTTTCTACCCTTGTGTAGAATGGCTGATTACTACGACGCAGATGATGACTACTACTATGGGGATGAGGATGAAGGCTCATTGGAGCATAATTTGGTGGAACAATTAGATAAAGGTGTCCAACAGTCGGTTAACAAAGCACTGGTACGTGCAATTAATCCTCTAAAGCATCATTTATATATGTATGCACAGCAGCAGGGTTGGCTGCCTGCTTCTAAGAAAACTGCGAAGTCACCAGTTAATCCCCATAAAACTGACTTCCAGAGACTGGCTAAGACCTTGGCGGCTGCGCCTTCCACTACTTCTGCGCTTCATGATACCGAGTCAGACAACGCTCAGTCTTCCGCCTCTTCGGACCATGCTTCTCCCCCGCCAAAAAAGCGTGTCTGTAAATAGCATTTTATGGACGCCCCAGAACGTCCTCCTGTACTCAATTTTGAACCAGCGGATATAGTTCATCCGAATTCATCATCCTGGCTGCCTTCGCCTGCTGTGGCCGCCTATATTCAGGCGCACATTCGGCAACCTTTTGAGGCCTCGGTTTGTGCTAGGTTGCGTTCTGAGTGCCCGAGACCTGACCTGTCGGACCATTTGGCCGAAACTCCGGAGGTTGACCCCATGATGGTCACGTATTTGAAAAAATATGCAAAGGACCCGAAGAAGGGCCTTGACAGATCTTGGCGGTCCTGTCAAGACAAGTTGCTGGACCTCCTTGGACCTCTCACCAAGATTCTAGATCTGGGCTTTAAGGCGAAGGAGGCCTCGGCCCTTGTGGACCCAGACGAGTTAATTGAGTGGGCCCAACGGGCGATCTGCCAATTGGGGAACGCCAATTGCGCTATGTCTGCTGAACGTCGCAGGTCAATCCTTTTGAAGCTGGATCCTAAACTGTCCGAACTGGCAGCTTCGGAGTCTGGTCCCGAGGCACAAGGTCTTTTATTTGGTCAGCCTTTCCTAAAAGAACTCACAAGGTTTGTCTCCACCTTCAGTGGTATTGACAAGGCACAGGCCTCCTTTCGCCGAGCTATGCGTCCGGTTTTTGCAAAGGCCGGACGAAATCGGGGACGCTCGTTCGGCCGTGGTTCCGCTCACCAGTCCCAGGGAGGTAACACCTCTCAGCGAGGAGGAACATACGACGCTGGATATTCCACCAGGGCCAACTTTTACCCCTCCTGAAAAGGAAAGGGCCAGTATGGCAAAGGCCGTTCCGGTGGACAGCAAGGACACTTCCAGGATTCCAACTCTGCAGGTGAGCCTGATTCGTGCATGCGATGTGATGTTGGGGGGTCGCATTCAATTTTTTCTCAAAAATTAGCGCATGATCTCCAGCGATGCATGGGTGCTAGAAACCGTTCAAGGGTTCAAGATAGAGTTTTATCACCCTATGCATCAGACCCGTCCTCCCCCTTGTTTACATTTTTCCCTTCAGGATCAAGCTTGTCTCTCCGGCGAAATCGACGCCCTTCTCAAGAAGGGGGGAATTCTTCAAACCGTCCCTCATCCGACGGGGTTTGCCAGCTCAGTCTTTCTGGTCGAGAAGAAAGGAGGCGGGTCCCGCTTGGTTCTCAACCTGAAAGACTTCAACGGAGGGGTAGTCTATCGGCATTTCAAGATGGAGGGTATCCATCTCTTGAGGAATCTCCTGCGCGAAGGGGACTGGATGGTCCGCCTAGATCTCAAGGATGCGTACCTGTCGATTCCAATCTACAGACCTCATCATCGTTTTCTCCAGTTTCAGTGGCAGGGAGTTTGGTACGAATATCAGGTTCTCCCGTTCGGCCTCTCGTCGGCACCATGGTGCTTCACGAAACTACTAAGACCGGTTGTGGAACATCTGCGGTCTATGGGGGTCAGATTGATTATTTATCTGGACGATATTCTCCTTATGGCGGATTGTCCGCTCAAACTTCTGCAGCATCTGGAGTGGTCCATCGATCTTTTACAGTCTCTCGGTTTTCTGATCAACGTTCAGAAATCGGTTTTGGATCCGACCCAATCTATAGATTTCCTGGGTTTCCAGATCAACTCAGTTGCTTGCCAGCTTCTCTTACCCGGCCAGAAGATGCGTTACATCAAGAGGGAATTGACATCTGTTATTTCCAGACAGACTGTGTCATTGAGATCGTTGGCACGTGTAGTAGGTCTGTTGGCATCTTCCATTCAGGCGATCTTTCCAGGTCCTCTACATTACAGAGCGATGCAACGGCTGAAAATCCAGCATCTCCGGAAAGGTCTCAGATACTCGGACCAGATTCCTCTTACGGAGGAAGTGAGGTGGGAGATGCGATGGTGGTTAGACCACATGGAGGCCTGGAATGGTCGGGCCCTGTTCGGTGCGTCGCCGGAACTGGTGATAGAATCCGATGCCAGTCGGTGGGGTTGGGGAGCCCGTTGCGGGTCTGTCTCGATGGGGGGTCGTTGGTCCCCTTAGGTGTTGTCTCTCCACATAAACTGTCTGGAACTTCTAGCGGGTTAGTTTGCGATCAAGTGTTTCTCTCCCCTTCAAACAAGTTGCTGCATTCTTCTCCGGATGGACAACGTGTCCGCAGTCCGCTATGTCAACAAGCTGGGCGGGACTCGGTCCAAGGTGTTGGCGGAGATAGCCAAGGATTTTTGGCACTTTTGTCTGCAGCGGAAGATCACTGTTATTGTGGAGTATCTTCCGGGTTGCAACAATCAGATTGCGGTTTGGCACTCCAGGCATCTTCGGGATTTCAGCGACTGGAGGCTTCACCCTCGAGTGTTCCGTGCCATTCTTCGGCGGGGGGGGCAGTGTCATTTAGATCTGTTTGCCTCTCGCCTCAACGCGCAACTCCCTCGATTTTACAGTTGGAGACCGGACCCTCTAGCTCTGGCCACGGATGCTTTTCTTCCGCAGTGGCCATCGACTCTGTGCTATGCCTTTCCCCCATTCCTGATGATCCCCAGAGTTCTGGCTTACACCAAACGATTTCGAGCGGATCTGATTCTGATTGCTCCTCTCTGGAGGGCTCAAGCGTGGTTCCCGGTTCTCCTGGAAATGTGTTGCGCTTCGCCGCTCATTCTTCCCCAGCAATGGAATCTTTTGCTGGATCCTCTCGGAAATCCGCATCCCCTGATTCTGTCCGGCTCTCTTCAGCTGCTGGCGTGGCGGATCTCGGGGATCGCTGGACGATCCCAGGCATTTCTAGCGACGCTTCCAAATTCCTTAGTGAGGCATGGTCTCCCAATACTCACAAACGATATAAAGGGGCTTGGAAGCGATGGTGTGATTGGTGTGCTCAACGGGAAGTTGATCCCGTTTCAGCGGATATCAGTCTGATCATTAATTTTTTGGCGTCCCTGGCCACCTCAGGTCTGGCTTATAGGACGGTCAATAGTTTTCGTTCTGCGATTTCAGCTGGCCACATCCAGATTGATGGCAAACCTGCGGGTGAGCATCCCTTTATTTCCAGATTACTTAAAGGAATTCGTTTTTCGAAACCTCCCACACCTAAATATGTCTCTTTATGGGATGTTTCTGTTGTTCTAAGGTTCTTGGAGGCTTGGCCTTCGAATCTCTTGTTATCCCGTAAACAGTTGTCTGCTAAATTGACAATGTTATTATGCCTTGTTTCTTGCAAGCGTGTGTCGGATGTCCGCGCTTTGGATCTTGCGGGTCGCAGTTTCACTCCTGTGGGTGTTACTTTTCGTCTTTCTAGGCGGACTAAATCTAATACGACTTCCATTACGTATCCTTCTTTTCCCGCTCGTCCCAACCTTTGCGTTGTACAATGCCTTAAGGATTATGAGGTGAGTACTGCTTCTTTCCGTTCGGACATGCAGGGTCAACTGTTGATTGCCTTACAGAAACCATTTCGCCCTGTCACTCCAGCTACTCTGGCGCGCTGGGTGCGGTGGCTTATGTCCGAGGCGGGCCTTGATGTGTCTGTGTTTGGTGAGCATTCTGCACGAGGGGCAATGGCCTCTAAAGCTTTTTCCATGGGTGTTACACTGTTTGACATTATGAAGGCCGCAGATTGGTCTTCTGATTCTGTTTTCAAGACGTTTTATTATAAACCTATTGATAGTGTTGCTTCTGTGGTGGTGGATCAGCTTTAAAAAAGCATAATCGGAGCCTCCTGTCCTGACATAGAATTCAAAATTTGCAAACATTCGTGACAAGAATTTTCAATTCTATTAAGGACTAGGAGGCGAGGATTATCCCACCCATTGTTCTTATCTGCATGATGATGTATTGTAATCTGTTTAAATGACATTGCAAACATATTACTCCTTGTTTCCCCCCCCCCCCCCCCCTGGATTGCATTTAACTCTCTTGCACTATTTGGATGTTACGGCTCTGTGTCTTTTTCAGGTTCAGATCCGAAGTGATGTTACCCGTCCTCCTCCGGAGTGTCGTTCTCCTCCTGGTTTCTGGACCCACAGTTCTTCTGTTGCCTACTTCAGGATTCTTTGGATTTCTGCAGCATGTTTGGAGTTGTTATTATTGATTTACATGGGATTTTATTTTGAACTGGATCTGTTTCCACAAAGAAAGAGGAAGAAGGACTAATGTTGGGACCTTTTATACGATACTCTCTATGGTCATTCCCTAGTGTTCATGGGAAATGTAGTTTTTTGGTTGTTTTTTATTGGCTGCTGAGCATTTCATTAAAGAAATGAGAAAGCATAATCCTCGCCTCCTAGTCCTTAATAGAATTGAAAATTCTTGTCACGAATGTTTGCAAATTTTGAATTGCCTTCTCACTTAGCTGCTCATTTCTTTCACGATTGCTGGAGAGCTGCTTAGTAATCCATTGAGAGTTTGATTTCCATTCAGCTGCTCATTACTTAGTCACTCGACTTTTTAATTCACAAATATTCCACTTATGCTGAAATAGGCTGCGAAGTATTATGACTTTATAGAAAAAAATCAAGTTAAACACTCGCCTTCAGCTATGCTCAGTTCCTTGTAATCTCATCCACAAAACAGTGAGACAGAGTGCGGTCAGCTTAACTGTCGCTAAAGAAAAATTGTTACCGTGTTTGAAGAATAGTTGTCTTAGTAGAATTGAATGAAAATAGAAATCTTTGAAAAGTATTTGATATATCCAAAAATTTAGACTGTTGGATAGGAATCTGGCACGTAGAAGGTGGGGGCGACCGGTGAATAGGTCACTGGTGGGGCTTGGTGCCAGAGCCTTCTTTGAATATGGAAGATAAAGATATTAAACCACTTGCCTTCTTGTTTCTTGATTCTTGCTTCTTGAAGTCTTGAGTTGAAAGTATAGAGAGAAGCTGAAGTGACGCTGAAACACCAGTTGAGCACGTAGAGGGTAAGTTCAAATCGTCGTGCAACATCAGAAACACAGGGGGTCTGCCAGCTAACTATTAAAGCTACACTGTCAAATACTGAGTCGACTAGATCTCAGAGTGTATACATCCTAAAGACAGTATGTTGTGTGAAAAATTGAGATGGATGGACTTAACATGCAAAAAAGACTGATGCATTACAGAATATTCATAAATGGCTAACCAGTACAAAAACCTTCATATAGGGTTTCCATCAAAAGAGACTTAATGATCAGTCATATCATCTGGCCAAACCCTAGTGTGGAAGGCTAGTCCCCTGATCATAGGGACATTGTCGATGTTTTGGGGTTTGGTCCAACATCATAAATGAAACCTCCATAATGATTGATCTTTGATGGAAAAAAGGCAGGTGCAACAGAACAAAAAAGTGTGACTTAAAATAGGATGGAATGCCCTCCTTGTAACAACTTTATTCTATGGACATGACATGCCTCCTAATTAAAAACAGAACAGTGCAAGAGGACAGTAACAAATATCTGCCTATAAATGGGCCAACATGTTTCTGCCTAGTGGGTATTCAATCCCTCGGCATTCATCAGGGCCTCTGCTCTTATACTTGTTGCACTCCAAGTTTGTGAGACAAATAGATCACCACCTTCACCATAAACAAAATAATGGAAAATAGAAACATTGTTGGTTTATATGGATGGTTACATGTCATTGGAGACTGGTGCATTTAAGATAATGTTAATTATGTCATGCTTTCCTTCACAGGATTCACTGTAGTGTAAGTGAGTCGGAGGGTAAGTCACACTTTTTTGTTCTGTTGCACCTGTCTTTTTTCCATCAAAGATCAATCATTATGGAGGTTTCATTTATGATGTTGGACCAAACCCCAAAACATCGACAATGTGCGGTCTTGTCCCTATGATCAGGGGACTAGCCTTCCACACTAGGGTTTGGCCAGATGATATGGCTGATCATTAAGTCTCTTTTGATGGAAACCCTATATGAATGTTTTTGGACTGGTTAGCCATTTATGAATATTCTGTAATGCATCGGTCTTTTTTGCATGTTAAGTCAATCCATCTCAATTTTTCACACAACATACTGTCTTTATGATGTATACACTCTGAGATCTAGTCGACTCAGTATTTGACAGTGTAGCTTTAATAGTTAGCTGGCAGACCCCCTGTGTTTCTGATGTTGCACATTGAGTAGGAGCTGGGGATAAAACCAGGTGTGGGTCTTTAAATCTTATATCCCTTGGACCCTTTTGAAATCGTTGTATTTACCAAGTTCAAATCGTCGCCATCAAAATGTAGTAATTTAGTCCAGGCAAGTGGAGGTATTTTAAAGAGGATTTATTGATGGTAAATAGTTAGGAACAAGTCAAGATCTAGTCCCACCAGGAGCAGCCAGCAGGCAGCTCAGCCCCATCATAACTGTGGCTATCTTTCAACCTCCACCCAACATTCCATCATGAATAACAGTGCAGAGGCATCCCACTAGAAAGCATGACGTGGATATAAGCATGCATAGAAATATACCATAAGTAGAATATAACATAACTCTTGCTGCTTTCAGTCAAGGTAAGCATTAGGGGTTACACAAGGTACTATTGGTGCTTCCTTCATGATGTCATCGTTGGTAGTTTCTTTATCCAGGTTTTCTGGGTAATGTAGTTTGTTTTTTTCTTGGCTGCTATTTAATAAACAGTGAGAAAGGACAAAAAATACTCGCCTCCGTGTCTTTAATACAAATCTAGCCTTTTTAACACCAAAGCTAGGAAACATATCAATTTATATAAATTATATGGAAAACGTACATAGTGCAAAGATGGCCGCCTCGTTTACACACCGAGTTAGGCAGTCTCTAGAGCCTGTTTCCGGTTCTTTGCCTGAACTGCCTACTCAAGTTTATTGGAGGACATAGGTCCGCCCACAGCGAAAAGACGAAGCATCGTTGGCTTTGCCGTGTTTAGTTGCAGTAGGGCGTTTACGCGCATGCTCTGGTGCCTCGTCAGGTTCTGTGACTGTTTGGTCGATGAAAAGAATTTTGTAGAGGTAACTACATCTTCGGTGACATGGTAAGTTCTCGGGTGTTGCAGCGTTAGTTAAGGCTTGAATCTACCCGCTAAACCACTCGGCGGAATCCAGTGTGTGCAGGACAGAGAGGCAATGCCTGCCGGTGATCGATGCACACTGGGCGCGTAGCAGGGGGTCTCTCACGTAGCTAACTGGAGGTAGCGATGGTCTCCCTTCGCATCATACTGATGGGTGATCCACATTTATCGCTATGAGGATGCTGGGACCCAGCTGTCAGAAAATCGACGAATTGCTTATGCTGATTTGGGGCTGGGTCCTTTCCTTCTGCCATATCCAGTCGTTTCTTTGATCACCCTCTTCTACCTTTTATTATTCCCCAGGGATATGTGGAATTTACATTTTCAACCTAAGCGCCCCCCCCCCCCCCCCCCCCCCCACACACACACACTTTATCTGTTGTAGTAAAGAGGTCACCCAGTTTTCAGGCATTCCCATCGCAGACGGCGACTGTGATCCTAGTTTTTGATGCTCTCAATCTCTGATCCCACCCACGCACCGTAAACCATCGGACTACTGGTCAGTGACCACTACTTAACAGCCTTCAAACCGTTCCTGGCCCTGCCTTACACTCCCAATCTGAAACATTTCCACGCGCGTGTTGTATTAATATCGAAATCTTACACTATACATAGACATTACGCTTATAGTCACCAGTATTCACTGTACTTTTGGCTTACGAATGGTAAACATCTTAGAATATGCGTCTTGAAATCCACAAAAACGAATGACACATTTTTGTTTTATGTTTTGACGGCGTTGTGTGTGTGTTTTTAGGGTGTAGGCGATGTTGTGTTGGATTTGAAAAATGTGTCTAAGTTTCAAAGGGTAAGTTTATTGAAAGTATGTCACAAAGGATACAGCAAAATATCAAGTAGCAAAACATCAAAGATAAGTAATACAAAGCATAATATTAATGGTAGGTGTCTTTAAAACTGCATTTTTTCCTGCTTAGAGCTCGATCTGCCCTTTAAAAAAAGCTTTCTCGTGCTTCTGATATTTTTGGGTATTCCGTAGATCCTGTAAATATGTTGCCTCGTGAGTGCTTGTTCGATTAAACTGCTTAGTTACTGGTTAGTTGGTGGCTAAAACTGCTTACAATAAGAAAACCTTCGTGTAATTAATCTGTTGCCATAGTACCCAACGTGCTTGTATTCTTCCTGCCAACAGGCAGGTTGCCACTCCCTTTGTAGCTTGTCGTTAAAGGCAACCTCGTCGCTTTTAGGAGCAGTGCAACGCGTTGTGTTTGCAAACTTTCCTTGTTAGTGGAGACGTAATGCATCCGTGGCTTATATTTTTGTGTGTTTGTATTTCCGATACATTATTATTGCTTTCTTTCAATTAAAGTGTGATTAAAAAACGTAAAGTAGTGGGTGGTATTGACAATCACCTCCGTAAGAGTAGGTTCAGTTTACTTTTCCTAAAAAAAAAAGTCTAATCTTTAATGTTCCGATATACTTTACCTTGACGTAAGAATCGTGTTTTCTTGTGATGCACATTCAAACTTACAAGGTTTTCTGGGCCCATTTTAAGTTCACATCTCTTTTAAGAAAGCACCAAACTGCGCTGTTAAAATCATATGCAATAGTTAATAACATTTTTTCAATTCATTTTGTATTGCAAGCATTTGCTAGCTACATTTAGGCAGTCAGGTTTCCTTTACTTCATTTTATTTCTGGCGTATGATTGGAAAAATTACAACACCTTGTCAAAATCAGAGAGCCACTGGCTTTACCATTGTATTTTCCAGATGGAAACTGTTTGAAGAATTGAAAGCACTTAATATCGTGCAACGTCCAGGTTGTGTTGGAGTTTGCGCCCTTCGAACAAAAGAAATCACTTCGTGCTTAACCAAGAACACTCTACCTCTTTTGTGCTGAGAGAGCAGTTACCTGAAACGGTCTTACTGCCACGTTCGGTCTACTTAGCCTAACTACGCAGTGGTTTATGCATACTGCCAGGGTCTTTTCCAGTCCAGTGGTACTGAATTGGTTTTGGCCTCTTTACTTTAATCCCAGTCCCAGTTCTCCTATTGTGCTGCCACCCCCCTCCCCTGCTTTACTACTCTGGTGCACATCCCTTGTAGTGCTTGCCTAGCTGTGCATTCTCCCTCCTTTTGCCCATTCTTGTGTGGTTCTCTCTCTATCTTTGATTATTGCTCTTTTCCTTTTTTCTTGTGCTTCTATCTATTTGTGCTGTGTTTTTTTTTTTTTTTTTTTACCTTTCCTTTGCCCATTATCGGCGATGCTTAATCCTCGACTCTTACCACCAGTTTTTCCCCCGGATCCCTGCCACAGTTCTCTTGCCTCACATCTAGCTCCGCCCAGCTCCCCTCCCTCCTCCAGGACCTACTTAATGGAGACTGCAGCAGGATGTGTCAAAGGCAAGCCTGTCTGTGCCTGGACTGCTCCGAGCGCCAGGACCCTGGCCTACGCAGGTAAAACACCACCGCCCTCTGAACACCAAACGACCCAGCAAACACTATTACCAAGTTGCACCAAACTTTATGGAAGGACTGTTCTCCTGCTCCAGACACACCTTCTCCTGCACCAACATCCTTCGGCAAAGCACCACACCGACTGCTCATCAAATCACACCAGAAGCGACCCACCAACTCCACTGCCTACCCCTTTCATGTGCTCTATGTGCAAGCACGCTACCAAACTATGGGACCTGATTTCCACCCTCGCACTCGACATCCTCTTCCACACTAGACCTGACCCAATCCTGTATGGGCCCTGGACATTGACTTTGCAATCCCCGACAGAGCTAAGATCACCCACCAGGACCGCACCACCAAGCCAGGTGGAGGAACAGCTATCACCCACAGAGACAATACAGTGCACCACAGACACTACCACAACCCCCATGGAACACCTCACCTGTACGCTCCTCACTGACGACTAGACCATCAGAGGCACCTTCGCATAACGTCCTCCGGGCCTGTGCTTTAGGGTCTGCAACACCATCACAGACTTCATTGCGCCCTTAACCCTGGACTCCAAGTACTACATCTTCCTCACTGACCTCAACTTTCACATTGACCCCAGTGACCACAGCACACCTCAACAGTATGAGGGCCTCGGACTGACCCAGATTGCCCTCGACCCCATGCACACTGCAGAGCACACAATGGACCCCATCTTCACCCCCATCAACTGCATCAAATACAGCCACGAACCACGTCAAATACAGCCACGTTACAGAACCCACATTGACCAGTCACGCCATTGTTCACTTCTGTATCTCAGGCCCCCACATCGCTACCCCATAGATGTCCAGCACAACTGGGCTAACATTTCAGAGACCAGCTGGACTAATGCCCTCAACACCTTTAAGCCGGCTGCTACCACCAACCTGGAACAGGGAATTTAGAATGTCAATGAATGGATCCCCAACTGCGCAGACAGCATTTCCTGCAACAAGCAGAGAAGATCCTCCAAAATGGCCAGCTGGTACCCCCAAGAACTAAGAACAGCAAAACATGACAGCAAACAGCTGGAGAGGCGATGGTGCACCAGTGAAGACACCACCGCCAGGGCAGCCTTCAAGACTTCCCTCAACATTTACCACCGCCTGCTGGAGGGCAACAGAGAAGACAGCCCTAGCAGCACACATCAAAGCCAGTGCCAACAACAGCAAGGAACTCTAAAGCATCATCAAGGAATTCTCCAACCCGGCTATCAGCAAAAATATCACAAGAGCTGTGCGACAACATCGCAGACTTCTTCCACGACACAATCTCAACCATATACAGAAACTTCGAACCTAGACGAACATGAACTGGCCACCTAGGACCACTCCATCATGAAACCCATCCACTCAGGAGCACCCAAAGACTCATGCGCACACCATATCTTCAACCTCAGAAACCAGAGGATTGGCCAAGAGCTCACCATCCTGCTCAACACCTCAATCACCACTGCAACATTTCCCGATGCCTGGAAGCACGCCAAAGTCAGACCACTACTCAGAAAATCCTATGCCTACCTCGGTGAACTAAAAAACTACTGTCCAATCTCCCTTCTCCAATTCTCAGCCAAAGTAATGGTTAAGACGATCAACAACCTGTAACTCATGACACCCCTGGAGCAGAACCAGCTACTTAACACCTCCCAATCCAGCTTCCACAGAAACCCATTGCACCAAGACCAGGCTGATCGCAGCCACTGACGACATCTGAATCCTCCTCCACTCAGAAGAAACAGCAGTTCCGATCATCCTCGACCTCTCAGCAGGCTTCAACACTGTATCCAATCGCACACTGATCAAAAGACTCCACTACATCAGCATCAAAGGGGACGCATTCAGATGGATCACTTCTTTTCTCACCGGTAGAACACAGTCTGCCTACTACCTTTCACCTCTGAACCCAAGGATATTGTCTGCAGTGTCCCTCAGGTCTCATCCCTCAGCCCCACGCACTCAACACATCTATGACCCCGCTAGCCAACATCGCCAGATCTCACTGTCTCAACATAAAATCCTACGCCAACAACACCCAAATCGTGGGTAATGGTTAAGGGATAATTGCCTGAAGCTGAACATGGACAAAACAGAATTTCTGATCTTCTGTAGCAGCAACCCAGGGAACGACTCCTGGCGTCCATCCTCGGACCTGGACTCCCACCCACCGACCACACCAGAAACCTCGGAATTATGATTGATAACAAGCTCACCATGAAATCACAGACCAACCCCTTGTCCTCTGCATGCTTCATCACTCTGCACATGCTATGTAAGATGTTCATGTGGCCACTCCTACACGAGACCCACTGTGACACAGGCCCTCATCACCAGACAACTGGACTATGGCAATGCCCTCTATGTAGAAATCATCGCACACCACCTACAGAGACTGCAAACCAAACAGAATGCCGCAGCCAGACTCATCCCCGATCACACCTGACAGACCCATATCACACCCCAACTTTGGCAACTCCACTAGTTTCCTTATTGAACAAATTGCAATTCAAGCTACTGACCCACCACAGAGGGTTCTTCTCAACCTAGGACCCGCCTACATTACCCACCTCATGAACTTCCATTAACCATTGAGAACAATACGCTCCGCCTCCCTATCACTTGCCCACACTCCCCGCATCTACCGAAGCAGAATTGGAGGATGCTCCTTCTCCTACATAGCAGCAAAGACATGGAACAGCCTCCCCACACTGCTCCGGGCCATCACCTCACTCCCAGATTTCCGAAGGGCCCTCAAGACCTGGCTGCTCTACTGAGCCTTGACGGTACCTGCAGGCAGTTGGATACCCTATCAGGTGATTAACAGAGCGTTATAAATCCTGAGTGATTGATCCTTTCGTACAACAACTGTGCTCTGTCCTCATTGTATTAGGCCAGTGGAGATGTATTTAAGACCTTGAGATGGGGGAGATGGGAAAGGGGAAGAGGTTGTAAATTTGTATGTAAAACGTCCCAAAAAAGACTTATCCAAAGCATTCCATCAATTTAACAGGACAATCTATTCTCACATTTGATATGGTAAATGTTGATTACTCAAGTTGCAAAAGTCCTATTGTGTCAATGTGAAACAGAACTACTAAGAGCAAAAATGTTGTGAATTGTTTGAAATTTGCAAGAAAAAAAGGCAATAGATTCTGGGTAATAGTAGGTGCTTTACCACAGTTGTAAAGCATTTGCCTGATATTGTAAATGATGAGGATGTGGTATATAGTTTGTTGATGCCCTCTATGAATCCTCTGCTTCCCTGAATACTCTGGTAGGAGAGATGGGGATGAAATATTTGTCAAGATGTTCTAATGATAAAATTGTTAACTTTCTCTTCTGCTAATATAAAAAAAATATTTTAAAAACCGTGCAGAACCCTGGCCTGGACGGTTTATTGGAGGCTTTTTGAGCAGTAATTCTTGTTTTGGGGCTACAATTCAATGTTTTGTTTTTAGATTAAAGAGAACGCCTAAAGGGGGCTAAATAGACTCATGGTCATGCAGTACCTTTTTTTTGTAAAAAGTTTCTTGTTACAGACATGCAGTGAATTCGGTTTTTTCCCATCTCCCAGGCTGAAGTTGAAGAAACCCTGAAGCGAATCCAGAGCCAGAAGGGAGTACAAGGAATTATAATTGTCAATGGTGAAGGTGAGGTGTATTTCTAATAGTGCTGTTAAAATCCACTTTGTAAGAATTAAAAAACACTGAGATAATATGGAGGACCGATTGATGCTAATTTACTGGGGTGTTTGAAGAAAGTATCAGATGGGGGAGAACTAATTAAATGAAGAAATACCAACATGGAGCAGAGTATAATATCCAGAGCAAATGTTTGAGAATTAAATGTAATTTGGTAGAAAGGCATATAAGGAGTGAACAATGCAAACACAAGGCAAGTCATCAAAGGATAAGGCAGTTGTAAAATGGGACTCAGTGGCATCTTGTACATGCCATCACTTTGTTTCTGGAAGCTGGATTATGCTGTTCATTGAAGATATTGGGTGTTGGAGGCTAGGAGATACCCTAAGGCTAGGCCTGATAATGCAAAAGGGAGCTCACTTAACATAAAGGCAGACCTAGAAAGAATGAGTAAAAGTGTGACAACAGTGTTGCTGATGAGAGAGGAAGTTGAACAGCCTCTAATAAAAGCAGAAAAAAACATGTATTCAGTGGAGGTCGTGACCGTGCAGGAAAGAGCGCAGAGAGAACGGCAGGAACACAGAGGAAGAAAATAGTGCACTTTTTAATTTTTGTATTTTTATGTGGTGAATGACTACTCCACAAAAAGCTCTTGTGGGTGCAGTAGAACACAGGTGGGGAATTATAGCTGCCAATGCAAAGTGCAAAAAGAACAATTGATGGACAGAATGCAGAACAATGTCATACATTCACCCCAGTACAGAGATCTGGGCCTAAATCCATCGTTGTTTTGCTCACCATGCCGTTCCAATTTGGACCCAGCCATATGCAAATCAGTCTTGACCTGTGCCCAATGAGAACAGTCCAGCCCAAACTGCCAGGCCAGGTCCACCTGGACTGAAAACAAGCATCCTAAGACTAGTTTCAGGGTTTGACCCCTCATCAGCCAGGATAGATTGACTCCAGTGACATGGAAAGCACGGGACTCCCATCTTGGCATACCTGTCCCCCTCGGGATGACAAATGCAAAAAGAACAATTGATGGACAGAATGCAGAACAATGTCTTACATTCTACCGGAGCGGGCACTGTGAATGAGAGCTAGAAGTGGTAACAAAGCAGAATATGTTAGAATATGCTACTAATAAAAGATATACCTTCAACTATGTCAAAGACCTAAGGAGAGACCTAGAATCAGTGGAATTACACTAGTGAAGCCAACCGGGCTGATAGGAAGCAAGGCAAAAAAGGGTGACAGAATTAACACTATGGCAAAGTGGATATTTTGCTAGTGGAACGTTTAACTTTTAACTGTGTGGCAGAATAGAATTTCAGAAAATATAAGAAACCATAGTGAGCTGGACACCAAAGTAGCAACAAAGAGAAGCAGTTAAAATATGCTGGTGAAACTTACATGACCTGTGGTGATTGTCTACTACCAAAGCTGATAATGTAGTGAACAAGAAGAAGCGATAGAAAGTTGTTGCTATACAGGATCTCTGAAATATAGATTAGATGCTATGGGTAGGAACGGTCAAGCAGAACTGTAAAAGACTGGGTGAGACTAGTTGAGCAAAAGGAAGTAGGAATGATAGAGATGTGAATGCAGTGCATATAAGAACGAGGGAGATAGTCTGTATTAGGAAATGCACCATACCGTGTTTAGTAGAGTATACAACTCACGAGGAAAGTAGAATGGCACACTTAAGTCTGCTTTGGGAAGAATGAAGAAACATGGGAATGATGGTTAAAGCTGTGTAAGGAATCCCATACACAGGGCGAAGGGAGACATTATTGACTTGAATACAAGGAATAGGTGGTAGAGGTTACTGGGCAACTGCATTGGCCACAAACTTAAAAAAAAGGGTAAAAGATCCTACTACCTATTAACGTTTCTGCAGCTTTAGATTTCGATTTTATCTAAGGAGATTATATTGACTGCATACAGTTTGGCAAGTGCATTAAAGCAAATTTGCTTACAAGTTTTGGCAAGTGAAACAGGTATATGATGGAGGAAACGTACTGCCTGCTGTCATTTAGTGCAGCCTTGTACTAACAATAGAGATTTTCTGTAGAACGAGGAGGTTAATGTTTCTTAAGACCATAAAGCTTATGGCATTGTCTTGAGGTGTCATGTAGTTCGTAAGGAAAATATTGTACAGTGTTGTTGCTTAAGTAGTCTTTGTATCATTCTTTTCTCTCCATCCCACAGGAATTCCCATCAAAAGTACTATGGACAATTCAACCACTTTACAGTATGCTGGTCAAATGCACAATCTCATAATGAAGGCTCGAAGCACTGTGCGAGATATAGACCCCCAAAATGATCTCACATTTCTGCGAATCCGGTCCAAGAAAAATGAGATAATGGTCGCACCAGGTAACTTTAGCTAAGTTATGAGGGGAAGGACAATTAAAACAGACATTGGGAGTGCATAAAGATTTCGTTTTTTAATATAGTGAAAAGGGTTTCAGCTTCAGAACTTGCATAAAATGGGTAAAGCATGTGCAGAATAATTTCTACCAAACCTCTCATACAGATGGGTATCCAAAGTACAAGCCTCTGTCAAATATTCAAATTGTTATAGGACAGCTAGTGGTAGTGCTGGCTACACAAAACCAACATGCACCAGGTATAGCACACACAGCAGCTCATAGACACACAACTGGTACCACACCAGTGTCCGAATTACTATGTACTTGGGAGTTTTGGACATTCACTGACTTTTACATTTAAAGGGTTAATTCTGGTTATCACATGGCCCAAAGTTAGGAGTGGTACCCCCTTTGCCCAAGTGTAGGGTCAGACCCCAGTCTGAATGGTCATGTGGTATTGCTCCCAGTCCAGTACCATGGGTCACGTCTTTGCCCAGTGAGATTAGATTATACATTATTAGGATTTTTTGAGGACTTGATGGCTACATTTGTTTACTGTGTAAAACCATGGAGGGAAACTAGCTATGGAATATCCTAATGTGTATTTTTGCCTTTTCAGATAAAGATTACTTCCTGATTGTCGTCCAGAACCCATGTGAATAATCTTTACTGTTCCCCTATGGATTTCTAAAACTTTTATTTAATCGCTAAAAAGTACTTGGATCAATCCCATTTAGCCATCCCGATGTCAAGGGCAAAACCTGCTCTTCCTTTTGTTTGCCGAGAACTTTAAGCCTAAATTCATCTCCAACCTGCAAGATTCTCCAAACAACAAAAGCACCTTTGAACTACAGAAATGGACATAGGAGCAATATGCTTTTCATAAAACAAGTTATTTAAACCTATATATTTGTCCAGATTTTATCATGCGTCAATCCTGAATTTTCTGTTTAGGATAATAAACTGTGGTCGGTGCATTTCTATAACTTTGTGCTAGATCTTAATTTTGATGATACTCCTTTTCTTGCCTGGATATTATATGTTTGCTTTTTGCACAGCCACCGCCACACATTCCGTCAGCGAGGAAGTGCTTTTGAGTGTAATGTTAAAATAAGTGTGTTATTGCAAGAGATTTTGATCATTCCTTGCTGGTCATGTGGCTTACCCTTCTGGGTTAGGGGGCTGTGCAAAAGGTTTGAAAGACGCTCCTTGGGGGCTAAGAGGGTTTCTTTTTGATTCGTGGCTAGATTTCATTGAGAGAATTGGGTAAAAGACTGCAGTGGTTTGCCTCCCTTGACCTTCTATTTAATTGAGCCCCATCTTGTGTAATTTAAAATATTGGCAGAATGACAAATGGTGACTGTGAAAAGTGCTTTAAACATTAATTTGAATGCCACTTACTTGGCCACTGTGGATATGATATCTCACTATAAGGCTGAAACACATTTTTATCACATTCCTCTTAATTATTGCAACTCCCCATATGTTAGTTTGTCGACCTTGAATGATTTCATAATATGTACACACAGAGTGGATTAATTCAATGCCCACTGACACATACTGAGTTATAATTATTTGAGGAATGTGGGCTGCGGGTTTTTAAGGTTTATTGAACAATTCTTGTATTTGTGGTCTGCACAAGGTAAATGCGCACGAAGAGGACACAGCTATGCGCCTACAACCCGTAGGCCGACTGCGATATTTAACATGGCCAGTGGCCAGTTATCCATGACATATATCGGTGTGGTTTTTAAGTTTTAGAAGGTGAAAAGGCATTCTAGGAATAACTTTGCTTTCACTGGTTTGCTTTGTTGGTTGGTAAAACTGCTCTCTTCTCCTAACCATTCAGCTTATGTGCACATGTTTACTATTTCCTGCAATTGGCATGGAGTAATGCAAAAAAAGCAACTCTGCATTTTCTGACGAAGTGAGTGATGAAGTCGGAGAGACAAATGATCCTCTTGTCAATCCAGCCTGCAGTTGAGCTTGGGCTTTACTAGTTGGTTATAATTAAGGCTCCCAATTTTTTGGAATGTACAGAAAGTAGGTCTTCTTCTGAGTGACTTTCCACACTGTCAATGTGTAGATTTACAGCAAAAAGTTAGACCAGCATTAGCTAAAGCCAATGGGGTTGGTGTTGGCCGCCAGCCTTTTGGATTTGCCAGTGCTTGTTTTGTTATGCTTATGTACAACGTCATTGTTTGAGAAGCTGCTGGTCCATCATCTATCTAAAAGTAAAATATTGGCTAATGGCCAACTATTAATATTATTTTTTGCCAAATGCACACCTTGACATAGTAGTCCTTGGCATTTCAGGTAACTACTTTGTTTGTGGGCATTGTCTTTGTGAAAAGGCAGAATGGCATAACTCACAATGAAGTTAGCTAATGGTGGAAGTGAGCCGACCCATTGCTCCATTATGTATGCACTGCTAGGCAGAAGAAAATCTGAATGACACAATAACAGGCCAATGGCTGAAGAGAGCAGGCTTAAAGCCCCCGTTAGTATGTTTGTGTGTATATAATATTATACACACATTTAGTAAAATCAAAAGGTTTTGGCTAAAGCCAGACCTAACATGGAAAATTTTCTGAAATAACAGGTGTGTAGATGGTTCGTACTGTAATAATGTTTTAATGGGTGCATTGTTGTATTATATATGGCAGCTTACAGTGCTAAAACCTATGTGTTACCGCAAATTTATTTACTAAAAGTGGAAATGTACTAGTAATAACCATATTTAGCAATTGAACACAAAATAAATATGGCTAAAAACTAGTAAGATAAGCAAAAAAGAATTACAATAAATCTGGGAGGCTGCTTCATAATTTAAGCTGCTTTTACTTGTATTTATTTCCAGAGGCCACAGATCGGAGATACTTTTGATGCTCCTAATTTGGTACATCTAATGCTTTTTTCGCAATCTGCAAATGCTGATGTATGATTCTAATAAACATTTTGCGTATTATATCTAGTTTTATGGTTAGAAATGTATTCTTAGTATCATTTTGAACAATATGTTGACTATATGAAGATTATGAGCATCCTTTACTTTTTTTGTGTTTTATGTTAATTTGTCTGATTTACTGGTTATATTTAGCAAGAATGAAACAAAAATATGTGAATTAGACGTCTACAAGGACCAGACCATGATAGTGCCATAATTATGTACAATTCTAGGCCTATATTTATTTATTTGCTTTATTTCTGCCAATGGCCATAAAAGTGCTACAAATAAAATGATTATAAAAGGAAACTCAGTACAATAAAAGTGGGAAAATATATATACAGATACTAAGCATAACATATTCATAGAAGTATCCACTCTTGGCCTGCAGACTCAGAACAAATGTTCAAACTCTTGACTATAGACAAAAAACGACTGTGGTCCATCATGCCTAAAAGTACAGTTTATACATATAATGCTATAGTAGAAATAATAGTAAAAACTTGAGGCCAAAATAATAAACCTTAAAAAATAAAAACCCCAGTGAAATGCATTGCTAGGCGTGTACATAATGCATTTAACACCTAACGCACACAAATTTATCTATTGTGAGACAATGTTAATCGAGATGCAGGGAAAGCTGGGATTACATGCTCGCTCAGGACATCCAAGCTGAATAAAAGTGCAATTAGATAATTAAAAGCGCAAGTTCTAAAATCATTAAAACCATGGTGCTAAGGGAGGGGCACATTTTTCGCTGAATTGACCATATGCTCTTTAAAAATTTAGCACTGGAGAAAACCATGACAGGGGATGTGTCTGTTCTACATAATTTTATTGCTACCTTGTACTGGGCAACACCTAAAAGGCGGCACAGAGGAACAGTCCAGCACCGCTTGTAATGGCTTGGGCAAAAAAAGAGGCGATGGTCGTCTGTTTCTTCAGCACGTCTGCAAACAGGACATATTTTACTGCCACCTTGTTGACTATTCCATTTGGTGGTAAAGGTAGAAAGCGGTCATGTATCTACCCTGAACCTTATAAAAAGAGCTTTTGTGAACGGAGGATCAATATCATTCATATTGTTTTCAAAGTAAGAGGTAGGCTTGAATCCTTTAAAAAGTATCAGTCAGTTGGCCCAAGCCTACCTGTTTAGAGAATTTAACCCCCTCGAGCTCCCAGTAGGTGGCCTTCAGTTTCTTATTTGCAGAATGTGGGATGGTTTCAGGGGCAACCAATACTCGTGTAGGTTCAAAGAGTATAACGATTGTTTTACGTACTCCAGCAAGGGTAGCAGAACACCTCTCTTAGATTTATCTATGACATCTCTTAATCCCACTCTCTATTCTGCCAACTCTGGTATAGACCGAATCCATAACCAGAACAGAATAGGTTTCAAGTGCACTAGGGGAACGATAGACCGGAATACTAGGTCGTGTTTAAAAATCAATGGTGTGCTTTGAGGCAGTTAAGGGCTACTCTTCGAAATGTATTCTCTGCAACCTCAAGGATTTTTAGATTACCAAATCCCCAGAGTTCAGCTTCGTATGTTACAGCACTTACAGCTTTGGCCCTCCAGACCTCAAGAAGGGGGGAGATGGGAACAAATAAGGTCTTATTTGTGAAGTTTAAAATGGCTCCAGCCCTGTGCTTTAAGTATAAGAGTGCTTTTAGTAAACTGTGTACCCCAAGTATTTGTACTAGAGTGGCGAATGCCAATGTAATCAAACTCTAATACTTCCTTCTGCTCCTCCCCTTCCAACCTAATTGTTCCTCTGAAGCCTCTGTGGGGAATGATGGCCATAAATGTTGTCTGTCTTGAGTTAATTGCCAGTCCGTGGTCGAAGCAGAATATGTTAAATTTACTCAAAAGAGCCTCTAGGTGGTTTTGATACTAATAAAAGTATTTTCCACGAATAATATTTTGGCATTCCCCCCACCCCCCCGTACCGGTGTTGTTCCCGTAACCCTATCTAATAAAAGCTTGCTAAATCCAATAGCTAAACAGGTAGCTCCATCGGGCATCAGTCAGATAGCTAGGTCTCAACTGACGAGGGAAAGTACACAAAAGAAAGTCCAGTGGATAAATAGGGTTGGAACCATGAGCAAGGACGGTTGAGGGCCAAAGTCAATAGTAGGAAAGAGGAGAAGAGTAGAGAGGAGGGGGTAGGGGGTATGGTGAAGAGGAGAAGGGAGAAAGGCCCCGTAGAGAGACGCAGGAGAGTTTGCCCAAGGACCGGCTGGGTAGGTGATGGTCCAGGAGGGAAATCCATAGCCCATCTCCCCTTTAGCTCACAAGGTAGCTCCACCGGGCGTCAGTCAAAATGTCTAGGTCTCAGCTGCTGACGGAAAGATCTCTGAGTCAAGTGTCGTGGATGGTGAGCAGGAGGGGATCCTGTGAGGGCTGATTCAGAAAAGGATGATGACCAATGATTTTAGATCAGGAGAGATACTTGATCCCGTGGAACATCCCACCAGCTCAGTTTGGGAGTGCCTGATACCTCAGGAGTCCCCGCGGCAGTAGTTATTAAGTTATGTTATTAAGTTATTTAATAAAGCGCACTAACACTGATTAGTTTCTTGGCGCTGATCTGATGAAACACAACAAGGTGGAAAGGAAAAAAAAAGTTAAAAAGCTTGTCTGAAGAGCCACGTCTTCAGGGCCTTCCGGAAAGGTAGGAGATCCTGACAGAGCCGAATTTCTAATGGGAGGGTGTTCCAGAAATGAGGAGCAAGTATAGCAAATCTGCGTCCGCCAAAACGTTTGAGCTTAAACGAGGGAATCTGAAGGAGACCCAAGTGGAGAGAACGTAAACTGCGGGAGGGGACGTATCTAATGACCAATTGATTGATAAATTCGGGGCTTCTGCCATGCAGCGATTTAAACATCATACAGCCAGCCTTAAAGGCACAGCGTTGAATGACGGAGCCAGTGCAGTTCAGTAAGGAGGGGGGTCGCTGCTTGCCACCTAGGTTGCTTCAGAATTAACCTTGCGGCATAGTTCTGTACCATCTGGAGACGCTTAAGAAGATAGCCTGGGAGACCCAAGTAGATGGCATTGGCGTAGTCCAGATGGGACAGAACTGTGGCAATCACAACCTGGATAGTTGCTTCATACGTAAGTAATCGCCGGACTTTCCTAATTTTTTTCAATTGATAGAAGCACTTGGAGACCACCTGGCCTACTTGTGCCTTTAAGGAAAGATCGTTGTCCACAATGACTCCAAGGGTTTTAGCCGATGGTGATGGTTGTGGGGCTTGGCCCAGATCTATGGGAAAGTATTGGGGACCCCAGTGCTTGGCACTTTCCCCGGTCAAAACCAATTCAGTTTTACCTGGGTTTAATTTTAGTTGATTTTGATCCATCCAGGATTTAATAAACTTCATGGTCGACTGGAAGTGGCTGATGGATTGGGCAGTGTTATCAACGGTGAAGAGTAACTGCAAATCGTCTGCATAGTTGAAAACTCTCACCTGTCTATCCCTGAGAGTTTGAATAAGGGGAAGAATATAGATATTAAAAAGGTGAGGTGACAGGGAGGAGCCCTGTGGAACTCCGCAAGGGGTAAGTTGTTTCACACCAGTTAAGTCCCCCAAGCGCACGGCTTGAGAGCGGCCCTCCAAAAAGGATCTCAACCAGCAGGCTGCTATGCACCGGATGCCGGCCTGGCCGACACGGTCGATCAAGATGTTGTGGTCGACCGTGTCGAACGCGGCCGACAGATCCAGTAGCACTAGTGCCTGGGGAGAACGTCTATCTGCACAATCTCTGAGGGTATCCACCACCGCAGTGGTTATATGATTTGAATGTTATGATACATACTGTGTTAAGCTACACACTATAACTTTCAAAATGAAATGATTTACATGCTGGTAATGTTTGAGATTACTGTATTGTAATACTTATGAAAACTCAACACTGCTAGAGTGAGACATCTGCATTTGTCAAGATTGAGTTAGTGAAGTCATACGGGGGGAGAGGGGGGCGACTGTACCTGCAGGCAAGATCATAGTGGGCAGCTGATCACAGCGTTTGCTGCGGATTTGGTGTAATGGAGCCTATCCCTCCTCTCAGCCGCCATCTTAGGGTCAGGCACTTAATGGTGCACAGTCGTGGTTGGGCTATGAACATAATGGCAACAAATATTGTCTTGCAAAAAGAGAGGGGAAAAGGCCGGTACAAGCCTTACAGAATAGACGTTGTACCTTATGGGTAGGTTGGATGAGGTCTCTCTTTATCTGCCGCTTTTCAGGGTGAGGAGGCAATGGGCCTTTTACTGGGGAGGTCACGCGAGTAGGGCACCCCACAGCCCAAAGCATACAGGTGGGAAGAGCCGGGTAATCCACAGGGGAGCCTTCGGCACCAATTAGCCACAATGGGTAGGGGAGCGAGAGAACCGTCAGCAGAACCAGCGGTAGTCCAGTAATAGACACAGCAGCAGGGCTGCTGTGACGTGAGAGCAGGCAACAGCGTCAATGGCTCGTGTGAAGAGTGTGACCGCCTGGCGGGTGGCCTGGTCTGCGGTTCACTCCAGCCTCGATGGGGTCGATGCAGGCATCTGGACCGGGTCCCTCTGTAGGAGAGCTTGTGGCATGAAGAACAGAACGAGGGAGGAAGACTGGCTATCAGAGCCTCAGTACGATCAGGGAGTGGTCCTTTGATAAGGGTCCTGAGAGTACTTTACTCAAAAATTAAAGAGGTATGGTTCAGACCATCTTCAACGCCATTTTGAACAGTGGTCATTTTGAGTATTGGCTTCAGAGTGGAAGAATAACCTTGAGTGGCTCCATTTTGAGGCTCGTTTGAAATGAGTAATAAGATCAGAGCCACGCAGTCTAAAGGAGGTCATTACCTCGTAGCTCCAAGTGAGCTGCCATTGTTGCAGGGAAGTTTCAGATAGCAAAGACACTTACCCTGTCAAGGTAGAAACCGGGTGTAGGTGTCACTCCATAGGACCCGGACCCTCCAGATATGCCCCCGCCGCCCAACTACCCTAGACATGCAAGATCCCCACATTTGAAATCACCAGAGATTCGGGTGGGGTTAAAAAGGCCATGTTTATTCACCACATTGTATAAACATGACAAGCAATAACATGCATATCTAAAATCACAAGTTATAACATAACTACATTTATGAGCATATCAGCTCCATCACCTTCCCAACCCTAAGGGAGGAACACCATCTGGTTCGCATCTCGCAACTAGGTATCCTACGCCAAGTGCCGTGCACCTGCCCCTTAGAGAGGTGGTTCCCGCCCTTCTATCCTTGTTCGCCATTACCGGGGGCCCACCTCTCGACCACCAGGCTGCCCCGGGTCGCCCGGGAGGCTCGAAATCTGTCGCCCTAGCCTCCCCAGCCGTTGGTCACTTCCTCCCAGTGGAGAGCTTGCCATATCCCCCCCTCAGAGCTGGCCTATGGAGCCGGCAAGCGGGCTCCCATCCATCTTGTGTAGCCACCATTTACTGTTCGCAGGTCTCTTCTCCGCCTCAAGGGTGGCCAAGGCCCACAGGTCTGACACCCTCCCCACCTGCATTCAGAATAAATGACCAAAGTTCTTGGATAAAAGTATCAGTTCCATAGTCCGACAAATGCACCCCATCCTGGTGGTACATTGCTTCTCCGGAAATCATCCGGTGCAGGAGGTAGCGCAAGCGGCCCTTCACTGAGCACAACCTTGCTAGTTCGCCGTTCAATCGCCTCACCGAGACGTTCAAAGATCTAGGACGTACTCCCGGGCCCCATGCCCTGCGTGATATCATGCCAGACCAGACTATTTTTGTCAATGGGAACTCTTGCCCCAGCCAGGCAAACTCTGCTAGTAGGGCTTCCTTGACAGCCAAGCGCCCCCTGTCGACCAGGTCGTTGCCTCCCAAATGCAAAATAATCCAATCCGGCGATTTGCGCTCCCGTGCCCTGAGCTCCTCGACGCTCCGCCTCAAGTGTCGGATCCGCATCCCTCCAACGCCATGCCATACGAATTCGGTCTCGCCCAATGCGGCCGGTTTCACCACCTCTCTTCGCTGTAAGCGCACCGCCGCGCGAAAGAGTGCCCGAGTACCCATACCACGGAAGCGGGCATACTAATCAGGAAGGAGAGAGATGAAGCCGTTAGACACTGCACACATATGTGTTACAACAATTCAGGCCTTACATATCGTTTGTAGCAATCGGAGGTCCAGCGACCTACACCTTTCACCATGTTGGGGGCCAGACCACCCCTGCCGCTAAAGTTGCGGCACCAATCCTAAAGGAATGAGAAGAATAGCCCGCTGCTCCCAGCCCCAGATTCCCCAGAGCCAACCCAAATACTGCCTTGAACTGGTATTGAGACAGGCAATCCCCGTTCTCTTGGACAAAAAGAGCCGACCCCCCCCCCCCCCCCCCCCCCCCTGCTGGGCGTCGGGCCAGGTACGCCTGCATACGGGATACGGGGCAGGCAGCTATCCCTGGGGCTGGCTGTAACATGATGTTGACCCCCTTTCCTGTTTGGTCTGTCTTGGACTGTCTCAACCGCAATACCAGGCCCGCCGGGGTAATGGAGATATCCCTGAGCTGAAAACCCCCCCCATGGTCTATTCTGGAGGCCCCAACAATCTCACCAAGGCGAAAGGCCCCGTAGAAGGCTAGGCAGAAGGCCGCCCCCAGCATGATCCCCTCGAATGGTGACTGGCAAATAACAGGCAGTACCCCCAAAATATCAATCAAGGTCGGGAGATCCAAAGGCCTACGACAGTCCCGCCGTGACCTGTCTAATCAGGCCCAACCTGCTAAGGCCTTCCTGATCAAGAATGAAGCCCCAGGGTCCCGCTCCCCCGCCAGTTTAGCAAAGAAGCCTATCGCAGCCAGGGAAGCCCTAGCATAGGACACTGTTTTACCCTGATCCCTCAGAACCTGTAAAAAGGCGTACATCGTTTCAGTTGAAAAGACCCTCACATCACCCAACTGTTCCACAAATGATTTGTAAACATTAAATTGTGACTGATAGGCACGTTTGGTGCGATCACTCAGAGCGGCACCTAAAGCGGGGCTCCAATTTTCCACAGTGACGTAGGGAACGTCGTCATGCGCTCTTCCGCGGGTGGAACCTCCGGAAGTCCTGCAACTTGGAACGAGACAAAGCGTCAGCAGCATGGTTATCAACACCAGGTATATGCGCAGCTTTAAAAGTCCAATTCAATTTCAAGCATGCCAACACCAACAGCTTCAGCAACCTAAGCACATGCGGGCAAGTCGCCCCTTGTCGGTTGATCACCTGAACCACCGCCATGTTATCCGACCAAAAGGTCACTGCCCGGTCCCTGAAGCGATCTACCAGACCGTAACTGCCACCCAAATTGGAAAAAGCTCTAGAAAAGCTAAATTCTTTGCCAATCCTGCTAAGTGCCACTCCGCTGGCCAGACCGCCCCGCACCAGGAAGGGCCCAAGATCGCCCCAAATCCAACACTCCCGGCTGAGTCGGTGTACAGGCCTAGCTCAACACTGGACACCGGCGGCGCGGGCCACACTACCCGCCCGTTGAAATCTGCCAGGAAGTCTCGCCATACCTTGAGGTCTTCCTTAACCCTTGCTGTTAATCGCACCCGATGATGCTTCTGGGTGAGACCCACCATCGCTCTGGCTATAGACCTCGAGAAAGGGCGTCCCATGTGAATGATGCGCAAAGCAAAATTTAGCTGACCCACAAGAACTTGTAACTGATGTAACGTCACCTTCGGACAAGCCAAGGCCACCTCAATGGCTAGGGAAAAGGCTCTTACTTTATCCATCGGCAATCTGCATTCCCCCGCAACCGTGTCAATTTCAATGCCCAGGAAGGACATGCACGTGTCCGGGCCGACTGTCTTGCTCGGTGCCAGCGGCACCCCAAATTCCTTCAACATGGCCACCAGCTGACTCCGGGCCAAAGCGCAGGCATCTGAGGACACGGGGCCCATCACCATGAAGTCGTCTAAGTAATGCACCACATCTGTACATCCTGACTTCTCCGAAAACACCCTTTGCAGCATGGAGCCAAAGGTCTCAAAGTACTTGCAAGAAACTGCACAACCCATAGGCATACATTTGTCGTAATAAAATTGCTGTTGGACCTGAAAGCCTAGCAAATGGTAATCCTCGGGATGCACCGGCAACAAGCGGAATGTTGACTCAATATCGGTTTTCGCTAGCAACGCCCCCTGGCCTAGCTCCTTCACTTTCTGAACCGCGGCATCAAAGGACGAGTACGTCACTGAGCACACTGCCGGGTCGATGGCATCATTTACCGATGCACCCTTTGGTGCGAATAGATTGTGAATCATCCGGAATTGCCCCGTCTCCTTCTTTGGCACTACTCCCAGAGGAGAGCACACAAAGTTCTCCCATGGAGGAGCCGGGAACAGGCCTGCTACTCGGCCTAAGGCCCGCTCTTTTTCCACCTTTGTGGCCACAACTGAGGGATGGGTCCTTGCTGAAACTTGGTTCCTACATTGACTAATAGGGGGAACATGAGACGCTGGGATACGAAATCCCCTGGAAAAACCCTCAAACAACATCCTTGCAGCTGCCCTGTCCGGGTATCTGGTTCAACCACAAAATCATCTTTTCAATATTCACTGGAGTAGGCAGTTTAGGCTTGGGGGGGGGCTTGATATCCTTAGGGGCTGAACCCCCCCGTTCTTTGGATTTCCTGTTGCACCTTGGTTCGGGATGGGACGGGTGACCGCAGTAGGCGCAGGCGTGTTTAAACTTGCACTGCCCGGGGGGCCATGTGCAACCTTTGCCATTGAATGCCCAACATGTGCCTTTCTTCTCGCCCGGCCCTCCCTGGGAAGTCCGAAAGGGCTGCCTCGCCGGGTGTCCCCTATTGCTTACGCTCTCTAACCAAGCATTGACCTCAACCTGGTCCCAACAAATGAAGGGGTTTTCCTCCTTCGCCCAGCGAAACTCCCTATCGTATGTCAGCCAGGCTGAACCCCCGTGGGTAGCGTGAGCCTTTACAATCTTATTAGTATAAAACACCAGCGGAATCGCCAACTCTGGCCTTTTTTCCAACAACACTGAGACATAGACGTGAAAGCCGAACAACCAATTGGTTATTGTCTCCTCTATCCTAGGTCTCCGCTCTCGGAAGGAGTGCTCTTTCCCATCCCTGTCCTTGTAATCCTCGTCTCGCCTCTTCGGCCTGATAAGGGAGAATATATCTACGTAGGCACCTTTCCAAATCTACTCTCGCATTTCCATACTCGCATGGGTAGCTAACATCCCTGACTGAGACAACACGTTCCCCTGACTAGTTCCCACCTCGCTGCTCCTCAGTGTAGCATCACCAGGCTTACCTCCTGTAGATGGCACCGCTATCGCTGTCGCGGGGTCTGGGCTCCAATCGCTACACTGGGCAACGCTTTGCGCGACTCGACCAAGAGCGCCAACTGCCTCTGAATATCCTGCAACGCGCCCTGTTCTGTGGCCTGCGGGGGCACCCACGTTGCCGCCGCCCCAGCGCTCACTCTAATACTTTCTCCGGGGCTGATAATTGGCCCACTAATGTGGAAACTGACGCCAGCAAGCTATCCAACGGATCGCCAGCGGCTGCCACTGTGGCCACCGGCTGCGGTGGGAGTGGGGCCGGTGGGACCGTGACTAATGGTACTGCGCCTCCCGGGGCCAACGCCTTCAGCGCCTCCCTAATCTCAGACAAAACTGAACCCACTGGGTCCACTGGCGTGGCCACATTCGGCATGGGATCAGAAGGGAAAACCCGCTCTGCATCCAACGGAGGTGTGGGGACGGAACCTACTGATCCCTCGTCCTGTTTCCCCCTGGCAGGGCTAGGCCTACTCTTCGCCCCTTTTCTTTTAGGCTGCGCCTTGGCCTTCTCCTTTACTGGTGGACAAGCGGCCTTCGGTGGCACCCCCCCCTGCGCGGCCGCTCCACTACCTCGGGCTGCTCCCCCCGGGAAGAATCGCTCTCATCCCCGCTATCGGGAGCCTCCTTGCTCAACTTCTTCAGCAGCAATTTCATAATCTGCGCTAGTTCAGGTTCAGACTCCTTTCGCTTTTGTCCTCCCTTTTTTGGCGCCATGCTAACTATATCGCGCTTCACACTACCTGCACCTAATGCGCCCCGAGTTCCCTGTTCCCGCACCGTTCACGCCGCCCGGCAGGAGCCCGCACCACGAGGATCCCCGCACACAGCCGTAAGCCCCGTAAGGCAGTGACACTCCAATCCCTTCCCAGCACCCACCGTGACTCACGGCTGCCCACGAGGCCCCCCGAGGCACTCGACCCCTTACCTGGCTACACGAACGATGCTCGATCCTTCTGCTTCTAGAGTTTCGGGAAGCCAGCACGGATCACGAGAATGGCCAGGTGCTGTTGTGAGCAGTCAGGTATCCAGGAGTGATAGTGGGAACAGAGACCCCAGTCACAGGGAGTTGACCCTAAATAGGCCCAGAGTCTCCACCCCCTGACCCTCGGGTCACGCGATATTGCCGAAGCGGAAATGGGTCGGCCGGACGCCGATTGGGCCGTCTGCCCTACCAACCACCAGAGACCAGGAGCGGGCGGGGTCCGGAGAGGCCGGGTCCTAAGTGCGCGCATCATGATTCTCTGCGCTTGTCATTAGCACCCAGACAAAGGCAGCATGAATGGAGCAAGGTGGAGAAAAGCCTCTTTTAGTTAGAGACATAATGGCATCAGTTGCAGGCAATCGGTGCAGAATACTACAGAGGCAGCTGCAACAAAGTAGCCGGCCAGCTCATCAATTCCTCCAATTACTGCTGTATGTACACACTCCCAGCAGATTGGGAGTCAGATGGTTAAAACCCCTCAAAGAGAGTATCCGGAAGGATCGGCAGCAAGCCTGAGCAAAGCACGCTTAACTGGCCGCACATAAGGATGTCGTCACCGCAGCCTCGAGATCGGATGCATCCAAGTCAGTGATGCAATCATGAATCCAAAAGGCACCCAGAGGCAGCAGTGAGGTCTTCAGCCAAAACAACAAAACTTTGGGCCAGCCAGATCGAGGAAGCACCCACCTCCCTCCTCAATGCAGCCGTCGATGCCGAAGGCAGAGGAGGACGCCACCTCTCTGGGTCTTCCAGTTGCCCCTTTAACTGTCTCGGTCCTGGTGTGCCCGGTCAGTAGAGGCAAGCTCGTCGAGGCCGAAGAGATAGGCTCCACGCTGTGTCGTTCCGCAGCCACAACGCAGCTGCACCCCTCCTAGGGCTCTGCGGGGGTGAATGTGACCGGTCGGCAGAGGCGAGATCCATTGTGGTCGTCGAGGTTGAAGCAGTCTTTTCCACTCAGAAGGTGCCCTGCAGCCACCTCGAAGTTGCAGCCCTCCGTGGTCGTCAAGGAGGAACTGGGGCGAGCGTGTTGATTCTGATACAGCGGGCCTTCCAGCGATGCCCACTTCAGGTAAGCTGCTCCAAATTAGAAAATTGTAGTTTTTTTTTTTTTTACTTTATTTTTCAAGTTTATAATGTTCAATGGAAGAACCCCCCCCCCAAAAGGCATCATTAAACACACATGCATACATATAGATGGACTCATTATGGCACTTTGTGGACATAGGCTACACCGGAATATACGTGGGTACAAGAAGCATAATAAAATAACCAGCATGTGAATAAGCGTTACTGTGAGGACATAGCCAGCCCCAGCCCCATGCACTGCACCAAAGACCCCAGCCAGCCCCAGCCCCATGCACTGCACCAGAGACCACTCAGGAGTCACCGCCTCCCTCCCCCTCAGACCCCGATCCCTGCGCTGAAAATAATTTGCTACTGGTCCCTTCGGAATCGCTGTGCACAGATTGCTCTCTAATTGCCAACCCTGCCATACACATGGCTCGCCAGGCAAGCAGGTCCTCTTGCAATTTCTCGTCCCTCCTGGTATTCTGCATATGTGTTTCTTCTGCGAGGGACCATTCCCTCACGTCTCTAAGCCATGTGGGTATCTCCGGGGCCCTCTGTCCCATCCAAGTTATAGCTACCCTACGCCTCGCCAGCACTAACATCAGTTGCAATAATTTATTAGAAAGTTTCCATTTCCTAGGCCTAGGAACTAACGCCAGGAGGCAATGTAAGGGTATTAGCTTGATCCGAAGGCCTGTAGTGGCAGTTATGTGATCTACAACACTTGCCCAGAAGCCCCCAATTAACGAGCAGTCCCAGGCTAAGTGCAGGAAGCCTGCCCCCTCTGCACTACATCTGGGGCAGTTGTTCCTCCTGTCCTCCGAGTAACGACTCAACAGATTTGGAGTGAGGTAGGTACGGTGAAGGAAATTAAAGTGAATTAGTTTAAAGCGCGCATTGCAGGATACCAGAAGTGTGAAAGCCCCTATGAACCTACGCCCAGGTCTGCCTCCCAGGCCGGCGGCACCGGCGGGGTGGAATCACGTTTCATAGCTGCATTTAGCAAAGAGATGAGCCTGCGTCCCCTGCCGCAGGATAAGAGAATATGTAAGGTATGAGTCTTCGGAGGTGCCTCCGGACACTGGGGCCAGACCGAGTGTGCTACAGCTCGCAGTCCCTGATAATGTAGATATTGTCCACCACTAAGGCCAAAGGTCTCCTCCGCCTGCTCATATGTCACGAAAGTCTCAGCGGGGTACAGATCGGCTAGGACCGCGCAGCCCCCCTCTCTCCATTCACGGAAGGACATATGTTGTTCCATCTCGACCATTGGTGCCAGTATCCAGATCGGTAGTTCCCTATGGAAGGGTGCTGATCGCAGAATTAGTTCTACAAACCGTTGGCAAACCCCCGCTGTGTGCCTCACCACGTAGGGCAACGTATCCCTTGTCCTCTTCCCGTGCATTAATGCTACCTGTAACTCCTGTACCGTTGCTCTCCCTGCCAGTAGTCGCGTCTCCCAAACATCCGCTTCCGCAAACCATCTGCCAGCCGGTTGTAGCTGTGCCGCATAATAGTACAAATCAAAGCGCGGGGCTTCTAAGCCACCTTCCTCATCGGAGCGCAAAACAGTATGGAGAGCCACTCTGCTGCGCCGACCTGCCCAGAGCAGGGACGTGAGCAGCATGTTCAGGGTCCGGAAAATTCCAAGGGTGAGAGGACCCAGCGTATTTTAAAGGACATACAATGCCCTAGGCAACCTCACCATCTTGGCTATGGCAGACAACCCATCAGGGATAGCGGCAGGGTGTTCCAAAAGGACACTGCTTGCTGGAGGGACTTAATCACTCTGTCAATGTTGCGGGCCAGCGATTGCGTCTCTGTGGATGCCACGTGAATGCCTAAATAACGAAAGCTCTCCCATTCCCAGCGTAGACCCAGCTCCGGTAAGTCCTACAGGGGCACTGAGTCAAGGCCCGATAGCGGAAAGATCATGGAGTTCTGGACTTTTTGGTTCCGTCCCGAGGTGTCAGGGATAACACCCGAAGACCCCGGAGTTCTACCTGTCTCGGTGCACAAATAAACAGAAACACGGGCTTCTCGATGGTGGCGTCAAAGACCAAAGGTTTATTACTGCAGGGACACAGAAGTCACAGAAACTACACACGGGCAGTAACTAGGAGCCTGTTCGATTTGTACAAGAAGGGTTGCTCCTTATATACTAAATATTGGCCTTCAGGCAAATTCTTTACATACTGGTACATTCCCAAACCTTTGTGTCCTAAACAATAAATATTTGGCGTTGCACAGGAATCGTCGATAATATCTGATGTCAAACATTACGAAGAGGGGTTCCCACTATTCCATCACAATCCCATGTCAACATTTCATTCAAGAGCCGGACCGCCTCATCGTAAATTTCGTTACCTCCCCCTAATAAAGGTCCCGAAAGAAAGAAACAGGGCCAGGTGTAGGAGATAGAAAAGCAGGATAAGAGATGTTTGTGGGTTGTAAATGGGCAAGGCTACCAGCTTCGGCCGCCTAATCATGATCAGGCCAACGAACACGAGAACCAGTATAGCAGGACTGGCCTCAGGCAGAGGAGGCAGCCTTTGTCGAGTCATGCAGCCACAGCGTGTTCTGTTCTAAGGTGCACGTGTCACTAGAGAGGTGAATCTCCGGCTAAGCCTACGTGTCCTTAATCGAAATGAAGAAATCAGAGGTCATTGCGTGTCCATTGTCTATGTGAGGGCAAGAAACACAAAATGGCTGCCATGATCTAAGATGGATGCCATGGGTAGCTTAGAAATGTGTTTGTAACAGGAGTGCTCTTGCTCGCAGCACAGCGAAAACACCAGGATATGCTAAATGGACCATTTGCGGTTCACTGATACCAAAATTATGTATTTACGACAATGTTGAAAACACGGGTTCAAATCGTCACAGAACCTCAGCCCCTCCTTTTGCCCTTACATAGGCAATTACTCAGTCTATGTCAGAATCTAGTTCTATGCTCATCAGGTCAGTGACATGCTGTTGTATCATCATCCTTTCTCGCGCCTTTTCTCCAAACGCAGGTGGTTTTCTAAAACAGGTTGCAGCACAGAGACTACACAGAGCGGGACCACACTGGATAATCAGGCAACACGAGAACAGGAATACTAGGATGACACCAATGACCATCAGAACCTTCCATCCCCACGCTGATATCAGAGTCCAAAACCACTCCATGAAGGACCAGTTTCCCTTGTCTACATGAATAGAGTCGGAAATCTTGTGTAGCTTAGAGATCGCCTCATAAACAGTTGGAGCATTATTGGGAATAAAGACACAGCAGCTCGATTGTATCATTCTGCATACCCCACCTCGGTCTGCAAGTATTACGTCTAGAACCATACGGTTCTGCAACGTCATGAGTCGATCCGCCTGAAGCTCAGCTGTCAAGTTGCTAAGGGCACCAGCAGTTTCGGTAATAGTAGATTCAACTACCCGTGTTAGTTGGCGTATGTTTCTACTATTGGCCATAGGCCCCCAGAACGGAAGGAAACCTTTGAAGAAGTCTCCAGCTTCCTGACCAGCGGTATCTTCCTTGCTGAAAACACCTCTTGCTACTCTGGTTTTGTGATAATCAGACGAAGCAGTGTATGTTGGAGGCAACAATCGAGCAATATAATATGAACCTGAAAAGTCAGCAGGCAACCACGTATACGCTCTGTCTTGACAGATGAAGTAGGTACCCCTAGCAGTAAGGAAGGTAGGGGAAGAGTTAGACGGGAACACGTAGGTCTCAATGCATTCACTTCTCCCCAGCTGAGCTCTCGGATTTCTCCCATTTCCTTGCAAACAGACCTGACCTCGGTGAGGCACGACCCAGATTGGAGTTGAGCTTTTACGCTTGCTTTCTCCCAAACTAAGGCGATACTCTGAAGAGTTCCAACTCAAATATACCCATAATTCATCTCTAGGGTAAGATGGAGTATTATTGACGTCTCTAATCATGTCAATAATTCCCTGAACTAAAGCTTTGTTGGCAGAGTTATATTTAGTGGAACGTGGTGGACGCGGAGGATAGGTTTCGAGGGCATAAGCAAAAATGGTCTGAAGGGCCTGGAATGATCCATTATAGCTAAAAGGCAAAACCAGGTAGGGAATGCCTTTATCCATAGTGTGGGGTATCAAGCCACATACCCAGCAGTCTGTAGTGTTAACTACCAGTTGGTGTTGGTGCAAGAGCTGTACAAATGTGTTATTGATGAATTCTGAGCGTCGAGCTTGTTCATGCTCAGGAAATGAGTGAAAAGAGTGCATAGAAGAAACAGTAGAAGTAGCAGGATCAAGCGGAGGTACTGTAGTTACTGGCATAAAAATCAAATTCACACCAAAGACGATTCCACCCACCAATGTTATCAAAACAATTAAAAATGTAATAGCACATTGCATTAAAAAGCATTTGCTGTGGAGAATTCTGTACAGTCTATTTCTGCGAACATAAATCACATTTTCTCGTTGCAGCTCAGGAAGCTCCATCTTCTACAATCCGCTCGCGACCACTGATGATGTGTACGTAGATGAAAATGCCTCTATCAGCCCTGGGAGTTCCCAGAACTAACAGAAAGATCGACCTTGTGTCTGACCCCCGCAGATTCAACTAGGCACACAGCCACGACCCTACGGCTACCCAGACGGCAAGGCAATTTTAAAACAATAGAAACAATAGCAAACTTCCTGGCTGAAGGCAAAAAGTGTCAAAATTCAAATATTACAATAGGCAGTTTCCTGCTTTATTTGTCCATATTGCGAGACCGTAAATTGTATCTCAGTTTTGCAGGAGCTGTTTGATCTGGAAACAGCGTCTCATCAGCAGAGGTTACAATGTTCAAGTTCGCAGAAGGCAAAGTTTCTTCTGATGTAGAGGGCAGGTGTTCAGAAGTCAAAGAAGTAGTTTCAGGAGGAGAGCTAGAGTTTGATGTGTCAGTTATCAATTTGGCATCGCTGAAAGGGATAAACCTGGGCGTTCGTTCAAACTCAGAGGCACCAATTCCCTTCTTCACCCAGTTATCATAAGGAAGCGGTAGGGGCACACGTTTGACGTGCGTCGTATGGATCCAGTTCTTGCGTCCAGCCACTCGGATAGCAGTTCTCATTGCTAGTAGTACTTGATAGGGGCCAACAAATCTGGGTTGAAGGTTCTTCGTCCTCGTAAAGTTCCGCACCACAACGTGGTCGCCAGGTTTCAGCTGATGGCCTGGACTCTCCGGTGGCTTTGGCAATGCGTCGAAAACCTGTTGGTGAATAAGACTCAATTTAGCAGTCAAGTGGTAAAGGTAATCAATCAACATTGGATATTCCAGAGAACAGAATTCTTTCGGCCTTGGCACTCCCCAAATATTTGCGGGACGACCAAAGACTATTTCATAAGGACTAAGCCCTACTCTAGAATGTACAGTCGCTCTTGTTGATAACAAAGCCAAGGGTAGCGCGTCTGGCCAGGACAAACCCGTGGATGCCTGTATTTTAGCGAGTTTCAGCTTGAGGGTGCCATTGTAACCCTCAACTAAACCAGCAGACTGGGGATGGTTTGCACTGTGGAATTTTTGCTTGATCCCTAAACCGGCACACACACTCTGCATAACTTTCCCTACAAACTCACTTCCGTTATCTGACCATACAATCCGTGGCATTCCATACCTAGGGAAGTATTCTTTAAGAAGGATTTTGGCAGTTGATAGGGCAGTGTTGTCCTTTAGTGGATATGCTTCGATCCATCTGGAGAAAGCACAAACTACCACCAAGACGTATTTTAGGTTGTTGCAACGATCCATGTGAATGAAATCTAACTGAATCACTTCAAAGGGACAAGAGGGAGGAGCGAAGTGACCAGTAGGAGTTGGGACTCCCTTGCCAGGATTATGCATCAGGCATACCATACAATTTTTCACCACTCTCTCTGCACACTTACTAATCCCATCATTCTTCCAAACTGGAGCCAACATCTTACAAATTCCTTTAGAACTAATGTGTGCTACTCCATGTGCCATCGTTACCACTGCAAGCACGTACGCATCAGGCAACATCCAACGCTGTTGCTCCGACAAATCAATCCAACATCCACTCGAGTCCAATTTACCCGTACTTTCTTTCCACGCACGTTTTTCCTCCTCAGTTGCCTCTTTTTGAATCTCTTTCACACTTTCCACTGTATCCTCGCACATTCCAGACTCGGAAATCCATCTCGCAGACGTTGCAACATACATCCTACTCATCATATTTCTAGCTGTCTGTTTAGCGGTTTCATCAGCAAAAGCATTCCCACGACCAACATCATCCGTGATTGCTTTATGAGCACTGCATTTCACAATCGCAACTTCAGTCGGCAAGGTTAGAGATTCCAACAAGTCGTTAACTAGTTGACCATGTTGAATCTTAGTCCCATGGGACGTAATGAAACCTCTTTCTCTCCACAAACGGCCAAAACTATGGGCCACGCCGAATGCGTACTGACTATCTGTGAACACATTTACTCTCTTTCCCTTTGCTAAAACACACGCTCTCGTTAGAGCAATTAATTCTGCAGCTTGGGCAGAATTCTGACTCACTCTTGCAGTCTCCACAATCGTACTTAAAGTCGTTACTGCATAGGCAGCAGTCACATCACCATTCTCCAATTTAAAGCACGATCCATCAACATACAACGTGCCATCTGGATCTGACAATGGAGTGTCTTTCAAATCAATTCGTCCTTTAGTCTCTTCCTCGGTTCTGAAACAACAATCATGGGGTTCAGAATCACTCGACTCTTGATTAGTCGGCAACAATGTTGCTGGATTCAATACATTGCATCTTTTGATTTGAATATGGCTCGCTAATAATGTCAGCTCATAACCTGATAATCTAGCACTAGTAAGGTGTTGCGTCTTGGTTCGGTTCATGAGTGTGTCCACAGCATGAGGAACCATGACCACTAGCATGTTGTTCATCACCAAACCAGCAGATTGTCGAATGGAAGCTGCAGCTGCCGCTGTAGCTCTCAAACAACTAGGCAATGCTCTAGCTACCGGATCTAATGTTGATGAAAAATACGCACAAGGGCGTTGTTTATCACCAAATCTCTGTGTCAGAACACTCAACGCGCAACCTTCTCTTTCGTGAACATAGAGCGTGAATGGTTTACTGTAATCTGGTGTACCCAACACAGGAGCTGAACATAGTGCATTACGTAACTCAGAAAAACTCTCCTGACATTCAGCAGACCATGGCACCGGACTCGGAACACCTTTCCCAGTCAAAGCTACCAATGGTTTTGCTAAAAGAGAAAAATTTGGGATCCACTGCCTACAGTATGAGGTAATATCTAAAAAGGCACGTACTTCTCTCTGTGTGCGAGGAACACTCATCTGCGTAATTGCTTTTATTCTCTCTGGGGTCAACTTCCTTCCCTCCTTTGTCAAGAGATGACCTAGGTAGGTCACTTCTTGGCAGCAGTATTGCATTTTCGAAGGTGACACCTTATGATTCAAATTAGACAAATGATGCAATAACGAAATTGTAGCTGCTTTGCAAGTTTCCTTGTCATCAGCAGCCACCAGAAGATCGTCTACATACTGTACTAGAGCAGAACCAGGAGGAAGTACAAAGGAATCTAACTGACTTTTTAATGCCGGACTGTAAATAGATGGACTCTCACAATAGCCTTGTGGAGCACGTTTAAACCTGAAGCTTCGACCTCCTAGAGAGAAGCCGAAAATATCCCTGCTTTCCTCGGCTATTGGAATGCTGAAAAAGGCATTCTTCAAGTCGATAACTGAAAACCATGTAGCTGTAGCAGGAATCAACGTTAACAATGCAGTGATGTCTGGAACCACAGGAAACTGCGGAACCACAATCTTATTAACCTCTCTTAGATCGATAACAAACCTATACACTGGAGGCTTTGAAGGATCAGTACGTTTCAAAATCGGTAATACAGGACTGTTACAGACATTACCTCTAGTTTCTTCAACTACACCTTTCTTAATCAAGTCTTGCACAATCAATAAAAGTGCACGTTCACCTTCACTAGAGATTTTGTATTGTGGAATTCGTGGAAATTTAACATTTGCTTTCAAAGTGACTACATATGGTTGTATTTCCAAAAGGCCTACATCGTTAGGACCAGTCGCCCAAAGAGTATCAGGGAGTGAACGCAGCTCTGGCGGGAGTGCATCCATTGACAAGTACATCGGAGAGGTGATTCTTTTACCCAATGTAAGCTGTACTCCTGACGGAGAACAGTACAATGTCGCATATAGGCGTTTTAACAAGTCTAAACCAAGCAGATTCTCATTACAACCTGTCGTCAAAATCAGGGGTGCTTTCAATTGACATGGTCCAACAGAAATAGGCAAAGGACCAGATACTGGATTATAAACAGGGGCGCCTGAAAAACCTACAGAAACATTTGTTAAGCCGGACAAAGGTGCGCCAGGGAGTTTCGCATGAATGATAGAACTTTTTGCGGCACCAGTATCCAACAGAAACGGTTCGACTACACCTGATGTTGCTACTGCGACATGAGGCCCACTCTGATCCACTGGAACTGATACTACTCCCTCTCTCTGTCCACGGCTGTCCTAGTACTCAGTTTGCTGAAATACCTCATCTACTTCACAATAGTCCTCAACATGATACTGTTGGGATCTATTTTGCTGGGCAGACTGTCCATTTCGTTGATCAAAGTGATTAGAAGGGCGATCATTCGTTTGTGGAGGCATAGCACCTCTTCCTCGACCTCTAGAATTTTGCATAGAACCACCACGACCTCTCTGAGCTGCTGCAGCATTATTTTGCGCTAAGATCGGACACTCATTTTTATAATGACCCTCTTTCTTACAGTAGGCACACTGGTTCCACTGATATTGCGGCCTCGGTGAACTATAATCTGTCCTTTGATATGACCCTTGCTGTGTATTGGTTTGATTCATGCGAGGCGGATATGCCTGTTGCAAAAGAACTTTAGTTTTTAAATCTTTCGTTTTCTTATCTGATTTCTCTTTCTCCTCTTTATCCCTATTTTCATAATACTGTGCAGTTGCAAGTATTTGCGCAGTTGTGGAGACAGCCCATGCACTCTCGGAATCTTTCAATTTATTGCAAAGCTCTGGTAGCAGATTGTGTACAAATTTATCGACAAACAATCTCTGTCCTCCTTCCGTGCTCATATCCTGACCACTGTGATCCACAAAAGTCTCTTCGAACCTCGTGAAAAAGTCGGAGACACTTTCGTCTTTCTTCTGCCTGCATGCGGACAACTTGTCCCAGTTAACAGGCAATGCTGGCATCAGAGTCTTCATTAAGTCAATTATCCTACCTGGAAGATTAGCAATTAGAGGTTCGGGTTTCGAACCACCTATTTGCTGACCATCCGCTGCTATGATAGCTGCCCAATCACCACCTAGGGCAACTGGATGATTCTCTTTACGAATTTTGGCCCAAATTGGTTGCGGAACTACATTCCCAAATAACATGTCAATGTCCGCTAAATTCATCACACAAGCCTCAACTGTCTGTGCTAATTCTTTATAGTATCCAGCAGGATTCTTATGCGGATCTGGCAAGGCCTGTTTCACCGCTAACACTTCAGCTCGCTTCCATGGAATGTGTATCCACACTCTCTGGAATTGCGCCGGAGCGGCTGCAATACCATTCACTGCATCAGCTTGCACAGCTTCACGCCAAATTGGTGGAACCTCCCTCATTGGATATTGGCGATTCTGCTTCGTACTATGTTTTTCTAAATCTCTCGGTGAACGAAGAGACGGATCATTCCTATAGCTTAAAATTAGTTCCATCGCTTCCTTTATATTTTGACCAATTATTGTACCTGCAGCAAACTCTTTCTGAACATTAATTAATTCTTCTAAGTTCGATTCAGAATCATCTTCTTCTAATTCATCACGCAAAAGGGAGCACATCTCGTCGAAAACATATCGTTGCGTTGGTTCATTCCATTGCATAAAAGTATCTAATACGTCTCTCGTACTATATCTCCTACTCTTCGAAATCCATCTGAGAGCCGTGGAATCTAAGATTCCCCGTTCCTCAGTGCTTGGAAGCTGACTACGTCTCTGTACAGACTCAGAGGCAGGAGTCTTAATTAAAGTTTTATAGAAAGGAGACAGAATATTAGAGACAGAATCAGTGATTCTCCGACGAACAGAAAGCGGAGTCATAATACTAGCAGATGTAGAAAACACAGTCGCAGTTGGAACAGATAGAATAGGAACAGTAGGAGTATCAGGTAAGGTAGCTTGTGAAACAGTAGGTATAAGCGATACAGGTATAGGCAAAGAAACCGGCACCCCAGGAAGAGGGGGTGCCGAAGGAACATTCACATTGACCACAGGTGGTACAGGAGCTTGATTCAGGGGAGCAGGAGCAGGGATACCAGGTTGTCCAGCAACCGGCAATTGAACATTCGGTAAAGGAGGAACCATAGTACCCTGTGCATACGGTGGGGGTGACTGTAACAAATAAGACAGCAAAGGATCATTCTCGGAATCCTCTACCGCCTTAGTTGTACTCGATGGCAAGGCAGGGTAGCATTTGTCGATCGCTAAATTACGCTCTCTAGTAGCCACCTCCATTGCCTTCTCAGACTCGTTGATTTGCAGCTGTTTAGCAGCCTGTTCTAAAGTCAACTCCTGCTCTTTCTGTTCTTTCTTCAATCTTTTAATTTCTCTCTGTTTAGATTCCTTTCTCCAATAACGGAAAGAATCAAACATTGCCGGCCGGGCTTTCTTCTTAAACAATTTCACTTCCAAATTATCAAGGACTTCAGGTTCAAAACTACCATGCAGTGGCCAACTAAGGACACCGTCTTTGTCTGTATAACGGACCCATACCTCATTATAAGATATCGGACCCACACCATGTTTACAATAAAGATCATATAAAGGAGTTCCAATCGGAGGAACCAGACATGAGTCCTCCAACCGGGAATCACTGTTGCAACCAAAACACGACAACATACAATTTTTCCGACTTACCATTTTGTAATCCGTAACACAGAACGAACAAAAACACAAACAGAAATGTGCACTCGAACCAAGAACTTAGGCCTACCAAAAACGAACTAATGTATCGATACCCAAACTAAACCAATAGATTACCTTAACCAGAACAACCAGTGATAATCTTACGAAACCAAACCAAACCAAGAACTAAAAGGATTTCAACAACCCTTACGAAGCAACCAACTAGCAACCACTAAATACTTAACTGAGGTACTGAAGACGTCACCAAGGAGAAACCCGTCTCGTCTCGCCGTACTAAGGACTGCACCTCGGGTCCAAGACAGGGCGACGGTCAAGGCAACGGACCACTGCAGCCGTCCTGAACGGGAACCCTCGTGGAAGAGAACGTCGGGCCACTTTTGCGATATGCCGGGATCGATGAAGTGGGGCGCCTCCCTCAGGAATCTTCACACGAAGCTTCTCGAACTCTTCAGGCTTTTGGACCGGTACCGAATGACGTCGCCCCACGTTGGGTGCCAATTGGAGTTCTGGACTTTTTGGTTCCGTCCAGAGGTGTCAGGGATAACACCCGAAGACCCCGGAGTTCTACCTGTCTCGGTGCACAAATAAACAGAAACACGGGCTTCTCGATGGTGGCGTCAAAGACCAAAGGTTTATTACTGCAGGGACACAGAAGTCACAGAAACTACACACGGGCAGTAACTAGGAGCCTGTTCGATTTGTACAAGAAGGGTTGCTCCTTATATACTAAATATTGGCCTTCAGGCAAATTCTTTACATACTGGTACATTCCCAAACCTTTGTGTCCTAAACAATAAATATTTGGCGTTGCACAGGAACCGTCGATAATATCTGATGTCAAACATTACGAAGAGGGGTTCCCACTATTCCATCACAATCCCATGTCAACATTTCATTCAAGAGCCGGACCGCCTCATCGTAAATTTCGTTACCTCCCCCTAATAAAGGTCCCGAAAGAAAGAAACAGGGCCAGGTGTAGGAGATAGAAAAGCAGGATAAGAGATGTTTGTGGGTTGTAAATGGGCAAGGCTACCAGCTTCGGCCGCCTAATCATGATCAGGCCAACGAACACGAGAACCAGTATAGCAGGACTGGCCTCAGGCAGAGGAGGCAGCCTTTGTCGAGTCATGCAGCCACAGCGTGTTCTGTTCTAAGGTGCACGTGTCACTAGAGAGGTGAATCTCCGGCTAAGCCTACGTGTCCTTAATCGAAATGAAGAAATCAGAGGTCATTGCGTGTCCATTGTCTATGTGAGGGCAAGAAACACAAAATGGCTGCCATGATCTAAGATGGATGCCATGGGTAGCTTAGAAATGTGTTTGTAACAGGAGTGCTCTTGCTCGCAGCACAGCGAAAACACCAGGATATGCTAAATGGACCATTTGCGGTTCACTGATACCAAAATTATGTATTTACGACAATGTTGAAAACACGGGTTCAAATCGTCACGGAACCTCAATCAGGGACTTGCTGCGGTTAAGCCTCAATCCAGACACCTCACCGAAACGGTCCAGATGATGCAGCAATATCGGAATTGCCTCTCTCTGGGCCTGCAAATAAAACAGGGTGTCGTCCGCATACAGAGACACAACATTATACGTGTCTCCCACTAATCCGTACGGCAAAGGGCTCTATCGCCATGGCAAAAAGGAGTGGCGAGAGGGGACACCCCTGTCTTGTGCCCCGTCCCAACTGCCACTCCTCTGATCTCACGGTTCCCACCCGCACCCTGGCGCGAGGGGAGCTATATAGGATCCGAATCTAATGGCAAAATTTAGGACCCATGCCCATCGCCCATCGCCCGGAGGACCTCCTGCAAGTAGCCCCAATCAACCGTGTCAAATGCTTTGGCAAGATCGATGGAAACCAGTACTGCCTGCTCCTCCCTACCCTGTACCTCATGCTGTATGTGATTCAAGCGCATTAGTTTCATGGCTGTATTGCGCCCCCGAATAAACCCACATTGGTCCGGGTGTACCAGATGTTCCATATAAGGTGCTAGCTGGATGGCCAATAGCTTGGTTAAGATCTTTACATCCGTATTTATCATAGTAATTGGACGGTATGATGAAGGGTCATGTTTGTCACCCCCCGGTTTAAGGATTATGCAAATTTTCCTCGTGTCATACTCTGTGGGAGAAACCCGCTCTCGAACACTTCGAGAAATACTTGTTGGAGGAGACGAGACAGTGTATCTCCGAACTCATGATAAAATTCCGGTGGGAACCCATCACTCCCTGGCGACTTTGCACGCGGCAAGCAGGCCAGAGCCAGACGAACCTCGGCCAGTGTCAGTACTACATCCAGTTCCTCCCAGGCCGACTCAGAAAGGGTCGGCAGGGTCAATCCCTGTAGATAAGGGAGATAAGAGGCCTCGGAAATATCTGGGTCTGCGGTATATACATGTTGTAAGTGGGATTGGAGAACCCCAAGGATGTCTTGTTCCAAATGAACCATGTCCCCGTTCAGGTCCCGTAGAGCCACGATGCGCTCCGGTGTCTGCTCCGTTCGAAGTATCCAAGCCAGGAGCCGCCCTGACTTGTCGCCCTCCCTATGAAGGCGCTGTCTATATTGGCCCAAGGTGTATTTGTCGAGTCGATCAAGGATGTCATGTACCCAAGCTCGGGCAGTCTGTTCCTCCACCCTCTGCAGGGCGTCAGGATCCGCAGAGGTTTGGGCATGTAAAAGAGTATCCTCCGCCTTTCGGAGATCCTGGAGGAGCTGCTTCCTGATTCCATAAGTGAGTCCCATGCAAGCTCCCCTCACTACCGCCTTTAGAGCCTCCCATTTGGTGGCCGAAGAGATGCCCCTCTCCGCCTAATTAAGGTCCACGTAGTCCCCGAGGGCTGTTTCCACATGTGCTTTCCCCACCTGGTCTCGGAGGATATCCACTGGAAGCCTCCAAGTCCGAGGGCGAGTAACTGGGGCACCCCACTGCACCATGCAAGCTACAGGAGAGTGATCCGATAAAAAACAAGCCTGGTGTAATGTAATGTAATGTACAATTTTATTTATATCGCGCAGCAATCGCTCCAATGGAGCATCTAAGCGCTTCCTCCGGCGTGTAACCTCAATGGACATGCTAAACCCAGCATTCACCACTAAGATCCTATCTAGGTGACTATGCGTGTTGTGGGTAGGGGAAAAACAGGTATACACTCTCTGCGTCGGGTTCTTCTGGCGCCAAATATCCACCGTTCCTATGTTGTCCATGACTTCCCTAAGCTTTGCAGTCAGACAGGGTTTTGTGCCCTCTCGGGGTGGAGACCTATCAAAGACTGGGTCAAGAACACAATTAAAGTCCCCAAACCAAAGGGCTGGGGCCTCCAGGTCATGGATCAGGACGTCTTGAAGGGCCTGAAAGAATACCGGATCATCCGTATTGGGTGCGTATGTGTTTAATATAACAATCTCCCTGCCATCTAGTTTCGCCCTAAGCAGCAAGTATCTACCGTAAATGTCCGCCTCCACATATTGGATTACGACCGGGATCCCAGGTGCCACCCAGATCAGAACTCTTCTGTCATATGTAGAGAAGGATGAATGGAATACCTGACCCCGCCACTTTTTTCCTAATTTCTGTGCTCCTTCATCTACAAGATGGGTCTCCTGAAGGCATGCAATTGAGACTTCATGTCTACGAAGAAAGGATAGGACTCTGTACCTTTTAGTGCACGTGCCTAGCCCCCTCACATTCCAGCTGATAAACTTTTACCCCATGAATTACAATATGGTCTACCCCGCTGCAGTGTTCTATTCACAATGCAGATTCCATCCAGTGCCGGAAATGTAATACATACGATGCCTAAAACATTCACATTCAACAACTCCTCCCAACATCCCTCCCTCCCCCCACCCACGAGCAATATACTTGCAACAACAAAACTTGCCAATAAGCCCTTCCCAGGCTGGTGCCAGGACGTGCACAGCCACCCCATTCGCCCAACAGGGCTAAACCACCCAAAAAAGAGAATAAGAAGGAAAAACTCCCCCCCCCCACCCCACCCCCCCCGACTCCTAGCTGGGCCAACTATCACATTATTTATACAGGGCTCAAACCGTCCTACCCCAAGAAGAGCACCCCCCCACCTCTACGCTCCCCACAGATAGGAGCAGTCTCCCTTATACATTATCCTGGGTGCATTCTCCTTCCTAAGGGAGGCCCATCGCGGGCTGTCAGCAATACCTGCATCACACAATCAAGAAAAAAATAACAGAACCCCAGAGTCCCCTCAAGGTGGAGCCGCCGCGTCCAGCAACTTGGCCCCCGCAGCCTCGGGGATCGTGGAACCGGTAGGTAATATATCGTCAACAGTGGGCTGCAGGGTATCTGGGACCAGTACCTCTACTGGTGGGGGAGAGTTTAGTATCACCGGCAAAGACCCAGAATCGGCTGGTTCCAGGCGTAAGGCCCCATCATCACCCACTGTAACTCTGCGCCTCTCCACACTCTCTGCCGTGGCTGAGCGGCATCGTCGTCTGCTGGCTCGCCTCCTCAGTGGTCGTGTCCCCCAAGTGCCCTGGGAACCCCCGCTAGCCTGGGGGGAGGGCAACTCCCCTAATCTCCAGCCATTCCCAGACCTCCGCCGGGGTTTCAAAGAACTGTGCCTTCCCCTGTGACAGTACCGTAAGCTTGGCCGGATAGAGCAGCATATACTGCAGGTGCAACTCCCGGAGTTTCTGTTTGATGGCCAAAAAGGACTTCCGCTGCTCCTGTACCTGCTGAGTATAGTCTGGGTAAATGGAGACCGTGGCATTCTCAAAGGTGAGGTCCGCAGTCTTCCTCGCCGCCCGCAGGATACAGTCTCTATCCCGGTAATTGAGGATCTTGGCAATGAGGGCTCGCGGGGGAGCTCCAGGTCTCGGCGGTGGAACCAACGCCCTATGGGCTCGCTCTATCACAAAGACCACGACAGGCCCCTCGGGCACAGCGTGGTACGAATCCAGTGTTCCAAAAAGGGCTCCGCATTGCCCGCCTCTGCCCTCTCCGGAATGCCCAGGACCCTGATGTTACTGCGGTGTGCCCTCCCTTCCGCATCCTCTGCTCTCCGCTCTAAGGCCCCGTCGTTGACGTAAGTTGTGAGACTGTCTTTTTGAGGAGCGCGACCTCTCCTTGCAACTGTACTATGTTCTCCTCTGCGTCAGAGACCTTATCCGCCACCTTCCGTAGATCTGTCCTCAATAAATTTACATCAATAGACACCTTCTCTATTTGTCGCTCCAAAGCCGAGTGGGATCCCTGGATTGCCTTCAGTAGTTCCTCCCGGGAGGGCCCGCCAGGAGCGTCAGCCCCCTCGTCTTGCCCGGACTGGCGCGTTATCCGCTGCGAGGGGAGCCTCTGGGTGGTATACTGCGTTATGGTGTTTGGCTGCGAGGCACGGGCCATCTTATCCTTACACATTGCAGGCACCCAGCGAACTGTCCCCGGCCTTCTGGAGGGTGGAGGGGCCTTTAACAAGCAGATCTAGGGCCCCACAGGGACGGCCGCAGGCCGCAGGTTCCGGCCTGCGGCCGTCCCTGTGGGGCCCTAGATCTGCTTTTGTACCGCAGGTTCCGGAAAGGCCCGCCGGCACAATCCCCAGCAGGTCCCTGCAGTACGCCCAGGGTCCCCGGTCCTCAGGGGGCCCACGATATGCGAGCAAGCCTCCCCTAGCCTCAAGAAGTGGACCACCGCACCAGTTCAAAAGGGACGAGCTAGTCCCCCCCACAATGACCCCAGCCAAGTGTCTCACCGTTCTCTGCAGCAAGGCGCGTCTCCAGGCCCCAGTCTATTCTCAGGATTCCAGCCCCTGCAGGGCCCCTCAATTACAACAGGCCCCTCCAATTGGAGGTCATCACCTCCATGGGCTGTCCCGCGGGGCGCCGAATGCTCACCCTCTTGCCAAGCCAGCACCCGCCGGTGCGGCCACTCGGATGCCAGGCAGGGTCCCCGACACTTCCCCTCACCTCCAGGACCCAGGTGGAAGCAGATCCACTTCCTAAGACAAGTCCCACTCGTTCCAGGGTCCGGTGTCTCGGCCACTTGAGCTGCAGCCACTTGAATCCTCAGGGCATGGTCCACCAGAATTTTGGGCCCACTCGACTGCTCACGGGCCAGCTCCCATATCCACCGCCGGACCCCAGCACTGGGCCAGAGTTCAATGTACATAGGAGTGCCCCGATGTCAGTGGGCATCTCCTCCTCTGAATCGCTCCCAGCAGGGCCCCGCCCGCAGGGCCTCGGCAGCGCTAGCCGCCGCCGTCGCTCCGTCGCCGAAGTGCAGCAGGCACCACAGGCCCACCGCAAGGCCCGACAGCTCCGCCGACAATCTCCCGCCCGCGAGGGGGCTCCGGATTACAGCAGGCCACCCGCCGCGGAATCGCACCTTCCACCTCAGGGCTCGATGGCTGTGGGCTCCCGGGGCACAGTTCTCTTCAGTCCCGCAGGACCAGGCCTCAGACCCCGGCCCCGCAGTGTGCCGGCTCTGCCCCAGTCCGCGCCGGCCGGCTCCTTGTCCTCCTCGGGGCCCCGGCCCGGTCACAAAGCACAGATTCAAAAGGGAGGGACCAGATGACAGCGGGTACCTCCCCAGTCAAGTCTCTCACCGGTGGGACGGCTCCTGGAGACCCGTGTAGGCGAGCCGATTCCTCTGAGGTAGCGCCAGCCGGCGCGGCAGTCCCTACGGGTGCCCCCGCAATGCCCAGCAGGATTCCCGCAAGTTGCGGCCTCAGATGGTGGTGGGTGCCCCTCCTGCAGTTGTGTTCCTTCCGGTGTTGAGCTTCGGCGGCCGCCGGCGCCTCAATGATGGGCCGCTTCCGTCGCGTGAAAGTAGGCCCCAGCCTCGCGTGATCTCAGCTCTACCTCAACAAAGTGCGATCCAGTGTCCGCGCTCTCCGTATAGTGTACCGCCCCTAACATACACCAGGATGTGACCCAAGGTATCCGGGGCTCATGTACTCCTCTTTACGTCGAACAATGAGCCCATCAGGATCTTTTTCACAGGATTACAGTGTCGGCCCGCCGGGAGCCGAAGGAGCCTACGTCCTGTCGGCCATGTTGCTTGGCCACGCCCCCAGAAAATCGTAGTCGTAGTTATCATTGTGGTATTGTCGGTTGATGCAGGGTGGATGGCTGGGTTAGCAGGGGATATTCACCGATTTGGTGATCCCTAAACCTGGGAGCTCCAGGGCTGAGCTCCTCCCGCTCTCCCAAGGTAGACCCTTGTGAAGAGTGGATTCAAACCAAAAGGACAGAGCTGGCAAACATACCCTATCTGCAGACCTGACCGTCAATGCCGTCAAGGCAGTAGTGCTTGGAGAACATATGTACTAATGACTTGTTGCAACCTGACAGATGTTCAAGAAAGGAACTTCAAGACCGGAAGTCCCCTTGCTAATACCATGGTAAAGGCATTAGCTCTGGTAGAATGTGCCCTCGAGCCTTCACAGATTTTCTCCTTGGTGGTTGTTCTGCTCACCTTTATGCACAAGACTCACCATTTCAACAAAGTTCTCTTTTGTATTACTTTTCTCTTTTTGGCACTGGAAAACCCCCAAGCAAAGATCATCAAAATAATACTTCTCTGTCTGCTCAATCTTGAAGCTTAGGGCTCTCTTGGTATCAAGATGATTAAGCCTCTCCAATTTCGAGGGATGTGGCGGAGAGAATAAACCTAGTAGGGTAATGTATTGTGAGAACGTAGAATTAAAATAAAATTGTATGCTTAAGTTAGCATAAGTAGGCCACAAAACATATTGAGACTCAGCCTGACTGCACTGAAAACATGCATTTTAAAAGTTGCACTGTTCATGCTTTTGTTTATATAAAGCTTTTCTTCTCATCATGAACCAGTCTAAATGTGACCTGTTTAGTGGTGATGTTTATTTTATGGTTTAAATTTCTTTACCATTTTTTAACATTTCATAAGCTTTATTTCAATCGAACATATCTTAAAAGCTATCCAATCCAAAATACAAATAAGCCAAAATACATTTTTAAAAGTATACGAAGTACAAAAGATCTTTAGAGTAGCAAAATTCATTAAAAATAGAGACAATAAAGAGGTAAAAATAGCTTGTTTATTTATATAAAAGAGAAAAAAAAATGCAAGAGAAAAGAAAATGCAGAAAAATTAAAAAAGCATGAGCATTATGGTATTTAGGAATTAGCATTCAGGTTTCTCGATCTAATGCTCCAAGCCCATCTTAGAAATGTTGCTAGTCCACAGGCATAGAGATCCTGGGCGTCAGATCTTCAGATACGCAACGCGGCTTGGTGGCTGCAGGTACCCAGCTCTTTGCAGAATGGTTTCAGCTAGCGCCCCCTTGGCACTTTGTAGGCTGGGCAAGCGAACATAAAATGTGCGATTGACTCAGTGGTAGCCTCAAAACCTGGGTAAGAAGCTGGAGTTTGGAAAGGAGGCTTCCACTGGGCGGTCAGCTCTATTGTGAGGAGTGTGCCTACCCTAAACTCAAAATTCAAGGCTCTGTTGTATGGTTTTTGTATGATGTCTAGGTAGGGTTCAAGACAGATGGAATGTTTGTGCTACATAAACTCCTCTGTGAGCCAGCCTGCTTTGGGGTTAAGGAGATCGTTCTTGCTAACCCACAGCCAATACGCCTTCTTGATTTCTGCCTTGGGTGGAGAGGTTCTGTTCATCCATGCCTCTTTGAAATCAAGATCATATAAGAGTTTTTTTACGCCTTTTAGTCAGTTGATCTTATACCACCCATCCTTATCCATTACCTCTCTTAGCCCTGCTGCATATTTTGATAATTCTGGTGTCCGCCACAGGCGGGCCCACATCAAAAGTGGGCGAAGTGTCTCTGAGTGAGTGGCAACCTAGATCGTATAGTAGGGGCTTAGTGGGAGTCCTCTGGAGGAGCATCATTAGATCTTTTAAAAAAAAATTCTGATCTAGAAATGTGATCTATATTGGAGAAACCCCACAGTTCGGCGCCGTAAAGTGCCGAACTTACTGCTCTTGCCTTATAAATTGTGAGGGCGGGGGAGATTGGTCTGCTCGATGAAGAGCGATGTTCTTTTAGTATTGCCCCCACCACCCTTTTAAGGTTCAAGAACATTTTCTGCGTCTGTGGTCTCCAATACATGGAATCGGTAATGCGAATGCCTAAGTAGTCGAAGGTGATGACCCTCTCTAGTGGGACGCAATTTAATGAGGGTGGGTTCCTAAGTGATCTTGATGGATTTAGTGTTAGGAACTTTGCTTTCAGTTTATTGATGGTCAACCCTCTAGTAGTACAAAACAGTTGGAAGCTGTCCAGAAGGGTCTACAGGCCCTTCCGGGTCTTTGAGATGAGGAGGGTGTCGTCAGCAAACAGGAGGGTGGGAATTTTATCGTCTGCCAGGGCTGGGGCATCAGATGGTATTCGCTGTAAATATTCAACCACCCCATTCACATACAGAGAGAATAGGGTGGGAGCTAGTACTGTGGTACTGAAAAATCTGGACCCTGCTCTTGTAAGGTACCAAAGCTCTACACTCGTGTCAAAAATATCATCATATCATGACGATTTTGGTATCGGCAGACCGGTAATGATTGAGATACTATGCCTATGCATTTGCGTCACGATCGAGTGACGCAATCACCCTGAAATCGTAGTTTCTGTCTTGAACCCTCGGGTTCCATTTTGTGAGCGGCATCCATTTTGTGATTGCCCTTACATAGTCAAAACGACCAAGGCCGAATTCGATCTAAAAGGACACGTACACCTTTGCTGACTCCTCTGTGACCTGGGCAAGCTGACTCCACTGCCTCAAGCCAAACCTGTTCGGGCAGTCCCCATCCCAGTGGCCAAATGAGATTAGTATCAAGGCACAACATGTCATGAACCGTTCATCGCATACAAGCAATGGGTAATCTCACACACACCTGTCCCTGTTTCTTCTTTATGACCTGTTTTACAAGGAGGAGGTGCCCGATTTTATTGGCGGTCCGTCGATATCTGATGAAAGTTCTGGGCCTTGCCGGGTAATCTATCACGAACTGGACAAACTGAAATGTGGGCTTGTCATCATGACTCTGCTTTTTCTTTGTAGTGAAAATATGTATATGGCCAAAAACAAGGAATTCTTGTCTGAAGCTTAATATTCAGTATAAAGAGAAGAGGCTGGTTCTGTAAAAACGAGCAGTCTCCTGAGAACCTACATGCTGTGGTACTTCTAGGAGGCCTGTTACTGGTTGCAGCCAATAAATTCGATCCTTGACATCACCTAGAAGACTCTGTGTTTCTGTGGTCCAAAACAGGAAGGACTCGAGGTCTTTGGGTGTTCTCCCTCGCACCGCCGGGTCCATAAAAACCAGGTACCTAGGTTGGCGCCCAACGTGGGGCGGTATCAACAGTATCGGTCCAAGCCAGAAGTTCGTGAGGAGCTTCGTGTGAAAATTCCAGAGGACGGCCAGCCACTTCAGCGACCCCTGTATGTCGACGTGGTTCCGAAGGTCTTTGCTGCGAGGTTCCCCGCGTCCCGACGGCTACGAAGGACTGCTGCCCTGACTATTGCCCTGTTTTGGGCCCTTGATGATTGGTAGAGCGAAACGATAGACGAGTCTTCTGGTGACGTCATCGATCATCGATACTTCAGTTAAGTATAAGTGGAGCGTCTCCCAGTCCTTAGTTTGGTTCTTAGTTTGATATCCTTTGGGATAGCTTTGATTTGGAACTTGCAAGTGCCAAAGCCGAGGGACTCGTGTATTCACAAGACTATCGTATTCGATAATCCTTTGAAGTTTGAAGCTAGACTAGAGAGCGAAGATGCCTGGTCTTAGCAGACTTGGAAATTTGTTTTGTCTTGGTAGTAGTAGGGACTCCCGATTGGAGGACTCGTGTCCGGTTCCTCCGATTGGAACTCCAACATATGAGCTCTATGTGAAGCATGGCGTAGGCCCTATCACATATAACGAAGTGTGGATCCGATACAACGGAAATTATGGTGTTTTAAAATGGCCCCAATATGGTAGTTTCGACACAGAGATTTTAGATAATCTAGAGGTTAAACTTTTCAAGAAGAAAGCCCGGCCGGCGATGTTTGACTCCTTTCGCCTATGGCGCAAAGAAGCCAAACAGAAAGAAATGAAATTAGCAAAGAAAAATAAACGAGGTATGTCAATGGTGCAAGCCGCCGTGGGGTTTAGGGATAATGAGGAAGAGCAAGAGAATAAACAAACGCTTAGAAGTAGGAAGTTAGCAGTAGATAAATGCTACCCAGTTCTGCCACGTAAAGGACGAGGATCAAAAGACGAACTTGATAAGGATCCTTTAATGTCCCATTTACTGAGTTCACCACCTCCATATGCGCAAAGTGCTACAGCACCACAGCAACCTTTGATTGTACAACCTCCTATTGTTGGACCACAGGTCCTACCACAATCACCAGCTCCTCTTCAGCTGGTTCCTACTCCTCCGGCACAGCCCTCTCAAGGGCCGCCACCTTTGCTACATACTCCATCTGTTTTTCCTACGACTTCGCCTACTGCTCCAACTGCTTACCCTAATACTCCCTCTGCTACTGCCTCCACCTCTGCTTTACATCAGCCTGTCTTTTCTGGCGTATCTACCTTTCCGCCAGTTTCTCCTTCTGTTCGGCAGAGAGTAGCAAACACTGTCACTGGTTTTTTCTCACCTTTCTTTGGGTCACCTAAAACGACCCCTAACACAGAACGAAGACAGTTGCGTAGTCGACTGCCTGACTATCACGAGAGTGAAATACTGAATGAGTTAGCACGTAAATGGGTTATCAATACAGTAAGATATGACGTTCAGTCTGTCATGGAAGTCTTCCGTCAGTGGGAAGCATCTACGCAGAGATATGTTTTTGAACAAATGTGTGTATTTCTCTGTGAGGATTTGGAGGGAAATGATCCAGAATACGACATGCCTGAATTATTCCGTGTGCGGTTCAAGTTCGCGGAGGGCATGATTGTAGGCGCTGATGTTGAACAAGCGGTTGCGACATTATTGTCTTATAGGAGTAAGGGGAGCAATTCTCGATCACTGTCTGAGCATGACGCACCAGGTAGGAAAAAGGCGCGACAGTATCCCATGAGAGAGGTTCCCCCAGTTTGGAGGGAAGGTGATGCAAATGCTAATCCAGCCATTCCGCCGCATTTTCAGCGTGTGTGGGTACATGTCCCTTGGAAGAGATCTGAGGTTTTGGCTCTAAAACAGACATTGCCTGATCCCCGTAAAAATCCTGCAGGGTATTATAAGGAGTTATCACAGACTGCCAGCTCCTGTATCATGAATCTAGCCGACGTAGACATTTTGTTTGGAAATGTTGTTCCACAGCCTTTATGGGGAAAGATTCGTCGTGCAGATCATGATCAAGAATTAGGTGACACATGGGTTAACATCGCTGCTGCTAGACAAGTTGGTGGTGCTAAGCCCGAGCCTTTGGTAGCAGAGCTTCCTGGTAGAATTATTACGTATATGAAAACCTTAATGCCCTAATTGCGTGTGAATTGGGACAAGTTGTCTGCGTGCAAACAGAAAAAAGATGAAAATGTGTCCGACTTTTTCACGAGGTTCGAAGAGACCTTCGTCGATCATAGTGGTCAGGATATGGCTGCCGAGGGTGGCCAAAGATTGTTTGTTGACAAATTTGTACATAATTTGCTTCCTGAACTATGTAATAAGTTGAAGGATTCTGAGAGTGCATGGGCTGTTTCCACGTCAGCGCAGATTTTAGCTACGGCCCAGTACTTTGAGAATAGGCGTGAAGATGAGTTAGAGAAGGCAGATAAAAAGACTAAAGAATTGAAAACTAAAGTCCTTCTGCAGCAAGCTTATCCACCTCGTACTGCTAGTCAGCACGATTATCAGCAACCCCAGCAGTATTCGAGAAACTCGCAAAGAAACGAGTCTTCTCAACCACGTTTACCGTATGGTCCGAATCAGTGTGCGTATTGCAAAGAAGAAGGCCATTTCAAGAATAGTTGTCCGGCTTTGTTACGGCGTATGAATGGTGTTTCTGGTGCAAGAGGTCGAGGTGTTCAGCAAGCCCCTAGAGGTAGGGGTCGTGGAAATTTCCCCCAGAATGCTCCTTCTTTCCCGTCTCAGAATTCTATGAATAGTTTTGACCAACAGGAATAACGCGTCTTCTAGGACAGCTCAGTACTATGCTGATGACTACTATGCAGAAAACGAGAATATGGAGAGTAACGATTTCTAGGACAGCCATGGACAAAGAGAGGGAGTTGTTTCAGTTACAGTAGATCAGAATGGACCTTATGTTGAGGTGATTACATCAGGTGTGTCAGAACCTTTTCTGTTGGATACTGGTGCTACAAAGAGTTCTATTATGCACTCGAAACTCCCTGGAGCACCTTTGTCTGGCGAAATGAACGTTTCAGTAGGTTTTTCTGGCGCCCCGGTTAGGAACCGGATCTCTAGTCCTATGCCCCTTTCTGTTGGGCCATGTGAATTAGAAGCACCCCTCATTCTTACAACAGGTTGTGGTGAAAACTTGTTGGGATTGGATCTGTTAAAGAGATTATATGCGACCTTGAACTGTTCTCCTTCGGGAGTACAAATTACACTGGGTAAGAAAGTGGTTTCTCCAATGTATTTGTCAAGGGAAGAACTTCCAACAGAATTGTCTTCTCTTCCAGATATACTTTGGGCTACTGGCTCTAATGATGTTGGTCTTTTGGAAATAGCGCCATATGTTATAACATTGAAAGCCAATGTTAGAATGCCACGTATTCCCCAATACAAAATCTCTAGCGAAGGTGAAAAGGCGTTGTTAGCAATCACTTATGATCTGATTGAGAAAGATGTCATTGAAGAGACAACAGGCAACATTTGTAATAGTCCCGTTCTGCCGGTTTTAAAGCGTACTGATCCTTCCCAACCACCTGCCTATAGGTTCGTGATTGATCTTAGAGAAGTGAATAAGATTGTTGTGCCACAGTTTCCAGTTGTTCCTGATATCACTGCCCTGTTGACTATGATTCCAGCTTCAGCCACTTGGTTCTCGGTGATTGACTTGAAGAATGCTTTCTTCAGCATCCCGATTGCCGAGGAGAGCAGAGAAATTTTTGGCTTCAATTTAGGAGGCCGAAGTTTCCGCTTCAAACGCGCTCCTCAGGGCTACTGTGAAAGTCCATCAATATTCAGTCAGGCTCTGAAATCACAGCTTGACACGATTGTTTTACCTGACGGCGCTACCCTTCTTCAGTACGTCGATGATTTGCTGGTCGCTGCAGATACTGAGGAGATTTGCAAACAAGGCACTTTGTCATTGTTGCGTCATTTATGTGATCTGCACCACAAAGTCTCTCTTTCAAAGTTGCAATATTGTCGACAAGAAGTGACCTACTTAGGTCACATCTTATCGAAGGAGGGAAGGAAACTGACCTCAGAAAGAATTCAGGCAATTGCAAAATTGAGTGTCCCAAGGACACAGAGAGAAGTGCGTGCTTTCTTGGGCATTACATCATATTGCAGACAATGGATACCGAATTTCTCCCTGTTGACCAAACCTTTGGTGGCATTAACTTGCAAAGATACACCGATTCCCATTCCATGGTCTGAAGATTGTCAGAAAAGTTTTTCCGAATTACGCAATGCGTTGTGTTCAGCTCCTGTATTGGGTACCCCCGACTACAGTAAGCCTTTTACATTGTATGTCCATGAGAAAGAAGGTTGTGCATTATCAGTTCTGACACAGTCTTTTGGTGACAAACAGCGCCCATGTGCGTACTTTTCGTCGACTTTAGATCCTGTAGCTAGAGCGTTGCCGAGTTGCTTGAGAGCTACGGCGGCAGCAGCTGTTTGTATTCGATAGTCTGCTGGGATAGTAATGAATAATATGTTAATCGTCATGGTCCCACATGCAGTAGACATTTTGTTAAACAGAACAAGGACACAGCACTTAACTAGTGCTCGATTGTCAAGTTATGAGCTGACACTATTAGCGAGTCATGTACACATAAAGAAGTGCGATACACTAAACCTAGCCACGTTATTGCCCATTCCAGTAGGGACAGATGAGGTCGAAGAACATGACTGCTGCTTTTGGACAGAAGAAGAGACAAAAGGGAGAGTAGATTTACAAGACACTCCTCTTCCTGAATGTGATGATGCTTTATGGGTTGATGGTTCATGTTTCAAGTTGCCGAATGGTGATACGACTGCAGCATATGCTGTGACGACTTTGCATACGATTGTTGAAACTGCACGTATCCCACACAACTCAGCACAAGCAGCAGAATTGATTGCACTTACAAGAGCGTGTGTGTTGGCGAAAGGAAAGCGAGTGAATGTGTACACGGACAGCCAATACGCCTTTGGCGTGGCTCACAGTTTTGGACGATTGTGCCGTGAACGTGGGTTCCTGACGTCGCATGGTGCGAAGATCCAGCATGGTCAGTTAGTGAATGAGCTTCTCGAGTCACTGACCTTGTCGCTACAAGTTGCGATTGTGAAATGCAGTACACACAAAAAGGTTACGGATGATGTTGGTCGTGGGAATGCGTTTGCGGATGAAGTTGCAAAAGAGACTGCAAGGAATGTAATGAGTTGAATGTATGTTGCAGGCCCCGCAAGATGGATTGGTGATGTTGGTATGTGTGAAGATACGATTGAGAGTGTGAAGTCCATCCAAGCTGAAGCCACAGAGAAAGAGGTGAATGAATGGAGAGAAAGTAAGGGTAGATTGGATGCGAATGGTTGTTGGGTTGAATTGTCAGAGCATCAGAGATGGTTGCTACCCGATGCGTATGTGTTGCAGTGGTGACAATGGCTCATGGAATGGCTCACATCAGTGTGAAAGGGATTTGTAAATTGCTGGCTCCAGTATGGCAAAATAGTGGGATCCCTAAGTGTGCAGAGAATGTGGTCAAGAATTGTATGGTGTGTCTGAAGTACAATCCTGGTAGGGGAACCCCAACTCCAGCTGGTCATTTTGCGCCTCCAACGTATCCGTTCGAGGTTTTGCAGCTAGATTTCATCCACATGGAAAGGTGCAACAATTTGAAATACGTACTCGTTGTTGTTTGTGCCTTTTCCAAGTAGGTGGAAGCATATCCCCTTAAGGACAACACTGCCTTATCCACAGCCAAAGCCCTTGTCAAAGAGTTCTTCCCTAGGTTTGGAATGCCTAGAATGGTCTGGAGTGATAATGGGAGTGAATTTGTGGGTCGAGTGATGAAGAGAGTGTGTGAAGGGCTAGGCATACAACAGAAGTTCCACGCTGCAAATCACCCCCAATCAACTGGATTAGTAGAGTGCTATAACGGCACACTAAAATTGAAACTGGCCAAGATTCAAGCAAGCACAGGTCTTAAATGACCTGACGCCCTGCCCTTGGCACTCCTATCAACAAGAACGACTGTTCACTCTAGAGTGGGACTTATCCCACATGAAATTGTGTTCGGCCGCCCGGCGAAAAAACGATTTTTAATAATATGCATTTTCATGTTGTGTAGTATAATGATGTTTTTAATAGGCTATGCTTTATTCACCTTTCGAGTATCATTTGCACACACCACACAGCCCACACCTCCTCCTACTGTTTCCTCGCACTCTTTTCACCCTCTACCTGAACACGAGTGTGCCAGAAGATTAGAATTTATAAATAACTAATTCGTTCAGCTCTTACACCAACACCAGTTTGTAATGAACACGACAAATTGTTGGGTGTGTGGACTGATGCCACACACGACAGATAAAGGTATCCCGTATTTTGTCCTGCCATTCAGCTACTATGGTTCTTTGTGGGCATTTCAAACAATGTTCCTATTTGCCATCAAACCATATCCCCCACGTCCCACAGGGAGCAACTCGAGCAACAAGGCACTAGTGGCGGGAATCAGAAATATGAGCAGAGATATTAACACGTATAGAACGATTCCCAGAGATGAATTGCAGGCTTACAGTAGATGGAATATAACAAAATATGGAATTTCCTTGAGTGAGAGCCAGCGAGCCAAGAAATCCTCCCCAATTTGGATAGTACCCCATCAGGGTCGCCTATGTCTTCAAGGAAATGGCAAAAACACCAGAGCTCAGTTAGGGAAGAGCATCTGTACAGAAACATATGTCTTCTCGTCTCAGACCTCCCCCTCATTCTTGGCAGCTATGCTATAGAGCATATACATGGCTGCCCCCTGACTTTTCGGGCACATGTTTTATCTCGTTCCTGTTGCCACCCACCTACACGGCCGCGGCAGATTACCATAGGACAAGGACAGTTAGGGGTGTTGTGAGTAAAGACGACATTGCGGAACAGGAGTTTGGGGATTTCGCAAAAGGTTTTCTGCCGTTTTGGGGGCCTATGGTGAACAGCAGGAACATTCGCCAGTTGATGAGGATAGTTGAATCCGCCGTGATTGAAATGGCTGGTGCCCTTAGTAACTTGACTGCGGAACTCCAGTCGGACCGCCTTATGACTCTTCAGAACAGGGTTGCCCTAGATGTCATACTTGCAGACCGTGGTGGGGTATGTAAAGTGATCCAATTAAGTTGCTGCATTTTTATCACCGATAACGCTCAGACAGTATACCAGGCCATCTCCAAACTGCATAAGATCTCTGAATCCATTCACGTGGATAAAGGGGACTGGTCATTAATGGGGTGGTTCTGGGAACTGATATCTGTCTGGGGATGGAAGATTCTGATAGTCATTGGGATGTCTTAGCTATTCTGTTCATGTTCTGCCTGTGTGTACAGTGCGCTCCTGCAATATGTGGCCTCTGTGCTACGTCATGTGTAAGGAAGCCTGTATCAAGAGATGAACTAAGCAATAGGATGATGCTACAGCAGCATCTCAATGACTTTATGGATACAGACCTGGACTCAGATTAGCATGAGTATAGGTTATTGCCTATATAAGGGCAAAAGGAAGGACTGTGGTACTGAAAAATCTGGACCCTGCTCTTGTATGGTACCGAAGCTCTACACTTGTGTCAAAAATATCATCATATCATGACGATTTTGGTATCGGCTGACCGGTAATGATTGAGATACTATGCCTATGCATTTGCGTCACGATCGAGTGACGGAATCACCCTGAAATCGTAGTTTCTGTCTTGAACCCTCGGGTTCCATTTTGTGAGCGGCTTCCATTTTGTGATTGCCCTTACATAGTCAAAACGACCAAGGCCGAATTCGATCTAAAATGGACACATACACCTTTGCGGACTCCTCTGTGACCTGGGCGAGCTGACTCCACTGCCTCAAGCCAAACCTGTTCGGGCAGTCCCCATCCCAGTGACCGAATGAGATTAGTATCAAGGCACAACATGTCATAAACCGTTCATCGCATACAAGCAATGGCTAATCTCACACACACCTACCTGTCCCTGTTTCTTCTTTATGACCTGTTTTACAAGAAGGAGGTGCCCGATTTTATTGGGGGTCCGTCGATATCTGATGAAAGTTCTGGGCCTTGCCGGGTAATCTATCACGAACTGGACAAACTGAAATGTGGGCTTGTCATCATGACTCTGCTTTTTCTTTGTAGTGAAAATATGTATATGGCCAAATTGTAAAACAAGGAATTCTTGCCTGAAGCTTAATATTCAGTATAAAGAGAAGAGGCTGGTTCTGTAAAAACGAGCAGTCTCCTGAGAACCTACATGCTGTTGTACTTCTAGGATGCCTGTTACTGGTTGCAGCCAATAAATTCGATCCTTGACATCACCTAGAAGACTCTGTGTTTCTGTAGTCCAAAACAGGAAGGACTCGAGGTCTTTGGGTGTTCTCCCTGGCACCGCCGGGTCCATAAAAACCCGGTACCTCAGTACACATCCCTAGCGGACTCCTCTGTTCAATGATATTCAAACGTTTTTTTGCCCTTGTGAACCCCATCTCACTTGGGCATAATTGCCATCATGGAGGCAAATTAGCATGTTCAGGATGTACCTAGGGACCCCCTGCTCTGCCAGGACTTGCCACAGGCGCTGGCGGGGAGCTAGGTCAAAGGCAGTCTTTAGGTCGATGAATGCGAGGTAAAGACTGCCTTTGACTATTTGGCCCACCTTCCAGTATAGGAGGAGTAGCCTAAACGCCTGTTCGATTGTCCCTGTGCCTGCCCTGAAACCAGCTTGGTAGTTGGAAAGGACCCAGTTTTCATCCGCCCATGATAAGATCCTCTCCAGCACCACCCAGCCAACAACCTTTTGGATTTAATCGATCAGGCTTATGGGGCGGTAGTAGGCAGGGTCGTCCCTGGCCCCCTTCTTGAAGATAGGTACAACCTCTGCTCCCTTCCAGGAATCTGGAATAGGGCAGCCATTGTCAATGGCATTAATTAAGGATGAAATACATTTTGCCCATTCTGCAGGATCTGCTCGAAGGATCTGCTTGAAGGAGATCCCCTGGGAGTCCATCGGGCCCGCTGCATTTGCTGGAACTATTCGCCGAATGGCGGTTTCCACCTCCAGTTCGGAGAAAGGGTGTCTATTAGGTTCCCCAGAAGCAGCCCAGGGATCAATGGGTGGGCCATCACAAGTAGCTTCCTCTGCGTCAGAATAAAGACTCAGAAAGTGGTCATACCAAGTTTTACTTTAGATGTTGTTGGTAATTAACTCGGAATCAGGTCGCGTCTTGTTCCTAACCAGATTCCAAAAGAGGTTAGCAGCCTTCTTCATGCTGGTTGCTTTTAAAGCTTTCCAATGCTGCTCCTCCCACTCTTTCTTAGCTTTGAGGACTGCCACCTTGTACTCCCGTCTTGCTACCCGAATCCTAAAGGGACGGCCATGATCAGAACAGATTTTTTACGTCTACAAGTCTTCGTATACCATGTATCATTTGTGTTCCTACGCAAGGTATGTGGCCCGTTGCCAGAGGTTGTATGAAAAAAGGTTCCCAGAGTATTAATGGTTTTCTCATAAATTGAAGATATCTTCTGGATACCATTTATATCAGTGGGAGCCTCTTGCAGCTCGCTTAAGGCCTCTGCCAAGGTCTCTCTAATGCCAAATAGTTTTGTTTCGTCTAGGGCAACTTTGTGCCATTTAAGATGCCTTCCGCAATTTGAGGGAGTTACTTCCCTTGTAGACATTGGGTCTGCTCTACGTATATTTCCGGAGTTGGACAGCCATGGAGATTTTAGAGGTAGACATAGTGGATTATGATCACTGTCGGTAGTTGGTATTACCACTTTGTCTATTAAATGTCTCCATAGCTTGAAATCTAGCAAGATGTAATCGATTCGTGAAGAGTAGCCCACCCTGTTATAAGTGTGTGCCCCTGAAAGTGACCTCCCATTGGTTGCCCTTAGCCCATACTCTAGGGATAGGGAGTAAGCTCTACCAGGATATGCGATTCAGGGAGGCAGCGGGAGAGTTCCGCTTCCAGACATGTGATTATGAGTGATTGTGCTCCACCTTTTGTTCCACGTACATAGATGTTAAAAATCTCTATGGTCCTCCCTCCTTTGTTATCCCTAAGAATTAATCTTAGGAGGTCCGGACAATTACACTCAATCTGGTGTAATGTGCAATCCAAAGAGATACTGACCCATATTAACAGGTCGCCAAAAGGCCGCCCCTTTCCTGTTACTGATGGTACTGCAGGGACATGATAGGAAGCAAAGCCCACTTTGTGGTAGGGCACCATACTCCCGGTCTCTTGGAAGATACAAATAGCATGGCTTTCAATGAAGTTGTTCCAATCAGGCAGAGCTAGATTCTTGGAAAGGCCAGCTATATTCCAGGAAAGGATTTTAAGGTTTGGGATGTTATATCAAACTCCCTAGTTCACTTTCTGGTTCAGCCTGGGAGAAATTGGGTCCTAGTGCACGACTTATCAGTGTTGGCGTATTAATGTTTGCGACTGTGTTCAGGGTGTTGTGTATGCTTCTGGGTGTGTGAGCTGGATCTATTGTAGGTGTTGTCACCTGATTATGTAAGCTCTGTGGGGCAGTGGGGACAATGGGCACACATTCTTTATTAGTTTTCCAAACATACAAAAGAAAAGAAAACAAAGCATATCCATATTAGCATGTTAGCATTTCAGGAGCCAGCTAAGCAGGGACCCCCACCCCCGAACCTGTTGACTGGAAGGGAAGAAAAGTAGATGAGGTAAGACGTGAAGTGATTCTTTTAGAGTATCTCATTGGTGTTAGTCGGTGTTTGAGAGCCATGCGTCCTTGGGTAGGCGCAACAAGTGGAAATATTTAGGGCAAGTAAGCTCTCAAAATTCTGATGTTAATAATGTCAGGAATGGTGCCCATAGTTTCGGAAATGCTGATCCCTGGTTAGATAAAGGGAGGTTGATGTGTTCCATTCCATATATATACCACACATGATGTAGCCAGCCAGGTGTGTCGGTATGTGGGAGAGAATGTTCGGCAGAGCTGCACACAATGCCACACCGATTTGTTTATCCCGTAGAGACTTGATGGGGAAGGTAAGAGAATTCGGAAGGCCTAAGATCACGTAGTCTGGGAATCTAGGGAGCTCTGTGTCCAAATGACTGTCAATGTCTGTGAGCAACTGTGCCCAATAGAGCCTAATTTTCGGCCAATCCCATAATATGTGTAGTAGTGTACTGGGAGAACCACACTGTCGCCAGCACTCAGGGGATTTGGACTGGTTATATTTGTGAATCCTGTGAGGTGTGCAGTATCACGCACCAGGCAGTTCAATTGCTCACACAGGCACAAACAAGAGTTAAGAAGGAGGGGCCTCCACCGACCTCCAACAAGTGCGCTGATATTAAGGGGGGTAGTCCCAGGAGGGGGCGAACCCTGGCACGGCTGCGACCACCCCCTGCTCCCCTCACCTTCTGGCCAGATGCGGTTCCAAAACGGCCTCTGCCGGAGGATGTAGTGCTCTGTCATACCCACAGACCACCAGGTGCGGCCCCTGGCCCACAGCTAACTTGCGGTCAGTACCAAGTCGTCTACAATGGCTTCCTCATTAGTCCTTCTCGGGCGCAGCAGTCTAGTAGGGGCCTCCTCCCGCTCCGATCACGGTCAAAGAAGCAAGCCAATACTTCTCTGTGGGGGCTTCACCCGGGGCAGTGCCGCTCCGGCCGACGCAGCGAGGGCACACGTCCTGCAAGGTGCACAATCAGGCCAAATCAACGGCTCGGCCTGCCATCGCTCGTCGTCTGCCCCCTGGCACCTCCGTGGCTGCGCAGTGATGGCCAGGCCTAAAGCGGCCGAAGGGCTACAAGTAGGCCGGCCTAGGCGATTCCAGCTGAGTAGGCCAGTGCAGCATCCAGCGGTGCAGGTGTTCCAAAGGATCCCACAGGCCTCGCAGTGCATTGGGAATCGTTCCGGTCTTGACTGGACAAGGGAGCAAATTCAGGATGGTGGGTGTACAAATTCAGGACAAAGGGACAAAATTCAGGACCAAAATTCAGGACAGGAGGTCGAAATTCAAGACAAAACTTCTGGACAAAAGGTAAGTTTTACAGACACATCAGAGGAGGTTGAGCAATAGTATGTAAGTAAGTAAATAGATTTAAGCACTAGTCAAAATAACTTTATATTAGGTTGAAACAATCGAGTACTTCACGGTTTTTCAGTATGCACGCAGCTTTGATCAACTGTGCAGGTCTTTTGTGGTATTTCATATGATAATAATTTTTATATATATGGTTACAGCACTGGGTTGTCCAGTCTGATATTTTGTTTACAATTCATGGTCCTGTGCAGGCATGTTTGGTGAGAGAAATGGTTGGGAAGATCTGCTCGGATCGCCATTGTGAAATGTAGAGTGGCAAGCATAAGATGCAGCTAATCCAGTTCCAAACATATTCAACCATTTGCAAACCTATCCATCATGTATCCTTCCATCCATCATTTCACTCATCCACCCCTCCATCCAGCCAGCCTTTTACTCATCCATCCATTATCCATCCATACACCCTTTCACCCTATCTATCCGCACACTCATCCATCCACTCTTCTTTATCCAACCTTTTGCCCATGCACCCTCCCCTTCACTCACTCATCCATCCTTACAGCCACCGTTTCACACATCTGTCCATCCATTCACCCTTTCACTTATCAATCCATCCATCATCTCACTCATCCATCCATTCACTATTTCATTTATCCATTCACCCTTCCACCCTCTCACTAATCCATCCAGCCATCCCTTCACTTACTCTCTCATCCACCTTTTCACATTAATTGTGAGCTGAGCCTTCGGCTGCAGAGTTGCAGACAAAAGAGACCCATCAGGAACTCACCCCTTGCTGTGGTTCCTAAAACAAAGGGAGGGGTTCAAGATGCCCCTGCACATAGTCAATCTGAGCCCCATTGATTTCCTGCTGGGCATTTGGCTACACGGGCTGCTGATTTCTCCACGGACCTTCCTTGCTGTTCCTGAGCCCACGCCTTGCGGCACCCGCTTCGCGGGGGCCGCTCGTGAAGAGACTTGAGCCTGCCACATACATCAAGGCTATCAGCGGGACTGCGAGGACCAGCCTGCAGTGCGGCTGGTCATCTGCCGCAGCTGGTCCTCTTCCCGCCCCGCCTCCTGGCTGGTTAAAAGTCAGCCCAGATCACGCGCACACGGGACGCGTGCGGGACATAGCCCGGGGCTAAGCCCGGGCAAAGGGCGGGCCCTCTGTGGCCCTCCGAGGCCTGTAGGGACTGGACTGGGCAAGGACCCCTGATTGACCTTCCATCTAAAGAGTGCTGTACAGCAAGTATACCTTTGTTGTCGTGCCTTACTATTGATCTTTGTACTGGTATCCTTTTTGTGTTAGTAGGTATTTATTGTGGGTCCTAGTACTTTGTTTACCAGTCCTATACCTTGCTAGTACTCTGATTTTGTGTTTACTGTCAGACGTTATTCTTGTTAGAGGCTATGTCTACCCGTGAGACTTGAAGCCAGGCTGCTGCGGGTGCAAAAAAACCCCAAATTGACAGGTACACTGGATATTTTATCCTTCGTACTAATTCCCTAATTGACCAGGGAATAGTACTTATGGAAAGAAGGGTCCCCCAAGACCTCGCGCATGCTAAAAGGTCGTCATTAGGTAATATAGCCTCCGCACGTACCCCAATCAAAGCTTCAAGCAATTCTGATTCCTATCCTGTGTAGGTCGATGCTATGACACACACCACTACCAGTACCCACTCAGTTCTCTTGGACCCACCTTCCTCGACCTCCCCAATATCGACCTCTTTAGTTAATAATTTAGTATCTACACCAGTTGTTGTTCACCATGAGAACACCTATACCCAAAGGGGTATATTGGAAGGTGCAATCCCCAAATCCAAACGAACAACCCCCAAGGACAATGGTGACAACACAGCCAAACAGGATACGTTGGGATGCACTGGTGATGTAGCTAGCGCCAGTGGTAGTATTGAGGAGGGGCAGGATCATTCGGGTTACAACACAGAGAAAAGGCACAGTATGTACCCCACCCTTTACCAATTGGTATTCCAGATGATACAGTCTTGAATAGCAGCAAGTCTTGAATAGCAGCTTGGTCAGTATTCTTGACGACAGTAGCCTTGATGAAACCTCAGAGGATCTAGAGAATAAGAATACCCCACTCATAAGTTCCCTATCCGATCTTATCAAGTCTCTACTTTCGCCATTGGAGATTAGACTCCAGGGCATAGAACATCAGCTCCAGACTCTTCATCAGGAACTAAATCCCGAAATAGTAACCACGTCCAAAGGGCTTCCAATGTTTTGGCTCCCGCTCGTAGTCTCCCGCCCTCGATTAAATCTGTAGGGAAAAACTCTACCCCCAAGACCCGCCTCCCTAAAACTCCTACTCCTAAGGGCAATAAAGTTTGTACTAATCAGCCAGCCACTAATGCGCCCACTAAACCCCAGAATCTAGCTGGCTCTATTATTTCAGTCCCCAAACCCTCTTTATCCCATCCAGAGAAATCGAAGACACGTCGGAACATTAGCCTACCACTTGACGCCTGTCCCTATGTGATAGTCTTAACAGGTATCCCTGAGCTTGCCCCTGCAACCTCTGAATCGTTCTGGGCACTCAAAATCAAAGCATGTCATTGGTTAGACAGAAATATTCCTCCCCCTCTTAACTTTAACAACAAAATGCTAATGGTGGAGAGAGCACCGTGGGTGGGAGAGAATAAGAAAAGACTACAGGGGGACTGTGTTGTGGTAACATTTGAGGACCCGCGATTGGTGGAGCATATTTGCTCTGGGCCTCCATGTAACAACAGGTTAAACCGCTGTCATATTTCTATATGTCCACGGAACGTCATGACAATAGGTGGAGCTGGTTGAGGGTTCCCCATATGGTGAGGGGGGGTTGAGGCGTGAGCCTTTGAGGGAACAAAATACAATCAATTGGGGCGGGGTCGATGACGGAGGTTGGAACATAGTACGAAGAAAAGCTGGGAGGTTTACCCCAGGTGGTAATCAGTTTAATGGGGAATGGCTTGGTCCACAGCTCAATTATCCCCTAATCCCCTGTTACAATCGGTTCAGTGGATTTGAAGTAGTTGACTGACTTCTAACCCAGTCTTCTGGACAAATTGGAAAGAGGGAGGTGCCAGTTGCCCCTGGGGTTGGAACTGAAAGCGGCAGGGACGGCTTAGCCAGTTTGGGAACTATTAGTCCTGATTTAGGAGAAAAGGAACCTAGTACTCCAGTTTCAACTAAGGAATTTACTGTAGCCCCTATCTCCATTAATATTCTGTCTTGGAATATAGCTGGGCTAAAAAAAAATCTTGCTAACCCTGATTGGAACGATTTTATTAATACCTTCCATATATGTATGTTCCAAGAAACCTGGTGCCTGACCCCGCAATATAAAAATGGATATTCAACCTATTTTATTCCAGCAGTCACGGTGGGGAAAGGTCGCCCCTCAGGTGGCCTGCATATTTGGGTTAAGGTGAATTTGAACTGTGTCATTACCACCCATAAAGTCCATTGCAGCGACATTTTGTACATTTCCCTAAAGAGTCCGTCTGGGGGTATCATTTTCGAACTCTTTTGTGTTTATGCAAGAGGCTTACAGGGTGGTTTATTCTCGCCCACAATAGAGTTGCTAGATATGAGGTTATCTGATCTTCCACCTAGGTCTAAAATACTAGTGGGGGGGGATTTTAATTGCACATTTGAACCCCTGGATGATGAAGAGGTATTAGGTTTTAATTCAGAGGACTGGAGGCAGACTATACCTCCCTTATTCCTTTCTCCCATTAAGAAATGGACAGCCAGAGCAATCCAGCTGAATGCTCTGGCCCTAGAACATAATTTACTGGCTCTCAACGGGCGGACTGTCTCAGATCGTGATGGGGCAATGACTTATAATAGGATAGGCTGCCCATCTCGAATTGATTATATCCTCCTGGACATTCAATCTTGGGCAAGTCTAGTCGATATGGAGGTTAGGCAATCATCAGACAGTGACCACAACCCATTATGCATGGGAATCCACTGGGCAAATGGGATTGGTAAGAGTGGAAGTTCAGAGATGATTACTAAAGAGGTTTTTCCCTCCAATTGTAACCGGAAGCTAAAATGGAATGTGGTTAGATGTGAAGAGGGGAAACTTAACAGCATTAAAGAGTTAGTTTTAGCTGAAACTTGTGGCCTTGCAGCGCCTAACCCTCCCGGATCAAATTTGCCAGTCTTGTACAAGAACTTAACAGACAAAATAGGAGAGTTTTTCCTTAAGAGGTCACAGGGGATGTCTACGTTAACCCAAAAACCCTCTAAGGGTAACCCCTGGTATACAGCAAATTGCAGAGGAAAGAGGAAGGCTATACGCTAGCTATAAAAAGCAAGGATCCCATAGCGGTGAGACTAGCCAGAAAGGAGTATCACAAAAGTATAATATCAGCTAAGAAGGACTGGAAGGAGCAGCATTGGCAGCAGCTTAAGGCTGCAGCCTGTGGGAAAAACTCTATTATTTTTTGGAAACTGATTAAGGCTCTTGATAGAAGGGGGGCAGAACCAATTTTAAATCATATAAATGAACATCAATGGTATTCCCATTTTTTAAAATTGTACTGCGAGGATAGTGTTGAAGGCCAATCAATATATCCAGCTATGGAAATTCAGAACGAGCCCAGCTTGGAGTTAGGTAGCAAGGAAGAGCCATTCTCCCCGCGAGAAGTCCAGGATGCTATTTTAAAAATATTACCAGGGAAGGCGGCCGGCCCAGATGGCCTGCCGGGAGATTTACTACTACATGACCCCAAATCATGGGCAGACCTTATAGCCTGTTTAATGAACTTAATCCAACACGGCCATCCTGTCCCTGAATCCTGGAAGGGCGCGGAGGTTATCACTATATACAAGAAAGGTGATAGAGAGGACCCTGCCAACTACAGACCAATAAGTTTAATCGATTCCATCCAAAAGGTAGTTGGCAGGGTCATCGTAAACCGAATAGAGACATGGCTAATAGATGATGGCATTTTGACCCACTTCCAGGCGGGGTTTAGGCATATTGTTGGTGCGATGGACCAGGTATTTCGGTTCTGTGCAGTCTATTGGAAGTCAGTGTCCATCATTAAGGGTAGCCTGTACTTGGCTTTCATAGACTTGAAAACAGCATTCGATGTTATTCCACGTGCCAAACTCTGGGAGGTCCTGCTGGATATGGGTTTCCCTAGTTATTTGTTGCAGTTTATCATCAAGCTTCATGAAGATAATTTTGCAAGGATTTGGTGGGGGAGTCAGGGCCAATTGACAGGGAGGGTACCAGTCAATAGAGGGGTGCGGCAGGGATGTGTGATGGCTCCGACACTGTTCTCCCTCTTTATAAATGGGGTGGTGGACCATTTGAGGGAGGACCCTGCGGATGCCCCTGTCCTTGCCGGGAAGAAAACCCCCACACTCCTCTTTGCGGATAATACCCTCCTGATGTCCAAGATCCCTCAGGGTCTGCAAAAACTGCTCGACCGCTTCAGCGTCTTTTGTAAAGACCGTGGGTTAACGGTTAACACCACGAAAACGAAGCTGATGGTATAATCTGCTAAAAGAAACCTTAGGAAGGCTTATCTCTCTTTGAATGGGACCTCTTTAGAGGTAGTGGATGAATTAGACTACCTTGGGGTCAGGCTCTGTAATAACATGAGATGGGACTCCCATATATCAAAAATGGTCCTAAATCTTAAAAGGGTCTCTGGAGCTATATTAAAGAATCAGCGCCTTTCTATCAGTAGACCAGTAGCCCCTACCCTGGCAGTTTACGAGGGGAAAGCTTTAGCCTTGGCAGTCTATGGCTCTGAATTGTGGGGTGCCGAGAACACTAAGGCATTGGTAGTTGCAGAGAACAAGTTCATGAGAGATATAGTTTTGCTTCCTCCCTCGACCCCTTTGAAACCTCTATTCCTTGAAATGGGTAAAATATCAATTTCAGAAATAGTTCAACTCCGCCCTTTGCTATTCTGGGTGCATCTCAGAAGGACCCCTGAACTAGCAAAATATGCTCTAGTGTTGGACGAGCTAATTAGTTTGAATGTATCCAACAAAATAAAGTGGCTTAATAATCTAAAGAAGCTGGTGGAGTCTTTAGGTTTGGCTGAATCTTGGGCCTCACAGTCCCCTCCCACTAAACAAATTGTTAAAAAATTATATTGGGAATGGGTAGAGGCCAAGGACTTCAACAACACAAGCTGGGGACCTTTGACGATCAACTCTCTTGAACACAAACCCTCCAGAAAGTTAGAGCCATTCCTGGAATTCATCCAGACTCCTCGAGATAGAACTTTGTTCCTGAAATTAAGATACGGCACCCTCCCCCTTAAAAAATTTATGGAAGGGTGGAAGCTCAGGAGGGTGCATGACTTAAATTGCCCAGGCTGTCCATGTCCGGAAGAATCTCTTGGCCACTTTCTGTTTGCATGCAACGCCTATAAGCAGGTTAGAGAAAAATAGTTGAAACCAGTGTGTAGGGAGTTGGGAGTTAGGGACTATAGATCAGCTCTGCGCATTATCCTAACCAACACTACCTCTATGTACATTGTTTGCGGGGTCGCTAAGTATTTGGCTAGTGCTTGGTTTATCCGGTCAAGGCTGCTATCCACTGTCTGTTCAGACCCACCCCAAGAATGAATTTATAATTTTCTGTACACCCCCATGTATTTTTTAAACTGTTTGTAGTGATGATGTTTTTTAAATGAAATTGTAGTAATACCCGGTAAATTGTCTTATGTATTTTTGTATGTCTACTTTTATGATATATTTATCGAATAAAGTATTATAACACATTGAATCCTTGGAAGTCATGCTTGATGCACAGTGCTAGGACGCAAGGTGACTGTGGAATGAAGTGGTTTCCAGGGCTTTAAGTGGGATCACAAAACTGTGGTGTCTCTCCAAAGGGAGTGTTCGATGTAATTAAGGGCGTAGCTTAAAACACCCAAGCTAAAAATCTGTGCTTAGCACAGTGTGCCGCCTGACTGGTTTTCTGCTACATCTGTTATTGCACCCAGATATATAATAGATCACACCTACAACAAGCCAGGCTACTTGCTTTGTCAAATGTTCTTAGTATTATAAAATAAAAAAGCAGAAACAATGGCTTCCTTGAATATAATATTTAAAATGCATCAGTTCTAAAACGATGGGACTGTGAAAGAACTATAACCCTTTTTTTTTAAGGTTGTTTCACTACCTTATTTTGAGGAACTATATTCTCTCTTAGCAGCCTGGGCGTTTTGTACATTTCTTCCTTCTGACAGGATGCCCGAGGATGGAGGAGGCCCACCACATGCTTTGCAAGCCAGACTGGCCCATTGTCATTCTGTATGTGGCAATCATCAGCCCCATACAGAATGACAATGGGCAGGGTGGGGCTGCTCTTGAGCTCAGCAGAGTGCAAGGCTCTGTGAGGGATTCGCCCCGACCCAACCCAAGATGGCCGCCGGGCTGGACCCAACTGGAAGTGGTATTGGCGTTCCAGTCGTCAACAAACAATCAGGCCGTGCAACGTCCGCTTTGTGGACTCAAATGGCCGAGTACGCAGAGCCGAAAGGTGGAGCGCAGGAGCGGGAGACGGACGACCGAGAGGAGAACAGTGAGGACGCTCCGAGGAGGAGGAGAGACCGAGGAGAAGACGCCGACAAGAGCGAGGAGAACAGCGAGGACGCCACTAGAAAGAGCGACCAAGCCGGAGACGCCGAAAAGACCCCAGAGTACGCGAGCGAGACCGGCCCCCTGAGGAAACCAGAGGCGGCAGGATCTCACGATACCACGGTCACCGGGGACCGTGGCAACAGGCGAGTGACGGAGGAGACTGGGTATTTGTTCAAAGAGTGGTGGACGGGCCGCCTGAGCACCTCAAAGCGTCGCTAGCAAAATACTCTCCCACTTAGACACTCCACAGTTAGGGACCGGTAAGAGGTGTGCACACATCCCCTTCCCTGAGTGTACAGAGTGAATCCCGAGACCCTGATGCTTGTGTTTTCTTTCCTTTCCTTTTTCTCCCCCCCTGGATTCCGGAGGCCGGTCCACATCCTCAACTCCGTGAAGCAAAGCTCCACCCGTAGAAGGGATCAAGAATCAAGACCTTGTTTGGGACACCCATTTAATTTGCACCTGACTTTCCATGTAGTACATGGACTATTAGTTTGTTTTCCTTTCTAATGCAGTGACTGTACAACTGAACCCTTCGTGCTTGTGTGAAGGGTGTTATTTTTGTTCATGAGCCAAGCAGAGCACGTAAAACCAAAAAGAAGCAATAAAGCTGGTAAACCCTACCCCCAGACTCGCTCATATCTCCATTTACCTAGGGACCGGGACGGAATCCCTGACAGTGGTGTCAGAAGTGGGATTTTGACCGCGGTATCGCTGTCGGACCGTAACAACATGGAGACCATAGTCAACCAACTGGCGGAAGGGCAGCGCCACCTACAATTGATGGTGGAAGAGTAGGGAAAACAAGCCCAGAAGGACAGAGAGGAGCTACACACAGCTCTCAGGGATCAGGCGTCCTTACTGGTTAATAATCAACAAGTACAGGATACGGCCATACTACGTTTATCGGATGTCGTGGCCAATGCAAGGGTCCATCCCAACGTACCTAGTGCCGTACTACAAAAGTATCAAACAGGCGAAGATCCTGATTTTTTGTAAACTTTGAAAGGGTGGCCACCACTGCTGCCTGGCCTCCCGAGCGATGGGGACATTATGTTGCCCCCTTACTGTCCGGGGAATTGCAGGCGGCCTACCAGGCTGCTAACCCTGATGGAAGCACGCCCTATTCGGATATCAAAAGAACAATCCTGGAAAGATTAGGATATGACACAGAATATTACAGAACACGCTTCCGGAAAGAAAAGTGGTCAACGGGCGACAACCCCAGAACTCTGTACTATCGCATTCGCGATCTTGGGTGTCGTCGGCTACAGCCTTCTACCGCATCTGTAGAGAACTTAACAGAGAAAGTTGTTTTAGAACAGTATCTGGAGGCTCTGCCCGGCAACACCCGGGCCTGGATACGACAACATCCTAATCTCTCAGTGGCTTTAGCTGTGGATTTAGCTTATGCTTTTCATCGTTCCCCTGATTTCCGTCCCCTGGGACAGCGCGCGTCCCTCACACCGGTCCGCCCTCCTTTACGCCCAACTACCCCTCTATCCGATCCCCGGAGTACCCCTCTTTCTGGCAAACCAGCCCCTAGGTTTCAGCCCCTGTCCCTCCACACCAAGGTCCCCAGTGCTTTCATTGCGCCGAGTGGGGTCACTTCGCACGCAACTGTCCCACTAGAGCCCCTGGGCCTGAACCTATGGATGTGGGGTATACCAAGGGGAAAATCTATAGTACAGGGGATGTCACTAATCCATACAATATGAAGGTACATGTGAATGGGAAACCAGTGATAGCTGTACTTGACACAGGGTGCCAACAAACCGTAGTGGCCGCTGACTTAGTGCCCAAGGCTCTTTTGATACCAAACACCCAGGTGAAGGTCACCTGTGTGCATGGGGACCATAAGCTGTACCCTCTTGCCGAGGTGGCATTAGAGATCCAAAAAGAGGTCCAGTTGCGTAAAGTAAGGGTGATCCCTGAGCTACCCGAACGTGTCCTCCTAGGAACTGACTTACCTCGTTTCTCTGACTACCTACAGTTGTTTACAGGGTCTCCCTCAACAACAGAGTGGTTGACAAATGCCCCTTTTTCCAACACTTCCATAGCACAACCAGCAGACCGAAAGATCAAAAGTAAAAAGGAGAAAAGGGAGGAAAGGCTTCTTTATTCCCAACAACAGTATAACCCCACAGTGCATGTTCTTTCCTCCTCAGAACAGACTCGGAGCAACTATCGCAACTTTAGGGCCGACCAACGAGAAGACAGCTCACTACAGAATGCATGGACACAGGCTGAAGACGAGCAAGAGGGAAAGGTAGGACCCTATTTTGTGATAAAAAGGGGTTTGTTGTACCGTCTGACTCATACGGCTAGAGGAAAAAGGGAACAGCTCCTAGTGCCCTGTCCGTTCCGCCCTCAGGTCTTGTTACTGGCCCATAGCCAAGCACAGGGAGGTCATTGTGGAAAGGAAAAGACCCTAGATTATTTGTTGGATCGTTTTTATTGGCCAGGGGTGTATCACGAGGTTGCCAGGTTTTGTGCTGCTTGTGTGCGCTGTCAACTAGTCAATAACCCCACCCTACCTAGAGCCCCCCTTCAGCCCTTGCCCATTATTGATATTCCCTTTACCAGGGTAGGCATGGACTTGGTAGGATCCCTGATTCCTTCTGCCCGTGGACACAGATTTAACCTGGTCATAGTGGACTATTCCACTCGTTATCCTGAGGCTTTCCCCCTTACCACCGCAACATCTAAGGCAGTGGCACAGGCCATGGTAACCCTGTTTTCGAGGGTGGGCTTCCCCAACGAAATCCTCAGTGACCAGGGAACTCCTTTCATGTCACGCCTTATGAAGCAAGTCTGTGACATCCTCCAGATTAAACAGCTAAGGACATCTGTGTATCCTCCCCAGACCGATGGTCTGGTGGAACGATACAATAAGACCATCAAAACCTTGTTGAGGAAACACATTGATAAAACAGGCAGAGACTGGGATCATCAGCTACCCCTGGTCCTTTACGCAATCCGCACCCATGAACAGAGGTAGACGGGGTTCTCTCCCTTTGAACTTGTGTTTGGAAGAAAGCCCCGTACTCTTCTGCACATGGCAGCGGAACAGTGGGTGGAAACGGAGGAGGAAGGAAAGCCCCTCCTCCAATATAGCGAAAACCTCAGAGATACCCTATCTTCTGTATGGGAAGAAGCACACACGCACTTAGAAAACGCACAAACCCAGCAAAAACGTTTGTACGATAGGAATACCTGATTAAGGGAGCTGAAGGTGGGAGATAAGGTACTTATTCTGTTGCCATCTTCAGACAAGAAACTGTTGGCCACCTGGCAAGGTCCCTTTCCCATGCTAGCCAAAATCACACCGGTCACTTATAAGGTGGCTGTCCCACACCACCATAAGGCTTCCCAGATTTACCATATCAATCTCCTGAAGGCCTGGGAAGAGCCAGACTCGCTCCCTTCTGGTTCCAGGACAAACGTGGGGTTGGTGGTTACAAACAAACCCTTAGAAGTGTCACATTATACCCAAGAAAGCACTGAAAACCCCTCATGGGGTTCCCAAACCACGAAGGAACAAAAGAAGCAACTAGAGACCCTCTGTGCTTCTTTTCCCACGGTGGTCTCCGGAAAACCGGGGAAAACGACGCTAGTAGAACATGCTATCATCATCCACACGTCCCAACCCATTAAACAGGCGCCTTACCATATCCCAGCAGCTAGGCGAATAGCAATAGAAGAAGAAGTCAAAACGATGTTGGAGGCATGGATTATCGAACCATCAAAGAGTCCATGGTCCTCTCCCATCGTCTTAGTGCCAAAGCCAGATGGAAGCATCCGCTTCTGCATCGACTTTCGGAAAGTAAATGCAGTATCCTAATTCGATGCATATCCGATGCCAAGGGTAGACAAACTGGTTGAGAGGCTAGGTCAGGAGAGGGTCATGTCCTGTATAGATCTAACCAAAGGATATTGGCAGATCCCACTACACCCAGACAGTAGAGACAAAACGGCCTTTTCGACACCCCTGGGTCTCTTTCAGTTCAAAGTAATGCCCTTCGGCCTCCATGGAGCACCAGCGACTTTTCAGCGGCTAATGGACATTATTCTGGGGCCCCATAGAGATTACGCAAGGGCATATCTAGACGATATTGTGGTATATAGTCCAGATTGGGGGACCCACATGCTCCATTTACATCAGGTCTTTGGAGCCCTTCAGGAAGCAGGCTTGACTCTCAATCCCCGGAAAACTACACTAGGTGCTAACCACATAGAATACCTGGGGTATGATATTCGGGAGGGACAAGTCCGTCCACAGGTAAACAAAGTAGCCGCTATATCCCACATTCCTCGCCCCACAACGCGAAAAGAGGTCCGATCCTTTTTAGGCCTAGTGGGTTATTACCGGCGATTTGTTCCCCATTTCTCTTCCTTGGCCAGTCTGTTAACAGACCTACTTACCAAACCACTTGCAAGAGATAAAAAGCCCTGGTCCTCCGCCCATGAACAGAGCTTCACTGACCTGAAAACAGCTCCGTGTAAAGATCCCATTTTGTCCTGTCCCGATTTCCTTAAAACCTTTGTGCTCCAGACTGACGCTTCAGACAGGGGTTTAGGTGCCATTCTGTCCCAGCCCAATGAGAAGGGCCTACTCCACCCGGTCATGTATATCAGCCGCAAACTATTCCCCAGGGAGGTGTCATATGCAACGATCGAAAAAGAATGCCTTGCGATTAAATGGGCAGTCGAAGCACTGCAATATTACCTCTTATGCCGTCATTTTATACTGTCGACCAACCATGCACCTTTGACCTGGCTAGCCCTGCATAAAGATACTAACCCCAAGGTTTTGCAGTGGTTTCTCGCCCTCCAGCCTTTTTCCTACAGCACATTCCACTTGCCAGGGAGTATGCAGAACAACGTGGACTTCCTCTCACGGTGTCCTTTGTCCGAATGGCCTGATTGTCCATTCACGGGGGAAAGGCAGTGTGAGGGATTCGCCCCGACCCAACCCAAGATGGCCGCCGGGCTGGACCCAACCGGAAGTGGTGTTGGCGTTCCAGTCGTCAACAAACAATCAGGCGAGGAGGAGCTACGCGGGCATCCAAGATGGTCGCGTGAGCAGAGAGCTCCCGAGACCCGCGCCGCCCTCATCGATCTATCCTTTCGATATCCTGATTATTTTGATGGGCTTTTGAAGTTCTACTCTTGCTGATACTGCTGCACTTTTCAGGGCTGAGATCGGACTTTGGGAACTGTCTCTACGTCGTCCTACGTTTTCTGGCCTAGCCCCGGACGAGACCGGGGTCTCTGCTGCTCTGGATGGCCGAGACGTAATTCAACAACAACGGTCGCCTAACATCTGCTCAACCGGTGACGTTGACACTTTCACTTTCGGTTTTCCTTCTACCTCCGAGCTGGTTACCTAGGAAGCACTTCTCATTCCTGGCTCCGGTGATCTAGCCAACTTTGCTCTCTGCCCGCAGCCCTGGGCCGGCAGGCTGCGATTCTTAGTAGAAGTGCTGTTCTGGAGACCAACGGATCGCTGCCATTTTTACTAGATCCAGGAAGACCCTTCGGGGTGCTGAATCCAATATGGCGACTAAACCAGAGACAGAGAAACGCAGAACAAAAATGCCTACCCGTGGGGGATCGGTCCAGTCTAACGTTATAGACCGCTACACACAACCGAGAGGCTTCCCCAGTGCTGCTGGCCGTAGTCTTGAAGACCCGAGGACGGACCTGGCGGCGACATCGGAGGTGTCCCTCCAAGATCTCATGGCCGCCATTGCCGGGATCAAGACGGACATGGGACAACAGTATGAAGCCATCGTGTCCAAGATCGACACAGTGGCGGTTGATGTTACCCTTATTAGAGCTGACTTGGCTAAGACCAATGAAAGGGTCAAAGCCTTGGACCTTAAAGCCACCAGTCTTGTTACCGACATGGCGGACGCACAATCGGAGATCGGTAATCTGCGGTCATCACATGATCTACTGGCCAGACGCATGGAGGAATATGATAACAGGGCCCGACGGAACAACATTCGCCTGGTTGGGGTACCGGAGGACAGTGGTGCTGCATCTATCGATCTATTGGTCGAAGAATTAATTGTGACTCAACTAGCTCCCGCAGGCCTAAGTAAATTATTTGCGGTCGAGCGTGCGTACCGCTTCCCGGGTGGACAGACCAAACCGGGGGCTCCCCCGAGGCCTATCATTGCTAGGCTATTCCACTTTCGGGATAGGGACGCCATTCTTCAGGCCTCTCGCAGACATGGCCCGCTGAAATTTGAGAACAGCTCCATTTCTATCTACCCTGACTTCACTCCTCAAGTGCAGCGGCAACGATCGGGATTCCAGGGAGTGAAACGTCGATTACGGGACTTGGGACTTAAGTACGCGATGCTGTTTCCTGCTCGCCTTCGCATCGAGTATAGAGAACGTACTTTCTTTTTTGATCGACCGGACAGTGTTGGCGACTGGTTGGACTCATTGCCCAAGGAGGACACCGGGAGTGGAGGCCCCGGAGGCGCGGACGGAGGTGCAACGGCACAGGAGTGACATTCTGGTTCCTGAGGTCCGATTCTGGGTCGCAGTTATTTACAGAGTAATGTCTATGTGTCCTCATTATTAGGCCCGGGGTTGGGGCGGTGGGATTGTCTCTCCCTTCCTCCTCAGGGGTTCTTTGTGTAGATTTTGATGAAGGGGCGACAGGCACACTGCAGTTTGGGGTGGTTTCTAAGTCAGCAGGAGTGCAGGGTGGGGGGTGTTGTAACGGGTTCTTGGCCGGGGGGGGGGGGGGGGGGGGTTCTGGTTGTTCTTCATGTTTTGTGTATGTTTTCTCACGTGGTAATTTCTTATTTGCTTGCATCCTTAGTTCTGGGGTTCCTGGAGAGGGTGGTTTGGGTGTTCTGGGGGGATGGGGGGGGGGGGTGATATGAAAGTGATGTCTTGGAACGTTAATGGTCTGGGAGACAGGATTAAGCGTGGTATTGTGCTTCAATTTATTAGACGCCATTCCCCTGATATAGTTCTGCTGCAGGAGACCCACTTGATAGGGAACGCTTGTAAAGCCCTGGATCGACGAGGTTACCGACTGGTGGCCCATGCTGGTTTCACATCCGGCTCCCGGGGGGTTGGTATAATGGTCAAATCCTCCTTGCCCCTTGAGATAGATGAAGTTTCCCTTGATGATCGGGGCCGATATGCTGCTGTTTCGGGGAGATGGGAGGGGACGCTGATCGTAATTGTTGCTGTTTATGTTTCTCCGGGACTCCAGGCTACTACTTATGCTGATCTTGGTAGGACTCTCCTAGGGCTTCCAGATGGTGTCCTTATAATGGGTGGGGATTTTAACTCGGTGGTTTCGGGTGAATGTGACCGACTACCCCCCAGGGTTTTGCCGTCATCCCAGCTGTGGCTGATTGAACTGATTGAGACTTTTGGGTTAGTGGATGTCTGGCGGATGTTGCACCCTACGCAAACCCAGTATACTTTCCACTCTGGTGCACACGGCAGCCTTTCGAGGATTGATTACTTCCTGATGTTAACTGCTAATACCTCCTTGGTGCGTGGGGTCCGACATCTTCCTAGGGGTATTTCCGACCATTCCCCCCTGTTACTTGAGGTTTCGGTGGGAGGCCTCCTTGGGGGTAGGGTCCCCCCTCTTCATCCCTGGCACTTTAGGAATCCTCAGCTTCGTTCAGACCTGGTCAAGGCCATTGATCGTTATTTTGACGAGAATGAGGGATCCGTCTCTTCCCCTACTACCTTGTGGGAGGCTTTCAAGACCGTTATACGGGGTTCCGCGCTGTCCTTTATTGCTGCTGATAAGAAGGCCAGGAGAGAAAATGTGTTAGCTCTTGAGGCAGAAATTACTTCGCTTGAAAGTGACCTAGGTGGTGACGATACCCCTGCAATTTTGCATTCCTTAGCGCTGAAACAGGCAGACTATAGGGCCCTGGTGACTGACGCTGCTAAAGTGATGCGTATGAATCAGCTGGGCCGGCTCTATGATGTGGGTGATAAGACTAGTAAGCTGTTGGCGTGGTTGGATAAATCTGAGCGACTGAATCGTGTGGTGCCCATAATATCTCGTGAAACTGGAGTGTGCGTGACTGATCCGGGTGAGATTGTCGAATGTTTTGTGGACCAATTCCAAACAGTATACCGGTCTGTGAGTGATCGAGATGAAGCCGACTCCCGCTTGCTTTTGCGCGATATCGCGCTGCCCTGTGTGTCGGAGGAGGATAGCTCCGCTCTAGATGCGCCTATTACGGTGGACGAGATTGCCATTGCCATTCGGTCCTTGCGATCGGGTAAGGCTATGGGGCCCAACGGTTTACCTATCGAGCTCTACAAATTGCAACCAGATAAAATGGCGACCCATCTGCGTACTATGTTTGTTGATGCATTTGAGACAGGCCTCCTCCCTTCCGACCAGCGTTTCGCTACTATAGTAGTCATTTACAAGGACGGCAAGCCTCGTGATCGGTGCACTTCCTACCGCCCTATCTCGTTGCTTAACGCTGAACCTAAGATCCTGGCTAAGGTCCTTGCTAATCGCTTGCTGACAGTTATCTGTGACTTGATACATCCGGATCAGTCCGGTTTCATTCCTCATCGGAATACGGCGCTCAATCTCCGTAGACTCCACAGCGTTCTCGCGAGAGCTGGGACCCTTACTGAACCCGCTGTCTTGGCCTCCCTGGATGCCACGATGGCTTTTGACACCATTGAGTGGCCATATTTGTGGGCGGCCCTTTCGAAGTTTGGTTTTGGCCCTAACTTTATTGCGTGGGTGCGGCTTCTGTATGAACAGCCGTTGGCACAGGTTGTAGTTAACGGCAGAGTTTCTGGATCGTTCACACTGGGGCGTGGCACTCGACAGGGTTGCCCGCTCTCTCCACTTCTCTTTGCTTTGGCATTGGAACCACTGGCAGCGTGGCTTCGTTGGGAGCCCTCGATTAAGGGGATCCGGTGGGCACCGGATCTTGAGGATCGCGTCTCTCTATACGCAGACGATATTCTTCTCTATTTTACCTCGCCTCAGAAATCCCTCAACGTGCTCTTTGATGTTCTTACCTCTTTTGAGAAGAACTCGGGACTCGTTATTAACTGGTCCAAATCGTGCGTGTATGTTATAGCGGGGGAGCTGCCTCCGCTGCCTCGTAGATTCCCGATCCAAGTGGCGGAGACTGGGTTTAAGTATTTGGGAATTTTCATCTCTATGGATTCCTCTGTGCGGTATGACCGAAATCTCCATGCTCCTCTTCGTCGCCTTAAAGAAGATGTGCGGAGGTGGCGTGGCCTGCCTCTGTCCCCATTGGGACGCGCTGCACTTTTTAAAATGATGTCCCTTCTTAGATTTTTGTATGCCTTGCAAAATTTTTTTGATCCTGTTCCTTCTCGTTACTTTCGCGAGGTCGAAGGTCTTCAGAGGCAGTTAATTTGGGACGGACGGGCTCGCATCTCCTTACCTAAACTCACGCTCCCTTGGTATGATGGTGGCATCGCCCTCCCGGACATCAGGCGTTACTATTGGGCCTCACAGCTTGGTGCGATTAACCACGTGACTTATTCCCCGGAGCCCGCTCCTGCCTTCGCTATGGATAAATTTCTATTGCCGGGCGGCAACTTTAATAGGGCCTTATACTCGAAAGCGCCATTCCGACTTCTGACTGGACCTACAAAATGTGCCGTGCGTGCATGGAAGGATGCGACTGTGGCCACGGGTTGGAGTGATAGATTGACGCGCATGACTCCGTTATATGACTCAGAGCGTTTGGGTGGCCTGTGGCGGAGGAAAGGGTTTGACAGATGGGAAATGATCGGTATTAGCAGGGTGGAGGATCTCTGGGCCAGAGGCACAATTAAGTCCTTCGAGGCCCTGAAGGTGGAGTATCAACTGGATGACAGGGAATATTTTCGTTATCTTCAGGTGCGTCATGCCCTGCTTTCCGTGTTCCCCCCAGGGACGGAAATCCCCCAGTCATCCCCGCTTGAGGACCGGATTCTGGACGGCCATGTGCCGGACAGTACTATTTCTCTAATTTATAAAAAGCTTATTAATACCAGGGCTGACCTTCTGGTGCAACTTAGGGCCTCTTGGACAGCAGATGGCCTCGAACTGGATGACGAGGATTGGCAGATGGCGATTTCCTCCCCCCGGGAGGTGGCTATTCCGGCCCGCCTTCGTTTTGTGCAACTGAAGATCCTCCACCGAGTCTACATGACTGGTACGCATCTGGTTCGGATGGGGTTTTCTGCTGATGGGTTGTGTAAGCGTGGCTGTGGTATGGATGGCACTTTTCTCCACATTATATGGGAATGTCCGGTGATCTCCACTTTCTGGTCCAGAGTGCATGATGTAATGGGGCGAGTTAACGAGGTCTCTCTCCTCCCTGAGGCGAGGCGCTGCCTGCTTAATGTGTGGGAGCCTACGGATTGTACTGCCACTCAGACCTTTTGGATCACTCTGGGCAACATGGTTGCTAAGAGGGACATTGCGCAACTTTGGGGCTCCCACAGACCACCTGGTATAAGTGCTTGGAAAGAAAACATGGACTGGTGCATGTTTCGGGAAAAGACGGTATATGAGGCTCGTGGCCGTCCCAGGAAGTGGGGTAGGATTTGGTCACAGTGGAATGAATATCGTGGAGACATCTGTACCCCCCCCACTTGATTTTACTGCTAATATTCCCTCATCCCCGTAATTGACGTTCCTACAGACTGCCCACTATGCTTTTTTAATGTTCCTCTTCACCGTACCCTCGCCCCTTAGAACATTGCCTTTATTCTTAGAGATTGATTTACCCCTTCCCCCTCTCCCATACCCCAGACACTGTTCTTATCATGTGAGTGTTTGTGTTGTTTGTTTCAATTTCATCAAAATTATAAAATGAAACCTACGTGATCCTCCCTATGATGTTTGATGCCATTGCACCGTAAAGATATGACTTATGGCCTTTCCGCTGCGCACTGTGGCCTGTTATCCTGTTGATTGTCATAGCGGCCGGCCCGACTGGGTTGTAGGCAGACGCTGTGTACTGTGCATTCGAAAATAAAGGTTTTAAAAAAAAAAAAAACAACAATCAGGCCGTGCAACGTCCGCTTTGTGGACTCAAATGGCAGAGTACGCAGAGCCGATAGGTGGAGAACAGGAGCGGGAGACAGACGACCGAGAGGAGAACAGTGAGGATGCTCCGAGGAGGAGGAGAGACCGAGGAGAAGACGCCGACAAGAGCGAGGAGAACAGCGAGGACGCCACTAGAAAGAGCGACGAAAAGACCCCAGAGAACGCGAGCGAGACCAGCCCCCTGAGGGAACCAGAGGCGGCAGGATCTCACGATACCACGGTCACCGAGGACCGTGGCAACAGGCGAGTGACGGGGAGACTGGGTATTTGTTCAAGGGTGGTGGACGGGCCGCCTGAGCACCTCACTGCTTCTCTAGCACAATACTCCCCCACTTAGACACTCCACAGTTAGGGACCGGTAAAAGGTGTGCACACATCCCCTTCCCTGAGAGTACAGAGTGAATCCCGAGACCCTGACGCTTGTGTTTTCTTTCCTTTCCTTTTTCTCCCCCCCCTGGATTCCGGAGGCCGGTCCACATCCTCAACTCCGTGAAGCCAAGCTCCACTCGAAGAAGGGATCAAAAATCAAGACCTTGTTTGGGACACCCATTTCATTTGCACTTGACTTTCCATGTAGTACATGGACTATTAGTTTGTTTTCCTTTCTAATGCAGTGACTGTACAACTGAACCCTTCGTGCTTGTGTGAAGGGTGTTATTTTTGTTCATGAGCCAAGCAGAGCACGTAAAACCAAAAAGAAGCAATAAAGCTGGTAAACCCTACCCCCAGACTCGCTCATATCTCCATTTACCTAGGGACCGGGACGGAATCCCCAACAGCTTCCCATCAGGGAGTTAGGTATTCTCACAGGGGAACAGTGCTGTTCCCCAAAGTCCAAAATTACAGACAAAAGGCATCCGTAAAAGGGGTCCTCACGGACAACGGACGTGAGGTCCCAATTAGGGACGGTCCGTGAAATTTACGGACGGTTGGTCACCCTACCTGCAGAGCTGCTCAGCCTCAGGTGTCAGAGCGGGGTCGCGCAGCCTCCACAGGCTCAGGGTGGACCCCGGCACTCTAGTTCAGGCACACTGCCAGGCGCCACCAGCGCAGCATTGCCTGGTTGCACAGGCTCACAACAGGCGTTCGCTGTGAGTCGCAGCCTCTTACGGGCCAGCGGGGAAGAAAGAGTCGGCCACAGCATGCTCCAGGGGTCCCCGTCAGGCAGCTCTGCTCCGACACCATCAGCAAGCTGCGCAGCGTCGGAGCTCACAGCCGAGGCCTCAGTTTCTGGATCCGGTCACCACCATCGGCCACTATCCCACATCCGTCTACGAAGCTCCTCCGTCACCTCAGAAGAGCGGAGCGTTCTTTCGGGCAAGCCACACAAAAGCAATAGGCGTCTCTGTTCACCAGGTAGGCTTGGCTGCCGTTTTCTATTTGCTTTTGCTAGCGGGGCCTACAGCAGGGAGCGGAGAGAAACATAAATGCGTCTCAGCCGTCTGCCACCTTAGCCACACCCCTTGATGTTTATTTTAGATGTAGTAATTCATTACATCCTCTTTAGTTTTCCTCTCCACATGAATCACGAAGTGAGCTTCAGCTCCACACCTGAACCCTCCAAAGCAAAAAGTTAGCCTCCCATGCCTCCCATTCCTTCCCAATATGGCCGACCCATATCACCCTTGACCTCTACAAGGGGTGGGCTGGCCCAACCCATCAGTCTGTTTTTCTGGTTCTGCGCATGTTTACTCCCAGATGCGCTGTCAGGTAAGTGGTTCCTGCTGTAGCAGGTGGGTGGTCTTTGATTGGCATTCCTGCTCTAGCGGACCCTAGGATCTGGGACCTTACCCCCCCTTCCTTCCCCCGGTTCGTCATGGGCCAGTTAGGCTCTGCCTTAGCGAGCCATGGGTCTACAGTGGGCGTGGTCCGTGGCTCCGCCTCCCAACCCTTCTGTCCCCCGGCCGTGTAGACAAGGTATTGTGCCGTTGTCTATGCCCAGGCCTCCCGTCGGGGCTCCTTGTTCTAGGATTGTTTATTCACTGCACTTGGAGCTGGTGGCTCTCCCATGTGCTGTGGGTGCATCCTTGCAAGTGCTGGGGCTTTGGCACTGTTGGGCAAGGGGGCCCGGCTGTCCATTCTAAGTTTGGCAGCCGTGCCCCCCATTGTGTTTTTGGATGTCAGTGTAACCCGCAGGAGCCTTGCTGCGGCCGCCGCTCTCAGTTCCGAAGGGCTGCTGTGCGGGGCAGGTGGCAACCTTGTTTCAGGCCATTTTCTATGGGAATGACAGATGTTAAACCTTGGTTTCCTCCCATTAGTACGTGGCACCAAGTTTGAGAATGTAATGCAATAATTAAGGATAGCAGGGGAGCAGGCAATCCCATGTTATGTAATTTTCTCCATAGTAACGATCGGTCTACCTTATCAAAGGCCGTTGAAAAATCTATGAAGGCCATGTTGACCTACGAGAGATCGTGTATTTTGCCTCAATTAGTTTCAACATGGAGATGTTATCCAGGGTGGAATCTTAGTGTTTAATCATTTTTCAGAGCTATCTACTATAAAAGATAGCAGTGATAAAGTCAATAGGACTAGAGAAACCCCATTCATTACCGCCCTGTGGTTAAGGTGCACAAGTTACTTAACTTCAGTAACGATATATCTGTAAGAAACATTAGTTAGTGTTAGACTCCTTACCTTAGAATATCCCAGGCGTCAGACTGGATCCGGAACGTTTTCGTCAGCAGTACCCTTGCGCGTCGGTAGGCGTTGTCTGCCGCTCCGCGTCCGTTGTCGGCGTCGTGATCGCCGGGATGTCGTTGTCGGAGTACTTAGACGCCGCCCTCGAGCGCTGACGTCAGTTCTGTACATAGTTTTCCGCGCAAGGATTGCAGAGCCATGATAGAAACCAACACTGGTTCCATGAAACTAGGGCCCTGAAAGGGATATCCTTCACCCTAGATATCGGTTCGCAGATTGGGGTGGATGGGTGGGGCGGTAAGGAATCTAACACTAACTAATGTTTCTTACAGATATATCGTTACCGAAGATAAGTAACTTGTGCATCTGAAAGAAACACGCTAGTGTTAGATTCCTTACCTTAGAATAGATACCCCAGCAATACCAACATCGGTGGTGGGTCTGCGAACCAAGATCACACCAGAAAGTCATGGAGAACGGAACGGCTGAAAAAGCCATCTCTCTGGACTTGGCTGTCCAGGCAGTAGTGCCTAGCAAATGTGTGCAGCGAGGCCCAGGTTGTTGCCTGACAGATGTCCTGCAAGGGGACTCACCGACCCAGAGCAGTACTAGCCGCTGTGGCCCGAGTGGAATGGGCGCGCAGCCCAACCGGAGGCTCCTTTTTTGCCAAAGAGTAGCAAACCTTGATGCACAAGACGACCCACCAAGAGATGGTCCGCTTGTGCACCGCCCGTCCCTTCTTAGCGCCCACGTAACCAGCAAAGAGCTGTTCGTCCACCCGGAACTGGCGTGTGTGATCTAGATAGAAGGAGAGCGCATGTTTTGGGTCCAGACGGTGGAGCCTCTCTTCCTCTTTCGCGGGATGCGGAGGCGCAAAGAAGGTGAGCAAGGTGATGGACTGCCCAATATGAAAGGCTGTGACCACCTTGTTCAGGAAAGAAGAACGAGTCCTCAAACAACCATGTCCGGATGGACAGAGAGGAAAGGAGGTTTTGAAGATAGAGCCTGGAGCTCACTCACTCTCATGGCACAGGTGATGGCAACCAAGAATGCAGTTTTAAGAGTTAGAAGACAAAGGGGCCAGTTATGAAGTGGCTCAAAGAGCGCACATCAGATATTTAAGTATAAGATTCAAGTCCCACTTAGGCATCACGAAGGGAACAGGAGCAAACATGTGTGTGATGCCTTTCAAGAATCTACAACAGGTGACTTAAAAAGACAAGGCTGATCAGGAAGCCTTAAGAAGGCTGAAATGGCCTAGAGGTAGCCCTTGATAGTGCCCAGAGCACAGCCCTGCTGGGCAAGAGAAAGAAGGAAGAGGAGAACCTCTTAAAGGGGGGCAGAGAGTGGATCCACAGTCTTTGCTGTGCACCATGCCACAAATTTGTTTCACCTGCAGGCGTATACCGTTTTTGTGGAGGGACGCCTGGCTGCCAGAATCACATCACAGACTTCAGGAGGCAAGTAAAATGGCCTCAACTGCCGCTGCTCAATCTCCACGCATGTAGGTGGAGACTGGACAGGTTCAGTTGGAGGATCGTCCCCTGCGGCTGCGACAGAAGGTCCTCCTGAAGAGGCAGACGAATCAAGGGATCGACTGACATGCTGAGTAGCTCGGGATACCAGTATCTTCGTGCCCAGTCCGGAGCCACAAGGATAATTTGGGCCCGGTCTTGCCTGATCTTCTTCAGCACTCTGGGTAGAAGTGGTATAGGCGAAAAGGCGTACAACAGACCTCAGCTCCACTCGCGTCGAAAAACGTCGCCAAGCGAGTGCAGCCATGGAAATTCCAACACGCAGAACTGATGACATTGCATGTTCTCTTCGGTGGCGAATAGATCTAACCAAGGCTCTCCCCACTGCTGAAAGAGACCTTGCGCCACGTCCAATTTCAGACGCCATTCGTGATCCATCATGCACCGGCAGCTGAGTTCGTCCGCTCTGGTGTTCAGGGAACCTGCCAGGTGTTGAACCACCTGGGAGACGCCCTGGTGTTCCAGCCATGTCCAGAGGCACAGAGCCTCCTGACAAAGGGTTCACGACCCCACTCCGCCATGTTTGTTGCAGTACTGCATGGCGGTGTTGTTGTCCGTGAACACCTGCACTACACTTCCCCGGACAGAGGGAAGGAATGCCTTCAGTGCAAGTCGGATCGCCCGCAGCTTCAGAAGGTTGATCTGAAGCCGGGACTCCGCCGGAGACCAGACGCCTCTGATCTCCGCCTCTCCCATGTGGCCCCCCATCCCAGGAGGGACGTGTCCGTCACCACTACGTGCTCCGGTTGGGGTAGGGAGAGGGATCTGCCGCTGACCCAATCGCGGTTCGAGAGCCACCACTGCAACTGACTCGCAGTGCCTCCGAGATCAGGAAGCGGTCCGACAGGTTGCCCTGATGCTGTGCCCACTGAAACTTCAGGTCCCATTGCAGAGCCCGCATCCGCCATCTGGCATGATGCACCAGAAGGATGAAGGAGGCCATCAGCCCCAGGAGCCGCAGCGTCACTCTGACTGAAACTCGGGATAAAGGCTGAAAGATCGGCATCAGAGCCTGAATATCCCAAAGTCGCTGTTCGGGGGGATAAACCCGAAAATGCGCCGAGTCCAGAACCGCTCCGAAGAAAAGGAGCTTCTGAGAGGGGCACAGGTGTGACTTCGGCACATTGATGGAGAACCCCAGCGAGTGCAGGAGGTCGGCCGTAGTCTGGAGGTGGGAGACGACTGTTTGGGGCGAGCCCGCCTTCAACAACCAATCATCGAGATAGGGGTAAGACTGAAACCCCAGATCTGCACAGATGAGCTGCGACCACTGCCATCACTTTCGTGAACACCCGAGGGGGGTTGGTAAGGCCGAAGAGGAGCACGATAAACTGAAAGTGCTCATGGCCTACCGTGAATCGAAGGTAGCGCCGGTGGGCCGGCAGGAAGGGGATGTGGAAATATGCATCTTGCAAGTCAAACGCTACCATCCAGTCCCCAGGGTAGCTAGGACCTGAGCCAAAGTCAGCATCTTGAACTTCTCCTTCCGGAGGAAGCCGTTGGTGCTCTGGAGTTCCAAGATAGGGCGTAGGCCTCCTTTGCCCTTCTTGGGTACTAGAAAGTAGTGGGAATAGCAATCATGTCTTACTTCTGGCCCAGGAACGTGCTTGATGGCCCCCTTGGCTAAGAGGGCAAGAACTTCCTCCTGCAGAAGTTGCAAGTGATCCCCCGACATGCGGTGGTACTGCGGTGGCATGGCTGGAGGGGTCGCCTCGAAGGGGAGGGAGTAGCCCCTTCGGACGATTTGCGGCACCCACCTGTGCGATGTGATGGAGTGCCAGTGGAGGAGGTGATGGCGAACCCTGCCCCCCACTGCCGTTGAATGGGCCTGAAATGCCGGACTAGGAAGGCTTAGAGGCAGATGCTGTGGGGGCAGATATTGACTGACCCTGCCATTGTCCCCTGGTACCGCCACGGCGGTAACCACGTCAGCGACCGCGTTGAGACTGGTTCTGCAACCTGTGGCTGGCAGGACGTGTGGGGGCGTCCCTTCCTTGGCCACAAAAGGGGCAAAAAGCGGATGTTTGCTGGCGCTGGCCCAGGCCCAAGGACTTGGCCGTAGGCCCTGGAGTCCTTAAATCACTCTAGCGCATTATCCGCCTTGTCACCAAAGAGGCGACGACCTTTGAAGGGCATGTCTATGAGTGAGGCCTGGACATCCCCCGAAAAGTTGGTGGACCTCAGCCAGGCGTGGTGGCAAAACGCCACCATCGTTGCAATCGCTCTACCCAGCGAGTCCATTGTGTCAAGTCCACATCTAATTGAGTGCAGTGCTGCATCCCGCCCTTCCGCCAGGGCTTGGGCGAGCTTTGCCCGGGCCTCCTCCGGACACTGTGGCAGCACATCCGCAACCGTATCCCAAAGAGAGTGGGTGTAATGGCCCAAAAGGCAGGCAGTGTTGACCGCAGCGCCAAACTCAGAGAGGAGAATAGTTTCTTCCCAAACTGATCATTCCTTTTGGATTCCCGAGCCGTAGGAGCAGTCGGGAATGCGGTCTGGGACATAGAGGCCTGAATCACCAGGCTCTCAGGGGTGGGGTGAACGGACAGAAAGCAGGGGTCGCCCGGAGCCGGGCGGTGGCGTCGGGCCACGTTCCAATCCACAGGGAAGCCTTTAGAAGGCTTGGACCAGGTGCCCATCAGAACGTCAGTGAGGGCTTCATTAAACGGCAGTAGAGGCTCCGAGGAGCTTGCCTGCGGTTTGAGCACCTCAGTGAGGAGGTTAGCCCTCACGGCTGCGACAGGGAGCTCAAGAGCCAAGGCCTTGGCCGCCCTGTTCAACACCATGCTATAAGTAGCCCCCTCCTCCGAAGCCACGGAGGGAGGAGAGATGAATCCAGTATCAGGCGAAGTGTCTAGACCACTGGCCTCCCCCAGCTCATCTGCCCAGTCCTGGCGTAACTGGCACTGCTGTGCCAGAGGGTCCTCAGACCCCTCCCAGTCCTCCTCGCCATCCATCTCCTGGAAACCAGGCAAAAATGATGGAGCTGGGTCGTAGGTGAATTGGTCGGAGACGGCGGCGCTGCTCTGGCGTCGCACCCGGACCGGGGCTGAAACCGAGGCCGTGGCCGGCTGACCTCGGGGTCGGCGCCAGCAGAGGAGTCGTGAGGTCGAATGGCGACGACCCGGATCCAGGTCTGGATCCTGCGGGGCACTGCGGTGTCGGGACCGGAGTCGACGATGGCGCTGGGGCCGAAGCACCAGACAGCGCCTGAGCCGCCGCCCCGCAAGGGCTCCCAGTCAGACCCATAGGGCCCGAAGGCGCCTCAACAGGTGCAGACAGAGGGAAGTGAGTCCTCATGGCCACAAGGTAGTCACGTATCTCCTCCGGCGTCGCGTGCAGCCCAGGGAGCAGGTGTGGAGCTGGACGCGGTGCCTGCGGCGCGGCTGAGCCACGCGGGCGGTGTCGCCCGAACCCCCGGCCGCTTTGCGCGAGCATCGGGGGGAGTTGGAAGAGTGATGACGCCTCTTCGACTTCTTTTTCGAATGCCTCGACTTAGCGGAGGACTTGGAGCCCAACGAGCTGCGATGACTGAGGGTCCGCGACCGGTCCCTCGACTTCCTCTTCGACCGGGACCTCGAGCGGCACGGAGCCGACTGCCGGAGCTCGAGCAGCTTACGGGACCGCTCACGTCTAGCCTTCAAGGTCAGGGACCGGCAGTCGAGGCACGACTTGTCATCGTGGTCAGCCCGAGGCAGTAAAGGCACCGATGGGGGGGGGGGGTGGTCGGTCACCGACATCACGTGGTGACAGGGGTCGCAAGGCTTAAAATCAGGCATCCCTAACGGCACCGCGAGTCGAAATCGACTCGAAAAGTGATCAAAAGAGATCAAAAAAGTTAGTAAAAAAATGACTAGAGTACTGCTCTTCCCGGATCTGCGCTTGCTGGTGCGGAAAAAAGAAGAACTGACGTCAGCGCGCGAGGGCGGCGTCTAAGTACTCCGACGACGTCATCCCGGCAATCACAACGCCGACGACGGACGTGGAGCCGCAGACGACGCCTACCGACGCGCAAGGGTACTGCTGACTAAAACTTTCCGGATCCAGTCTGACGCCTGGGTATATTCTAAGGTAAGGAATCTAACACTAACGTGTTTCTTTCAGATCTCCTATATAGATTCCTTTGGGGCGCTGAAATGAATGCAAGCTAATAAAGCTCAGGGCCCAGATTGCATCCCCTCTGACCTTTCTGCCTCAGAGCCAGCCATTTTGGCAGCATATTTTAACCTCATAATGAGGGCGATTTTAAGAGGAGGCTCAATACCGGAGTCTTAACATAGTGCAGAGATCAATCTGATCTACAAGAAAGGCCGGCGGGATGAACCCGGGAACTTTAGACCTATTAGCTTAATTGACAGGCTCCAAAAGATCTTTTGGTGACAGGTCCTGGGAAATGTATCAGATTGGGCACAGACAAATATGATATTTGCAAATTTGCAATTGGACCTTCGCCCTAAAGTTAGTATCCTAGGTCAAATTTTTAGGTTAAATTTGTGCATTCATGCTCAAGATTCCTATGTGTTTGGCCTCAGCGCTTGGCTGACGCTCGAACTGTTATCAAAGATTTGCGAGTCATTATAGGGACATACGCAGTTGGCAAGTTACATTCTGACCGTGGTCCGAAGTTTAGCTCTCGGGCTTACAAGGAGCCAATGGAAAGTATGGACGTAGCATTGCTGTTCGTACCATCCTGAGGGAAATTCGGTTGTGGAGAGGAAAAATTGGGACTTAAAGCATTCTTTAACAGCTAGGTTATTAGGCAAGGGCGGGTACTTGGGTCAATCACTTATATGGGGTACAGAGAGCCCTCAACAAGCAGCCAAGAGGTTCTCTAACGGTGTCAGTCCTTACGAGGTCCTATTTGGGACGAGAATGTGGGTACCTGATCTCGATTGTGAAGGCGCAGTGGCAAATGAGAAACCATTTGATATCCATGATTGTTTGGCTGTTTTACAGGATCTAAATGAATCCAGGACACAACAAAGTAAAGTCCACAAGAAACAGACCACCACTGGGGAAGTAAAGGCAGTCAAGGCAAGACCTGTCTGGATCCCAAAAGTCGGGGATCTGGTCAGAGAGAAAATAGCTGACAAAAAAAGAATTTGGACCATCATACAGAAAGCCTGTACCTCTCCTAGAAATTCAAGGAACAAGAACTATACTTTTGGTGCCTCTTGCTGGGAAAAAGGAGAAAAGATTTGTCTCAATCGACTCATCAAACCACACTATGTGGCCAATACTAAGCAGTAGGCTTCATGGATTCCACAGTAGCAGACGCCCTTCTCTCGCTACAATCCAAGAAGTTTAAACAGAGAGACTCATTATGTTTGAAGAGCCTCCTGTACGGAACGAAGGACTATGCAACAATGCTATGGAACTCGTTTCCCTTGAACCCAAAGTTCGACTTCAAATTCAAAATAACAACCAAGTTGCAATTTGACCTAATACAGACGTCTACGCCAACATGCCTCGACGAGAACAAAATGCGATTTCAACAAATCCTGATGCAATTCCAACAATTGATCGAACAGCTTCTGGCTACTTCATGGACTTTGATACGTTTTCTTTGGATCCAAGTGAACCAGAAACGACGCCAGCCCAACAAACACGCAAGCAACAACTCAAGAACTTTCTGCACTTTCTCAAAAAGACTTACCTTGTATCGCCTTGGGTAGAACTCTGGGTAATTACTGGGTTACTGTTCTTTATTTTCTGGCTAGGCTTAGTTATAACTTTTAGCATGCTTATTAATGGATGATACCTTTAACAAAGTTCTACAGCCCAAAAAGTTAATTTGATTCTGAAGCCACATCAATCTTCACACCGTGAACAAAGACTTGTCATCATTGAACATTTCACCAGTTCCTATACCAGACGGCATAGTTTGGGACAAGGTTGATTTCGATATATTCGGCCCGACCAAACTTTAAAAAATGTCTCATGTATTTAAAATTTCATTAAGTGATATCATTACATCAAGTTTATTTTCGGATGATTAGGTCTATGAAACTGTTAATAACATGTTGTCTGATTTAGAGAAAACTGCTGCATTTCCGAACACTGAATTGTAGAAGGTACTTCAGACTATGACACTTTATACTGTTACCAACATTATCGTCATCATTTCCTGCACAAATCAATTTCACCTAGAAATGTTTTTGAGTTCCATCAGTGGGAGCATTGCCCTACACCATCAAAAAGTAGTTCACAAACATTTGCATAGAAATTTTCATATTTTTCAGGGTTTAACAATTCTGACCCGAGGTAAATTTATTATAAAGTTACACCGACAATGGCACTGAAAATTACACCAAACAGATTTACTCTGCTTCCTGTTTTGCCCAATTGTCTGAACAGGGTTTTGACCTATGGAAGGACACAATAGACGTAAAATCAGTCTAGGGTTCTATGGACTGGCAAGTCCAGGTGACAGAAGTGATATTTAAAGCATGCCTCATTCCACAGCAGATGATATTTCTAAATGACTCTGTGCAACAGACATCCTGTCTTGGACTAGCCAAGAACAAGGACCGGAACACACTGCAGTTTCCAACACCATCACAGATGGAGGGGTGGCAAAATTAAACTTCACAGGAAGGGGCAACAGTAGATGACATTTTACAGTACAATACATCAGACCCTAATTGGAAAGAATAGTTGGTTTGGCCCTTAGACACAAACAGATATCAGAAAAGATTCTTGGGTATCACCGAAGGGTTCACTAACCATAGGCCAGACCCACGCTATGTACAAAGAGAACACCCAGGGGTAGTAACATCCTATAGTGTTGGAAAGTTGTGCCTTGATTGGCTAGAGACCTCAACACTCACAGAAGTGAAACAGCACTTATCCTTCCTCACACAAGACATGGATCTTAGGGATTATCAGGTCCCAGGAAACCCTGTCATAAATGTTTCATATATGCTGGCATTTATGCTGCCTATGATGAAATCTGGAAAATATCCCAATAAGAGGCAGCCGAGAATACGGAAAATAGACTGTATTAACTTAGAAAAGGTGTTAGCTGTAGTGGATAATGGCTTAACAACTTTGACCTCCAGGAAATATTCTTTAGGCAACAGTGTATCTTCTGCTATAGTCATACTGGAACAAGATTTAGCCATATTATAACACGGGCAATCTCAATTACGTTGTATTATGTTATTAAGCTGGACGCTGCAATCTTTGTGTGCAGGCTATGTGCCTTGGCGTTTATCAACAGTACGTCTCTGTTTGCTGAATATAATCTAACAGATAAACAGGTAGAAATGGCACAAAGGGGAGCTAAATATACAATGCAGGGTATTGAAAAACTGGATAGACTACCATTTACAGTAGCTGAGTCACCATCAACGGAATGGCCAGTCCATGGTCACATTACTCTACCGGTCACTACTTTTCAGTTTCAATATTGCCTTGAGCAAAGGCAGGCAGGCAAATATGAAAAAAATGGGTAAGGAATACATTAAGGACTCCTGAGAATTTTACCATACAGATTTCGATGCCGGAGTAGGGATCGAGAAGTGTTTCTAAGTGGCACAAACTGCAAGAACGCTTTAGGCGGTTCTTTTATGTGCCAGGACATTTCATTGCACGGAGCATGTAATAGTTCGGTACCAAATTTGTCCTGCCACATGAAAGGGACTCCAGGGGCCATGATTACAACGGTATTCAAGCTGCTCTCGAATCGTAGTTACTTGATGCTGAACAATCAAGGTTGCTGTGGGATGCTTCCGGGCATTGCCTATCTGGTCACTGTGAACTCCAGGGTTACTTGCTATATGCAAGTATTGTTTCCCCCAATGAATACAGTCAGGGAGGCGCCGTTATGGCCTTCGTTGAATGTTTCCTTTATACAATTTGATACTTTGAGCAGACTGAAAGCCATGCTTTTACAGCAAATGTACCCTTAACCTCCGCTCGAGAGACTTTGATCTTCAAATCACAAGGACCTCGACTGAGATACAGGCGCTAATACGTACAAACTGCCCCTTTCATTTTGCAGAAATGGAGTGTTGTATCTTTAATATGTCTGATACGAGTGTTATTGGACATCTATTTAAGACCACAGGGTCAGGATTTCTAGCACCTTTCAGACAATCCCAGGAGTTATTCCCAATTTTATACACCCTCTATTGGGAAGCATTTTTGGAGGTCTTCCGCTGATCCTGCTCTCTAAAGCAGGAACCCTGATTGTCATTTTTCTGTTACGCAACGGATGGCCCAATCACCAAAGAGATGGCAAAAGCGGTCCTGGAGCGGAAATACCGTGAGCGCATGGTACAACATCTGGGCACACCTCGCCTACGGAAACTGAGCGCCTCTTGGTTCCTATCGTTTAGACCAGTCTGGATGGACTGCATCTTACCTGTTCTTCGATGCCTGTTTTCCGGAGAAGAATGCATTTTGGATCTCTGTCTGACACTTGCATCGGACACGCCTACGGACTTGAATACCAGGCTGCAACCAGTGAGGTCCCATGCGTGCCTTTTGCTACAACTGGGTTGAGAATCAGCTCCTCCACTTGCACTCAGGTCTTGACTACAGCACCAGATGCCTCTGCACCAGCTATTGGCAGTACTGAATATCATCTGTGCTCTATTGACATACTCTGCGAGGTGTTACAAGGACCGTCGTCTAAAGCTGCCAGCAACGACAAAGTTGCGTCTCCCAGCCAGGACACTTAATCTATAATTGACTCATCGTGTTCTGGGAAAGAATTCAGATTTTTCTTTTGCTTTTAAAACTCAACTAAATTTGGAACACTTCCTAAAATTGAAACTATCACTAAGAAAAGCATGGCCTTCTGACGCTTATAGTGGTTTGACTTGTATAAACAAACTCATGTAGGACTTTGGCTTAAAGTAACAATTCAAAAATAAATTTTCAGGAAAAAGTCCCCCCCCCCCCCTAGACTATTTTAAAACTATTTTAATGTGTTCAAATGTTTTTACAAGGCTCACTGATAGTTTTATGCGCTGCTACCTTGTAAAGAAAGTAGTTCGCTAGCATTTTATCATTGCTGACTATTCGGAATGGGAGTGGGTGTTATGTTTCATATAGGTACCCTAATATAGGCCTGGGTAATATCATATACCTTCACATACATTACCTCCCCTACACTACACAGTCACAAGCCTTTTAGGATTGAACCTTTACCAATTTCTAGGCCTGGGCGCAGAAGGAGGGTTTTCCCTGAACAATAGCGTTCTATAACTTCATCAATAGACTCACACAGTATGAATGAATATTCACAAGGGTCTTGGAAACCAGGCAGCGGCTACACACCACCTGCATAATATCTACGTACAATGTTCATCCCATACGTCATACTCAAATCCAACAATGGCTAATACAAGTAACAAGGGACAAAGGAACCCTAGATACTTCAGTGTACAAATACAGCACATCTTACTAGTGTTAGCGAGAGGGAACCGAGACTTCCAGGCCGGCACACTGACCAGAGACGCTGAGGCTCCTGCATGCAGAAGCTCCAGCTGACAGTGGTCTGACACATCCTTCGCGGGGTATCCAACTCGAGACCAGGATGGGGTCCCACACTCTCTCACTTCAGGTAATGGGGTTAGACTAAACCTATGTAAATGTATTTGAGCTTATATAGCGCACAGCTACCCACAAAGGGTTTCCCGGCGCTTGCTTAGGGAACCCGTCCTGGTATTCCCCTGTGAGATAACCCCGGCAGGGTATCCACAAGGTGAAAGCCAGGCATCCCGCCGCGAGGGGCCGTTGTGGAGATTAAGCAAGCTATTGCCCAGAGTCGCAGAGTGTGAACCCGTGAGTCGAGAAGGCACCGGAGCGAGAATTATCAAGTCCGTGGAATTTTTGAGCCCAAGACCCGCCGAGGCGGGGAATTGAACCCTGGTCCAGGGCCGATCTCAGCTTCCGGGTCTGCCGCCTCTAACCCCTGAGCCACACTTCTCCACACGAGGGCTTCTTGAGAGGGATTCTTGGCTTCACACCTACTCACATGTTAGGTACACTTAGATACATCTATACAGGCATCGTAGGAGTATGCACTTTCTGTTACCATGCATTTTATATTCATGTATGTATTCATGATCATTGCAAAATGGTAGCGCAGTACTATCCTTTTATATTCACTGTACTGCTGAACATATATATCTGCTACTGTCTAATGGTTGTCGCAGCACATCTATTTTACACTAGAAGAACAACTGAGCAATAAATTCTTATTGTAACATACCTAACTGTTTCTTCTGTGTAAACTCTTAGAGAGACAGAATAAATGAGCACGAGCGACTGAGCGAAAGGAAGTACTTTGTTTCCACGATTCTGAGGGATCAGGGTTGTCATGTTCTAAGGTTGCCAGAAACTATTCTGTCCCCGATAAGAGGAGATTCTAGTAGCACTGCGAGCTAGCTAATGCAAACAGGTTAACATACTCGGTGAGGGTGCTCAGAGTTAGTCTGCCAAAAATCCTGCTGTTATGTTAGCCAAACGCGCCGTTCCTATATGGGCAATATAGGGACTACACAACATGGCGCCACCAACAGTCGCTGGGTACTTATTTAACAGTAGAATCTGAGTAGTTCAGTCGTGCTAATTCTCAGTTACCCCTACTCACAAAACACCAGACAAGTCTGGAGTAGGTGGGCACACAATTCCACCACAGCTGAGTAGGCTAAATATCCTATTTATTGGCTGTTGGTTATTCAAGCTTGAAGGACACAGTGTTCCTAACATGTTTGCAATAAAACCTTATCTTAGTTCCCTTGAACAAACTTCTTTATTATAAAAATGACTAGGGGCAAAGATAACCCGGTGGTGAATCGTTGCCTCTCAACAGGAGAAGAAGATGAAGACGGAATTCAAAATGCAACTAAATTCAGACACACAATCACTCTGAAACTGTTAGAAATTGGTTTATCGTCTAGGGGTGGCTTAGTAGCTTAAGTGATTGAGGCACACAAATCAAACAAAACCGAGGTATTTTATTTGAGGGTTATATTCCCAGCAGCACATGCAAAAACACAGAAATTTCAATTTTACACAGAGGGAGATGAACCATTGGAATATGGCCCGTTCAAGGACAGAGATTCCACTCACGTACCAGGAACACCAATACTGGTTTAAAGGCGCCCTACCCCACTTAAGAGGAAGAGTAAGGCTTGGTCTGTTAGGAAGACGAGAAGCAACCTGAATTAAATCAAGAACACTTTGTTGTGGAATCTAACCGCTCGCTAACATAAGAGTGGGAGAGGATTTTCAGAACACACCTACTACAAGAGAGAGAAAGAGTGTAAAAGAAAACACCTCTACAATGCCGAATAAAAGCATTGCAAAAAACAGTACTGCGATAGATGGTAGAAACCACTCCCAGACGGAGAAACCCTCTGCAGAGAGAAAATCACCCTACGGGAGGGACTACGTAACGCAGGAGCCCCTAATAAGGGAGTGCAAATGTATATAGCAACAGCCAGTTCAAGGTTGATCTAGAGATCTAAAGCAGACATACACTCCTTATGGACATACTTATAACATAATACCTTTATGTACACAATCAATATACCTATATAGAAATATACCCTCCTACATATTAGACCATAAGGATACCAGAAGTATCATCATCCCATCAGGAAACAAACCCTCAGTCTCTCTCGACAGGCTAGGAAACTAAACAGTGTAGGAACAAGAAACCCTCAAATAAAAGAGTTATCCATTGAAAGGTAGATACAACTACCAACAATATTATATTGGTAATATGCCAAGAATGGAACGCAACAAAGTGAAAACTATAAATATATAGATATTATCAACAAGCTGGATAACCAGCAATCATAACACCATGTAAGAGTAGTGAAGGAGTGTCAGGAACATCACACATTCCAGAACAACCATGACAATTGTGTATAAGAGGACCTCACCACCTGACAAATCTAACAAGAGGCGGATATCCAAAAAGAATAAAAAGAAAAAACTGCATCTGTAAAAACTTCTTCCATAAAGAGGGGAAGAGGACCATCAGCAAGGTCTATTTGGCTGCAGTTGAAATAAAGGCCAATACACGAAAGGTTCAATCAGGTCCAATGATTGAATCAATCAATCAATGATTTCACGTAGCCAAACCAGACTAACATTTTCGATGAGAGATAAAGCATGACCATCATAAAGGGAGAAATCCCTATGAAAAGGAAAGGTGAATGGCAGTAATAGTGCCACCACAAGGATTGAAGCCAGAAAGTAATGTCCTAACCTGAAACATGATGTGCTCTTTACTAAAAAAGGGAATGCCAACCTAATCCTCTGAAGGAAGAAAAGGAAGAAGAAAATAATTCAGCCAATCAGACGAAATTCACTGTTAAGGTAGAAAATGTTTGACATACCTTTGAGGGACCAAATCCCGATCATACCATATAAGAAGGGAAAATAATCTCCAGGGAAAGGATAGTAAGAGGAACTACACTTCCTTTCTCAGAAGACAGGAACTATAACGTTAAAGTAACAAATTCCAGAAGGAAATATTAGATGAAATTTAGTCACCAAACCATCAACAAGGAGGAATAAGATGGCGACATCCAAGAACAACCAGACAGTAAGAAAATGCTCCAGTTGCAACCAGAATTTGTAAATTACCAATGTTTATAGAGAGCAAGAAATATAAAGCATTGCAGATACGAGAAGAAATACATCCTCTCAAAGATGAGGAAGAGAAAAGGTGACAAAGACAGTGGCATCAGAGCAAGGACATCTTGAGGCGAGCTCCGAAACATTGCATTAGTCAGACCTTCACAACTCATAGACTAACAAGGAACTAGAAAGAGACTGGTCAGAAAATCTTGCTGCCAAAACAAAGAAAAAACAATCTGCCATATAAAGACCAGTTCTAAGCTAAATCCTGTCCAGCCACGTATTCGGTCACCCTCTCCTATACTTCCTATGTAGAAAGAAGATAGCGATAAGGGTAAGAACACTGCATAGCTAGAAAAATAACCTACATGAAGGCTGCAGGAGAAAGAGAAATTAATATTTCAGTGGTGCATAGTGTGACCACTAAAACTCTATGTTCCTACAAGGGAACTTAAGTAAACAGAGGAAAACCCCTAAGTGCCCACAATGCATACCAAGGAAGATCGCTGAAGGACAGGGAACAAGGCCTCAGTGCATCTGCACAACTCAGACAAGGTAGTCATAATAGAAAAAGTACTCCGCTAGAAACTCAGTCCCAGCACCAACCCAGTTAGTACGGGTGTATATAAAGTTACAAAATTACATATGTTCCAAACTTAAAACTGTCACTGACAGAGTAAACTGAACAAAAGTACCTACAGCAAGCAGGAATACCTCACAGGGTAAAATCCTATAAAGAAAGTTTGAAAAGAAAAGCCAATGGGTGGCACCCCATGAATGGCTCATACTGGAGTGGAAGATTTCCACAATAAACTAATGCAAAAAAACAGGAAACAGCCAGTAGGTTTAAGACTCTGTTGCACCCTGACTATCTCTAAATCGCTGCAGAGTCAGCATGTGCGTCAAAAAAGAACAAGTTACTCACCTTCGGTAACGCTTTTTCTGGTGAATACAGTATCAGTCTGTGGATTCCTCACCTTTTGAATTATCCCACTGCGCAGCATTCCACTGAAACCTTTCTCCAAAGCTCTCCCACGTCGATGAGGACGTCACAATGTATTGGCTCTACACCAGACTCTGCGTGACATCCTCAGAGACATAAGAGGACCTCGTTGGGGTGCTGATGTCAGTTCCACCCATTTTTTCCGTTCCCTCGAGACAAACAGGTGAATGTACAACATTTCCACAAGTATACATAGTATACAATACACAACAGAATAAGGAAATAACACTGTAGATATTTCCAAAACAAAATATACTCATAATTTAAGCAGAAAATATCATAGAAAACATATGTATGAACGATATAGACAAATTAATTTTTGGTATAAGCAGACAGGCAATGGGGAGGCTGTTGGGTCAGTGAGGGATCCACAGACAGATACTGTATCCACCACAAAAAGCGTTACCGAAGGTAAGTAATTTGTTCTTCTGATGGATATATCTACCTGTGGATTCCTCACCTTTTGAATAGAATACCCAAGCTGATCCACACTAAGAGGAGGGTGCCTACCGGCCTATACCAAAAAATCCTGGAACACAGAACGAGCAAAATAGCCGCCCGCTCCTCATCTCCAAACGCAAACTATAATGCTTTGCAAAAGTGTGGAGGAAGAGTCAAGTTGTTGCTTTGCAGATGCCAATCACAGGGACACCTCTCGCCAAAGCTGAAGAAGATGATTTAGCTGTGGTAAAATGAGCATATAAACCTTCAGGAGGTTCTTTCTTGGACATGGCAGAGCAAATCTTGATGCACAGGATTATCCACCTGGATAAAAATTCTTTTGTAGACAGCCTTACCCTTCATCTTGCCCACATATCAGATGAAAAGCTTGTCATCCCATCTGAACTCTCTGGTTCTATCCAAGTAGAAGCTATCTTGGAATCCAAACGATGAAGTCTCTGCTCCTCCGTAGATGGATGTGGGGGAGAGTAGAAAGTAGGCATGGTAATGGACTACCCCAAGTGAAACGGAGTAACCAACTTAGGCAGGAAAGCAGGTCTGGTCCTAAGAACCATCTTATCCGCAATAAAAGATGCAAAAGGAGGCTTGGAGCTGAGGGCCTGCAATTCACTCACCCTTCTAGCAGTTGTAATTGCAACTAAAAATATAGTTTTGAATGTGCGAAATCCTAATGGGCAACTATTTAAAGGTTCATAAGGGGAAACCATCAGAAATGTAAGAACACAATTAAGATCCTACTGAAGCATAATAATGGGAGGAAACCTATTAGTGAGACCCTTAATAAATCTCATAACTATAGGGGATTTAAAAAGTGAAGGCTGATCTGGCAAACAAAGAAAAGCCCAATGTCTTGCTTGAGGGAAATGGCTATGGAGTAAGAGTCAGGACTTCTTCACAGGCAGATAGGTAACCTTTAACAGTTGCAAAAACACAACCTTTTTGCGCCAGGGATAGCATAAAATGTAAATCAGCAGATAAATGGGCTTTCAAGGGGTAAACTGACTTCTCTCCACACCGTTTCACAAATTTCGCCCACCTGTCAGCATAGATGTAGTGTCTTCTGGCTGATAAAATAACATCCATCACACCAGGAGGGTGTGATGGATGTTATCACTACGGTTGCCCCATTCAATCTACACGCATGAAGGTGCAGGCTTTGGAGGTGTAGAACCTTCCCCTGGAATTGCGAGAGGACGACCGACCTGAGAGGGAGGAGAGGGGCCAATTAGAGGTAAAGAAGGTCTGTGTACTACACCTTTCGTGGCCAATCCTGGGCTATTAACCAGTTTACCGCGGCGAATATTTTGCTGCAGTGCGGGCGTTCGACGGAGTGGGCAGGGCTGCGTCGGCCGTTGGTTGTGTGCTGCACCAGGGAGGTAGTGCTCGCGCCAGCCAACGGCCGACGACAGCACAGAAAGGGTTAAAATGACATGGGCTGGTCTTCGCGCATCTTCCTCAGAACGAGAGGAATCAAGGGTATGATGGAAACGCGTAAAGAAGCTGCGAGACCCATTTTAACTGAAACCCGACCCCCAACGCTCCCAGCATCGGCTACTGGAAACTGCAGAAAAACAGGCATGGACATTTGCCCACCACATTCCGTGCACAACTTGAAACCTGACTTCCTTAGAGCAGACATCTCCACCAGCCGCAAAGTTGCAGCAAGAGATAACGAAGAAATCTCCCAGAAATGACAGTTGGATGCCGACGGTGGGGAAAACAGGGAAAGGACGTCTGCACGCCAACGAGGTCCTCTCATGGCTCCGATGACGTCACATGGAGTTGCGTGCTGAGCTAATACATTGTGACATCTTCGTCGACGTGGAAGAGCTATGGAGAAACGTTTCTATGGAATGCTGCGCATAGGGATAATACAAAAGGTGTGGAATCCACAGGCAGATGTATCCATCAAAAAGGAATGCAACATCAAAAGGCATATCAAACAAAGTGGCTTGAATGAATCTGAAAACCCAGATGAGCGCAACCAAGCACGATGAGGGTGTGCTACTGTAGAGGCTGTAGCCCGACCTACCGAATCAGTAGTGTCCATACAACAACGAATAATCAGTTTAGCTGCGTGTTGGCCGACCCCTACCAATGGGACAAGAACATTCGGTCTCTCTTACAGAAGGGAGGGCAGCAGACGCTCTAACGATTCCCATAAAGCTTGGAAGAAGCATCCAAGGACATGAGATACTGAGAAAAAGCAGTGCTGAACCAGAGGAGGCAAAAATATGCCTGCCACAGCCATCCAATTTCCTGGAATTCCTTTCTGGGGAGACACCAGGCAACATATAAATATTTTGGACGGCCAAGGCAGCCTGCACCACAAACATATGATGAATCTGATGCCTAGGGAGACACTTTGGATCTCCAGGGGTTTGCCGATATCTGTGAAAAACAGAACGATCCACAGGGTCTCCCATTTCAGGCTTAGCCCAGACCCCCAACAGAATATCATAAAGAGCCTCACTAAAAGGAAGGACCGACTGCTTCTTTTTTATGTTCAAAATATTTTATTGAGATTTTTATCATAAGTAACAATAAACAAGACATACAGAAAAATATAATAAATTCATGGTTCCAGGTGTAAGTACAAGTAATGCTATGAGACAACTAAAAGAAAGGGGAGGGAGGGGATGGGAAGGAAACATATAATATCAGATAAATAATAGGCAATAAATTGAGCTACTATATACAATAACCAAATATGAACTAAACTCATAACATACGATACTTGAAATTAATTCGATAAATAAATATCGATAGGAGCCCAAAATAAATGATAAGAAGATGAGTTTTGACAGACCCCGGGTAAAGATAATTGTGCTCCTCCTCTCGCAAAAATAACCCAGGACCACCATGCATGAACTGATAACTTTGAAACATCTTTCCAACAACAGGTAATGGATTTTAACGCAGCTGAAATTAGGAAATTAAAGAGTTTACATTCAAGTGTATTTAAATCATGAGACAAGAGTATGGATTTGCAAATCAACAGATTATATGTTAAATCCTCTTGAATATGAAGAATCTTCTTAATAATCTCCCAAACATCTGTCCAGAATTTAGAAACTAAAGGACAAGTAAAAAGCATATGTTGTAGTGAACCAGAGTGTAAATTACAATGCCAACATGTATCAGATTGAAGTAATTTAGCTTTGAATAATCGCAAAGGTGTCCACATGCAATTAAATAGAATGGAAGAATTAGTTTGAAACAAAGAAACTGGTAACCAACCAGATATATTGTTAATCCAAATAGTTTCCCATAAATTAATGGATAGAGAAAGAGATAGTTCAATGTTCCAAAACTGTGCAATCACATTAATATTCGAACCTAAATTATTAGATCATTTTTTATATAAAATAGAAACACAATGAGGATTTGATGACACAGTTTGAATATAAGTGAATAAATCAGCATGAACAACAGAGGGAATGGTTTGTGAAAATGAGTCCAAGATAGAATTAATTAAACATTCATATTTACTAAAATCTGAATTCGCCAATTTGAATGTAGTTTGTAACATTTGAAATGATATGAACGTATTAGCATTATAAATATCCTTAAAATAAAAAATTCCTGCTTTAATCCATGAGGACCAAAAACTAATATGTCTATTTAATTTAAAAACAGTACTATACCATAGTGACAAATCACTAGTAATAGACATGGGGTGCTCAAAAATAGAATCGAGATCATTAAACATGAGTTTAGTGGATTTAATGATATGAGATTTATGAACATAGGAAGATTTAATTGACATGGTCAGTAAAGTGGGAAGTGGACAGGGATTTACAATGGATTTTTCAATAAGGAACCAAGTGGGAGGGTTATGTATAGAAGAGTGGTTAAGCCAAATAGCAGTTTGTTTCATAATAAAAGCTTTATGATAGAGAAGAAAATCTAGAATGCCGAAACCAGCATTACTTTTTAACATCTTCAATTTGTTATAATTAATGCGTTTAGCTTTTTTATTCCAAAGAAAGTTGGAGAGAAGTTTATCAATATCTTTATAAAATTTCAATGGGAATTGAATGGGGATCATAGTCAATGTGTAAAAGATTTTAGGGGCAATATTCATTTTAATGCATTCCATTCGTCCCCACCATGAAAGATGCAATGAAGACCATTTAGATGATTTATCCTTAATATAATTTAAAACAAAATCACTATTTAAAGTCATTGTTGATTTAATAGAAGAAGGAAAATAGGGTACCCAAATATTTCAACTTTTTCTTTTGCCAAATAATTTCACGCATGGGCACCATATCAGGAGTACAATATACATTTAAGGGAAAAAATTCAGTTTTATTGGAATTTAATTTATAACCGGAAACTAAAGAATATTTAGAAATTATGTCTAATAAGGAAGGAAACGAGGACATGGGATCACTGATAAACAAAAGCACATCATCTGCATATGCCAGTGTTTTAACCACTATATCTTTAACTTTAATCCCTTTAATAGAATCGCATTGTCGTATAGACGCAAGAAAGGGTTCAATACCCAATAAAAATAAAAGAGGAGAAAGGGGACATCCCTGACGTGTATCTCTGTAAAGGGAAAATTGAGTAGAGACTTGGCCATTAATAAATATTCTAGCCGTAGGGGCAGAATATAAGGCTGAAACCATATGGATATAATTATCACCAAAATTAAATGAACATAAGGTACAAAATAAAAATGTCAATGAAGCTTATCAAAGGCTTTTTCAGCATCTAACGCCATAACACCGGATGGAGTATGTAATGTTTGTGCTTGTTCAATGACATGTAATAACGTTCTTGTGTTATTAGCTGAATATCTATTTTTCATAAACCCTGAATGATCAGAATGTATGATAGAATCTAATATTGGGGATAAACGTGAAGCTAATATTTTTGCATATAATTTACAATCTTGATTTATTAAAGAAATGGGACGGTAATTAGAAACAAGGGTGGGGTCTTTATCTGGTTTAGGAAGAACAATTAAGGTTTCTGAAAAGGACCCAGACAAAGTTCCTGAAGAGCTAAAGAAAGTAAATAGTTGAAGTAAAAAGGGCGAGAGCTGGGATTGAAATTCTTTATAAAATTCACCTGGTAAGCCATCGGGACCTGGGGATTTATTTTGTTTGAATTATTTTATAGCAGATAAAATTTCATCTACTGTAATGGGTAAATCTAGTCCAAGTTTATCTGTTTGAGAAAGTTTGGGTAAGTCACAGAAAGAAAGGAAAGAGTCAACTATAGAATCATCGTTAAAATCAGGCTTATTATATAATGTAGAGTAAAATTTAAAAAATTCATTAACAATATCCACGTGTGAGATCGCAATTTTACCAATAGGATTACGAATGGAAGCTATCTGTGTTTTGTCTATTTTAATATGAAGATAATTAACTAAAAGCCTACCAGATTTATTTGCGTTGAAACTAAATTTAGCTTTCGCTCTGAAAAGTTGGACCCCAGCTCTTTTACTAAGAATAGTATTGAATTTGTAACATAGTTTTTGCAATATATCTCTATATTTCAAATCATTGGAGGTAATAAAAAGTCTTTCATATTTCGCTATTTGTTTCTGCAGCCGAACAATGTTAGCATTAAAAGTTTTATTTTCATGAGCCATAATAGAAATCGTGGCCTCTCTAATATAATCTTTAAACGCATCTCATTGATTAATCAAAGAAGTTGAGCCTTCAGGGTTCAGCTGAAAGTAATCTGATATAGCAGATAAAAGTCTTGGTCTATTCCGTTCATTGAGAGCAATGCTAGAATTCATTCTCCATCTAGATTGTTTAGGGAGTATTGTCTGGAGATTTAAAATACAGGAAATCATTGCATGGTCAGAGATATCAATATTTCCAATGACGGGGTTCTTGATAGATGCAATGAGTTGTCGTGAAGCTAAAATATAATCAATTCTAGAATGCGAATTGTGTGGATTAGAAAAGAAAGTAAAATCTTTGTCTGTAGGGAAATGGAGGCGCCAAATATTGACTAACTTTGTGGTTTGGAGAAATTGTTTAAAAGCAAAATAAACTATAGAGGTGTGAAATTTTGTGTGAGACAATCTATCCAATAAAGGGTCAGCTACTACATTAAAATCACCTGCAACAATCAAAGGAACATTTCCAATTTTAATAACCTCAGTAGTAAGAGTAGACCAAAACATAGGTTCATCTGCAGTAGGAGCTTAAACATTTATCAAAGAGGTAATAGTGTCATGAACTTTAACTTTTACAATTAAGTACCTCCCTTCAGCATCAGCAACGTTGCTCAATATCTGGCAATGAGACTTTTTTGCAATTAGTATTGCTACACCATTTTTTTTACCAATAGCAGGAGATGAAACTATACAGTCAACCCATTTCTTTTTCATATAATCCAATATTTTTATCATCAACATGAGTCTCTTGAAGAAAACAGAAATCAGCCTTGGAACGACCTAAATAATCTAAAATCTTAGTACGTTTAACTGGATGTCGCAAACCTTTCACATTTAATGAAATTACTTTAACATTAGCCATAGTGAAGGGTTAAAGAATAGAAAAAGAAGAAGAGGATGATAGAAAAAAGAAGAAATAGAAGAGTATAAGTAGCTCTAAGGATTATGAAAAGTGAAGAATAGGAGAAAACATAAAAGAAAAAACAAAACAGAGACAAAACAGTACACATAAATAAGAGCAGTGAAGCGCACACACGATCTACAAGCATGACCATAACCGTTGGAGCCCCAAGGTAAAAAGAATTTAGAAACCTGTCAGCAGACAATGAACAACAAGAATTCAAGAGTCAGGATGAGGATCATGAGTGTCCTTTGAACGTTGAAGTTGCTGATCAAGAAAATGGCGAAGATCTTCAGGTCTCTGAAAAGATTTGGAGAATGAGTCCTTCCAAATGCGCATCGTTGAAGGATCAAAGAGACCATAGTTATAACCAAGACTTCTTAGTTGAGGGCGAAGAGCAGCGAATTCCTTATGTATTGCAACAGTGTCTTTTGCAACATCTTGATAAATAAAGATTTTGTGACCATTAACCATTAATGAAGGAATGTCTCTTGCTGCCTTGCTGATCATAACCAAATGATGATGACGAAATACCTTAAATATCATTTGTCTAGGTTTGGTATGTTGTGGGTCACCATGTGAAGGAATTCGATGGGCCTTGTCAATTTCGAATTTTTCAGGAAATTTGAGGTTTAAAAGGCCAGGAAGTAAGGACTCCAAATATAATCGACAATTATATCCCTAAACTTCTTATGGAAGATTAAAAATTCGCAGGTTATATTGCCTATTTCGATTTTCCATATCCAGAAGGTGCAAGCTCAGCGGAGATATTTTCGCCACAAGTGGAACGAAGGCATCTACTTTGGTTTTATTATCTTGGATTTTGATTGAGTTATCTGAAATTTTCATTGATAAACAAGCCATTTCTTTACGCACATTTTTAATTTCTGTCGCAATAGTGTCAGTATTTGCCCTGAGTGCTTGAATTTCTTCTAAAATTAGAGATAGGGAAGGCTCTGAAGACTCCACCAATTTCGATTTTAAAGGAGGTGGTGAAACTTGTTGCTTTCTTTTATTGTGAGCTTTATTATCCATTTTATCAGAATAGTATTCAAAATTACGTAAATCTGGAAAATATCAGCCAGAGAATATGAAAATAAACAAAATAGCTCCAAAGTATTGGTGCAGCAGCTAAACTGTATTGTGGGAGTGGCTAGGCCCAAGCCAGGCCCTCTCCCAAAGCACACTCCGCCCCCTGACAGAGATTTCAGGCTGAAGCTGGAAGCACGACAGGGAGCAAGAACCAAGAGGCTAAGAAACCCACTTGCCGTGCAGAAAAGCGGCTGAAACTTCCTTGAGGATCAGGTGAGGGCTTCTAAAACACAGCGACCTCCTCAAAACAAAGCCACTGACAGTATTTCGTCGTTTTTGATGAAAAACGGGCTCAAACGCGATGGAGCTCTTCAGGCGGCCATCTTGGTTGCGCGCTTGCGCGTCTCTCCAGGACCGACTGCTTCTGATATAAAACTCCAAGTAATGGATCTGTTGTCAATTCCACATAAGGAAACAATACCTCCAGAATGGTAGAAAGCAGTCTGAGTATATCCGCTAGAGAAGAGCCCACTTCTGTACCCAAATTAGGAGGTGACAGAAGACCTGGGGCTGGGGAAGTCTCCAAACAACAGCTTCTCCTACATCAATCAACCAACTAGACTTTACAGGAGGTTGAACTCTATCAGAAATGGGCTGGAAAAAAACTCCATTACCCCCAAAATCATGTTCCTCTGCAGCAAAAGCAGGTGTAAGGATGGACGGCTCCACTGACGCCACATCCGGAGCTGCATCCAACACCATCCGGTGCTGAAGAAGCGACACCTCGGCTTCGGAATAAAAAAAAAAAATGGTGGAGCAGTGCAGTCATTGAAGTCATCAGGCCAGACCTGGATGCCGTTGCTAGAGTCAGAGGAGCAGACCCCGACACCGAAGGTGGTAACCCCAAAGGGCAGAGCACCAGAGTTGGAACAGATTTTAAATCTGGAAACCGGAGTAATGACAAGAGCAAAGACTCCAAGGGCAAACCGGCCGGCGTAGACAGTCAAGGTATCATGCACCTCACTCAAGAGCGCCCCCTGGGAAGGTGAAGGCCCAAAGAAACTATGGAGAGAGTTGTCATATTCTCTCATTTGGTCAAAATCACCGAGTCACCAGGGTAGGTTGGGAGGCGCTGGATAGACTCATGCACCAAACCTTGTGGCAGGTGGCATGTTGGTCGACCCCGTGACTTTGACCGCCTGCTTAGAGATTAACCCTTAGAGGACAAAGGAGAGTGATGTTCACAGGAACAGCTTCCGGATCGGACCCGTGGACGGTTCTTGGAGCACGAATAGGACCAAGGCTGATGTGATGTCTTCGAAGACTGCAACAACCGCACAGCAAGAAGCTTCATCCGATGTTCTTTGAGCACCTTCGGTCGTAGCCGTTGACATGAGTAGCACTCCTCAAAGTCATGGTGCTCTCCTAAGAACCACATAAAAATTGAATGGGGGTTCGTGGCTACATCTGTCATCCATAGTGTTTAAACGCCGAGGACACAGAAAAGGCACACTATATCTTTCAAAGAAATCGAGGTAGGCCCAAAAACGGCCAGGGGAACCACTGATCGGATCCACGTTGTAAGCACAGAAAAGAAGAAACTGACGTCAGTACATCGGAGGAGAGCTTATATGTACTCCATTGACATCACATTATGGAGGATGACGTCACTATGGAGTCGTTCGATGCCCACTACCAACGCGCAGAGGCACTGCTGTACAAAAATTTCCAGGTCCAGTCTGGCACCTGGGGAGAATTCTAAGCTAGGGCATCTGCAGGTAGATGTCTCTATCAGATGCTGAATTTCAAAAACAACGTTGCCCCCAGGACTGGTGCTGCGAAATACCCCGTTATTATTCACAGATTATACTCTACTTATGTAAAAGACCCCTAGAGGCCTCCAAGCAATAATAATAATAAATTCCTGATGTTTTGTGCTGACCGTGGTCAGGAGCTGACTATAAATAAGACCAAATATATGGTGTTTAATCCCTGTAAACTAACCAAACCAAGAATAACTGCTGATAACACACCTCTAGAGCAGGTTTTTTATTTTATTTATTTGGGGGTGACCCTGTCACATAATCTCAGTTGGAAGGCTGAACTAAGCAAAAGCGCACTGAAATTACAGTAGGAGACTGGGGCTATTCTATATGTCATCCACGGTTCACTCCCTAGACAGTAATACTTAAAGTTTATGCATGGGTTTTTTTCAACGCTAGACTTTAAAGCAAGATGGGCAAAAACTAAGAACTCTAATACTGTTTGCCCTGCTTGTGACAGTGCCTCCGAATCATTAGTCAACATTGTATTCTTTTGTGTGGCTTATAAATTCCCATGGAGAAAATGGATTTTTCCACTATGTCAATCATTAGGCATAAGGTCTCTTGGCCCAGCAATTAGGATATTAAAAATAGACACACAGGAGGTGATAGTTGTCAGTCTAGCACATTTTTTGCACGCTGCATGGATAATTCGCAATCAGCGGAAAGAGCGCCATTAGGGAACTCAACTGGGATCTATCCATATTAACTGGTATCCTAGAATAATTTTGTAGGAATTGTGCACTTAACTCCTTGGATGCTCATGACGAGGTCAGCTCGTCATGAGCGATGACGCTCTAGAATAATTTTGTAGGAATTGTGCACTTAACTCCTTGGATGCTCATGACGAGGTCAGCTCGTCATGAGCGATGGCGCTCCGGTGCTCATGACGAGCTGAGCTCGTCATGACCGCGCCCGTTCTGTGGAACGCTCGCACGCTGGGCTGATTCCTCTGCTGTGCTGAACGTTCCATTGGAACGGGCGCGGTCATGACGAGCTCACCTCGTCATGAGCACCGGAGTGCCGTGGCTCATGACGAGCTGACCTCGTCATGAGCATGGGGGCGCTGTACGCGCCACCCCGCCCCCCAGCACAGCTGAGAAATACCGCAAGCAGCGAAGGGGTTAAAATGCTGACCTAGTTACCATACGTAATTATTCTCCTCCTGGCATTTAGCATTTACATAGTGCAATCACAAATCAACAGGGATACTGCTATTTTTGTATTTTAAAATTCTTTTTTTCTATCCAGTACTGTATGGAATGCTTTTCTGTAGGAACCTAAGATATGAACTATCGTGTACAGCTGGCTTGTGACAATTGATTTTATCAGAACATTTTAAGCCGATCTCATGAGAATGAATTTAATTTTCCAGCATTGTATCCATGATATTTGTGTCTTTTTTTCTCTTTTTAAATATGTTTCATGAATTGCTAATCCAAAATAAACAATTACTACTACAGAAAGGCAGACCATTTCTGAGTACTAACTTGTTGGGGAAGATAGTGGTGTACGAAAGTTGTACTGACGGAGCCTACAGATCGCGGACATGGCAGGCAGAAATGAATGTGATAAGCAATACAATCTTAAGAGTTAAGAACTGCAAGGAACAAATATGCATGAGTATGAACGACGTGCACATGAGAAATGTGAAGTCCAAGTTATGATCCTATTGAGATACAATAAATGGCCTTTGGGGAAACGTGTGAAGCTTTTCAGAAAACTCATCAAAGCTAAAGGTGGGAAGGCTAGTCAGGCAAACATAAAAGGCAGACAGGACTGACATCTAGCCTTTGACTGTGCCCAACACAAAGCCTTGCTGGCCAAAGACAAAACAAAAAATAACTCATCTGGTAATTTAGCATGTAAGGGCTCAAACTAAAGAACACTGCACCAGGTCACAAACCTCTCTGTCTCCATAGTAGATGCATTTGATTAAGGGACACCTGGCTGCCAATATCATATCCACCACCTCAGACGGCAAGTTGGTGTAGGTTGTGGGAATTCGGGTGAGAAACTCTACCCTGTTACTGAGACAGGAGGTCCATCATATGCTCAGGCTCGAGATTGGAGTACCACACTCACATACGCATACTCAGGGCTATCAAGATGATCTGAGCTAAATCACTCCTGGTTTTCTTCAGGTCTTGACACAGGCCAGTCAGTGATTGGAGTGCACATAGTCATCCTTTGCTCCATCATAGAATTGATGCCTCTCTTAGGGACTTTCGGGGTGGAATCTCCAGCGTTCAGAAGTATTGGCACTGCACATTCTTGGGGGTGCCAAAAAGATCCAGCAAGGGCACGCCCACTTGTCAAAGATGCTTTGGCCACCCTTGGATGAAATCTCAATTTGTTCTCCTTCAGACGAAGTCTGCTCAGTTTATCCACTCTAGTATTCAGCAACCCTGCCACATGATTGGTCACCAGAAAATCCCTGCTAATTCAGCAACCTCCAAAGTTGTAGGGTCGACTGGCAGAGGGTTCAAGAAGTCACTCTGCCCTGCTTGTTGCAGTAAGACAGAGGTAGTGTTGTTTGTGAGAACCTGAACCAGCCTCCGTTTAATGGCCAATAGGAATGCTTTCAGGATTAGATAAATTGCTCAAAGCTCCAAAACATTGATGCAGAGCTTGCACTCTGTTGGAGACCACAGAGAGCCCTGATTTCTATCTTTCCCAAGTGCCCCCCCCAACCTAGAGACAATGCAACCATCAACTACTGAGAGTTCCGGATGGGTAGGAAGAGCAGCCTGTCACAAGTCAGTTTGATGCCCTCTTTTCACAACTGAAGATACCAGGCTGCCTCCTCCAATATATGCATGGTGTCAGACAGACTATGAGCTGATCCCAGCTAAACCAAAGGTTCCACTGTAGGTCCCCATGTGTAATTTGGCACCCAGAATGAAGAGCATGCACACGGCTAGGTACTCAAGAAGCCTCAGAATTATTTTCACCAAGACCCAGGAATGGGCCAGAATCAATTGGGTCAAATTCTAAATGTTCCATACAGAACATCCCATATGAAGAAAAGCTTTTGTTTGGGCCGCAGGTGGGACCAGTGCACTAGTGCAAAATCTCATTAATAATAGAAGGGCAACCATTGTTTGGAAATGGTCAGCAACAGTCTGCGGAAAAAAAGCCTTGAACAGACATGTACTGATGCATTTATACTCGATCTGCAAAGATCAGCTGTGCCCACCGCCGTCCCCTTGGGAACAGCTGAGTGGTTGAGGTGAGGCCGAAGAGTTGAATGACAAATTAGGAGTTTCACCTCCATGAAGAATGGGTAAAGTTTGTGGGACTTTAGGACAAGCATGTTCAAATATGCTTCCTGCAAGTCCAAGAACATAATCCAGTCTCCTGGGGAACCCCATTCCAGAGGATTAACGCACCTGAGTGTTGAAGCGCCGCCGTGGGAGAGGCAGAGAGCGAGTCTGCCAGTGGGATTGCCTGAGGGACCGCGACGCCAGTGGAACTAGGAGCAGAGTCCCCCCCGCCGCCGCATCTTGACATCAACGCGGAAGCAGAGCGGGGGGACTACAATACCCAGGAGCCTGAGCGGGGGCGCGCATCAGTGACGCGCTAGAAGGCGCCCGGAGGCGCTTAAAACAGCGGCGGCGCCGGAGCACCTCGGGAACCCCATTCCAGAGGATTAACGCACCTGAGTGTTGAAGCGCCGCCGTGGGAGAGGCAGAGAGCGAGTCTGCCAGTGGGATTGCCTGAGGGACCGCGACGCCAGTGGAACTAGGAGCAGAGTCCTCCCCGCCGCCGCATCTTGACATCAACGCGGAAGCAGAGCGGGGGGACTACAATACCCAGGAGCCTGAGTGGGGGCGCGCATCAGTGACGCGCTAGAAGGCGCCCGGAGGCGCTTAAAACAACAACGCCACCTCCGCGTAGCGGGACGCGTGCGGGGCCTAGCGCGGGGCTAAGCCCGGGCAAAGGGCGGGCCCTCTGTGGCCCTCAGAGGCCTGAGGAGCCTGGCCTGGGCCAGAAACCCTGCCTGACCGTTATTAGCTCATGGACAGTGGGACATCAGAACTGTAAATTGGCTAACCATTCATGTTACTTACTACCGTGAGCTATTAGGTTACTGACATTCCGAGACTAGCAGTTTAATTTTCCAACACTTCTTTCTGCTCTATTGTTGGGTATTTATAGGGTCTGTCATGAACTGTCAAGGGATTATACTCCTGGACAGAAGGGTGTCTCAAGATTTAGCCATGGCTCGGCGTTCCTCTTTAGGTCCTATTGCTCAAGCTTGTACCCCTAATACTGTATCTGCCCCGAACACTCTCGCAATGGTACACAAGGACGGGGGCCATAACGCTCTAGGTTCTCAGGAAGGCCTGGAGTCAACCCCCAATCTCTCCCTGCTAGTGGATAATGAGACTGGAAACCTATCTATAGCTAGCGCTTTAAATCAAAGGGGTATGAAAGAGGGGGCAATTCCTAAACAAAAGACTAATAAACAAAAGACCACTAAATCCACCAATCGCAAAGGGAAAAAAGCTCATATTAGCAAAAATCAAGATCCAACCAATTTAGATCCGGCGACCTTGAATGTGAGCAGCAATCCAGTTGCTCATAATAATGACATTAGGGGAGGGCACCAGGCCAATGTCGGCCTACCCTTAAGTCTCCCAGATGAAACTGTTTTAGATAGCATCTTGGAGGAAATCCTGGAACTAAGTGGCGAAGTAAACAACCAAGTTAGAGGTAGTGAGGACAGTAGTAGCCTGAGCATGGTTAATAATAACATCTTTGAAATGCTAAAAATTCTTCTCGAACCCATTGAGGTTAGGTTACGCTGTTTAGAAACAATACTGAAAAATATTCATAAAGATATAAGTGCCCCTAGCTTCAACTTGAATAATAAAGTTCCACATGTAAAAACTATAACGAATAAGCCACCAGTAGCTGTTAAAAGTGTCCCTACCACTAACCAACTGCCAAAAACTATACCAACACTTAAAACTCCCGTCCCAACTGATAAAGTAGTGTTAGTCCCACAAACTCCTAAACTACCACAGGACAAAGATAACCCAGATAAAAGGGAAGTGCGTAGAAATATACACTTACACCCAAAAGCCGCACCGTATGTTGTGGTTCTCACTGGAGTCCCTCAACTAGTTGCAAAATCAAATGAAAATAATGGGGGACTTGTAAATAAAATTATCTACTGGCTGAATGATAACTACCCTCTCCCGCCAGCTATCAGAAGTAACATTCTGATGGTTGAAAGGGCTCCATGGATTGGGTATAATAAAAAAAGGGTACAGGGCGACTGTGTGGTGATAACATTTGAGAACCCACGCACTGCCGAATATATCACAACGAGGCCCCCAAGAAATCATGGTCTGTCCATTGTGGCCAGGGCATTATCCTATTTCTATCCTGAGGGGGAACACCCGGATAATAGGTGGAGTTTGACTAGGGACAATCGACATCAAGGAGGTAATAATGGCCAGGTCTTTGATAGCAACCATTATAACACACAATGGGGAGGGAGGAATGAAGATGGTTGGAACGTAGTGAAATATAGAGGGAGGCCTCCTTACTTTCATCCACAAAGTTATGATCCAGGATGGCTTGGCAATCTGCAATTTCCTCCGATCTTTCCGTGTTATAACCGGTTTGATTGTTTGGAAGCGGTGGATTGACTCCCCAAGACAAAAGAAGAGGTTTTTAAGACAACTAAACCTGTAGACTTGGGGTTGATAAACCTTTTGGGGTGTGAGGAGACACATGAAATTCGAGTGGTGGACGAGATTACACAAGGGAGTCAGGGTAGACAAGCTGAGGTCATTGCAGAAGCTCTACCCATAGAAGAATATTGCAAGGTGGTCTTTTGGAATGTGGCAGGTTTAAAACAAAAAATTTCCAATCCATCTTGGGATGATGTTATTACTGACGTGGGCATACAGGCTTTACAAGAAACTTGGGCCACCGCACCGATACATCTAAATGGCTATAAAACCTACTTTACCCCTGCGGTGGGGGGTGTACACGGAAGACCCAAGGGAGGATTGTCTGTGTATATATCTAACCTGCTAGTTTACGATAAGATCTCCTTTTCCCCTGGATACAGTTACTACCAGAAAATAGCGATAGACACAAGGAAGGGTCCAAAGATTGTTCTTTTTAATTTGTACAATAACTGTTTAAGTAGCATGATTAAGGATGTACTTGTCACTATAACTGCAGACATACAGCACAAATTTGATATAAAAAAAGGGGTGAAGTTATGGTATTATGGGGGGGGTGATTTTAATTGTACTCTGTGTAAAAAGGGTCAGAAGGATATTTGCGGCCTGATGTTGGAACAGGATATTAACTTGACGCATTTTGAACATACCCTACTAGGTGACTCATTAAATGAGATGATTTTTAATTCTGATTTTGGGTTTACAAATGAGTTAGCCCACCACACAATGCCATTTGTTCCAACTTTTGTGGGGCGGGGGGCCTCGTCTATTATTGATTTCAGTTTGTGTACACATAGCTCTGCGGGTAGATTGATTAGCTCTAGTATAATGGACCTACCATTGAGTGACCACTACCCACAGATAGTCAAAATGGAGAACCTATTCGCTGCACCCGATCATATAGTAGGTTCCAAGCATATGGTGCAGGATGTGAAGCTAGGTACCCAAAACAGTTATACTCTTAAATGGAGTAGAGTGGTCCCGGAGGATTTTTTGTCCACACTACTGAATAAGTGTATGAGTAGTTTTCTGATCTGTTTGAATGAACATGCCGAGAGTAATGAAATCTTAACTCATTTTAATATCATTTCCACCACAATTAAGGAGGCGTTGTGGGTTGCAAGGAAAAACTCCCTAAAGTCTAATAGGAAATGGTTCGATAAGAAGTGCACTAAAGCCTTAATAAAGCTTAGACATGCGATTCACAAAAGACCACGGAATGTAACCCTAATTAGAGAATTGAGGAGGGACTATAACATAGTATTGAAGGACAGGAAGGTCTCGTTAAAAAGGGAGGCATGGGACGAATTATGTGCGGCGTCACAATCAAAGGATCCGGCTGCTTTTTGGAGGGTTATAAACACCCCCCTCCTATATGAAAAAAAGGCACGCATGGAAATTGCCGTCTCAGAAGATGAGTGGGTGGCTCACTTTTCCTCCCTTTATAGGGCTGTGGAACCAGTCCTTGATACAGGCCAGGACCCTACAATGTTAAATTTAGACACATCTAAAGTTTTGGTTGTAACTCTTCCTGAAGTTCTTGCGAGCTTGAAGGCAACTAAGGGGGGGTAAGGCGGCTGGACCAGATGGTATACCAGCCGACCTTTATAAGACCAACACTGAATTATGGGGGCCATTGCTAGTCCAGCTTTTTAATGTTGCTCTGGCAAAAGGTCTAATCCCTACCTGGTTTACATCGATTATAGTCCCAATCTTCAAGAAAGGTGACAGGCAGAATTGCACGTGCTACAGGCCAATTTCTTTATTGGACTCTTCCATAAAAATTCTGGGGAGAGTGGTTTTAGTCAAGCTGCAAAGCTGGGCAGAACAAAATGGGGTGTTAAGTGATTTTCAATTTGGGTTCCAAAGGGGTTTAGGGACTATAGAGCAAGGATTGAATTTGTTTATCTTGCAACAGAAGTATATAAGGGTTAAAAAACAACGTCTATACCTCACTTTTGTTGACTTATCGTCGGCTTTTGACTGCGTATCACACAATAAACTGTGGGCAATTATGGCCGAACTGGGGGTAGACAATGCTATTATATGCTTCTTGAGAGATCTATATTCCGGGGCCACTGCAACTGTCCGGTATGGGAAAGACGGAGAATGCAGTAGACAATTTGGGATTGGTCGGGGTGTACGCCAAGGGTGCGTTTTAGCCCCCTTTCTATTTTTGTTATACATAAATGGTTTGGAGAATCGCCTCGTGCAGGAGGGTAGGGACATGCCTATGGTGGGTGGGAGGCCTGTCCCTGCACTGATGTACGCCGACGACGCTGTGTTGATGGCACGCACCCCAATGGCACTACAAACCTTGGTCACATCTTTTAATAGTTTCATGCTTGGCTTAGACTTGAAAATTAACTGCTCCAAAACCATGTCTATGTATTGTGGGCCAAGAACAAGCAGGCATTTGAAGCCAATTTTTATAAACTCCAATCCCTTAGAAAAGACCTCCACTTTCCCATATCTGGGAATTTTGCTTCATGAAAGTGGCTCATGGACTACTGCAATTAATGCTAGATCTCTGTTATTTTCCAAAACTATCATGGCCTTACAATGTTTTATGAAAAAACTTAGGAAAAAAACCCATAAAGGAAATTTTAACTATTTATAATGCGACTTGTTTAGCTGTAGCTACTTATGGATCAGGTCTGTGGGGTTACTCAAATATTAATTCAATTCAAAGTATGGAAAATAAGTTTCTACGCCACATCTTGTCCGTGCCTGAAAGTACTGCGACCATGATATGCCACGCTGAATTGGGAATGGTTTATGTTACTGATACGATTAAGATTCAGCCAATCCTTCTTTGGCACAGGGTTTGGACAAACGATGAATGTGCGGTTAACCGGGCCATTTTAAAGGACATTTTAGCATTGGACAACATTAATGATTTTAAATGGATACGCTATGTCAGAAACTTTCTCGAAGAATTAAGTTGTGCCCAATATTTTGAGGATACGTTCTCAATGGCATACATATCAAGAAGAGATCTGAAAAATTTGTGTATTGCCCATCTCAGGGACAAAAGATATTTAGAGGAGGCGAGAAAAAAGACTGTTTCTGTCCATCAGGATATTTTATGTGGAGAGAAACTACAGCCATATTTATCATTGTATATGTCCAATCATGAACGTTTCCTTTTAACCCGGTTTAGACTTAACATTGTTTTTAGGTTATTATCTTTTCCTGTGATTAATTGTTGGTCGAAAGACTTATGTCTTTGTCCATGTGATGACGTGTCCCCACAATCTGATATACATATTTTATTCTTTTAGGTAAATTTTATACTTTGTTCCGAAAGAAATTTATCATCCCTATTCTTAAAGATTTAAATGTATATAGATGTCGCTCAGCTTTTTTAGAGTGTCAGAAAATGGAAACTGTTTTTATGGTAGCCTCACTTGCTGAATTTTTTAAATCAGTTTTTAAGTGTCGTAAATCGATTCAAATGAATTAATTCTTTATGTTGTACATATGTATTTAATTTTGGTGTTTTCTCTTTTGTGTGATTTTAAATAATGACTACTTGACCCCTTTGTAAAATGTACCTTTTCATGCTACTTTTATGGTTATTCTTTGCTTTTTAAGCGAATAAAGTATTTGAATCTGAATCTGAATCAGTCTCCTGGGTACACAGCAGAACAAAACGGAGCCACAGTTAGCGTTTTAACTGTTGTCTTTTTGTAAGAAGGCATTCAGAGGCTGGAGGTCTCAGATGGGACGGAGTGTTCAATTCTTTTTGCATATGAGGACATAGGAGTAACACCACATTGCTTCTTTACAATTCTGGTACTCTTTTGAAGGCACCATTTGCTAGGAGTGGATTGAACTCCTGCATGAAGATGGTAGCATGGTCGGATGAAACCTGAGCTGATGCAAGGCACTACATGGAAGGAATGAAATGTACAGCACAGCCCCTTTCAAATATCTGCAGTAACCATTGATCAGATCTGATGGATTTCCAGCCGGTGAGGAAAAATCTGATTGACCAACCAGCTGACACGGGTCCTGAAAGACCAAATCAGAGCAGGTTGGTGGTTAGTGATGCAGGGGATGAAGAAATAGAGGATTGCTGCTCCAGCCAGTGTGAATGGTTTCACCTGCCACCACACCCTCAGTAGCTGCGAAAGGTCTTCGCTTGTTACCTAAATGGACTGTGAGGGCTGCTGTTGTGGGCATACCAAGCCCTGCGAGTACCCTCTGAACGTTCTGTATTGCTGATTAAGTTGACAGGCTAACAAACAATTCTAGAGAGTGGGCCTAAGCACAACTATCCTTAAACCTCTCCAATGCTGTTGGCCTTTCCCCGCAAAACGTCTAGAGCCGGTAAAGGGCTTGTCCATTGTGGATGTTCGGACATCACCCAAAAATACAGTTGGATAAGTAACTTACCTTCACAAATGCCTTATCTGGTAGAGACATGATCTAGCCACAGATTTCTTACCTTTGAATTTCCAGGGGCAGGCTGGATCTGGAAGATTTTTGATAAGAGTACCCCTACACGCCAATAGGTGGCGTCGGTCGACTCAGAATGACGTGGTAGGCTTTGGGTTCGTTGTCGTCATGATGTCTGCGTCGTCTATATAGTTCCCACCCCTGCGCGCTGACGTTAGTACTTTTCACGACATTCCACATCAGAAGCATGAAGCCATGAAGTGACTGACCATGGTGTGTTAAAAAACAACTAGGGCCCTGAAGGGAAACAGCCTTGACACTAAAACTAATCGGCAATGCAGGGAGGATGGGTGGGTCGGTAAGGAATCTGCAGCGAGATCATGTCTCTACCAGATAAGGCGTTACCGAAGGTAAAACACTTGTCCATCTGATAGAGAAATCTAGCCGCAGATTCCTTACCTTTGAAAAGATATCCAAGCAATACCATTCCCAGAGGAGGGACTGCAGAGAAGCTTCAAACCAAAACATCCTGCAGAACAGAATGACCAAAAAGGGCCTCCCTGCGGACCTGGTTATCCAGGGAATAATGCTTGGCGATCGTGTGCAGAGATGGCCAAGTAGGTGCATGGCAAATGTCACAAACCAGAACACCACGCTGAAGAGCCGTGGTGCCTGCCTTTGCCCTGGTAGAATGGGCCCCAAGGCCTTCAGGAGGCAGTTTTTTTAGCCAAGACAATATATTTTTTTGCAGAGAATGACCCAACGTGTTATGCTCCTCTTCTGAACAGCGCACCCCTTCTTTGCTCTAAATTACCCTATAAAAATCAGGTCGTCCACCCGGAACGTTTTAGTGCTGTCAAGGTAGAAAGCCAATGGTCTTTTTGGGTCCAGACGGTGGAGACGCTCTTGTTTAGAAGGAGACAAAGGAGCATAGAAAGTGGGTAAGGCCACAGATTGTCCAGTATGGAAAGGTTTAACTACATTGGGCTAAACAGAAGCCCTAGTGCGGAGCAGTACTTTGTCCGAAAAGGCAGTCAGGTAAGGAGGCTGAGATGACAGAGCCTGCAGTTTGCTCACCATCTTGGTATAAGTTATTGACACTAAAAAGGCTGTTTTGAAAGAGAGTAGCTGGAGGGGGCAGTTATGCAATGGTTCAAACGGTGCACACATCAAGAAGAGGAGAACCAAATTATGGTCCCACTGGGACATTATAAATGGTGAAGGGGGAAACAAATGAGTGAGCCCCTTCAAAAATCTCTGTAAAGAGGCGATTTAAAAAGTGATGGTTGATCTGGCAACCTAACAAAAGCAGACCGGGCCGAAAGGTAGCCCTTCAGGGTGCCCAGAGCAGAACCCTGCTGGGCCAAGAAAAGAATGAATAAAAGAATGTCAGAAAGTTAGGCAGACAAGGGATCAGCAGACTGGCCTGTAAAAATAATTACAAAATCTTTGCCATCAGCAGACGCATACTTTGTGGAGGGACGCCTGGCTGTCTGAAAAACCTCAAAGACTTCGGGAAGAAGGTCAAAAGCTGTCAACTGTCACCACTCAATCTTCACGCAAGGAGGCGGGGGTGGACAGGTTGGGGTGAAAGACCTACCCTACAGCTGCGACAGAGGATCCTCCCGAAGGGGCAGCCTGATCGGAGGATCGATGCTCATCTGCATAAGGTCTGGATACCAAACTCTCCGTTCCCAGTCCTGTGCCACAAGAATGACTTGGACCAGGTCACTCCTGTTCCTCTTGAGCACTCTGGGCATGAGTGGTATGGGCGGAAAGGCGTGCTCCATTCGTGATGAAAAACGTTGCTGAGCAAGAGCCACCATGGAAACTCCAATGCACAAAACTGCTGACATTGCACATTCTCTTAGGAGGCGAACAAATCCAACCAAAGCTCTCCCCACTGTTGAAAGAGACTTTGCACAACCTCCAGATGGAGATGCCACTCGTGATCCACAAGGCACCGACCACTGAATTTGTCTGCTCTGGCATTCAGAGAACTGGCCAGATGTTGAACTACCAGAGAAAAGGCCTGTTGTTCCTGTCAAGTCCAGAGACGCTGGTCCTCTTGACAGAGGGTCCACGGCCCCACCCCGCCCTGGTTGTTGCAGTACCATATGGCAGTAGTGGTGTCATTGAACACTTGAACTAGGCTTCCCTTGAGGGATGGTAAGAAGGCTTTCAATGCCAATTGGATTGCACAAAGCTCCAAGAGGTTGATATGCAGCCTTGCTTCCACTGGAGACCAGAGTCCTCAGATCTCCACCTTTCCCAGATGGCCGCCCATCCCAGAAGTGAAGCGTCTGTCACTACTGTGAGATCTGGGTGGAGAAGGGAGAGGGGTCTGCCTCTGACCCAATCGCGGTTTGTCAGCCATCACCGTAGGTCGTTTGCAGTGCCCTCCGATATCTGAACCAGATTGGTGAAATTCCACCCCATGCTGTGCCCATTGGAACACCAGGTCCGACTTCTGAGCCTCCATGTGCCATCTGGCACGGTTCACAAGCAGGATGCAAGAGACCATGAGGCCCAATAGCCTAAGTCATTCACACCGAAATCCAGGATAGAGGCTGAAACATCGGTATCATAGCCTGAATATCATGGATTCACCGCTCTTAGCCAAGGAGTAGCAAACCTTGATGCACAGGACGACCCACCGACAGATGGTCCGTTTGTGCACCGTCCGTCCTTTCTTAGCGCCCACGTAACCAACAAAGAGTTGGTCGTCCACCAGGAACTTGCGTGTGCGATCTAGATAGAAGGAGAGTGCACGTTTTGGATCCAGACGGTGGAGCCTCTATTCCTTTTGAGGGCTGCGGAGGCGGAAAGAAGGTGGGCATGGTGATGGACTGCCTGATGTGAAAGGCCATGACTACCTTGGGCAGGAAAGAAGGACGAGTCCTCAGAACAACTTTGTCCGGATGGACAGAGAGGAAAGGAGGTTTTGAAGATAGAGCCTGGAGCTCACTCACTCTCCTGGCAGAGGTGATGGCAACCAGGAATCACAAAGGGAACTAGAGGAAACGTGTGTGGTGCCTTTCAAGAATCTATTTACAACAGGGGACTTGAAAAGAGAAGGCTGATCAGGAAGCCTTAAGAAGGCTGAAATGACCGAGAGGTAGCCCTTGATAGTGCCCAGAGCAGAGCCCTGCTGGGCAAGAGAAAGAAGGACAAGGAGAACCTCTGAAAGGGGGCGGAGAGTGGATCCACAGCCTTTGCTGTGCACCATGCCACAAATTTGTTCCACCTGCAGGCGTATACCATTTTTGTGGAGGGACGACTGGCTGCCAGAATCACATCGCAAACATCAGGAGGCAAGTCAAATTGCCTCAACTGCCGCCGCTCAATCTCCACGCATGTAGGTGGAGACTGGACAGGTTCAGGTGGAGGACCGTCCCCTGCTGCAGCGACAGAAGGTCCTCCTGAAGAGGCAGACGAATCGGGGGATCGACTGACATGCTGAGTAGCTTGTGATACCAGTATCTTCGTGCCCAGTCTGGTGCCACAAGGATGACTTGGGCCCGGTCACACCTGATCTTCTTCAGCACTCTGGGCAGAAGTGGTATAGGCGGAAAGGCGTACAACAGACCGCAGCTCCACTCGCGACGAAAAGCGGTGCAGAGCGAGTGCCGCCTTGGAAATTTCAACGCGCAGAACTGATGACATTGCGCGTTCTCTTCGGTGGCGCATAGATCTAACTAAGCCTCTCCCCACTGCTGAAAAAGACCTTGCGCCAAGTCAGAGTTCAGACGCCATTCGTGATCCATCATGCACCGGCGGCTGAGTTTGTCCGCCCTGGCATTCAGGGAACCTGCCAGGTGTTGAACCACCTGGGTGACGCCCTGGTGTTCCAGCCACTGCCAGAGGCGCAGAGCCTCCTGGCAAAGAGTTAACGACCCCACCCGCCCTGTTTCTTGCAGTACCACATGGCGGTGGTGTTGTCCGTGAACACCTGCACTACACTTCCCCGGACAGAGGAAAGGAATGCCTTCAGTGCAAGATGGATCGCCCGCAGCTCCAGAAGGTTGAGATGGAGCCGGGACTCCGCCGGAGACCAGAGGCCTCTGATCTCCCTCTTTCCCATGTGGCTCCCCATCCCAGGAGGGATGCATCCGTCCCCACAACGTGCTCCGGTTGGGGTAGGGAGAGAGATCTGGCACTGACCCAATCACGGTTTGTGAGCTACCACTGCAACTGACTCACAGTGCCCTTTGAGATCAGGACATGGTCGGAAAGGCTGCCCTGATGCTGTGCCCACTGAAACTTCAGGTCCCACTGCAGAGCCCGCATCCGCCACCTGGCGTGATGCACCAGAAGTATGCAGGAGGCCATCAGCCCCAGGAGCCGCAGCGTCAACCTGACCGAAACTCAGGATAAAGGCTGAAAGATCGGAATCAGAGCCTGAATATCCCGAACCCCCTGTTCGGGGGGCAAACCCCGAAATTGCGCAGAGTCCAGAACCGCTCCGATGTAGAGGAGCTTCTGAGAGGGGCACAGTTGTGACTTCGGCACATTGATGGAGAACCCCAGCGAGTGCAGGAGGTCGGCCGTAGTCTGGAGGTGGGAGACGACTGTCTGGGGCGAGCCCGCTTTCCACAACCAGTCGTCGAGATAGGGGAAGACTGAAACCCCTTATCTGCGCAGATGAGCTGCGACCACTGCCATCATTTTCGTGAACACCCGATGGGCGCTGGTAAGGCCAAAGGGGAGCACGGTAAACTGAAAGTGCTCGTGGCCTACCGTGAACCGCAGGTAGCGCCGGCAGTCCAACGCTACCATCCAGTCTCCTGGGTCCAGGGCAGCCAGGACCTGAGCCAAAGTCAGCATCTTGAACTTCTCCTTCCGGAGAAAGCCGTTGACGCTCTGTAGGTCCAAGATAGGGCGTAGGCCTCCTTTGCCCTTCTTGGGTACCAGAAAGTAGTGGGAATAGCAACCGCGTCCTACTTCTGGCCCAGGAACGCGCTCAATGCCCCCCTTGGCAAAGAGGGCAATAACTTCCTCCTGCAGAAGTTGCAAGTGATGCCCCGACATGCGGTGGTACTGCGGTGGCATGGCTAGAGGGGTCACCTCGAATGGGATGGAGTAGCCCCGTAGGACGATTTGCAGCACCCACCTGTCTGACGTGATGGTGCGCCCGTGGAGGAGGGGATGGCGAACCCTGCCCCCCACTGGCGTCACATGGGCCTGAAAGGCCGGACTAGGAAAGCTTAGAGGCAGATGCTGCGGGAGCGGATGTGGACTGACCCTGCCGTTGACCCCCGGCACCGCCACGGCGATAACCACGTCTGTGACCGCATTGAGACTGGTTCTGCGGCCTGTGGCTGCTGGACGTGTGCGGGTGCCCCTTCCTTGGCCATGAAAGGGGCAAAAAGCGGATGTTTGCTGGCGCTGGCCTAGGCCCAAGAACTTGGCCTTAGCCGCGAAGTCCTTGAAACGTTCTAGCGTACTGTCCGCTTTGTCGCCAAAAAGGCAACGGCCATCGAAGGGCATGTCTATGAGCGAGGCCTGGACATCCCCCGAAAAGTTGGCGGACCTCAGCTAGGCGTGGTGGCGAACCGCAACCGTCATTGCAATCGCTCTGACCAGCCAGTCCGTGGTGTCAAGTCCACATCTAATTTAGTACCGGCTGCATCATCCCGCCCTTCCGCCAGGGCTTGGGCGAGCTTTGCCCGGGGCTCCTCCGGACACTGTGGCAGCACGTCCACAACCGTATCCCATAGGGAGTGGGTGTAACGGCCCAAAAGGCAGGCGGTGTTGACAGACCGCAGCCCCAAATTCAGAGAGGAGAACAGTTTCCTCCCAAACTGATCATACCTTTTGGATTCCCGATCCGCAGGAGCGGTCAGGAATGCGGTCTGGGACGTAGAGGTCTGGATCACCAGGCTCTTTGGGTGGGGTGCACGGACAGAAAGCTAGGGTCGCCCAGAGCTGGGTGGTGGTGTCTGGCCACGTTCCAATCCACAGGAAGGCCTGTGGATGGCTTGGACCAGGTGCCCAGCAGAACGACAGTGAGGGCTTCGTTAAACGGCAGTAGAGGCTCCGTAGAGCTTGCCTACGGTTTGAGCACCTTAGTGAGGAGGTTAGTCCTCACGGCCGCGACAGGGAGCTCATGAGCCAAGGCCTTGGCCGCCCTGTTCAACACTACGCTGAAAGCAGCCCCCTCCTCCGAAACCATGGAGGGAGGCGAGACAAATCCAGTGTCAGGAGAAGTGTCCAGACCACTGGCCTCCCTTAGCTCTTCTACCCAGTCCTGACTCAACTGGCACTGCAGTGCCAGAGGGTCCTCAGACCCCTCCCAGTACTCCTTGTCATCCATCTCCCGATAATCAGGTAAAAATGATGAAGCCGGGTGGAGGGTGAAGACCTCACCCATCTGGCGCTGGTCCGACACCGGACCCGGACTGAAACTGGGGTCGACGTCGTCTGGAGATGGCACCGGGATCGACACCCTCGGGGTCAGCGCCAGCGGAGGAGTCGTGAGGTCGACTGGCAACGGCCCGGATCCTGCGGAGCCCTGCGGCGTCGGGACTGGAGTGGTCGCCGGGGCCGAAGCACCCGACGGCGCTGGGGCCGAAGCACTTAACGGCGCCGGAGCCGCTGGCCCGCTAGGTCTCCCAGTCGGACCCGCAGGGCCCGACTGCACCTCAGCAGGTTCCGACGGAGGAAAGCATGACTACATGGCCGAGAGGAATGCGCTGACCTCCTCCGGTGTTGCCTGCAGCCCTGGGACCGGTGGGTATGGAGCTGGACGCGGTACCTGCGGCTCCGACGGAGCACCATGGGCGGTGTCGCCCGACCCCCGGCCGAGTCGGGTGGGGGAGTCTGAAGAGCGAAGACGCCTCTTCAACTTCTTTTTTGAATGCCTCGACTTACCTGAGGACTTGGATCCGGACGAGTGGTGGCGACTCTGCGACCGGTCCCTCGACTTCCTCCTCGACCGGGACTTCAAGCTGCGCGGAGCAGACTGCCGAAGCTCGAGCAGCTTACGGGACCGCTCCAGTCTAGCCTTCGAAGTCAAGGCCCAGCAGTCAGGGGAACGACTTGTCATCATGGTCGGCCCGAGGTAATAAAGGCACCGATGGTGGGGGTCTGTCACCAACATCAAGCGGTGACAGTCCTTGCAAGTTTTAAAACCAGGCATCCCTAGCGGCACCACGAGTCGAGGGTCGACTCGAAAAGATATCATCCCGGCGATCACGACGCCGACGACGGACGCGGAGCCGCAGATGACACCTAGCGACGCGCAGGGGTACTGCTGACGAAAACTTTCCGGATCCAGTCTGACGCCTGGGGATAATCTAAGGTAAGGAATCTAACACTAACCTGTTTCTTTCAGATCCATGAGGTCGGGTGAACCACGTCCATGGCCCAGCAGAAGTTTCTTAACTTGTGGAGTCCTCTGACTGGAATAAGGTTGGCGCGGTTGAAACCCCTTTCTGTAGCCACGAAAAGGAGATACAGGCCGGGATGATGTGGTGAGGCCCAGGGACTTGGCCATAGCCCTTGATTATTTGAAGCGCTCAAGCGCTGCATCTGCCATGTCTCAGAAGAGACTGGAGCCATCAAAGGGCATGTCCAAAAAGTTAGCTTGGACATCCCCTGAAAAGCCAGATGTCCTCAGCCAGATATGGCACCAACGGCCACCATCAAGGAAATCACTCTGCCTAGCGAGTCTGTTGTGTCTAAGATGGCAAACGTCTGACACAGCGACAGGGAAGGTCGGAGTGGTATGACCGACGCCGGTCAGGATCCAGGAGCAGATCCAAGAGGAGGCTGTGGCGCCGGAGGCGCGGGACCCACTGGATCTCCTTCTACTGAGCCTCCGGGGCCCAAAGAAGCACTGGCAAGGTCAGGCCACCCAAACATGGCGCACATGGCATCATAGAATACTTTTAGTTGTGCAGGGTCGTTCCCAGCCCCAAAAAGGGAGAGAAACAAGGGGCTGACCCAGGCACCCGGTCCGCGTAGCAGGGCCTCGAACGTCGAGATTCCTCCCTTATTGTGACGGACGGGGTGAAGTCGAAGAACGCTTTGACTTCTTGTGCTTTTTATAGTGATTCTTACCTGACCACAAGGACTTCTACTGGGAGGAAAAAGACTTTGCCCCCCCCCCCCCCGAGCGGTACTCAGACTTTCCTCTCCACCGAAACCGGGATTGAGATTGAAGGGGCGACTTCTGTGGTGCTGGTCGCAGGGCTGCGATTAGTTTTAGGGACCGCTCCTGCAAAGCCTTCGGTACTATGGCCCAGCAGTTGGAGCTCAACTTAAGGTCGTAATCGCTTCAGACACCAAAGACACACCAGGTGGCGGTCCGTGGCTGACAAGCGCTACACGGCTTGACCCCTGAGGTTTTCATGCTGGACATACCTACACACAAAAAGGACTCGACAAAAAGTCGAAAAAAGTCTGTCAAAAAGTGACAGGGGGTAGCTCTCGATGGATCGGCGCTGGCTAGCGCGTAAAGAAAAGAACTGACGTCAGCGCACCGGGTTGCGCCTATATAGACGAAGCAGAGATCATGACGACAACTAACCCAATGCCTACGATGTCACGTAGAGTCGACCGACTCCACCTATTGGAGCGCAGGGGTATTACTATCAAAAATCTTCCGGATCCAGCGTGACATCAGGAAGTTCAAAGGTAAGGAATCTGTGGCTAGATGTGTCTATCTGATGCTTGCATTCAAGCATGCCACCTTAAGCTACACATGTGCTGATGGCCCGACCCACTCATGAGTGTGGAGGACAGCCTGTATGATGTACTTTGCTTTAATCTCTCCATTTTGGTAGTTCTAGGCAAAGATTTCTGTGAGATCCTCAGGGATAGCCAGCATGCTCTCACTAGGATTATTCTACAGTGCATGCCTGTACCTGCCCAGAAGATAGACCACATTCAGAGATCATAGGGCAAGAAAAGAACAATTCATACCCAAATGGTTCAATACACTTGGATTTGCTGTATGAAGGGGCAGAAAGGATAGAATTTGGATCAAATTTGCTGGTTGGCACTTGCATCACAAGGCTTTCGGAGCTGGGTGCTGAGTGAGAGATACTGCGTCATCAGGGGCCAATTTGTGTCACATTCAAAGTATGAAAGACTGACTGGGGGGCGTGGCTAGCCGAGCTGCGAGATGGCCGCTCGGTGAGTGAGCTCCGCCGGCTACAATAATTAATCCTGTTCTTATCCTGATCCTGGCACCTGCGAACCCCCGCTACCTCAGGGTTCGACAGCGGACACCTCCATGATCCCGGAGTGGAAGTTTGGGACGCACAGCAGAAGTGATCGGAGAACTAGAGCCACTCGATAATTTGCCGACCTGTAAGCCTGACCTGATACTGGGCGGAAGTGCATAGCCCTGGGCGACGCGGCGCACTACAGCCAGCGGCTTTGGAGGCCTCTGGGAGCCCGGCAACCGGAGGCGCGGAATCTTGCCGACGGCGGCGCCGCAGCTTTGGACGATCCTCAGCGGACCCCTGCAGAGCCCGGGGTCGGCCATAGGCACTGTGGTCAGATGGGACACGGAGGGCGGCCAGTTCCCCTGCTCGGCGACAGATCCGACTGTGACGCAGGAGTCGGACCCGCCATTATCCCGGAGAGGACGCATGGTGACCGAGACTGAAGCAACCGGGTGAGAGATTGGTCCTACCCCACTACAATCACTGGCAGAGGTGGACGGGGTGCAGCGAGCAGCGGTACGTGCGGTGGGGCCCCGCTGACACCCTCATACGCTCACCGCTCCGCCTGAGAGATGCTGCTGCAAATAGCTAACGGAGCCGGAGCAATACCTACACAACTGCGAGACTGAGGGGCTCCAGCCCTGACATTATATGCCGGCCACCTGCTCTGCTGCCTTGCTGGTCGCGGCGCCGCTGCGGTGAACTACGCAAATCGCCCGCCATTTTGGGACTCGAGGTTGGCCTGCCTAGCGCGTTGCTGACATCGCGTGCAGGGTACAAACACGCCACTGTGACCTGGGAACTAGGCTGCAAGTCCAGAACCCACCGAGACTGCCTATACAGCCCCTGAATCACACAGATCGACGCACCTAAAACAGGCAGGGGGTCGCTGTGCTTCCGAGCCACCCACTGACGGGGTCCCACCGCCACGATGGGAAAAAACGAAGCCAGACAGCCCAAAATCAGCTTTGACAATAAGCGTCCTCCGAAGAACCCAGCCACAGAGGCGGGAGGCGACATGGCGTCGTCGCAAGGGACTCCGGCAGATATAGACTTTGGTGCGCTCATCATGGAGGTGAGATCCAGCCTGAAAAGTATCGATACCAAACTTGACGCCATGTCTGCGCAACTGGAATCTGTGAAATCCAAGGTTGACGTGCATGAGACTCGGCTGGACTGCTTAGAAAACAGGCAAACTGAATGCTGTGAATTCCAGCAGCAAGCCAAGCAACATATCACATCTCTGGAACGAGAGCTAGACATTTTGCGAGCCAAGTCAGATGATTTGGAGGCGCGTTCCCGTAGATCCAATATACGCATAACGGGAATTCCGGAGACAACAAACATTAACAAGATGGAGACATACGTGGCGGACCTCTTGCATGAACTCTTCGACCCACACCTGTCCTCAGTCTTCACGGTCGAGAGAGCGCACAGATCGCTAGGGAAGAAACTACCGCCAGGGGCTACACCTCGGCCCATCCTCGCTAAATTGATCAATTACCAGGACAGAGACTTGATATTACGACTGGCGAGAGAGAAGGGCAAAATCACCCATAAAGGGAACAACATTTCCTTTTATCCGGATTTCACCCCCCTGGTGCAAGCGGCCCGTAAGGAATTCCTGCCGGCGAAGAAACTATTGCTGCAGGCAGGTGTGCCGTACTCTCTGCTGTACCCGGCAAAATTGAAGGTACTACATGATAACACTACCCACTTTTTCACTGATGCGAAGTCGGCGCTCAAGTTCGCCAAGCACGTCGGCGGAGCGGGGACCAGGAGAAGGTCGCCCAGACACGAAGACACGGCGGAACAGCTAAGTGACAATGACTAAATGGTATTCTGGTGTAGGAATTGAGACGTCGTAGGTTTGCCACCTCATGTATTACATGGGTTCACGCAGACTCCTTACGATCACTGCTGTTACACTCAACCTGGGAACGAGATGGGTAGGGCCATGTCTTGTCCCCGGACTTCCGGTTGAGCTTCATGGTGCCCTACTGCCTATGGACATATTGGAAATGGTAAGACCAAGGGACCCCAGGGCGGGGGATTCGCAGAACCCATGGAACCTTATCCCTAACTGTAGCCACCCCGTTCACACGGGGGTGTAAGCTGGGCACACCACGCCCCATGGGGTGCCTCCCGTTGTTTTCGCTGTTGGTTTTATGTCACGCCTTGCGTGCCTTACTATGGGGTATATCACGACCTAATTGGGAGGTTGCTGAGGGTGGAGGGAAATGGGGGGGGGGTTTGTTGACTTGTTATTTTTTGTTCTGACATGGTGCAATGTGCCTGATGCTATGTTTTCATTTTTGTGCGCGCGATTAGTGGCAGGGAGATGTGATGTCCATTGTGGGCCTGGGGGGCGGGATGGGATGGGGATGGTCCTGCAACTGCAGTGTTTCAGATATGGGAGGGATTAAACTATGGACCTGGAACATTAGAGGCCTCGGGGACTACAAGAAAGCCCGACTGATGCATGTCACGTTGGCTAGACATAACGTAGACATTTGCTTTTTACAAGAGACTCATATTAATACAACCCCTTCACCCAGATTGAAGAACTCCAGGTGGTCTCATGTGTATTCTGCCGTTTACTCTAACTATGCAAGAGGGGCGGCTATTCTTGTACGCAGGGGGCTGGATTGGCAGGAACGTGCTCACGTGCAAGATGTGGATGGCAGATACGTGATCTTACATGGCTCCCTGCAGGGGCGACCTATCGTGCTGGCCGCCATTTACGGTCCTAATGTAGATGACCCCGACTTCTTCAGGGACGTATGGGCGCAGATCGCGCTGCTTGACTGTTCATCAGTGGTGCTAGGGGGTGATTTTAATGTTGTGCTGGATGATGACATGGACACACAAGGTGTGAGTAGACCTATGCATGCCCGTGCGCGCCAGGCAGTCCTTGATGTGATGGGTGAGGGATTGTTGTCGGATGTGTGGAGAGTTCGTCATCCGAATGTGAGAATGGGGACCTGTTACACATGCCATAAAGCGGCTTGGTCCAGATTGGACTTCTGGTTGGTGTCTCCTGAGGTTGCGACATGGGTGACAAAGGTCGAAATACAAGCTAGGTCCCTGTCGGACCACGCCCCTTGTGAACTTGAGCTACGCCTACCCGACACCATTAACAGGGCATTCACGTGGCGATTACCCCCGCACGCACTAACGGACCCAGTATTCGTTGAGGAGATAAGAGATGATATTGTTAAATACTTTGCTGAGAATGCAGGTTCCGTCACTTCAGAAGCCGTTGAATGGGATGCCTTTAAGGCGGTGATCAGGGGCCAGTGCATAGCGAGACAGGCGGGTGTGCTACGAACGATTCGTGACACCCTGGCGAGACTGGAGGGGGAGTTGCGAGGGCTAGATGCGGCCTTTAGCCTTGACCCGACTTTAGCAATTGCTGGTGACATCAAGACGAAACTGCTTGCCTTTCAGGAGGAAGCGGAGCGAGAGGTGCGGTTTCTGGGGAGGCGAGCTGAGGCCCGCAGATACGGAGAGGGAGATAGGCCCAGCAGAACACTTGCCAGGTTGATAGCTCCTCGCACACACTCACACCACATCCACACCATTTATGACAAGGAAGGGTCTTTAGTCGTAGGCCAAGAAGCGGTGTTGCGCGCCTTCACTGACTTTTATGCGTCCCTATACGCCTCCAAACAACCCACTGCCCCGGCCTCCTTAGACAGCTTCCTTGACTCTATTGCCCTAGTTCGGTTTAATAACAACCACAGACAGTACATGGACCTGCCTGTTACCGTCCAGGACATTGCTCAGGTGATCAAAAGCATGCCGGCAAACAAGGCCCCTGGACCTGACGGCTTGCCAACGTCCTTTTACAAAACTTATGTAGATGAGCTGGCGCCGAAACTACACTCCGTGTTTGTGGAGGCACTTGAATTAAACTCCCTGCCAGATTCCATGCATGAAGCCTTAATAATTACACTCTTAAAACCTGACAAAGATGAGTTGCTCCTGGACTCTTATAGGCCCCTCTCCCTAATTAATGTAGACGCCAAAATATATGCTAAAATAATCGCGGACAAGCTGCAACCGATGTTGCCGATTATTGCTTTGCCTGACCAGTCCGGATTCATCCCCGGTAGGGCCACGTCCCATAACCTCAGAACTATTTTCTCGGTCCTTCATTACCTACACCCATCTGTGCAGGCGGCGGTGGTGTTCTTGGACGCCACCAAAGCGGTTGACTCTTTGGAATGGCCGTATTTATTTAAAATATTGGAAATAATGGGATTCAGTCGTAATTTCATGACTCTAATAAAACTGCTGTACACTGGACCCAGAGCCAGAGTGAGCGTAAACGGCCTTGTTTCTAGACCTTTTGATGTCACTAGAGGAACCAGGCAAGGGTGCCCACTGTCCCCCCTCCTATTTGCCATCGCAATGGAACCGCTTGCAGCTAGGATACGACAACACCACACCGCGAGGGGCATCGGGTTTAGCTCTCGGAGCTTACTGATCTCGTTATATGCTGACGATGTGACTTTGTACGTCGTCAACCCCAAAGACAACATGAACCCGTTGCTCCGAGAATTCGTGAGGTTTGAGGGCCTGGCGGGAGTATCCATCAATTGGGCTAAGTCTGTAGCTTTCCCACTGACAGATGAGACTAGTCGGCCAGCTGCAGACTACCTTCTACGTTGGGAGACTGAGGCTGTTAAGTACCTGGGGATATGGATCAGTCGGGATGTACAGGAGCTATGGTCACTGAACTTTGGGAGAGCAGTGGATTGGCTGGAAGGGAAGATCGAGGTTTGGAATAAACTGCCTTTGTCCCTGGTTGCAAGAATAGCGTTAGCGAAAATGGTGATTCTTCCCAAATTCCTGTATCTGTTCGTGAATATCCCGCTGCCCATGACGTCGCACTTCCATGCGCGTGTGCGCTCGTTGTTGTTGAAACTGGTTTGGGCTGGAGGACAGGCGAGGGTCTCCTGGGACCTGCTCACACTCCCACTTCGGCAAGGGGGCCTCGGGGCCCCCGACTTGAGGCTATACTCTCTGTGTGCACAGGCGCAGTTTCTGCATTTTTGGGCCTTCCCCACCCCCTACCAACCGCACGTGGCGGTGGAGTTGGCTGCGGTAGCCCCGTTGCCTCTGCGCGTGGCCCTATACGGGAAAGTCTCACGCCCTTCAGAGGAGATCGACACCGTGGAGATGGTACGCTGGACCTGGCGAGAACTGCAGAGGAGAGCTGGACTCTCCTTCTTGTATGCGCCTGCCGTCCCACTACGAGGAAACCCAATGTTACCCTGTTTAACTGCCAGAGGCGACGTTCTCATGCTCTGCGGGAAAAGGCTACACACCTTCGCCGATTTATACCCTGAAGGCACCTTTGTGGAGTTGTGCGCAAGAGATGGTGACCAGCCTGAATCTTTTGCGGACACGCTGCTATATCACTCCCTTAGGGAATCTTGCAAACAGTTGGGGTCCCAATTCCCGGAAGAGCCGCGAGCTCTAGATGCCCTCCAGAACCTGCTTTCGAAACCCTCTCCCAAAAAATTAGTATCGAGACTCTACAACAGCATGCAAGAGCAGGCCCCAATCACTGTGGCCACAGCCAAGGTGGCTTGGGCTGCTGACCTGGAAGTCCCTCTCACTGATGAAATGTGGGAGTACTGCTGTAAACAATTAACAGCACTTTCTCCGAACTACCGGCTGCGGCTCATACACTTTAAATTCTTACACCGGTACTACCGGACACCTATGCTACTTCACCGCATGGGCATCCGCACGGATGCGTCCTGCCGGAAGTGCGGGAGGGAGGATGCATCCTTCATACATGTGGCATGGAGCTGCCCCAAACTGACCGGCTACTGGACAGACATCTTCACAGCTATCAACCAAATCTTAAACAGGAACGACACGCCGTCGCCACTCCTAGGCCTGTTGGACTATGTCAAAGACACTGAACCCTGTGACAGGAAATTACATGCACTCCTCCTCCTTTATGCTAAACGACAGATTTCACTACACTGGGGCAGGAAAGCACTACCATTGTTCACTGGGTGGATCGGGGATGTCACTTATGGACACGCACAACTGACTCACTACTGGGAGACTATGCCCACTGCCTCTAGACCGAATGACATTTGGGAGCCATTTTTACAATGGACAAGGGAGCGTGCGGGATCGGTCGTCTCTGGAGGATCGCCTGATGTGGGTGTTTCGGATGATATGGGCTGAATGGTTTGTATGCGGACTTGAATTGTTTTGACTCTGTTGATCTAATCCGGCGCTGGCTTGCCCTGGCTGTGGAGCACGCTTACCCTGCTGTCCCTCTTTGACTTTGCACTAGCGGCGTGTCCTGTTATATCTGCCTCCCTTAAGACCACTTGACCCAGCCACTCACCCTGCTCCGACATCATTCTTCTCCCCCTGCTTCCCCCCCCCTCCACCTTCACCAGGTATGATCGATGCCTGCCACCCCTCCACCACTGCCACAGATCGCTATCCGCCGATGGTCGCCCGGCGCAGAAACACGCGACCCCGTCACAGTGTGGGACGCTGCGTGGTTGACTTTTTGTGATTGCACCAATCTTACGTTGTTTACGTTTCTTTTTTGTTTGTTGGGGACGGTTGGGCGTAAACAGTGCTGCTAGACGTATGAGTCTCACTTGTTGTTTCAAGAGCTGGGGCCTGCTGATTGCCCCGGAACAGCTTCCACATCTCATGTTATGGTCATCTGTCTACTGCACTGATAAAAGTAAGACCACTTACGGTGCTAAGGTTACATCGCTCACATACAATTCATTACTGTATTGTAAATCCTGCTGGGAGCTCGGAGTTCCGCAAAGTTATGCTACAACTGACTGCTTTACTATATTTGATGATGTGTAAACTTCATAGCGGCCTGCCTCCGGGTTGTTGGCGTGACGCAGTGTAATCTTCTGTCTCTTTTCACATAATAAATGTCTTACAAAAAAAAAAAAAAAAAGTATGAAAGACTGGAGAGACCGAGAACAGCTATCTCCAAGTTGCCATTAGTGTGGTTATAAGTGCCTCAATGAGGGACAACAGTGGTTCTGTAGAAACCCGCTTTGGTTGGAGAATCTCATTAAGTAAATACTTTTACTCAATAAGTAAATTGGATTTTGTTTCTACAGTGGTCACAGACCTCCTCTGACCTGCGCAAATCAACTGCATAAGGGGCACTCCCTTAGGTTGGTGGACAAAGTGGAGACTCCAACTCGGTTTCTGATGCTGTATCCAAACCACTATAATTTTATAGGCCCAAATAAAGTCCTGCATCGATATAATGATGCGGAGTAAATTGTCCACTTCATTATCTTCGTAGAGCATTTTGCAGCCCGTGGGCTGCATTCAAGTTGGAACAGAAAAGGGCCTCCAGCTTCTAGTAGTTTGAGTTATTTAAAAGTACAACATATGCCTAAGCGAAGGCTGACGGCAATTGGGCAGAGACTGGTGTCTGGATCAGATGTAGTACATGTGCCAGAGGTGTCATCAGTGGCACTTGTACTGAAGGGGCTGACAAGGACCTTGGGGCTGGGTTAAAAGACTGGACCGGACTCAGCAACGTGCCGGGAGAGAGTCCTAGGTGGTTAGTCAGCACTAGAAAGAGACATGCCAGCGAATGTGCAACTGGTGGACCCTATGGATATATGTGGCTGGAAGGAGCTCCATTGGAAGCTGGTAGCATCATGAAAATTTGCTGCACGGTCTCCTTTAAGGTCTCTGTGAAAACAATCTTGCATTCATATTGCTTTAATGTTAATGTCTCTGCATCTTCAACGTCACATTTTGCACTGATATATTGTATTATCAAATAGGAATGTTGTCTCCTAATTAACCTAAAGTGATGCAGTATGTCTGCTGAGTATTATGACTGTAGAAGGCCATATTATTTGAGGTGTTAAATTCGCACATTTTCTGCATCCCTCAATAAATCATTGCCTCACTTTCTATATTGGCAAACAATAGCTTGATTTTAAGAAATTAAGTGAGCACTGTGCTCACGTATTGCATTTCAGCCTGAATGATGTCTTGCACCTGCCATCTGCTCAATAGATAACATTCGCTGAAAATAACAAGTTTCCGTCATGTGTTTCTGCTCCGAACCAAGTGAAAACTGTACATAAACCGTAACATGTTTCATGCATTTTTGCACTGTATACTCCAACTAGCCGACGCTGTAGTCGAATGAAATGACAATTGCGTCTTTATTATAAGCTGTGCTACTTGTTATTTTTGCAGTAGAAGAAGGCTTCACAATGTGTTTTATTTTTTTGTAAGACCTTTATCACCTCTAATGGGCTAAGAAATGTGGGAATGTCTGGGCCAATCTCGGTACGGGCTTGCTTCTGGCTTGACTTCAAATGGTAAGGTCCTCCACAGCAAATTTGCTCCATGTTCCCAGGTTTAGGATGATGACTAGAGGAGGAAAATCCATAGCAGTTATTGGCGCCAAGGCATGGAACAAACTACCTCCGTCCCTGCGTCAATCTGCAACAGAGCAAAAATTCAGAAAACTATTAAAGACATGGATCTATTCTCTGTCAGACTCCGGATGCACAGCGTTACTTTGATCCTCCCCGCAGACAGGTAGCTTTTACCATTGACACTGCTGTTAACTGATAACTAGGAGTCGAAGCGCCAAGATGCTCCTTGGAGTGGTAGTGCGCTATACAAGTGCCAACTCAATAAGGAGGCAGGGAGGGGGGTGGTTGAATCCAACTTGGCCGTCTTGAACTTATGGATCGTCTTATACTTCGACTTACCGCTAATGAGACCGGTATTTGGCATAAGAACAGCCCCGTGACCTGGAGCAAACCCAGCAACTTGAAGAGGATCCGCTACTTCAAACTCAACCTCTTCCTGTGCTCCGCTACATACAACTTCACTTCCGGTTTCCAGATTGTGTTCAGGTGCATCAGGACACACTTGTGACTACGAGTCGTGGCCGAAGCCCAAGCATCAGAGACACATTGCTGGTGTCCGTGTCGTGCCAAATGTCTGCTGCCTGCAGTCGTAGCACGGCTTGAATCCTGCTTTGTGAGGAGGCATTTGTCTTCTATGGCACACTGTCTTGTGGTCTCGGAATCATCAAAAGAGTGACAAAGCTGGGAGTGAAACTCCACATCCATGCCAAGGGGCGTGGAAATAAAGGAACTAGCGTTGGCATGCAGGGATGGCATCTATATGCTGCTACACTCCATCACTCTGAGGTGGCGCAAGGGCAAAGAGGAATGAGATGATGCCACCTAGCGGTGGACGAGAGCCACTGCTTTAAAGATCTCTGGACCCCATCTACAGCAGGGAATATTCTACAGGTGATTAATCTGCGGTCTGAAGTTTCCATCAGAATTTTGTTGTTTGTGGTACCCAAAATAATGAACTAGCAGAGCCTTTTGTGATGCCTGCACACCACTCCCTGTGGTGTTTGTTGCCTGTGTGGATGCAGTGATCTGCTCTATGTGCTGAAGGAGCAATGCCAGCAAGCGCAAATGCAGCCAGAAGAATGGCCGGCAGTAGTGAACTGAGCTATTGAACCCCTACACAGAAAAGACTGCTGTGTTGATGCTGTGACACAGCTCGATTACTCTGCAGTGCTCTGCCTGACTGTAGATTGGTTAATTCTATGAAAGTATTCCAGGTCGAATTTGAAATCATGGAGATACTGATTCATTAACCCTGGGTGAAGTACTACGCTACGCTCATGTAGTTAGCGAAGTTTGAGCTACTTCGCACGACGCGAATTGCACGTAGCACAGTGCATTCACGCGTAGCGTAGCATAGGAGTAATTTTTTGCTTGCTCGCGGTCCTCAAGGTTAAGTTGGCGACTGCAAGCGAGCAAAATAAATCTCCCGGCGAGATTCTCAACGCAGGGAGGTCAGGTTTCTCATTGCGAGTGGTCGCGTATGCTCGAAATGAGAAACTACCTGTCCGCGTTGAGAAAGCTGCCACTCGAGTAGAAATCTACTAGAGCGGCAGAAAACGACCGATTACACTGTGCAAAATACCATTTGCAATGATTGCACAGTGCGGACAAGCATCCGGCACTGAGCAATCATCGCAAACAGCATTTCCTACCACACTACGCAGTTCGCATAGTGCTACGCGTAGTTCGAAATGCACTTCACGTAGCGCTACCTCGCGAACTACGCCCAGGGTTATTCTTCATGAGAAATCTACAGAAGTAAGTGCCAATGACTAACACTTTGCTACTTCTTACGTTTGGCTGTAAAGGATCCATATCATCTATGGTAACAAGAGTAGCGCAACTCCGGATAGGTTCAGCATAGGGTCGAACAGAAGTTTGTGAGCAACAGAACATGAGTATTTTTATAACAAAACCACATGCAAGTCACTTTTTTGGAATAACAGTAGGACATATATAGTAGTCTCATAGGGGAATTGTATGCTCACTAAACTGCAATCTTCCAGCCTCGCCACTTTGCTTCCAAAAATGTACGTAGGCTGGGGAGATGTGCAAAGGAAATCACGTCCATAAGAAATGCTATTCTGACAAATAGTTTTGCACACGTTTCAACTTCTGCTGCACAAATATCACATATAATAAAAAGGTGACAAATAATCTTGAAGTAGCAGTCCTAATACAGCTTTATTTTGTGTGAAATACTCTTAACTCCTCATAACAGGCAAACGCATAATAAAACACCACTGAAGCTAATTAACGCCAATATTACTTTCCTTTTATTTCACAAATAACATGGCGTAAAAATGTACATAATTTGTTATTTTTACCAATGATAAAGAAATCGTACATTAAAATCAATGTAATTTTAGTGCTGATCAATGGATTCAATCATGTTAATTTACAACACAACTATTTTACATATTACAGTTTAGCCCACTCCTTTTTTACACACACTGCCGGATCTCTTTCAGTAAAAACAAATAGTTTTACAATATATTAAATTACAAGATATGGGGTTTTGGGGATATTCAGATCCCTCTCATTTTTGCAGTACAGCAGTAAAGACCCAATTACAAATGTAGCACTTTTAAATTAAGGGAAGAAATAGTTAAACAAGAAAGCCCCCAGACAGCAAACATATTTACAAGCATATTACCTGTTTCAGAACTAAATATGCCAACCATAAAAATATTAAACAACCAAGCCCTATAGAACTAGGGCCAAGGCCATATTTGTATTTAGTCTTCATTTTAAAAATATAAGGCATATAGCCTCTTAGATGATATATTTATACATTTTAAACACAATATTTCTAGGCCCCCAAAGAAAAACCCTAAATTCTTAAAGCAGAATGAGAAACGGAACCAATAGAAGACTGTTTGCCATGCCTTATCCATTTATATTTATTTCGACATCTTATCAGTATCTTAGATGGAAGTTGAGGTAAAATAAATGAGATGTGTGAAAAGGGATGCTGGAAACGGATTTAATCTGAAGGGCATCAAGTTGAACTACATCCAGGAAAAATGTGAGTTATTCATTTTTATATTTAGTTTCAAGATATGAAAATCCAAAGATTATGCTGCCTAACAACTTAAATGGAGTTGAATATCACGCCATTTTGAAGACATGCCTGCATTTTTTATGCTACATACTACAAAGGCAGTTTGGCCCAAAACGATCGCCACCTAGGAACGTTGTCATTGGACTGAACGTACTTCTGTTTTAACATTCGTGTTAGTAAACCTAAAGATGGGCATTTATGAAAACATTTATAATATCATATTGGAAACCACCAGAAAATACGGACCCCAGAATTAGAAATATGTTTCTGCACGTTTGAAGTGTGACTGGGTCCCTGGGCGTTTACTTATCACAATGTATTTCAGATGGTAGGGACTGGTGTACTTTAAGCCAGCAGTAGCTCAACAAATTAAGACTGAATGAAGGTGTAGAATAATGACAGGAACAATGAGACTATGATTTTAAGTGCAGGAGAATACATGCAGGTACATGGGTATTCAAGCAATTTGGTCCAACTTTTGATACTCCGATTTAGAACGTTGGAACAGCCAGCATCTTTCTCTCATATAAACTGGTGTGTGGAGATACTTATCCTAGTCACATGTGTGGCATAGCTAGAGAATCTCCTTGTGGGCTTAAAGTGATTATTTACAACCATGTACTAGTGCATCGACCGGAAGTCCAACATGAATGCCTGTAATATAAGCATTTAGTATGAACTGTTCCTTTCTTAATGTGGTTCCGCCAAATAACAGTCAATTAACGCTGTATGTGGGTGAAAGCAGAAAATTGAACGGCAGCAATGATTCACAAGTAGCCTATGTTAATGATGAAAAATGCAAGCACCGAAAGGCTGTGCATTTTATCAACAGAAACCTAATAATCCAGTTATTATTGGTAATACCACATTAAAACTCAATGTTGGGAATAATAGTTATGTACATCAATGGTTGCATAGCCATAGAAGATTCTCTTTTCAGCCGTACGTCAATGTTTCGTCTGGCAACAGGATTTACAGATTTACAGTATGTAGGAACATACAGACAGCCTATCTTTTAAAAAAAATCAAAACACTTAGTTCCCATTTAAAATGGCAGGCATTGTGTGTATTGTGAGAATAACCACTACTTCTATTTAAGACTCGAATTACAGAGCTAGGGGAATAGCACTCATACATGCAATCACCACTAAGTCTAAGACTGAATTCCTTTCTTTTTCTCGTTTTGGAACAATGCCTTTCAGCGCCAAATTATATTTTTGCCACCAAGCAACCAGAAATCTCAGGCCTGTCACAGAAAATACATTTTCTTTGGTATTGTACCTGCTCTAACTCTTCCCTGGCACAGAAAGACGCCTCCATCTAAGGCAAAGTGCCACGGCCTCCAACATTCCCCAGAAATTTGATTTTTCCTTTAAATATAAATATTACATCAGCATTGTTTTTCTGGTCAAAAATGGCTACAGATAAAGATCTTTAAATAAGTATATCCATATTGATATAAATGCCCAATAATATCACAGTTGCATATCAAAGGGTTTACCCGAGATTAAATAAAAAGAGAATATTGAACCAGAAAAAGATGGATGCTTCTAAACAATGGAAACTAATACGTATAAGGATTAATTTACAGATTTTGTGAATAACCCTGCTATTTTTTCTGTATTCTGTAGCCCAATAAAAAGATACTTAAAATATTAAAAAAAAGAGCAATGATTGATGACCCATTATACTGGTATAGGAGCAACTATTGTAACCTGACCACCAAGCTGTTTTTGGTGGTGTCAGCAGCATGTGGTGATAGTTAAATGACATGCATATTACTTAATGGATAACATTTAAAATCATTTCCGTCTCAGAAGGAAACAGTTGAATGCAGATGAAACCAATGTAAAAATTATGATTTCAATTGAACCACAGAAATGTAGTTATCCTTTGTTACACAACGGAACATTTAATCAGGGATATTTCTGGGAGATCATTCTTTTATGTACCTAATGTAGGTAGGCAATACACTGCTTAGTAGGTTCCTCTTGGCCACCAGCAAGATGACCATGAAATTGCACTAAAAAGGGTGTTCAACCCATAACACCACATTCTCTTACAAATCAGGTTATGTAATTACCATTTTCTACACCCTGAACATCAGACAAACCTAAAGAGAAATTTAGGATTGAAGTATAACCCTGGTACATACTGTCTTTTTTCCCACTTTAAACAGTATCAGGACCATATTGACAATGGAGCTGACGCATGTGAGGGTATATCAGTTATACAATAACTTGATTTTCTCATCTACTACTGGTGGTCAAATGTCTTGCACAACTCAGTGGACGCAGTCAGAGTACCACACATACATAATTATGTTTCCCTGCTCTGTAAATTGCAACACATTTGCAGTAAGTTGGCTTAGCGTGTCAGAATAAGGTGAGGATGGTTCCAGAGGCAAATACATCTCAGTATTAATTTTTCTTTAGATCAATATTAGGATAATTCTCTTACTACAACATAATTCAAAACTAAATAATCATCACAAGCTTTCACAACAGTCTGGAATAAGGAATTAATTTACTTTGATGATTCTGCACCAAAGAAAACAACTTTAAACCTGTGAAACTGTTCTATCTTTACTCAAAGGGTAAGCCTTGGTGGCACTACTCTTATGTCTCACGTTTTCATCATCCAACAAAGTTATTATGAGATGCAATTGCATTCTTGCTTTGGTTGAAAGTATTACATGGAGTTGGGTGCAACAGTATGAGATAACACAGTCAATGAATTGTACACAAGTAGTTAACTGTCTCAAAATCAGCATGTGAGGTCCAAGATTTGATGCAACTCTGCCTCTCTGCTTTCCAACCTCTGAGGCATTCCTACTATGTTTTCAAGACATTTTCTGTAAAAGTAGATCAGTCACGTTAGGCTCTACTCTAATCAGTAGTTTAGTGAAGTTTTCACTAATGTTAATGCAAATTAAAGTGAACTCCCAGGAGAGGAAACACACTTCAGCCAGCCTTACACTATACATTTAGTTGACAGTGTTATTCGAAGGATAGTTTATTGAATAAGAATTATCAATGTGTACGTTGGTACATATTTTCCAAATTGACTCAAATAAATATCCTGGTTTTAACAATTTAACAAACAGAACTTAAAATGTGACTTATCTAACTGTTGTTGAATTGTATAATCAATTGGAACACGCCAGTTCTGCAAATTAATGCAGATGACTGTCTTCTTTCCTATATCATCAATAAACATATCTGTCTTCCCTTGAAAATACCAGGTTAAAATTGATGGTTTCTTCTGTACATCCCTATGTAATCCAAGGAGACTATTGTTACTTTTAAAAACATCGAAGTTAAAAGGCATCTCTTTTATTCATATGATAGAGAGTCCCAACATTTGGTTACCGGAGCCTCTCATTGGAAGGGTAGGGGCGTCTCCAATTCAAGTTAAAGACAGGTTTCTGATGCCTTGAGGGCAGTGTGCATTCATACAAAATAGCATCACATGCAGTCTTAGCATGCAAATCGGCAACATTGGGCTCCATTTAAGTTCATGAATATATTATTTATATAAAAAAATAATCACACGTTCCAAAAAACAAGGGGAAAGTCAGCTTTAAATTCTTTGTTTAGAGAACTTACAGTAGTTAGCTAGCTCCTCTATTGAGGGTCTGTGCTTCACCTCCAATAACAATTGAAAAGTGATTTTAAAATCGGCATGCGTTTGTGGGTGACACTATCTTTAGTAGTTCCTGTGACTTACTGGCTGACTAGGACTGCACAGCACGAAGCCACCTATTTTCACATGTAGTGAACTCAATCTCTAGGATTATTATTTGCTTTGATTTTGCCTCCTCCTCGGCACTATGCAATGCAGAAGAGAAGTCAATTCATCCAAGACTTGAAGCAACAGGAATGTCACCTATAAAACCCAGGCCCTTACAACGGACGATGCCCAGAACCCCACATCACCCTTTGAAACTCATTTGTAAAACTTGATGAGGTTGTTTTGATAAGTAACATGTATTTAAAATACACAACTGGACAAGGACGTTCCTCTTTTGCAAGTAGGCTGGTGTAATTTGCCAGAATGGATACCCCCAGAACTGCGATCAAACTTGGTTCAAATGTTTCAACAATGTTGCAGATTGACGCCCAGGAAAACTTTAGCAGCAAAAAAACGACCCCATATGATGCGTTAGGAAAGTCTCAACATCTTTACAATCCAGACCGTGATTTTCCTACAATGCAGAAGGTGTTTACAATGAGGGGTATCTAATTACTATATGTTTATACTGGTACTACTGATAAGAGGGACTTTGATTTGAAATGGCCTTCTTCTTAGTGTTCAGATTCCTCTTTTACCTTAAGCGAGTCACAGGACCGTCACACGTAGGGAGTACCAGGGGTTCTTTGCCCTAGTCCCCACTCTTTTCTAGGCCTCACACTATCACTGCTAAACATGTTTATATATCACAACACCAGCTCTAACCTGCTCTTGCTATATAGTAATTATGAGGCAGGTAACATAAGCTGCCACCAATTGGTGAAGTAAGAATAACATGCCTAGAAATGTGTCACAGGACAATGCTCTTACATTTCGAGCAGTATGCTCTTGCTACCTAAAAAGAAAACAAGGCTCCACAGAAAGTTTGAGACCAGGGCCCTACAAAAGCTTATGACAGACTTGATTGGTTGAGTTGAAGCAGTTCCTCAGGGTTTGTGTACTAAACCAGAAATGGGTCACTCATGGCATTGTGAAGAATAAGGCAAAGCAGTACTAGGAAGCACAACAGAGTGACATTACATAGTAAGTATCATTGTTGTAATTGCATACTGTTTAGATTCTATTAGTGTGCAAGACTTTATAAATGTGTCATGAGCAGCTTAAGAAAATATGCCTTGATGTGGAACATATGTCCATCGATAAAGTAATCTTAAATTTTTTCCAGTTCAGGAAGGGAGTACGATTAAGGTCTGTGAATCACAAAATGTGCAAAGTCACATACTCCTGTGTCAACCATCAGAGATATTTGATGCAATGTTTACAAAGTTCACAGTTGCTTTTGATATTCAGTTCACATTGCATCAATATATTAAATTAACAGATCAGGCTTCATGTATTAAGGTGCAGCTAGCCTATATTTAAATAAACACATACTAAATGTTTCATGTAGGTACAATCTTGGGGTTGTTTAAGGATTTCCCTAAACAACAAACCTACAGGCTGTATTCAAGTCAGAGCCAACTAGCTTAGCTGTGATGGTTTGCCAATTAAATTTGAAAATATTTTAATACTATTCCATTTAATTGGTGTTACGACTCTTGAGGTGGAGGGTGCGAAGCTTGATAGTCAATGGTTTTACACACACTCTGGTAACTTTAAATAATTAACTCAGACCAGAGGCTAATTTACAAAATGTGCAATGAACTGAGAGTTTTAAGAACGTGCATTACAAAATTATTTTCATTTTTTAAATAAATGTTCTTGTTTTTCACATCAGTTACTCCTGCCCAAACCCTTCCGTTTCTTCTATTGCAAAAAGGAGCTTTTCCTTGAGCTGTTCATAGCTTTTGTAGGGAGGCAGGTCCAGGCGGTTGAAACTGAAAAGAAACATTAAGAGAGATTTAAGTCACATTATGAAATTTCCTACAAAAACAATGAAAAACTATTGCAAAGTTACAAATAATGGGCTAATGGCCAGCAAGAAAACAATGTATTAGATAGCCTGATTGATGGGCAAAGAAATGCTTCCATCAGAGACGTAGCTATACATAGTTCAACACGTGCGATGCTACCGGTCCCCAGGAGTTTAAAGGGCCACAATGCACCCCTATTGATGGATACTATTTACTATCAAACTAAAGAATAGGGGTGCATTTTCCTTGCTTGTATTAGGGTCAATATTACCCTTGGTACGCCATTGGCTTTCACTGTAAGTATGCACAATGAAGTATCCTTGCAGTGGTCTGGGTAAGTCTTCCTGGGAAATAAAACTAGTTACTTACCTGTAACAATAGCTTTTCAGCATAGACTCTTCTAGATTCACATACTGTGCATTTACCACCATCTATTGGTTGGAGTCAGAAAGCGTATTTTTTTCTTCTTCTCTTGGATGGTTGTGATACCCGATCCCTGTGGTCAGGCTACAACCCCGCTTGTGTGTGTGCAAGCTCTCAGATAATTTTTTCCCTTTTCTTTTTTTCTTTGAGATTGTGTCTGATTGCTGAATACGTATAATATTGCTTGTATGTGTTTATTGAGCTGAGAGTGCAGGGACACAAATTAACATTAAAAAGGCGATTTATTAATGTATATATATTTTTATATATACCACAGTGATCAAGACAGCACATGTTGAAACGCTTAAGGATATGGGTAGTTTTGCTGCAACACGGATGAATAATTATCCTAGCTTGATTAGAAGTAGGTGTTGGGCTCAGTTCTTTTCTATATATGTAAGCTGCAGGGTAAGAAATCACCAGCACTCACAGGAACAATAAACCTTTGATTTGTTTTTAGTACGCTAAGACGTGTTTCGGCTACTGCCTTTGTCAATGGCGGGCACCAAGAAACGGCAAGTATAAATAAAGATATGTTTGTGGACATCAACAAAGACATCCGTCACTCTTCCGTCCATTGGTGTCTCATCTTATAACATGCAAATTATAAAGCATTAATATACATGAAACATACGGCAACAGTCTCATTACCTTTCAAAACTCCTGCCCAGAATGGGCAGGTCCCATCTATCAACAAGATTTCTTTGAAGCAATCTGTCTGCAACATTACAGTTTATTTCATAGTCATGAGACCTCCACTCGCTACAAAAGGGTTTGAGACATTATATCGCCCTGCATGGGCTCCTATCACAGGGGAGTAGTAATGCTCATTATTTTCCTCCTTATACCACCCTGTATGGGTTAATAGCAGATGGATAAGAGCTTACTGTGCAATTATGTTCCTTCACGCTTCTTCTTAAGCTCTCTGATGCCACGTAAGATTCCCAAATTTCATCGATTAAATACTTCCTTCCAAAACACTGCCTAGATTATAGATGAATCGCCATTTCCTCCCCACTATTCAAGCACCTTGGGATCTTTGTTTGGGTATCAATAATGTACCGGGACTCTAATCTAGGAAGCTGTAGCTGTCTGTCACCGCCCTTTATATTCAGGGGCACATGGTCCATGAAAAATAATTTCAAAAGATCCCTGTTGCTTTTGTGATGCGTTTCAAAGTGTTTTGCCACCGGACACATGGCATCCTTCTTGGCAATCGCTCTGAGATGTTTTAAAATTAGCACCTTAGTCTGGTGTATGGTGCTGCCAATATACCTCAAGCCACAAGGACATACTAAACAGTACAGCGAGTGGCGGGTATTACAATTCATGAACTTTATTATTTTCTTAGGTGCCTCTAGACCTGGCACATTGCAGTATAGGACTTTATTGTAATTTTTACACACCTTGCATTTACCGCAAGGGAACACACCTGTTACTTTACCAAAGCCGGCTGGCCTGCTTACAGTGAGACAATGACTCCGTACTAAGTGATCTCTTAAAGTCTGAGTTCTTCTAAATGACATAAGTGGTACTTTAGGCCTCAGCTATCGTAGAATCTGATTTTATAATGTGCCAGCTTCTTCTCAACCCATTCCTAATGTCATTAGCATCACTTGAATAGTCTATTGTCATTCTGAGCTGTCTCTATTTTACTTTTGTTTCTAGCTCCCGACTGATCATTGACCAACTCCAATCTGGATTTACTGTCTACCTTCTTTTTAGCTTGAAGGAGAATATCTTTACTGTATCCTCTTGTGCTAAATATCTGCATGCTCTCTTCTGCTGCTGCCTGGAAATCGCAATCCCTCGGGCAATTCCTCTTAATCCATAACACCTTGCTGTACGGTATACTTGTTTTCTCAAGATGGCAGCTGCTGGCATGTAACAAAGAATTGCCAGCAGTTGGCTTCCTGAGCAAAGAGGTGCACAGTCTACCTTCCGCTGTGAATACTGTTAGATCTAAGAAATTCACAGATGTTTGACATATCTTCCCTGAGAATCTGAGATTCCGATCATTCTCATTGAGCACTCTAAGGTATTCCTTCGCAGATTTTTCGGTGCCCCTGTAAATGATGAAAAGATCATCGATATACCTGTTCCAACTAATTACATTACAGGTCCATTCGTCATTGGCCTCTGCCCAGAACCCCTGCTTCTCCCACCAGCCTACGAAAAGATTTGCATAACTGGGGGAGAAGCAGGTACCCATAGCAGTACCGCGTATCTGTCTAAACAGTTGCTCCGGGAATAAATTTTTTTTTATTGCAGAGACAAAAGTCAACAAATTCTATCAGCATCTTATTATGCTGCATCAGTTTTATCGATCCTCTTTTCAAGAAGTAGTTCACTGCCTCAAGACCTTTACTATGTTCAATGCTTGTATAAAGACTTGAGATGTCTTATGTCATCATCACAAAGTTTGTCTCCCAGGCAACGTCTTCAATCTGCCTCAAAAAATCTTTTATATCCTGTACATACGAGACCAGTTGGATCACAAACTCAAGTAAAAGAGAGAGGGACCCCACAACCAAAGGGATGGAGTACCACAATGGACTTTCGTCAAACAAATATTCCCTATGTAATATATTGTAATATGAATAAACTGTTCAGTATACTCTCATATTTTTGTCTGTTTTTACATTCTGCTTCGCTAGTACAGCATCAAGTTAGTATTGTTGTTCTTGTTCATGTGTCCTGAGAATACATGTTCCAACAGTAAGGTGTCCCAAAGATAATATTTGTTTGACGAAGGATCACAAGCTCAGACAGGAAATGATCTACAAATCTGGATATGTTCTCTGTTAAACTGCCCAGAGACTAAACTATAGGACGACCAGGAGGACACGTTTAATTTTTATGTATCTTCAGGAGGCGATAAAATGTTGGAAGACGTGTGTGCTTACACTCAAGAAAGGCATACTCTTCCGTTTCCAACATGCCTTTGTGTTACCATTTATTGAGGAGTGTGCAATAAGCCACTATGCTGCTCTCATATTCCTTTCTTCCAATCTTTTTATAACTCTGAGTGTCATTGAGTTGTTTCAAGGCTTCCATTTGGTAGTACTCAGTCGTTAGCAGTACTACATTCCCACCTTTAACGGAGGGCTTACAAATGATTGTCCGATCTTCTTGCAAACTTTTAATTGCCTCCCTCGGTTTCTCAGTAATATTGCTTTTTATTCTCCTCCTGTTGTTCATGGTTTGGTAAGTTCCTTGGTAACTGCCTCTGTGAACACGTCGATGGCATCCATAGGCATCTGTGGAATGAATTTCGATGACTGTTTAAATGGACTTCCCGGGCTTACTTTAGTGAGTCCCATCTGGTCTGGTCTATCCCTCGCTATGGGAATCAATTCTCTGGGGTTCCCTTAGTTTTGTAGATCATCCAAGACAGCCAATGTCTCCAGATCATTCTCCGTCAAAATATCCATGTCAGTGTCTGTAGTGTTCACTCTTGTCCCCCTGCATCCCAGACTTTGCAGTATGAAATACTTATGTAATTTGATTTTCCTAGAAAATGTAAATAAATCAATCCTTGTCTGAGTGTATTCAGAATTTTTGGACAGGCAAAATTTAAGTCCCAGTCGCAGTACTGTTTCTTCGGTTTGGTTTAATACTCTGGGTGTTAAGTTGACAATTGTGAGATTCTCGGGTATTCACATTTGGTCCTTCTTTTGCTCAGAGTCACTCGTGGTGAGGTGCTGCTGTTGCCTACTCCAGCCGCCCCTCCGTCCTGCGCTTGCCTTTTGCTCTGGAGGTTTTCCCCTCCCTCCTCTGACCCACGTATGCCTGTTAGGCGTAACTCCTCGTGAAAAGGGGTGGATGGCTCCTTTGTTGCAACCCGTGGTCCACTTTCCTCACTGGACAACTCTGGGTCTGTCACATCGGACTCAGATGTTTCTCTTTGTTCAGTGCTTTCACGATTCTAGTTACTTAGCAATTGCCTGCGTGGGGCATTGATTCTTTTCGCAAACGTGAGGACATGTCCCAGCTCATAGTCTCTTGCGTAGCTACCAAAGTTGTCCTGCTTCCTTTGCTTTTTTTCTGCTCATAATTAATAGGCATTTTTTCATTTTGGTTTTCAATTACTCCTGTTTGTTCTTGTCATTGTCACTTTCTAGAGTATTAATATCTTGTAATGCACGTTCCCTGTCACTCCAGGTGAACTTGACTGGAATGACTAGCCTGCCATTAGATGAACTGGCTGTATGGTCCGTCCACTCTTCCAGCAGTTGCGGGTCTGGATTCTCATATGCAGGAACCGTATATATGCGCAGTCCCCGCGGCACTCGTTGAACATAAATGTAATTCTGGAGAGAGGTGCCTCTCACCACTTTCTAATTTCCTTTTAGTACAGCTTGTCCAATTTGTTAAACTGCACTTTTAGTTCATTTCCGCCATGTCATACTTGGCTGCCTTCATTACCTCTCCTTTGGTAATCTCTCTTCCTTTTGAATATATCCACAGCTGCCTACCGGCGCGCCGCCTCACTAAACGTATCATAGTTGGCGAGTCCTCAATACACTCAATTTCGTACTCTTTGCTACCTCGACATACCGCCTGTTCTTATCAATTAGTGTGTCAAATATACAAAATCTTCTTAACAGTGTCAGTCGGCGCTCTGTTAAAGAAGCCTGTGTACACTCCCTGGGCTCCAATGTTTCACTGCTTCCAATTGCGAGAAGATACTTTGTTGCACAGCGTGCTCGACTGCAGCGATGAAGGGAAAATCCCATTGCGCTGCCAGACTTCGACTATGTCCCTTCACTCACGGTTGGCTGCTTTGTGCGGGAAGACAAAAATTGCACTATTATCCACGAACATATGTTTCTTTATACCTGACGTTTCTCTGCGCCCACCATTATTGACAATGGCGGTGGCCGAAACGCGTGTTCGCGTACTAAACATACATTCAAATCCTAGGTTTATTGTTCCCGTGAGTGCTGGCGATTTCTTACCCTGCTGCTTACATTAATAGCACGATTTTCATCTTAGCGCATGAAGCACCCGACCGTGAGTGAAGGGACACAGACGAAGTCTGGCAGCGCGACACATCTATCTATCTATCTATCTATCTATCTATCTATCTATCTATATATCTATATATTTATTTTTTTCAGCAATACTTTGTTGTTTAACAACATTGCTATATATATTTCCTTAGGATTAGTAGGATAAGCATTGCAACTTATGTATTACGCTTTTTACAATTTGTTATTTATTGGTTTGTTTATGAGCTTTGGAGTTAGCTTGTTGTGAATGTTTTCAAACAGGGCACCTTGTTATAATTGGCCAAATGCAGCACATCTGCTATTGTTTAGTTCTTATATAGTACGTATGTACTACTGTAAGAGGAGTGGTTATGATGGGTTTTAGAACCCACCTAATCGTGCACTGTTCACCTGGTGCTCCGCACCTTAGACTTTCAACGTAATATTAACACACTAAATGGTGTACGTTTGCTTTTAACTTTTATTTTCGTTATTGCATCTTATTTTTAACCTTCTTGATTGTTATTATCATTGTTCATAACAAAAAAGATTTCTTACATTATCTTAGTTATACAATCATTATTTCTTTTTCAGTACTTTGGCATAACATATGTAAGTCCATACAATTTTCATATATTTACAAAGGAGCCCAATGCATTTCGGCACCTCTGTGGTGCCTTCCTCAGGGGCGACTCTGAAAATAAAAACATATGCAGCATGTAAGTATCATTTCCGTGGTGGTGCATGGGGGTATTTACTGGAAAATGTGAATGTCATACCTGTTTAATATTGTTGTAGATATACCTGTATGATCGCCTCTGTATGTGATTATCTGTATAAATCAATGCCAAAAAATAAACATCCATGGTCAACTATATGTACACCTTGATCGTCAATCAAATTATACCTGTACTACCATAAGGAACATACCTTGTGTGATGTTCTCTGTGTTCTCTGAAACAATAAGTACAACCTATCAGAACTGCACTGATGTCTCGCTCATATTTGTCAAGTTTAATGGGGGATCAATAAGCCAACAACTTAAACAACTGGAGTATTTGACACTCCGCCAACTAAACCAAAGGATGCACGCCTCTACGCTCATTCAATATCATTGAGCTAAGCGCATTCCCAGAGGGCTGCGCTTATCAATAAAACCTATGTTATTTCGCTTTAATTTAAATTCAAAATTTATGGATAAGTCGTTTAGCATTTTAAATAAATGCTCTCTGGATCTCATACTACTTATAATAGAAGAACTAGCGAAAACCATAAGAGAACTGGAGGAAGAAATCTTTGTATGGAGACGGACTCCTGGAAAATGAGTCTGGAAGGCATTAACATTAAACTTGACAAATATGAGCGAGACATCAATGCAGTTCTGATAGGTTGTACTTATTGTTTCAGAGAACACAGAGAACATCACACAAGGTATGTTCCTTATGGTAGTACAGGTATAATTTGATTGACGATCAAGGTGTACATATAGTTGACCATGGATGTTTATTTTTTGGCATTGATTTATACAGAGAATCACATACAGAGGCGATCATACAGGTATATCTACAATAATATTAAACAGGTATGACATTCACATTTTCCAGTAAATACCCCCATGCACCACCACGGAAATGATACTTACATGCTGCATATGTTTTTATTTTCAGAGTCGCCCCTGATGAAGGCACCACAGAGGTGCCGAAATGCATTGGGCTCCTTTGTAAATATATGAAAATTGTATGGACTTACATATGTTATGCCAAAGTACTGAAAAAGAAATAATGATTGTATAACTAAGATAATGTAAGAAATCTTTTTTGTTATGAACAATGATAATAACAATCAAGAAGGTTAAAAATAAGATGCAATAACGAAAATAAAAGTTAAAAGCAAACGTACACCATTTAGTGTGTTAATATTACGTTGAAAGTCTAAGGTGCGGAGCACCAGGTGAACAGTGCACGATTAGGTGGGTCCTAAAACCCATCATAACCACTTGACAAAACACAGGAGTGACTACCCTGATTAGTCGTAGCACCATTTGATTAGCAGAGAAAAATATCATCAAAAAAACGGAGTGCTCCTCACGAACCCAAGTTACACAGATTAACTACTGTAAGAGGAGCCATATAGCCGTTTGCTATTTGTTAGCCCTTATTAGTACTTATGTAGTATGTTTATTTAGGGACTATGTTATGAGTCATTTGTCCTTTAAAAAAAATCTTTTATTTTATTTTAAATTATTGCTACTGGAGCACCGCCCCTCTGCCGACTGTATAAATTGTGTGACCTTAACCGCTGCGCGGGAACGTCCCGGGAGAAGCTCGGGACAAGGGTGGGACCGTCTGTGGCAGTTCGGGGATGGCCAAGGCTGGGCTGGGCCACCCCCTTAACTCCTTCCCACGATTTCTGCATTTTGAATTATCTCGCAGTTTAGCTCATTTGTGGTACTTGTCTTCCAAGCTTAGAGTGTTTGCCCATGACAACCCGTTCTGGTAAGGTAAGGGGGTTGGGGGAGGATCTGTTAGTGGCACGATGGATCAGTTCATCACTAGAGCCTTCTCTGTTATCGAAAAAGAGATTGCCATTACAGAGCGCCGCCTCTCACTTGAGTCCCTTAATCGAAAGCGCTCTTTCCTAGGGCCCCTGGGTCTGGCTGTATCCCCGGTGCAGATAGACGAGCTCCCTGGTGAAGCCTCTTCTGGCAGAGATCTGCCAAGAACAGGAGCCATCAGGGCTAGCCTGGAGAGGCTTAATGCCCTTAAATGTAGTAAATATCCGACTACACAGCCAGCATTGGGGCCTGCTCTGTCCCTGACCGCAGGGGGCCAAGCTCCAATTAGCAATTCTACAATTCCAAAGGTACCCCCTGTGCAACTAGAGGCAGTGACCATTAGAGGAGTCAGATCACCACCCACTAAAAGGAAAAGAGCTACTGACCATCGAAGGTTTGGTTACCTCAAACCCTCAAAGAAGTTTAAGGGAAAATGTCTTAAGGGCTGTGCAAAACCTATAGGGCCAGGGGAGTCCAGGAAGCAGCCCACTATTACTATGCAATGGATTTTTCAGACAGATGCCCAGATGACATGTACCCCGAGAGAGCTGGAGATTGAAAACCCAAGGCCCATTTCCACCTTGGGCACTCTACCTCAGATGCCCCCCTTAGTCCAAATCGAGAAAATGATGAAATCCTTGATACTCCCAGTTCTCGAGAGGGTGAAAGTTTTGACGAAGAGGTTTGATAGATTTGAGCAAGCCACTCTTGACAATTTCTTTTCACTCAAGTCTTTAGTTAAACTACACACTAACATCAGGGAGGGGGTGCCCGAGATGAATAAAGACCCCCAGGTGGATCTAACACTTACAGACGCGAGGGGTCAAACAGTACTAGGGGAAGCCACAGGGCTTAAAACGTGTGCTAACACTGTTGCACAAGCTGGACCTATTCACACCAATGACTAAACAAGCCAAATTTGCAATTCGAACCAAGGGACCAAAGGTCCCCGCCAAAGTTTGTCTGTCCAGAGCAAGGCTATTAATACTACTATAGGAAGAAGTGGGGACCAAAACGGCAAACAACCCGAATCAACTCATATGCCCACCCCAGTTGACAAGGGAAATATTGATCTTCCCCATATTAACTTACCACCAGAATGCCAGCCGTATGTAGTCGTGCTCACTGGGGTCCCACAGCGCAAGTCTGGCAATCAAGAATCGTATGACGAACTAAAACAATATTTTGGTTAAACGAGAATAGACATCTCCCTAGCTCATTTGATGGTCAGGTTCTCCATGTGAGAAGGGTCAGCTGGGTCGGAAATAGGACCAAGGATATGACTGGAGGCTGCATTCTGGTCAATTTCAGGGACGCTAGGTTTGCTAGGTATATCTGCAACCTACATTTTGGCCTAGGGAATCCAGGAATTGGCACATATGAACTCCGCCATTTCCAATCTTTCCCCGTTTTCCACTCAAACACTAGCCACCAGTCCAGGGGTGGGAGGGATAACAGGTTCCACCCTCAAGATGTTCATTACACCCACCAGTCCAACTTGCTAATTGCAGGCCTAGCAGCAAACAGGATGGGGTATGGTTGGTGACAATGGTGCTCACTCCCCTGTTTAGAGGCCGCCAAAGGAAGTAGACTTGTCTGGGCGTAGAGAGGTGACCGAGGTGTTTGAGTGCGGTGCGCCAGATGGGAACATCTTGGTCTATGGCCTGTCCGACCCAGTGAATATCTGTAGGCCTGTTGACCTGGAGGACAGGTCACTGGAACCTGGTGTTGGGTTTAGTATGGTTGCTACACAGTCCATTTGAGCAAGTAAGTAAGAATACTGAGGTGAGGATCGTCAGCTGGAATATAGCGGGTATCTCCAGGAAACTAGATGTTCCAGATTGGAACATCTTTATTGAGTCTTTTGGGATATGTATCTTTCAAGAGACCTGGAGTGTGGAGCCCTGCCATAAGGTTGGTTATACTACGTATTTTGTACCAGCAATCCCCCCACATTCCGGGAGAGGTCGCCTTTCAGGAGGCCTCCTCATATGGGTTAGTATTTCTCTGGGCTGTCACATTAGGCACCTAGAAACTAAATCCCCAGATATACTAAGATTATCAGTTAGGGGGCCCCGGAGAGGGCGTATTTTGGAGCTATTTAACATTTACGCTAGGGGTACCAAAGGTGGCTCTCAATCCCCAATCATTTCCATGCTTGAAGAGGAACTTAGCCAGTGTATCGTGAGTATGTATGTCCTGGTCGCAGGGGACCTCAATTGTACTTTTGAGCCCCTTGCGGCTGAGGACACTTTGGGTATCTCCGATGAGGATGCAAGAAGGGGTATTCCTGCCCTAACAATCCCGCCCATTAAGAGATGGTCCCAACTGTCCATCCAGCTTAACTCCTTAACTTTGGAATTTGGTTTAAGGGCAGCGAATGGTAGATCATCATCGGACCCTTCAGGAGCCCATACGTTCAATAGGGTAGATCTTTCCTCAAGGATAGATTACATCTTACTCGATTTCAAGCTCTGGAGTTTCATGCGTGACATGGAAGTCCTGCCTACTGTGGATAGCGACCATAATCCGCTATCTTTAATCTTGGACTCTCTGTGGCCGTTCACAAATGGTTTACAGGAACCATCAGTACTAATGGTGTAAGGTTGCCCTGGACGAGGGAAGGTACAGAAAATAGGGGCTCTGATGGAAGCGGCCCTGTCCAAATTGGACACTACCATCTTGGATCCCTTAGAGGTATTGAGGCTCTTTTGCGATACCACTAATGCATTGGGAAACCTATTTATAATACCTAGCAGGGGTTCCCTTGCAAGGGAGCATCAGAAACCAAAGTGCAATACGGGCTGGTTCTCTACGAAATGCCGGCAGGCGAAAACTGCCCTTGTGAAAGCTGTCAAATCGAAGGGCCCAGAGTTGATCCGGGTTGCTAGGAAGGATTATAAATTCTCCATTGGGGAGGCAAGGAGGGATTGGGATGACCAGTTTTGGCGCGACCTAAAGGTAGCTAGTGCGGGGAGGGACTCCAGTGGTTTCTGGGACTTAGTAAGGTGTAGGAATAGGCCCGACCGTACCCTTATAACGTGCAACATTACTGGACAAACGTGGTTTGATCACTTTTCCCTTCTTTATACCACCCACCTAGTTGATAGTCAGGGGCCGACTAAATTACCATCAATGGGCCACTCTGGGGAGAGTGAGGCCCACCACTTCACAGCTAAGGAAGTGGAAGATGTGATAAAATCTTTAGTGCCAAACAAAGCAGCAGGCCACGACGGGCTACCGGGGGATCTGCTCCGCCTTAATCACAAAGAATGGGGGAGGCTTATCTCATCCTTACTTAACGCTACCTTTCATGGTGCGGCAATTCCATATTCTTGGAAGGGGGCTGAGGTAGTCCCGATTTTTAAAAAGGGGTGTCGGGACGACCCAGCCAATTACCGCCCTATAAGCCTAATAGATTCTACCCAGAAGGTAGCCGGAAAGGTGGTTCTTGGGAGAGTGCTCCAGTGGGAGGATGAGAACAAAATCCTCTCGGATCTCCAAGCAGGCTTTAGGTCAGGCACAGGGACCATTGAGCAGGTTTTCAGATTAATGCTCATATACTGGAAGGTGGTCGTACTAGGCAAAGGCAGTCTTTATCTCACTTTTATTGACCTAAAGACTGCCTTTGACCTGGTGCCCCGGAATCGCCTATGGGGGGTACTATCTGAGCTAGGGATGCCTGCATATATTTTGGCTTTACTGGTGAAATTGCATACTGGAAACTTTGCCCAGGTGATGTGGGGTACTCAGGGCTAGAAGACAGCTAAAATTCCAGTGAATAGGAGCGTCCGCCAGGGATGTGTCCTTGCCCCCACTCTGTTTTCACTTTATGTGAACGGAGTGGTGGAGCACCTCTTGAAAAATCCATCTGACGCACCTTCCCTGGCGGGCAAGAAAATACCAACTCTCCTATTCGCTGATGACACCCTCATCATCTCTAAGTCCCCTGTGGGGTTACAGAGCCTTCTGGATAGTTTCCAGTCTATTTGTACCAGTAGGGGGCCTAAAATCAATACAGATAAGACAAAATATTTGGTTTTGAATCCACCCAAAAAGCTTGGACGCCCACCAGTATTGAACCTTGTGCCCCTGGAAAGGGTCAAGGAATTTGACTATTTGGGCATCCGCATATCTGATACCATGCAGTGGAGCCCTCATCTCCAGAAAATGTTGAGCCACAAAAGGGTTGTGGGGGTACTTCTTAAAGAGCAGCACTTATCCTCATTTAAACCAATTGCCCCAGTGCTAGACATCTACAAGGCAAGAGGAGTTAGCGCAGCACTTTATGGGGCAGAACTCTGGGGATCAAACATTGACCATCTGTCCAGGTCCGAGAATACATTTTTGAAGGATTTGATGTCCCTCCCTCAGAGCACCCCGACGTTGCCCCTGTTACTTGATAAGGGTTGCCGTTCAAATAAAAACCAGGCCCAGCTCCGCCCGCTATTACTATGGGCTCGCCTGAGGAGTGTTCCCGAACTTGCTAGTTATGCGGAAGGGCTGCTAGAAATATTGTTGATGCCTGGCTGGTCCAAAATAGGGTGGCTCAAAGGCTTTAAATCTCTGGTGAATTGGGGCTTGGGTATTCTTGGGTATCTAGATCTGCTCCCCCCCAAAGCTGTCCTCAAAACTACCTACTGGCGGTGGGAAGCTAGTAAAAGTAGCTCCAACCCCAAACAAAGCAGGACAACCATTGAGTTCCTCGGGATCAAGCACGTGGCTTTTTGTGAACCCCACCGTGACTTGATTTCGAAATCCTTTGATAGGGCTTTGTATTTCAAGTTTAGGGTGGGCTTGCTTCCAGTTGGCAAATTGTCTGCTCGCTGGAACATTCCAGCGCAAACCTCTCCCTTTTGTGTATTTTGAACCTCTAGAGTGGAGTCTGTTGCCCATTTCCTATTCGAATGCCCGGCTTACAAATCCCAGAGATCTAGGTGGTTAAAACCACTATGCAGGGAGCTAGGTACCAGACAGCATATAGTCGCTCTGCGAACTTTGATGTCTGATACCCGGCCCTTGTATGTTTGTGGCATGTCCAAATACTTAGGATGGGCTTGTTCGATCAGATTTAAACGGCTTAATGTTATTGTTTAATTGTGGTCACTTTACTTAGACCTTTTTATGTAATTTATTGAATGAACATTATTTTAATTGACTAGGTGATGCACTTTATATGTTGTGGCTTTTTTAAATTGTTGTTCTATGTAATGCTTTTAAAGATATCTTTTATCGAAATAAAGCCGATTGACTGACTGCTTCTTTTTAGTCCTTCACAACTCCTTCACAGGGGAGAAGGGAGGGCCGTATGTTAATCTAGAAAAGTCTATGCTGCAAAACTATTGTTACAGGTAATTAACTAGTTTCGATTTGCAGCATAGACTTCTTCCAGATTCACATATTGTGCATAAAGAACAAGTTACTTACCTTCGGTAACGCTTTTTCTGGCAGACACAATATCTGCCTGTGGATTCCTCACCTTGTGAATATCCCCCTTGCGTCAGCAACATTCGGAAATTCTTTTCGTAGCCTCGTGCCGATGTGGACTTGGAGGTCATAGAGACACGGCCTCGCACGCGACTCCGCTGACGTCACCGACACCTATAATAGGCCCACGCCGGCATGATGACATCAGTTCCGCCCCTTTTTTCCGTGCCTTCGAGGAACACTGACGGACCAATGACAGTAGATATATACACAGTATACACAGTACATAAAGTCAAGATAACACACACACACAGTGTGAAGCAAATGCAGGAAAGCAATTGAAACAACTCCTTGACAATAAAATTCATATACAATACAAAACAGTAAACCAGGTATAGAAGAGTGGACAACGGGGAGGCGGGTGGGTCATTGAGGAATCCACAGGCAGATATTGTATCTACCAGAAAAAGCGTTACCGAAGGTAAGTAACTTGTTCTTCTGATAGATACATCTGCCGTGTGGATTCCTCACCTTGTGAATAGAGTCCCACAGCAGTCCCCACTCCCGGAGGGAGTCCACTCTTCTAAACCAGGAAATCCTGGAGGACAGAGCGCGCAAAGTGGCCGTCCCTCCTTACTTTGGAATCCAAGCAGTAATGCTTCGCGAAAGTGTGGAGGGAAGACCAAGTTGCCGCCCTACAAATATCCTCCACAGAAACACCTCTAGCTAAAGCTGAGGTAGGAGATTTAGCTCTAGTAGAATGAGCCCTTATACCCTCAGGAGGCTCCTTACCGGCCAAAGAGTAGCAGATCTTAATACAGAGGACGATCCATCTTGACAATGTTCTCTTATGGACCGCTCATCCTCTCTTGCAGCCAGCAAACCCAATGAAGAGCTGGTCATCCAAACGACAGTCTTTAGATCTGTCCAGGTAAAAGGACACCGCCCTCTTGGGGTCCAGACGGTGTAATCTCTCCTCCTCCTTGGAAGGGTGAGGGGGAGGATAAAAGGTAGGGAGGGTAATGGATTGACCAAGGTGGAAAGGAGTCACCACCTTAGGTAGAAAAGCAGCCCTGGTCCTAAGAACCAAACGATCAGCATGAATGGACAGGAATGGGGGATTGGAACTAAGAACTTGAAGCTCACTTACCCTCCTTGCTGAGGGTATTGCAACGAGGAAGACTGTCTTAAGAGTCAAAAGCTTCATAGGACATTTATGAAGAGGCTCAAAGGGAGCACCCATCAAAAAGATCAAGACAAGATTTAAGTCCCACTGAGGCACAATGAAAGGAGTAGGAGGGAACTTATTTGTGAGGCCCTTCAAAAACCTAAGAACAACAGGAGACTTAAAAAGAGACGGCTGGTCAGGCATGCAGAGAAATGCCGACAGCGCAGAAAGATAGCCCTTAACTGTGGCAACAGCAAGCCCTTGCCGCGCCAGAGAAAGAGCAAACTGAAGAACATCAGACAAATGAGCTCTCAAAGGGTCAATAGATTTCCCCCCACACCAAGAGACAAATTTTGACCATCTGTATGAATAAACGTCTTAGTGGAGTCACGCCTGGCTGACAAGATGACATCAACCACGTCAGGCGGGAGTGAAAAGGAATTCAGGTTGCCCCGTTCAATCTCCAGGCATGAAGGTGTAATGTCCGGAGGTGGGGGTGTAGAACCTGCCCCTCCATCTGAGAGAGGAGGTCTGCCCTGAGAGGGAGACGGAGCGGCGGGTGAGAGGAGAGGTGGAGAAGATCTGTGTACCACACCCTTCTTGGCCAAATCGGGGCGATCAATATAACTTGGGCCCGGTCTTGGCGAATCTTCCTCAGAACCCGAGGAATCAAGGGTATGGGAGGAAACGCATAAAGGAGTTGTCTTCCCGGACTCAACTGAAACGCGTCCCCCAAGGCTCCTTGCATCGGATACTGGAGACTGCAGAAAGACGGCCAGTGAGCATTCTCGTGAGTGGCAAACAGGTCCACCCGAGGAGCTCCCCACATCTGAAAGATGTAGTGAACAACCTCCTGATGGAGCCTCCACTCGTGGTCGGCCGAGAACTGCCGACTGAGAGTGTCCGCACGAACGTTCAGAACTCCGGCCAGATGACTTGCCATCAGCCAAATCCGACGGTCCTGAACCCAGGACCAAAGACGCAGAGCCTCTCTGCAGAGACACTGCGACCCTACTCCTCCCTGCTTGTTGAAGTACCACATCGCGGTCGTGTTGTCCGTCAGGACCTGGATCGACCGACCGGGAAGGGAGGAAGGCCTTGGGCGCCAAACGTATCGCCCGCAATTCTAAAAGGTTGATATGAAGCAACCTTTCCTCTGGAGACCAAAGACCCTTGACCTCCAGATCCCCCAGATGAGCACCCCACCCAAGAGTGGATGCATCCGTTATCACTGTGGCCACCGGAGGAGGCAGATGAAAAGGCTTCCCCTGTGACAGGTTGTCTTCCACACCCCACCAAGACAGATCCGCTGCAGCTTCTCTGGAGATCCTCACTGACTCCCTGAGATCTCCGTTGTGCTGATACCACTGCCTGCGGAGGCACCACTGGAGCGCCCTCATGTGCCAGCGTGCATGGTTGACCAACAGAATACAGGAAGCCATCAGACCGAGCAGGCGAAGGACCTTCAGGACTGGAACGACCGCTCCATTGTAGAATAAAGGAATCATTTCCTGTATGTCGCGAATCCTTTGAGGTGGAGGGAATGCACGACATACAGTTGTGTCCAGTACAGCACCTATGAACAGGTTACGCTGGGAGGGCACCAGGTGAGACTTGGGTACATTTATTGAAAAACCCTTCAGGACTGGAACGACCGCTCCATTGTAGAATAAAGGAATCATTTCCTGTATGTCGCGAATCCTTTGAGGTGGAGGGAATGCACGACATACAGTTGTGTCCAGTACAGCACCTATGAACAGGTTGCGCTGGGAGGGCACCAGGTGAGACTTGGGTACATTTATTGAAAAACCCAACCGGTACAACAACTGAGTTGTCTCCTGCAGATGCTGGAGCACTTTCTCTGACAACTCTGCTTTGATCAGCCAGTCGTCCAAATAGGGGAATACTGGAATCCCCGACCTTCTGAGATGTGCTGCCACCACTGCCATCACCTTGGTGAAGACTCGAGGCGCAGTAGTAAGTCCAAAAGGAAGGACCGCAAACTGATAGTGTTGCGATCCCACCGTAAAACGGAGATACTTCCTGTGCGACTTCAGGATTGGGATATGGAAGTACGCATCCTGCAAGTCGAGCGACACCATCCAGTCTTCTTCTAGCAGCACTTGAAGAACCTGAGCAAGGGTGAGCATCTTGAATTTCTCCTGTTTCAGATAGAGATTCAAGACCCTGAGATCCAGAATCGGACAAAGTCTGCCATCCTTTTTGGGAATCAGGAAATACCGGGAGTAGCATTCCTGACCCCTTTCCTGCTCTGGGACCACCTCTATCGCACCGTTTCTTAACAGAGTCAGCACTTCCTCCTGCAGAAGTAACAGATGTTCCTCCGTGCAATAACCTTGACAAGGAGGGTAATTGGGAGGGAATTCCCGAAAGGGAAGAGCATACCCATTTTCTACAAGATTGAGAACCCAAAGATCTGATGTAACCGATTCCCAATCCTGTAGAAAATGGGTAAGCCGACCCCCCACTGGACCCACATGATCCTGAATGGCGGATCTAGGGCTGCTTTTCTGCGGCTGGAGGGTTAGAGGAAGTGGAGGAGGAGACTTGTCGCCCACGAAGACGTGCCCTTTGCTTTCCTCTGTAGGACCTGTACACGGAATTTTGCTGCTGCAGTTGCTGACCTTGTCGGTAATTCCGAAAGGAGCGGCCAAAACCCCTGAATCTCCTGTTGGACGAAGAGCCTCTGACCTGGAGACCTAAAGATCTAGCAGTCGCCCTACTGTCTTTAAATATCTCCAGGGCCGTATCTGCTTTCTTACCAAAGAGACCAGATCCATCAAACGGAAGATCCAGCAAAGTCGCCTGAACATCCGCTGAAAAGTCCGAGGATTTCAGCCAAGCCGACGTCCTAGTGACGACAGCCGTGCCCATGATACGTGCCACCGAGTCCACAGTGTCCAGACCACTCTGTATCACTTGGCGAGCCGCTGCCTGTGCATCCGAAATAACCTCCTCAAAATCCTTCCTGCTGGCTTCAGGAACCTTAGGAGCTAGTGTTTGCAAAGAATCCATAAGGGCATGCACATACCTCCCCATCAGACAAGTGGCATTAGTTGACTTCAACGCCATGCTTGCAGAAGAGAATGTCTTTTTAGCAACCTTATCCTGCTTCTTTGCCTCCTTTTCACAGGGCACCTGGGGAAGGGCACTCACATTCTTTTTGGAGCAGGCTGCTTGAATGACTAGACTCTCTGGTGATGGATGAGACGTCAAAAAAGCAGGGTCTTCAGGTGCAACCCTGTACCTTCTAGCCACACTCTTGGACACCGCAGGAGCCGACAGCCGTTTCTTCCACACCTCTAAAATGGGCTTTGTTAAGGCGTCATTAAACGGAAGCAACGGTTCCACCACAGAACTAGGTGAATGCAAAACCTCAGTGAGAAGATTGGACTTAAACTCCACCGCAGGCAAAGTCAATTGCAAAAGTTCCGCAGCCTTCCTCATCACCACATGATAAGGCTGGACATCCTTAGAAGGTGCACCAGAGCCTGAAGGTAACTCCCACTCTGAAGAGAAATCCAGGCTCCCAGCGTCAGCCAGATCCTCAAAACAGTCCTCATCCAATTCAACTTCCTCCAAATCAGGATGTGACTCCATATACATCCTTTCTTCATAAAGGTTCTGTGCCTCCCTTCTGGACCTCTCCTTCACACGCCTCGCAGCCGGATCCACCGACGCCTCCGACGGAGTCGGGAACAACATCGGCAACGAATCCGAAGGCTCAGCGGGATGCTCTCGAGGACGCTCAGGAGCGGGCGACGTCGGAATCGGCGTCGACGACTTCGGCGGAGCCGGAAACTGCCAATGCGGCGTCGGAGCCGGCATATAAGGCATAAATGGAGTAGGAGGATAGGACAGAGGGACTCCAAGATTGAAAGCCAGAGGACCCATGGGACCCGAAGGTGCGCCAGAGGGGTACCATGCCCTTGAAAAGACGCCATACATAGCGTTCAGAAACGCCGATGGGTCCTGGCCTGGGGTTGGAAAGGGTGGCTGTAAACACCCAGGCTGGTCTTGAGGAGGGATTGGATTCGGCTCTTCGGCAGGCGTAGAACCCACATCCACCTGCACCTCTTCATCTCGGGCCGGGGACGGATTCGAAGCCGGAGTCGGGGACTGCACCCGCGACTCTGAAGGCGAGGCCTCGCCTTCTGGTTCCGAGACTTCCAGTGTAACCACCTTAGAACGCACCTTCTTCGGTGACCTCGAACTCGACCCCGACTCCTTACCGGAAGGACGTCAGGACTCATGCCTCCTCTTTTTATGTTTCCTTTTCGACTTCGAAGCATGGTCTGTAGCGGACCTCGAAGACAACCCCTCTCGAGATCTGGATCTTGACTTCGATCTCGACCTCGACCTTCGAGAACGAGACCTAGAAGATCTTCCTTTTCCAGCCTTCAGCTTTGCCACCAGGAGTTTGGTCTCTCTTTCCCTCAGGGCCTTAGGGTTCATCTTCCGACATGAGGAAAATCCATCCACAACGTGGTCTGAACTTAAACACCAGATGCAGTCATCGTGCGGGTCAGTAATAGACATTATTTTACTGCACTCCCTGCAGGGCTTGAAGCCGGTCTTCTTTGTCGACATCGTTGAAGAGACTGGATACAGAGAAGCAGAAAATGGTAACAAAAAGGCAACAAAGTACCAGTTGGCTACTGAGATTCCCGATAACCGTTAGCGTCGACGACGCGGAAAAAAGGGAACTGATGTCATCACGCCGGCGTGGGCCTATTATAGGCGTCGGTGACGTCAGCGGAGTCGCGTGCGAGGCCGTGTCTCTATGACGTCCAAGTCCACGTCGGCGCGAGGCTACGAAAAGAATTTCCGAATGTTGCTGACGCAAGGGGGATATTCACAAGGTGAGGAATCCACACGGCAGATGTATCTATCAGAATTGTGTAGCGGTATTCCGTGGCAGTGGAGAAGGGCGTGAAGTAAAGTTGTTCTCCACAGGATAATATAAAACAAAAAATGGTGTTGTGTACCACTTGTTGTTCTTGAGAGAATATGTGTCCTCCTGTTGTGTGTGTATATAGTAGGCTAGCAAATAGCTCTACTTTTAGAAGAGTATATACATATATACACCCTTCTGCATATTTGCATTAGCGAGTGTGGTAACTATTTATAGACCTGACACGGAAGAGCCCTTTTTTTATGATTGTCCGTTAGCGGTTAACCGTATGTCTATTGAAGCACAAGTTACTTACCTTCGGTAACAATATATCTGTAAGAAACAGTAGTTAGTATTAGATTCCTTACCTTAGAATATCTCGGGCGTCAGACTGGATCCGGAAACTTTTGCGTAGCAGTACCCTTGCGCGTCGGTAGGCGCCGTCTGCGGCTCCGCGTCTATCCTCGTTGCCGCCACGATGACGTCGCCGGAGTACTTAGACGCCGCCCTTGCACGCCGAAGTCAGTTCTTATACACAGCTTTTCCGCGCCAGAAATGCAGAGCCATGATAAAAACCAACACTGGTGCCATGAAACTAGGGCCCTGAAAGGGGATGCCCTTAACCCTAGATATCGGTTTACAGAACAGGGAGGATGGGTGGCGCGGTAAGGTATCTAATACTAACTACTGTTTCTTACAGATATAGCGTTACCGAAGGTAAGTAACTTGTGCATCTGAAAGAAACAGATTAGTATTAGATTCCTTACCTTAGAATAGATACCCCAGCAATACCAACCCCGGTGGCGTGTCTGCAAACCAATATTCAAAACCAGAAAGTCCTGGAGGACGGAACGGCCAAAGAAGCCATCTCTCCAGACTTGGCTGTCCAGGCAGTAGTGTCTTGCGAACGTGTGCAGCGAGGCCCACGTAGCTGCCTGACAGATGTCCTGCAAGGGGATTCCCCGGCCCAGGGCAGTAGTAGCCACCGTGGCCCGAGTGGAATGGGCCCTCAGCCCATCAGGAGGCTCCTTATTAGCCAAAGAGTAGCATGCCTTGATACACAACACGACCCACCGAGAGATGGTCCGTTTGTGCACCGCCCGTCCCTTCTTAGCACCCACGTAACCAACAAAGAGTTGGTCATCCACCCTGAACTGGCGTGTGCGATCCAGCTAGAATGAGAGCGCATATTTTGGGTCCAGACGGTGGAGCTGCTCTTCCTCTTTAGAGGGATGCGGAGGCGGAAAGAAGGTGGGCAAAGTGATGAACTGGCCGATGTGGAAGGCTGTGACTATCTTGGGCAGGAAAGAGGGTCTTGTCCGCAACACAACCTTGTCCGTATGGACAGAAAGGAAAGGAGGCTTGGAGGAAAGAGCCTGGAGCTCACCCACTCTCCTGGCAGAGGTGATGGCAACCAGGAAAGCAGTCTTAAGAGTACGAAGACGGAGAGGACAGTTATGACGCGGCTCAAAAGGAGCACACATCAGGCAAGTCAGAACCAGGTTCAAGTCCCACTAGGGCATCACGAAAGGAAAAGGGGGAAACATGAGTAATGCCCTTCAAGAACCTATTTACAATCGGGGACTTGAACAAAGAAGGCTGATCAGGTAGCCTTAAGAAGGTGGAAAGGGCAGAAAGGTAGCCTTTGATAGTGCCCAGAGCAGAGCCCTGCTGGGCAAGAGAAAGAAGGAAGAGGAGAACCTCAGGAAGGGGGGCAGAGAGTGCATCCACAGCCTTTGCTGTGCACCATGCCACAAATCTGTTCCACCTGCAGGCGTATACCGACTTTGTAGAGGGACGCCTGGCTGCCAGAATCACATTACAAACTTTAGGAGGCAAGTCAATTGGCCTCAACTGTTGCCGCTCAATCTCCAAGCATGGAGGTGGAGACTGGACAGGTTCGGGTGGAGGACCATCCCCTGCTGCTAAGACAGAAGGTCCTCCTGAAGAGGCAGACGAATCGGGGGATCGACAGACATGCTGAGTAGCTCGGGATACCAGTATTTTCGGGCCCAGTCCGGAGCCACAAGGATGACTTGGGCCTGGTCGCGCCTGATCTTCGTCAGCACTCCGGGCAGAAGTGGTATAGGCGGAAAGGCGTACAACAGACCGCAGCTCCACTTGCGACGAAAAGCGTCTCCAAGCGAGTGCCGCCTTGAAAATTCCAACGCGCTGAACTGATGACATTGCGCGTTCTCTTCTGTGGCGAATAGATCTAACCAAGGCTCTCCCCACTGCTGAAAGAGGCCTTGCTCCACGTCCGAGTTCAGACGCCATTCGTGATCCATCATGACCCGGCGGGTGAGTTCAGACGCCCTGGCGTTCAGGGAACCTGCCAGGTGTTGAACCACCAGGGTCACGCCCTGATGTTCCAGCCACTGCCAGAGGCGCAGAGCCTCCTGGCATAGGGTCCACGACCCCACCCCGCCCTGTTTGTTGCAGTACCACATGGCGGTGGTGTTGTCCGTGAACACCTGCACTACACTCCGCGGACAGAAGGGAGGAATGCCTTCAGTGCAAGCCGGATTGCCCGCAGCTCCAGAAGGTTGATGTGGAGCCGGGACTCTGCCAGAGACCAGAGGCCTCTGATCTCCGCCTCTCCCATGTGGCCCCCCCAGCCCTGGAGGGACGCGTCCGTCACAACTACGTGCTCCGGTTGGGGTCGGGAGAGGGATCTGCCGCTGACCCAATCGCGGTCCGTGAGCCACCACTGCAAAAGTCTTGCAGTGCCCTCCGAGATCAAGACATGGTCGGACAAGTTGCCTTGATGCTGGGCCCACTGAAACTTCAGGTCTCACTCAGGAGCCTGCATCCGCCACCTGGCGTGATGCACCAGAAGGATGCAGGAGGCCATCAGCCCCAGAAGCCGCAGCGTCAACCTGACCGAGACTCGGGATAACGGCTGAAAGATCGGAATCAGAGCCTGAATATCCCGAACCCGCTGTTCGGGAGAATAAACCCGAGACTGCGCCGAGTCTAGAACCGCTCAGATGAAGAGGAGCTTCTGAGAGGGACACAGGTGTGACTTCGGCACATTGATGGAGAACCCCAGCAGGTGCAGGAGGTCGGCAGTAGTCTGGAGGTGGCTGACGACTGTCTGGGGCGAGCCCTCCTTCAACAACCAGTCATCGAGGTAGGGGAAGACTGAAATCCCTAACCTGCGCAGATGAGCTGCGACCACCACCATCACTTTTGTTAACACCTGTGGGGCGCTGGTAAGGCTGAAGGGAGCACGGTAAACTGAAAGTGCTTGTGGCCTACCGTGAACCGCAGGTAACGCCGGTGGGCCAGCATGACTGGGATATGAAAATAAGCATCCGGGGGAGTGTAGTGCAGGTGTTCACGGACAACAAGCGTCCTGCAAGTCCAACGCTACCATCCAGTCTCCTGGGTCCAGGGCAGCTAAGACCTGACCCAGTGTCAGAATCTTGAACTTCTCCTTCCGGAGGAAGCCGTTGACGTTCCGCAGGTCCAAGATAGGGCGTAGGCCCCCTTTGCCCTTCTTGGGTACCAGAAAGTAGTGGGAGTAACAACCACACCCTACTTCTACGCAAGAACGCGCTCGATGGCCCCCTTGGCGAAGAGGGCCGTAACTTCCTCTTGTAGAAGTTTCAAGTGATCCACAGACACACGGTGGTACTGCGGTGGCATGGCTGGAGGGGACGCCTCGAAGGGAAGGGAGTAGCCCCTTCGGACGATTTGCAGCACCCACCTGTCCGATGTGACAGTGCGCCTTTGGAGGTGGTGATGGCGAACCCTGCCCGCCACTGGCGTCACATGGGCCTGAAAGCTTGGACTAGGAGGGTTTAGAGGCGGTTGCTGCAGGGGCAGGTGTGGACTGGCCTCGCCGTTGTCCCCGACCGCCGCCAAAGTGGTTTCCACGTCCGCCACCACGCTGGATGGTAGTCTGCGGCCCGTGGCTGGCAGGACGTGTGGGGCGCCCCTTCCTTGGCCACGAAAGGAGCGAAAGGCAGCCGGTTGCTGGCGCGGGCCGAGAGGCCCAAGGACTTGGCCGTAGCCCTGGAGTCCTTAAAGCGCTCAATCGCATGGTCTGCCTTGTCGCCAAAGAGGCGACGGCCATCAAACGGCATGTCCATAAGGGTATTTTGGACATCAGCCGAAAAGTTGGCGGACCTCAACCAGGCGTGGCGACGAATCGCCACCCTCGTTGCCATCGCTCTGCCCAGTGAGTCCCTGGTATCCAGCCCACACCGGATTGAATACTGTGCCGCATTTTGACCCTCCGCAAGGGCTTGGGCGAATTTAGTCCGGACCCCCTCCGGACATTGTTGCAGCACGTCCGCGACCGTGTCCCACAGAGAGTGGGTGTAACGGCCCAAGAGGCACGCGGTGTTGACTGACCGCAAACCCAAACTCAGGGAGGAGAATACCCTTTTCCTGTATTGCTCATACCTCTTGGATTCCAGATCGAGGGGAGCCGTCGGGAATGCGGTCTGGGAGTTAAAGGCCTGGATGACCAGGCTCTCGGGGGTGGGGTGGGTGGACAGAAAGCAAGGGTCGGCCGGAGCCGGGCGGTGGCGCCTGGCCATGTTCCTATCTACAGGCGGACCTGTAGCGGGCTTGGACCAAGTGCCCAGAAGAACGTCTGACAAGGCCTCATTAAACAGCAGCAGAGGCTCAGCCTAACTTGCATGTGGTTTAAGGACCTCAGTGAGGAGGTTAGTCCTCACGGCCGTGATGGGGCGCTCAAGGCCTTGGCAGCCCATGTCAGCACCACACTATAGGCAGCCCCCTCCTCCGTAGCCACGGTAGGAGGGGAGACAAAACCAGTGTCGGGCGAAGTGTCCAGACCACTGGCCTCCCCAAGCTCACCTGCCCAATCCTGAGAAGACTGGCACTCACGTGCCAGAGGGTCCTCGGACCCCTCCCAATTCTCCTTGTCACCCATCACCTGGTACTCAGGTTCAAAGGATGGGGCCGGGTCGTAGAAGTACAAATCTCCAAGCGGCGTCTAATACGGTGCCGAGCGGCGCCGCTCCGACGCCGGACCCGAATCGAGGGTAGGACCAGGGACGTCGTCGTCCTGGGACGGCGCCGGTAGCGATACCCTGGGGGCCGGCGCAGTCGTAAGGTCTACCAGCGACGACTCGGCGGGGCCCTGCCGCGTCGGGACCGTATTCGCCGACGGCGCCAGGGCCGAAGCACCCGGCCCGCGTGGGGACCCAGTTGGGGCCGCTTGGCCCGAAGGGACCGCGGAACCAGACGGAGGAGCGAGCGACCTCATGGCCACGAGGAAGGCCTCGATCTCCTCCGGCATCGCGTTCTGCCCAGGGACCGGCGGGTGTGGAGCAGGCCGCGACGCCTGCGGCTCCGGCGGAGCCGCGGGGTCGGTGTCACCCGAACCCCCGGCTGCGTAGCACTATCGTCGGGGGAGTCATTAGAGCGATGTCGCCTCTTCGACTTCTTGTGCCTCTTACCTGAGGACTTCGAGCCCAAAGACTGATGACGACTCCCGGAACTGGTGTGACTCCGGCCCGCGACAGGTCCCTCGACCTCCTTGCGGACCGGGACCTCGAGCGGCGCGGGGCTGACTGCCGGAGCTCGAGTCGCTTGCGGGACCGCTCCCGTCTAGCTTTGGACGTCAGGGCCCGGCAGTCGGAGCAGGACTTGTCGTCGTGGTCGGGCCCAGAGAGTGAAGGCACCGGAGATGGGGGTCGGTAACCGACATCAGTCGGTTACAGTCGATGCAGGGTTTGAACCCGGGCATCCCTACCGGCACCGTCTGAGTCGATGAGACTTCGAAAGATGATCAAAAAGGATCGAAAAAGTTAGTCAAAAATTGACTAGGGTACAACTTTGTCCGGATCGGCGCTTGCTGCCGCGGAAAAAAAGAACTGACGTCAGCACGCGAGGGCGGCGCCTAAGTACTCCGGCGACATCATCCCGGCGCCAACGACGTCGACGACGGACGCGGAGCCGGAGACGACGCCTACCAACGCACAAGGGTACTGCTACACAAAAGTTTCCGGATCCAGTCCGACGCCTGGGGATATTCTAAGGTAAGGAATCTAATACAAACCTGTTTCTTTCAGATACAAAGTTATATTTAGTAGGCCCATTCCTCTTCATATTTAATATGGTCTTTACCAACCATTAGCTTCTGTTTGCATATTGCTTAACATTTTTGGGATGCCCTGAGCAAGCTTTAATGCTTTGTGTAGATAGAACTTAAGGGTTGTTCGGGGTGCCTGATTGCTTTACGTGTGTATGTATCCTTTGTTTGATCCTTGTTTTGGGTAGCGACATCAAATGCTGAGCGTATGCTGCTGACGTGTTGAAGTCAGCTCTCACTTGCCCTGTTTATGGTATTGCAGAACATGGACGGTATTATATGATTATGTGATCTGTCCATGCCCTAATGAACAATTGAGGGGCGAGGAAATAAGGCTTTATCTTGTTATATGTAGAGTGCGTTTGTATAGTAAGGCAGAGCTAGCAGTTTTTGAGACACTTAGTTTGTACCTAAAAAACCTACCTATAACCATACCTAATATACATATAACATATATATCTATATACCGGCGTACATATATAGGCACTTATAAGAAGCTGTTGACAGGAGCATGTATACGTATGTACATCTGTTAGTGTATTGTGGGTGTGCTTACATACGTGTATGCATTCTTTGGCATCACCTCAGTTTTATTCCTTCTGTGGGTTTGGAGGTATCTTGGAGGTAGGAGGATAGCCCTGGGTTGTGGTTGAAGGGTGTGCTCCTTTTGTATCTTTGGGACATCAGTGGCCCCTGTCCTTTGAATCTGGGTTCCGCCCCTTAATGTGTAGTGAAAGCAGTGGCCATGTGGCCAACTGTTTGCAAATGGGCTCTCATTTTTTCTGGGGCTCATGCATACCTCTATTTGTATTGCGCGCCCTTGTGATAATATGCAAGTGAAAGATACAGTAACAAATGAGAGTGCTGTGTGCAGACTGTGCACCATTTTTAATTTAGTAATGCAGCTTGGAGAGAAACACTGCACCTTGTAAAGTTTTCAATCTGCTTTAGGTAGGTTAATAGCTGTTGTATGTGAAAAACAACCTGGTAAAAGGCTGTGTTATTATCCTCTTCGCTGCTGATGACGAGCTCAGCTCGTCAACAGCTACGGCGCTCGTATGCTGATGACGAGCTGAGCTCGTCATGTAACACGGTATTTTGAAAATTGCCGCACAAAGCGGGAAAAGCCGCCGCAGCGATGCGGTTAATGTATAGACAGGAATACATTTGTTTGAGTAGGTGGTCCTATCTGGTGGACCAACTGTGAGATATGGGCCTTATCTTTGTGTCTGTTAACCTGCTTTGTTATGCAGTATGTATATCCATATTTCAAGTGGATGAATATTTTCCCTTTGTTCTGCATAGGTGTCTTATGTGGTGGTAGGGTGTTAACCCTCCACTTTATGTGGCGAATGTAATGGTCGCCGTCTACCTCCGTAGCCAGACATATGGGATACCTTTGGACCTTGCGGTCTGCTCCTATCGAAGAATTGCTGGCTCCCTTACGGTGTCCCGAAAGGTCGCGGTCAACCTCAGTTGTCGGCCTTATGTGATAGATTTGAAAGTCACGGTCAACTCCCCGGTAACAGTTGCCTACTCCCTTATGGTATGAAGATTGTGTTAGGAGCCGACTTACCTTTTGGGGTTGCCATGCCCAATAAAGGTGAGTGCGATGAAACTGATGCGCCTCTGTTGTTGTGGTAAACACCTTTTTGTGTTGTTCATATATGCTGTGTGATGTAAAAGATGCTGTGTAGCGTCTTAAGATATGAACTTGTATTTAGGGGATAGTAAGTATTCTTGTGCGAAACTCATTCCCTTATTAGAAGTTGACCGGTATGTGTAAGAAGCGTGTATAGTGCTTCAATGTGCAGGCCCCTTTTGGGTCTGTTTGTGGCATAATCCCTTTTGTAAAACAGGGGGATGAAGCATCGTAGTGGTGAATGAAGGAGGGAGTTGGGTATGCGTTAATGTCTTGTGTGACTAAGTTTAAAAAGAGGTCTGTCCTCTGTAGAATACAACCCCTGTCCTACCTTTAACACTGGTGTAATGCGGCGTGTGTTAGTGGTAAAGGGAGCGTATATGTGTGTGTGGAGATATATGTGTGTGTGTGTGTATACAATGAAATACCTAGCTATATATAATATGCACATAAATATATATAACTATACCTTAATGGGATAATTTATTGTGCATTGTTATTTGGGGATGTATCCAAATATTTGACCTGGAATGAAAACATACTTTTCCTTATTTTGGGTGCAAAAAATTCTAAACCCCTATGTTTTATTACTCTGCCCTTGATGGGGGTAATTTTGAGAGGAAATGGGCATGCCCATGTGTACTTGATTATAAGTAGGCCTAGGGCATGAGCTTCTGGGTTGAACCAAATTGTATTTGTCCTTGATCCAATATACCTGGTGTTGTTGGTATAAGAAGGTTAACAAATAATGTTAGCCTCCCAATGCATCCTTACAATTTGTAGAGGCTCCGTAGGTAATGCTGCAAAATTGTGTGTATTTATACCATGTGTCACATTGCATGTTGCAATGCTATGCAGCAAGTTTATTCAATTTCTTGAACTTGCCACAGTAACTGGTAAATATTGACATAGTACCAGTAATAGTGTGTTATTTAGGGCCATAAGTTTTTATTTTTTTCAAACTGTGTGTGCCATGTGTTAAATAGCATCAGCTATTAATAAATAGTTTACGATCTAATGAAAAACAAGTCGCTTGCCTAAATATTGTACTTGTTTTGTACCCTTTTTCATTTATTACCAACGCAAATAGGTAAATGTAGCACTGGCCATCGTGTTAGTGCGTGTTTGAGGCACCAGGATAGGGTAGTTGTGTACTGTTGCTTTATATACATTAAATGCTTTGCAGTTAAATTGTATGTTTGGATGGCTATAGAGAATGCAAACGGTTGCATTTTTCCTCCTTGTTAGTGCGTGTTTTAATATGTATCAGAGCCCTGGTAATGGCCAATGAACGACCTGTGCTGTAGCTGGGGCCTCATTCCTCTGTTCTGCCTGTTTTTAGAGAGCGTTTGAGGAGTGTGCTTCATAAAGTGAAGCACAAGTTTTATGGGGTCCCTTTGCTCGACCCAAAGAATTTCTTGTGTTTGCTTTTGAAGTGGAGTGGGGGGCGGGAGTTTTATGACACCTCCGTCCCTATGCCTAGAAACCTTTTGCAGACCTGAGCTGATCTGGTGCCTCGTTAGAAGTGTTGAGCCCAGATATTTACTGCTTGCTGTTAGACCTGGCATCATTGGCGTGAGTCTCCCTTCCATTTTGACGGATTGCCTCCTCTGTTTTTTGCTGGATTTATGCTTTGGGCACTGTGCCACTGCTAATCAGTGCCACAGTGCAAGTGCTCCCTATGTTAAATTGATGTAATAATTGGTTACTCCATGATTGGGTTATTTGATTTATCTGCCAGTGCCTAGTATAGTGCACCATGTGTGCCCAGGGCTTGTAAATCAAATGCTGCTGGTGGACTTGCAGCACTGGTTGTGCCACCCACAGAAGCAGCTTGTAAAGTGTATCTCAGGCCTGCCATTGCAAGGCCTGTGTGCAGTCTAGCACTGCCATGTCGACTTGGCCAAGTGCACCCACTTGCCAGTCCCTAAACCTTCCCTTTGCTTCATGTTAGACACCCCTTTTGCAGACCTGAGCTGCATCTGGTGTCTCGTTAGAAGTGTTGAGCCAAGATATTTACTGTTTGAGATTAACAACAAGCATTTGTAATGCAATAGGTCTCGCAGTAGCAAAGTTTAAAGTTGTTGGTATTATAAATGGCATTTTTTTAAATCTATGGCATTTTTTAAAATCTATTTTGTTTTAAAAGTAACAAATATATATAAGGTAAGGTTATTTATAATTTAAGTATGTGCAAGTGGCAGTACTGGTAGTGGTGGTGGTATTTGTAGTGGTTGTGGTAGTGGTAGTGATGGTGGTGGTATTGAAGAAGTTGTAGTATTTGTGTTTATTTATGGTGAGATAGTTTGTGGTGTAAGAGTGGCAAATCCGGGACGCGTGGTCACCCTAGCCTGGAGCAATAGTTTGGTACCATACTAACATCACAGAAAAAAAAAAAGATTTTTTTTTAAGGTGCTAGAACCTTGAGGAACAATCACCCAGTACCCACTTGAAGGCAGCTATAAATCGCTGTTCTTATTGAATTACTAATGAAATTAAGCCCACACTCCCCTTATTGTAAATGCATTAATTAACCCCTTCGCTGCTCATGACGAGCTGAGCTCGTCATGAGGCACGGTTGAGCTGTGGTCATGACGAGCTGAGCTCATCAGGAACAATGAGAAAATATAATATTCAGCACCAGAGGAAAATATCACTAGCAGCCAAGGTGTTAATAAAGCAATCCAGTCCAATTCTTAAAATGTAAAGTGCACACTGACCCCTGACATGCTACACCTAAATAAATTGCACCACAGGTCGTGCAACAATTTCCAAAAAAGGCGCGTTGCACAGATGTTCAAATGCTGTATAGTGCCACACGCCGCAAAACCAGGCCTGGTGTGCAAACCCCAAACAACCATCACACGTTGTGCACGAGAGACATCAACACACTGCATTCACGCACGTCTCCAACCGAACAGTAAACACCATGATATCATTACACGCAGAAATTGTGTGATACACAACGCCCATTGCCTCGCACACTAGATTAGGGACACAACGCCCTGCTTTCATGCAAACAGCTTCCAAGCATACTGAGGGCAAACGAGGACAGCCGAGACCCACCCAAACTCACAGGTCTCAAACCCTGTCTGGGCAGGTTCACCTCCGTCAGCCGGCACCGGAGGCCACATCCTCTCCGGTACATTCACTTTAACAGTCACACCCAACACAGAAGTCAGAGACGGGTTTCACTCGGTGCCGATGTAGGAACACGAACACACAAAATTGTACAATCACCATTACAGCCACACGTACGCACCACAGCCTCTAAGCATTATAGCCACACAATGGAACGTGTGAGCACGTTTGTTCCTGTAAGCCAGGGTATCGTGTTGAGGCGCGCAGCCCAAAAGCGACCAAAATCAGCCCAATTTGGTCAGCTATTCGGACGCGAGCGTCGAGCGAGAGCCACCCGGTCTAAACGTCAGGGCGTATCAGGGGAGCCCATGCGCACCCTAGGGCAGCCGGTACCGGGCTCCACTGAAAAGCGCAACGGCCCCTTGCCGGTCAAAGACCATTGGAATAAGCGCCTGAAGTGAACGCTCTACAGCGGAAAATAACAGCCGAAGCTGAAGGCCCAAAGCGAGATTATAAATGAGCTAAAGTCAGAGAGTGCGATAATCAAGAACAAAATACATTAACAGCAATAATAAATGGCAACACAATTAGCCCCAAGTATAGGCGGAAGGTCCCGCAATAACATCAAATCATAGCAATGTAAATCCCAAACCACAAGCAGGTTGAGGGGACCCGAGGGGAGGTGCACTTAACTCTGACTTGTGAGCAGCAAAGAAAGAGGATGATGAGAGCACGCGAGGGGTTCTTATGGACTATGGGGGCGTGCCTATATTCATGTGTGTTCATGGGAAATGAAGTTTATTTACTGTTTTTTGTGAAAATATTAATTTTCATTGGCTGCTGTGTTTTATGCAGTAAAGATTGAGAAGCATAATCCTCGCCTACGTGTCCTTAATAGAATTGAAAATTCTTGTCGCGAATGCTAGCAAATTTTTGATTCCCAACCTCACCAGGTTCATCAACTAAACTCATTCAAAGGCTGCCAACGCGATCCACCTCCAGCAAACCCAAAATAAAAACAACTGTTTGCTAGCAGGAATATCGCAATAACAAGTATTCTCTACACAGACACACACCCTGCCAAAGAGAGAAAGATAACAGATCAAAGACTCGGACTGTGTTTGCACAAAGAGAAAAAAAAAAATCGCTTGCCATCTGTTTTCATTCAGTTGCTTGTATTTGCATCTGGGCTGAGTGAAAACAGATGCGCTTGTCACGATGGGCGGCATCACAAAACTGCAAGAGCCTCAACAAAAGTGACAGTCAGCAAACCAAAAGCACGGAAAAACATTAATCACGACCTAAGCCAATTGGAAACGGTCGACGGACTTAAGAGTGTTTCCTATAGCCCTCGCAGGGCGAGGAGCGCATGCGCGCTCCAATGCCAGGCGAGACCTCAAAAGGGCTTGTATTTTTGTGAGTCCTAATAATTTCTGATGGTTTATTGCCTGTTTTTTCCGTTGTTATGGGAAAACATTTTTGGGAGGTAGCCCCCCTGTGAAAGCCTGGATATAGTTCTAAATATCCCTTAAATCCGGTTTCAAGTAAAGAAAAACACCCCTGTCTTTCTTTAAGTTTCCCCTTATAAGCTTAGTGCGCATTTGAGCCCTAGCTGAAAGAAGATTTGGGAATAATTTCTTCCTAGATTTGCTGTGCGCTGTGCTGTCTGGCCACTATAGGTGTGGCAGGGTATACTCAGACATGAGTCCCTTGCTCACTGCACCATCAGGATTCAAGCAAGCCGGGCCGACGACGGCTGAAATGCCAGAAACCGGTCCCCGGAAGCTTGTCTCCTTTCCGGTGAAGAATTGGCTTGGTAGTTTGGTCTGCCCTGTTCCCATGATGCACTGGGCCAGGGACAGACTAATTTGCATATAGCCAGGTTCTGAGCTGGGATGGTGCAGTGAGCTAAATAACGGTGATGGATCAAGCCCTGATCTTTGGACTGGGTAAGAATGGTCTGCTTAATTCAGACACTCTGTTCATCACCACCCCCTTTTTTGAATCGTTTTTGGCCACTATAGGTGTGGCAGGGTATACTCAGACATGAGTCCCTTGCTCACTGCACCATCAGGATTCAAGCAAGCCGGGCCGACGACGGCTGAAATGCCAGAAACCGGTCCCCGGAAGCTTGTCTCCTTTCCGGTGAAGAATTGGCTTGGTAGTTTGGTCTGCCCTGTTCCCATGATGCACTGGGCCAGGGACAGACTAATTTGCATATAGCCAGGTTCTGAGCTGGGATGGTGCAGTGAGCTAAATAACGGTGATGGATCAAGCCCTGATCTTTGGACTGGGTAAGAGTGGTCTGCTTAATTCAGACACTCTGTTCATCACCACCCCCTTTTTTGAATCGTTTTTGGCCACTATAGGTGTGGCAGGGTATACTCAGACATGAGTCCCTTGCTCACTGCACCATCAGGATTCAAGCAAGCCGGGCCGACGACGGCTGAAATGCCAGAAACCGGTCCCCGGAAGCTTGTCTCCTTTCCGGTGAAGAATTGGCTTGGTAGTTTGGTCTGCCCTGTTCCCATGATGCACTGGGCCAGGGACAGACTAATTTGCATATAGCCAGGTTCTGAGCTGGGATGGTGCAGTGAGCTAAATAACGGTGATGGATCAAGCCCTGATCTTTGGACTGGGTAAGAGTGGTCTGCTTAATTCAGACACTCTGTTCATCACCACCCCCTTTTTTGAATCGTGCTGTCTGGAAGAGGCACTGTTGTGCGTTTCAAACGCTGTACAAAATAACTATGAAAGTATGTTTCAAATAACTGAACGAACAAACCTGTAGTATATAAACCGCATTTTAACACATTGCCAGAGGCACAGCATTGTAGATGTGTTGTGCGTTTTAAAAGTTAGTAGAAAACTCTGAAAATATGTTTCAAATAACTTAAAGCAACACAAGTAGCGTAAAAACAGCGCATTGGCACATTGCCAAAGGCGCAGCATGGTAGATGTTTTGCACGTTTTTAATTTAGTGCAAAACTATGAAAATATGTTTCAAATATCTTAAAGAAACACACACTTAGTGTCTAAATAGCATATTGACTCATCGCCGCATGGTAGATGTGTTGGAGTTTCCCAAACTTGTAATGAAAAAAGAGGCTGTGCTGCTTTATTTCAAGTTTTCATGCTAGTACCTGGGACGGGACCATTCATCAGTGCTTTGCTCATCAATTATATATAAAGGAGTAAATTCTCACCTTGTTTTCGGATGAACAATCAGCTCATTGCAGAACCCCCTCCCCCAAATACCCGGAGACTATATTCTGCCTGCAAAAAATGTACTTGCTCTGGTGCACGAGGAACCAAGTGAGCCATGCTAGTACCTCGAGCCATTCATCCGTGCTTTGCTCATCTATTATATGTAAAGGAGTAAATTCTTACCTTGTTTTCGGATGAACCCTCAGCTCATTGCAGACACCCCCCCCCCCCACAAAATACCTGGAGACTATATTCTGCCTGCGAAAAATGTACTTGCTCTGGTGCATGAGGAACCAAGTGAGCAGCGCCAAAAAAGGCTTGTTTGCTCGAAATCTTTTCCCCTCATGCACCTGTCCTTGGTACCACCTCTCTCTCAGGAGATTCTGCTAGCTTTTTCTTCTTGCCTGCATCTGCTGCTGTGTTTTCTCAGAAGTCTTCAGTGCACTTCCGATCTTCATGGTGGAAAAAACAATATGAGAGCTTCCACACACACACGAGGGGAGTTGTAGTCTGACCACAGGGATCGGGTTTCACAACCATTCAAGAGAAAGAAAAAACAAGCATTGGCATAGCCAATAGGTCTCGCTTTTGGGCCCTTCTAAGTATTTAGTTATGCAACACAATGTCCTTGGAGCAACATCAACTGTTGCATGACTAAACACTTATAAGGTCCCAAAGGCGAGACCTATTGGCTATGCCAATGCTTGTTTTGCCAGGAGACGGGTAAAACAAGAATTCAACACTCTCTTCAATCAATATAAATGAGCTGATAGGTTTTGGAAGCATGTGATTTCTAAGAGCATGCACGTAGGAACTGTAACTTCCCTCGCAGGGAATGGTTTCATGCTAGCTTCATCTGGTTTAAGGTGGAGGTAATGTTACACTTTTTGCGGTGGAATGGCCGAAGGGCAAAAAATACATAATACTTCTAAAATCAGCATTGCCAATCATTCCTGTATAATGCAGATGTGGAGAAATCAAATTATGCAACAAACAGTTTTATCCTCATTCTGTGTTTTACAGGCTCAGAACTGAATGAATATATAAAAATAATAACTGTGAAACCGGATTAGCTTTTCGGCACTTGCATTAGGATTTTATGGCAAATCACGGAGGCAATTAGCAATAAATCATTGGCCGCTTACTAGAGCCACCATAAAAGAACAGAGAACCTCATAGCTTTAGGTGGGATGAAAAAACTGGGGATGTCTTAAAGGGGAATGGCCGATGTAATTAAGGGTGTGGCTTTTCTGTGCATAGCTTAGTGTGCCGCCAGACTAGTATTTTGCTGTTTCTGTTATTGCAATCAGATATATAATACAACAAGTAACATTATTAAGAATAGCCAGGACTATTGGCTTTGTCAACAGTTGTTAGTTGCATAAGATAAATAAGCAACAACAGCTTTGTTGAATATATCATTGCAAATGCTTCAGTTTTGAAATGATGAAACTGTAAAATATAACAAGTACCTTTGAAGTTACTTAAAAGCAGTGAAGAGTGGTACTGTTGCAAAATTAAGATTTCATTACCACCCTGAGGGTGAAGTCAGGGAAAAAATGGAGTGCCCAATAGGGACTTGTCTCAGCATCTACCGGTACCGAGTACAGGCAGAACCGGCCCACTTAAAAATATGGAGAACCTAAAAACGTTCTTGAACATCTAGAACTCACAACTATCTTCCTTTTTTTTCAGCTCACCAACAGATAAGGGGTCATGTGCTTCATAGTTCTATGTTGTGGTGAATGTACAGCCTGTTGTGGTTAAAGTATTTGCCTGCCGGGGAAATGCTCGTCCTGAGTATGTAAGGTCAAAAACTATAAACCGTTCAACTAATAATGAGCAAGTTTGTTTAGTTTAAGTTATATATGCTCGTTATATACAGTTGTTTTGGTCAAGAGCACTTTTGGTTACTCTTTACATTTTCTTTTTTTAATGAGCGTTGCGCATTGTTTTTCCTTAGGGTTTAAAAAAAAAACATTTTCCTCAATAATTTATCTTCTAGGTTGTGCCTGAGCTTCAGACCGTTGCAGGGGCAGCGTGTGACAGGACCTGCCACGTCTGTGAATGGAAAGATGGACTTGTGTACCTGAGCTCTCAGGGAGAGAGCATTTTCCTTCTGAGTGACACAATGCAAGTCTGATTTATTTATGTTGCTATACTGATGCTCAGACGTGTACATGCAGCAGCCATCCTAATATATTGAGCACATGAAAATCAATGAGCACATGGATGTGGCCTAACGGCCAGAGCCGGAACTGGGCTTGAGTCTCGGCGTCAGCTAAACATCCTCTGAATCTGGGAAAATCACCCCGTGTGCCTACGAAAATGAAAGTGTAATGTAACTGGTGCGCATGTAAAGCACTCCATTACCTTCGGGCCGAGTTCGTGCTACATAAACTGCAACAAAAAATGTTTTTATTTGGTTCACACGTTCATTGCAAGTTCATTTCACTGCAGCTGATTAACTCAAATCATTTAATGACTCGGGGTCCATCTAAGTTCATGAGGCAGTTGAGCTGTTTGCTCAGTTGAAAATGTTGATACTAACAGAGTTTAGGATTTAGTGGAATAAAGAATGAATAAGGTTGTAGAAAAATTATCAATTGATATTAGTAACATGGAAAAGAAGTTCGATTTGTTGAAGACAGGAGTACTGCCTCAGTTCTGAGGAGGATAGTTTTTGGTCTGCAAGAGAAGTGGAAGCTCACATTTGGGCCAATTTTGATAAGGTTTCACATAAGAGGACACATGGAGGAATTTAAGAATCAAAGGCAAGGGAGAGAGAAAACAAGCAGCACTAAACACGCAAGTTGTGCGCCGAGCGTGCTGCACTAACTAACAAGCAGCAGCAGCTGTTTGCGGGAGTGGTGCATGGGTGCACGCGCAGTTTACTTATTTTCAAGCACTGCACCCGTGCTTGTGGCGCGCCCCTGCTCACTCCCGCAAGGTGGATGCCGTCACAAGCACAAGTGTGTGCTTGAAAATGACCAGAGCGACGGCTAAAGGCCCTCCAATGCAACGCATGCGCGCTGCATAGTCGAGACCTAAAAAGCACTTTCTGACTCCAACCACAAGATGGCAGAATATGCACAGTATGTGAATTTAGTAGACGTCTATGTTGCAAAACGGGAGCTTCCAGGTGTGTGAAGGTTCTCTCTATTCAATCGTCCATCCTCTATAAAGTGTGAAGTTCCACAGGACTTATCACTGAGCCCCACACTTTTTTACCTATGTTCTTCTCATAGCAGAAATTGTACAGTCACTTGGTCTTGCCTTAGTGTTATATGCAGAGGACACATAAATCATCATGGCCCTTACACCCAATGTCAGCCGAAACTCTACTCAAATTAATTCATGCCTTAAGGAGATCACAGACAATGTCGGCAAGTAGTCTAAAACTTGACAGAGGTACTAGTGACTGGGAACAACAGGTCAAGATGGCTGGAACTGTCATAGCCAGAACAACTAAGAGAATTACCTAAGCCTGCCCAAGCAGTAAAGCCTAGGCCAGAAACTTTGCGGGATCTTGTTTTGGCATCATTAATTCCCTCAGAAAGTTCCTACATATGTCACCAAAATCCACTAGGAGGATAGTGGTAAAGGTTCTAATAAATTCACGTCTAGGTTATGGGAACCCTCTCTACTTAGGGAGTCCAAAATACGTGACAACAAAACTCCCAAGTTGTCCTGAACTCTGCAGCCAGAGTCCTTCACAAAACACCTAAGCACCGATCAGCCAGACCAGCCCTAGTAGCACTTCACAGGCTTCTGGTTCAAAAGAGAATTCTTTTCAAGGCTCTTTGCATCACACATCGGGCCATCCATGGAAAAGGCCCGCTTTTCATCTGGAATGTATTTACCTCCTAGGTTACAGGGCGGTCTCTTCGATCACGTAGTCAAGGGCTCTTGTAGTTGCCCACGGTCAAAAGAGCGAGAAGTGTGGCAGCTCCTTTGCGTATCTTGTTCCCAAGCTCTGGAGCATCCTCCCTGCCTCCCTCAGAAGTCAGTTAGTTGGAGGTCTGCTACAGAATTCTTCTTAAAATCCACCTTTTCTGAAGTGGGGGCTTTAAGCAAAAAATTAAAGACCACGCTTCAGAAAAGGTGTGGTTTAAGATGTTTTCTGAAGCAGACATCCAACAACTGACTTTGGAGGGAGGCAGGGAGGGTATTCCAGGGAGGTATATAGCACTGGGAGAGGCAAATAAGCACTGGGAGGCCTGGTTGGGTAGCTATTCACTACATAAAAGCAACTGAATTGAATTATTCTTATTAGAATTTGTATTGCGCGACAGCTACCCAAAAAGGGTTTCCCGGCGCAGATAGAAGCCTTGACAGGGTGGAGCATGGGCATCTTATTTGTCAAACAGCCAGGTTTTTAGCAACTTGCGGAAACTGGAGTAGTTTGTTTCATTTCTAAGTGAGATTGGGAGGGAGTTCCAGTACGATGGTCCTAGGTATGTGAAGGTTTTCCCTCCAATTTGCGCTAGTTTGTATTTAGGGACCAAAAAACGGCTGTGTGAGGCTGATCTTAGATTTCTAGATGGAATGTATGGTTTGACCGAAGTGCAGAGTTTGTTGGGGGCTATATTGGCTTTAATTTTGTGCATGTAGGTGACTGTTTTGAACTTCACTCGATTTTCAATGTTTAGCCAATGTAATTTGCGTCGAAATACGGAGATCGATTCTCTTTTCGGTACCTTACATAAGAGCCTAACTGCCGCATTTAGGGCCATCTGTAGTCTGTGGAGAATCGGTTTGTTTGAGCCCACATAGAGGACATTTCCACAGTCAAGCCGGAAAGTAATTAAGGCATTGACTACAGTTTTTGTTGTTGTATCTGGCAGCATCCAGCATATTTTCCTCAGCCATTTAATGATGGAGAAACAAGTGGCTGCAACTTTTACTGATTGAGCATGCATACTTAAAGTATCGTCTAGGAGTATGCCTAGGTTACACACTTGTGATACCGGGGTAGGAAGGGTGCCCATTTTATCTGGCCAATGTTGTAGGCTCCATAGATTTTTCTGTTTTCCCAGTATTATTACCTCTGTTTTTCCTCCGTTCAATTGTAGGAAATTAGATTGCATCCAGGTTGCGATGTTAGTTAGCCCTGACTTAAGTGTGGAGGTGTCATTGGGGTTTTGCGCCGATAGTGAAAACATAATTTGGGAATCGCTGCGTAGGAATAAATTGTGAGTCCAGATTGTTCTGCCAGCTCCGCTAAAGGTTTTACGTAAAGATTGAAAAGTAGGGGGCTCAGGATGGAGCCTTGTGGCACACCATGTGCGAAAGAGTAGGTTTTTGAGCAGGCATTTTGGGGGAAAAACTTGATAAGTTCTGCTTGAAAGAAATGCCTGAATCCATTTGAGAGCTGCTCCGCCTATTCCTATTTTGCTCAGTGTATTTATGAGCACAGTGTGTGATATGGTATCAAAAGCAGCGCTCAAATCTAACAGAATGAGCGCCACCGTTTCCCCTCTATCTAAATTCTGACGGATTGCTTCGGTAACACCTAGGAGTGTGGTTTCCGTCGAGAATTAATCTTCAACAATTTCCCACATGGGTGTGTAGTGTCGCAAATCAGAACTTGGGCGTTATAAGTGGATATGTTGCTGTTCAAGCAACAGAGTCCTACTCCATGTGCAATATTGTGAGATTCTCCAACACACTGCACATTATATGGCCATTGGGCAATTCCAGACTCCGCGGTCAGAGTGGTGACCATACATTTGAGAGGTCCTTTCATCATATATGGCACAACAATGAAAATATATTGCAACTACCATGTGCATTAGCGCCCAAAATGTAAAACAAAAAAGACACATACACAAAGAGAACAAAGGGGCAAGTTACTGAGTAACATTGGAAGTGGAGCTTCCACACTATGCACGATACACAGGAAAAAGAAACTCCCTGTTGGTAGATTGCCTCATGAACATGTTTGTCCCATAGCTAGTGATCAAGCATTGTGTGCTCTTCACCAGGTGTCGGTCTCACTGCCAGAATGAGAGAACAGGATATTTAAAGGGGCTCCCAGAGTTGACATAGTCATCAGCATTATCTGAAAGCTAGGTTTTGGGTTATCAGGTGGCTCAGGGTCCCCAGCAGCCTTTCTATTACCACCATTATTTTTCAAATTCATGTGAGGTCCAGACATTCGGGTATCAAAAAAGGCACGTAGCAGCTTTGGGATGTGGAGTCTGGGCTGCAGCCTCAGTTGAGAGGTGCTGTTGGGCAGCGGTATCGTATTGGAAGGCAAGTCAATTCTAAAGCCGATCTCAATGGATTACTGTGTACACAGAATGCACCACAAGTTTATTTCATGGTAGTCGTGAAAGTGCAGTCAGCTTTATCAAAATAAATGTTGGAAAGCGGGCTTTACTTTTAATGAATTGTGAATTGATAAATAGTACATTTTGGTTATGAATAGAACAGCTCATGTTTCTGGGATGGATGGGGGTCTGGACAGATGTAGCAAAGAGCCCCTTTTTGCATGTTTACCCCCCACCTTTTGCCTGACATCTGAAGCAACCTAACTTGATGTGCCAGGGGTACCTGCCAATGAGGGTCCGAGGACCTGTGTTCTTTCCCAAGGCTAAACCTTTGTACCCACAATTGGCGCATCTCTGGCAACGGATACGCTCCTTGTAAAAGGTACCATGGATACCAAGGGAACTGTAACCAGGTATGGCCTCTAAGGGCTGCAGCACCTATTGGCCACCCTTAGAAGCTCTGTACCTTAACACCCGCACACAGCCACTGCAGGCTGCATGAGGCCTAGGTATTTCACCCCTCTGGTAGGGTGCACTACCCTCAGGTGAGGGTACTGTGGCATGAACCCTGTACCCCTACAGTGTCCAAGTCCATTCTTAGATATTGTAAGTGTAATAAAGCTATAAAGAGAATATGGTCTGGGAGTTGGTTATTACGAACTCCACTGCTCCATAATGGCTTTACTAAAAACTGGGAAGTTTGGTAGCAAACTTCTCAGCACATTAAACCCACACTGATGCCAGTGTGGGATTTAATGTAAAATGTTCTCAGAGGGCATCTTAGAGATGCCCCCTGAAAATCGACCAGCCCTGGTGTGGTTCCTGAATGGTTATAACAATTTGAAAATGTGGAACGGTCGCACTCCTTGGTTCAAAAGTAAGGTAATATGTTAATCCAAGTGGGTAGGTGCTGTTTGGTATGCCCCACTGAGTATTGGGATCCTATAAATTCACTGTAGCATTATCCTGAATGAGGGTAACGTCCCCAAACACACTCAATAAAGAAAATTGTAAGGCTGATGTAATTTGATTTGCACGAAATAAGGTTTTATTCAAAGTTCTTTTTGGTTATGTTTTCATTTTTCATTTTTCAATTTTTTTCTTTTCTTTGTAATGTTACAGTCACATCCAAACATTTATATCAATGCCCAATGCACTTCCGGGTCATGCTCGGTTGAGGTTATGGCGGCGCTGGATGCTGAATTTTGGTAAGATACGCTACACCCGTATTATAGATTCCAGGGTACCGTTACCGGTTGATTTACGAGGTGACTCACAGGAACCTTGTCATTTTTACCTCTGCAGAATCCGTTCGGGTTCGCTTCGTAATACGCTATCATACAGTGGACATTATGACACGTTAAGGTAATAAAACCTTATTTCGTGCAAATCAAATTACATCAGCCTTACAATTTTCTTTATTGAGTGCGTTTGGGGACGTTACCCTCATTCAGGATAATGCTACAGTGAGTTCCTGAATGGTTGCCAGCACCAGACAGGTTTCTGGACCCCTGGGTAGAGAGCCTCCGCTTTCTAGGTCCAGAAACAAAGCCCATCCTGGGCAGAGGTGTCATGCCTCCTCCCCAAGGATGAGCTGGACACACGAAGGGGGAGCTTCAACGGCCTGCTGCCTTTGGAAGCTGTCCTGCCTTTTACTGCCCTCAGCAACTGGCTCCCACCGGTTCTGGTCCCCACTTTCTGCGGAAGAATCAGCTGGAAAACCAAGCTGCTAGGAAGTGGTATGTGCCAACCTTTACAAACCCCAGACCTCAGGTGGGAGAGGCGAGGTGAAGCACACTCCAGACCCCTTCATCTTGAAGATGAGGGGACCCAGCCTATTAGGGAGAGGTTCATGCCCCCTCCCACTGGAGGATGGAATAATAGGGGGTGTGCCCAACCCCAAGGAAGGGACCCATTAGTCCTGACCTACAAACCCCTTTAAATGCCCCTCAATTTAGTATTTAGGGGCAACCCTGAACCTTGTCTCATCCGAATCGAGGAAAATTAAAGAAGGACCGAAGAGCAGTGCTGACCCAGGAAGAAGAGGACACCTACAGCTTAGGCCACAGCCCTACTGGACTGCACCAGACTCCGATCTGCCTACAGTGAAGAAGCAGGCGTAGCCAGCATCCCTCCAGACCTGCCCTGCACTCACCTTCCAGACTGTCTACCGTAGCACTGGATTTGTTCAACAAAGACTCCAAGATCCGAATCCGGATTCCGGCGCCTCCACGATTCTGCACCACTCTGCACCCAATGCCCACGGCCGAAGTTTGAGTAGCCCAACATCACAAGGTCGTCTTCCTAGCGAGCGATCTTGACCTGGGATCTGGTGATCCCAACCTCCATTAAACTTCAAGAAGACATCTGTAGACTTAACCTGAAGGGTCCCTCGACCACGACCGGGGCTGGTAAAGAAAACAGGCGCTAAAAGACACCCCTGCACCCAACGCCCCAGGGCCTTAGGTGGCACCTAAGAACCCAAATTAACTCCCCAGCTGGTGGTCGCCTTCAGGAAGTCTCCCTGCCCAAGCTTGCAGGGACTTTGACAAACCAAATGGCTCCATTGGAAATCACAGGGCCGACATCTTTTTGGCACCCTGCTGCTACAGTGCCGCTGGTGGTGCAACTTGAGTGCTTAGGTAGACCTTGGGGAACCTGGCTCCTAACCCCTAAAACTCAAACAATATATCTGGTAGAGGCGTTGTCTAGCCTCAGATTCCTTAACTTACAATATCCCCAAGCGCGAGACTGGATCTGGAAATTGTTTGCAGCACCAGCTTTGCGCACCGGGGGACGGCGCCACGCGACTCCGCCCTGACGTCGGCCACGTTCGTGACATCTGCGAGGTCATATAAGTCCCTCATGGCGCACTGACGTCCGTTTTCTTCTGAGAAAATTTTCAGCGGCACAACGCGGAGCCACCAACCAAAAACTGTGAAAGTATGGGAACAGTGTGCGAAGGGATGAAAAATCTGTGAATAAAGGAGGAGGATGGTGGAAGACACCATCTTAAAGACAGAATAGACACTGCCTACACATATAAATGGAAGGTGATGGGGTTGAGATAAGCCGGCTCATCTCAACCCCCGACCTGTCCAACTCAATGGAATCCTATTCATCTTCAATCATTGTGTAGCAGTCCAGCACCCACCTCATGATTCCCTCAGGGCCGGCTCATCTCAACCCCCGACCCGTCCAACTCATGCAGTCATTACCAATTGGAATCACATTCATTGTGTAGTGACCAAGCGGTTTCCTTATAGCAATTCTGCCTCGAACCCCTAAACCTTGGCGACATCAGCCCTCCCACTTGCCCTCGAGGCATTGTTAGTTTTTAGGGGTATGTAAATCTCCGTCCTGATGATGATCTATGTACCTCGTTATGGATCGAAACGTCGTCGACTCCTTTATACTGAATGCATGTTAAACACATTAGTTAAAACTTGTGCATTTTTGTCTACGTCTTTACAAAGCTTGCCCTCATGATTCATGTATTGGCGATGAGCTCTTTTTTGTGCCTGAAAATGCTTTGTGTAAGTGTTATTTTCTCCTTGTTTTGAACCTTGAAGGATACAGGGTTGTGTCCCACTCTATTACGCTCTGTCTCGAACTTTAGCACTGATTGTTTATATCTATTAAATCATACCATGTCCGGCTGGAGATGAATGAACCAATATAGAACTGATTCTGGTCTATATTTATTGTTCGTTAGTATAATTCATTGAAGGACACACTGTTCTCAATAATTAGCTGATACCCAGGGTCCTTCCTACCTTGCGGGTTTCCCTCGTCTTTTTGAAACTTCCACTAACAAAGGAACACAGAAAGAACAACAGTCCACTGTAATAAAGGATGAGAAGACTGGCCTTTCCCCCTCTAAAAACAGAGGTAGGAAACAGGGCACAACCGACCCTTAAAGAGGATGACCATGAGGAGACCAGGACCCCGAGATAGTAGAGCAGACGGAAGGGAAGGGAACTGGAGAGGAAAACTAATCTCCTAGTGAATCAAAGGCACCATATAACAGAAAAGAAGCCCCTCAGCAGAGGTGAACTGTATATGAAAGCACTCGGGGGAGTGCAACAATCTGAACCCCTTTGAGATATAACCCAATGGCAACTGAAGAGGCCAGTGGAGAAAACCACTAGACAAGGTCCTCGCAGAACGGGGAGACTGGGTGGGCGTTAAGGAATCTGCGGCTAGACAACGTCTCTACCAGATACATCGTCACCGAAGGTAAGTAACTCGTACATCCGATAGAGACATCTAGCCGTAGATTCCTTAACTTAGAATAGATACCACATCCATAACCCAAAGGGAGGCGGGTCTGCGAAAGGACAACAGAAAGCGCCAAGCATATGATCCGGCAACAGCGTGACGGATAAGGGGAGAAGCTGTGGCAGAACAGCCCTACAGGAACCCCAGCAGCTCGAAGAGCAGAAGTCACAGGATAGAAGATATCCGAAAAACATACCAGAATGGCTCCACACCATACCCGTAGAAAAATTGCCAGGTAGAACGGCATGAGCCCTATACCAGAGCAAGGAAAGCGAGAGGAAGAAGGATCACTCTCCTCTAAATGACGCACGATGAGTGCATTGACCCAAGCTTGAAATGAACTTGAAGAGATGCAACCAGCGTCTAACAGACTAGCCTATAGAAGGAAGTCGAAGGAGCCGGTGGCAAGAGCCCAAAGGCAAGAGCTAGACCCTGAGCAATGCGTTGGGGATAGCCAGCAGGACAATAAGCACACCAAGCGCACACCCAATCCCAAAACGGTAATGAGGGGCAATAGCATCAATCCCCAACCTGCTGGTAGAATATGCCGCCGGCAAACGGCCATAGAGACCTTAAAGTGGCTTACACAGGAACAGAAGAGTGCCCAACCGGGCAGCATGAAGCCAAAGTGAGAAACAACCCACAATATAGACTTGCAGACAGTAATCAATGACCACTGCCATCAGAAGAACTGTCCCGCAGGCTTAGCATTAACAAGAGTAGGCATATCCAAAGGTAGAGGCCAAAAACACCAAGTTAACGAATAGTGGGAAGAGTCTCAGAATCCAAGATCAACATTCCAGAAAGACACGTACAGTGTCGAACACCAAAAAGGGAGCATATGTCAATTTGGAAAATTACTCCAGTAAGCGGAAGCAAGGAGGAACCTATGGGCCACTTGCAACAACTCAGAAAAGCTCCCCCACACATGGAGATATTGGTCAAGGCCTCGCAGCCTCGACAAGAGGTGACGGCGTAAGAAGAGGATGCCAAGGCAACCGGCATGTAGACATAAATGTATAAACATACAATTATGTAGAGACAGAACGAGCCAGGAGCATGAACATGTATATACCGGACCATACCTAGAACAATAAGGGCAGGTAGGAGCCGTTTTGGAAGAGGAGGCCACGAAACCTCCAAAGGAGGTGGATAACCATGGCGAAAGCAGAGGGCACCAGGGAAAAACATAGAACACCGTATAACGGACAACCAAGCGACGCATGGAGCCCACATGATCTCCAGGCCCAGGCGAGATAAGCTAGGCTATATAATAGTGTACAAGTACCCAGCATGGAGTATGCATACCCCAACAACGGGGGACACTTCTTAGGGCAATAATCAAGGCCAAAAGAACGCAGTAACGAACCGAACCTGTGAACTGAGTTCCGAGCAGTAATGACATTGATATGTTATGTTATGGTAAAATTACTTTTAAAGCGCACTTACACCAGGCGGTTTCATGGCGCTAAGAACGGAAGGACTGCGGCAGAGAGATTCTTGGAACATTATTCAAAAAAGAAAACCTAAGACCACCGTGTTTTTTTCGCTTGAAAGTGGGGATAGTGAACAAGTGAAGGTGAGAGGAACGGAGTTCACGTAAGGGGACATAATGTTGGATCCTGGAAGAAATGAAAGCAGGGCCATGACCAGCAAGGGCTTTTAACCCCTTTACTGCTAAGGCAAGATTTGAAGGCCCCTTTGTTTTCCATTGAAATCAATGGAAAGTCCATGACGAGTTACCCTTGTCATTAGCAGCCAAGAGGTTAAGATGGTACAGCCTAATTTAAATACACAGCGTTTGGCTACCGGGAGCCAATGAAGGCTCTTCATCAGGGGTCTAACATGTTGATGCTTGGGTTGGCGGAAAATGAGCCTAGCTGCCTGATTTTGTACGACCTGTAGGTGATGAAGTTGGTATGCTGGAATGCCAACATAAAGAGCATTCGCATGATCAATGCGAGAGGTGACCAGGGCCAAGATGACAAGAGTAAGGGCCTCTGTGGTCAAGAACCTACAGATCTTCCGAATTCTGCGGAGATGGAAAAAGCAGGAGGAAACTACATCATTGATTCGTGGCTTCGAGGACAAGTCGCTACAGATGATAACTCCAAGACTTTTTACAGAATTTACTGGTCGAGGAGGGGTGCACAGAGATGAAGGCCAGAAGCTGGGGTTCCAGGGGTTGGTGGACCCTCCAGTTAGAACAAGCTCTGTTTTATCGGGATTAAGTTTTAATTGACTAGAATACATCCATTCACTAATGAAGGTCCTAGTGGATTGGAAATTACTAATGGATGTATTGGAGGAATCTATGTTAAATACCAACTGAAGATCGTCTGCATAATTGAAGGTTATGCCTGGGCTATTACGTAGAGACACAATCAAGGGTTGCATATATAAATTAAATAGGAGGCGCGATAAAGCATTATCACATTATCAAGCTGAGCCACCGGCTGAATACCACAGTCAGAGGACAAAGCAACCTGTGGACACGGTCACAGAAGGCCAACAGGCAGCTGAAAGCAAAATGCATCCAAGGGAAGCCAATAAAAGGGTAAGCACCCTTGACCACAGAAAAAAGACGACATAAGGCTCACTGCCCATGTGAAACACAGAGCGCATCTGAAGGATGCGAATTTAAAAAGTACCACAGAAGACAAGCCTAAAAGGGCCTAAGTGGGAGGACGATAGCCCGCTAGGAGCCGGTGAACCGCCGACTTGGCGCGAGCATCAAAGAGCAAAACCTCATCAAAGGGTAAGTCAACCAGTCGCTCCCGGATATTTTCAGGGGAGACGCTATCTCACAACCAAGCGTGACGCCTTAAGGCAACAGAACTCGCCATGGCTCGGCCCAAAGAATCCCAGCATCTAAGGCTGAACGGATTGTGAATTCAGCAAGGTCGCGGCCATCCCGGATGAGGGGAAGGAGATCAACACTAGCATCTTCAGAGGTGGCAGTATGCAAAGACTCTGCAGAGTCCCACAGAGCAGAGGTAGCCCAAGCCAAAACACACACTGTATTTAAGGACCGTAGGGCCGCATTAGTGGATGCAAAGATGTTCCTACCCCATGACTCAAGCCACCTGGAGCGATAAAGGGGGCAGAGAAGGAAAGGCAGTCTGCAACACAACCCACTGAGCATCAGGGCGCACAAAAAGACAGACTGGATCATGTGGAGTTGGACGGTGGCGGTGCAAAACTTAACGAGCCACGGGTCACCTGAAGCAGGTCGGACCCAGGTGCCCAAGAGGGCATCATGAAAGGAAGCCTCAAAAGGCAAAAGCGGCTCCATATTTCCAGACCCACGGTGGAGGACCTCAAGCAAGGGGTCCACAGACAGAGGGGTATTTAAAATGCGGGTGGCCAAAGAGACCACTCTCAAAAAAGCCGGATCAGCCTCAGTAGCCCTCCGTGGAGAGGAAAACAGCTCATCAGTGGGGGAGGGTTATAAGTTGACCCTCCCAAGACACTGAGGGTGCGCCCAATGCCCCACGGAAGGAAGCCCCATGGAAGAATGAGGATCCTGGCGGGGCTCCTGGGGAGGCGAACATCCTGCTGGATCTGGGAGCTCCTGAGGAGGCTCCACAATTTCCAAGGGGGGCACAGGTAACACTAGATCTGGTGACGGCGGGAGGGCGGCGCTGAACTCTCTCCAGAGGCCTCTATAGAAGAGTCCAGTACTCAGCGTCGACACGGCGCCGAAACAAATCATGTTGGCGCCGACTGTGCCTCGTCAGATGTTGACTCGGCAGCATCCGGCGTCGAGTCGGTGCCGAAACTATGACAAGCTCCCCCTCTGAAGGAGAGGGCGAAGGGGCCGGCAAGTCAATCTTCCGCACCGCCCCCCGCGCCGCCTCATCCAGAACAGGCTCAAATTCCAGAGAAAGGAGCCGAGGCGGATCCGAGGAGATGAGCCTCCAGTGCCGGGACAGCGCCGACCCTTGCTCCTGACAGGCGGCCACCTGCCCAGAAGGCTGGGGTGTGCTCAAGTCAGGGCTTTGAGTACCGGCAACCATCTGCGGCGCCACAGGGAGCCCCGCGGGGCTATGCGGTGCGGCAGAGCTGCTGTGGGTGGCAGAGGGGGACCCAGCTGGGCCGCGCCTTAACAACTCCATGTGGAGGAGGGGGACCCAACCGGGCTGTGCCGTAACTACATCACATCTTCGATGTTCCTGGGAGGCAAGGGCTAAACTGGTGACAGGGCCGAACCCGCCGGCAAGTCCGTCGGAGACCCCACAAAAAGCGGAGGTCCCGAGGACGCCTCAGGAACAGGAGAGGACCCAAGGGAGGCCTGCAAAGCTGTAGCATAGGCCTCCATTTGGGCCAGAGTTGCCTGCACATCCTGAAAAGGCGGATAGAGGGAGGGCAACCGTTGGGAGCTCACGTCCGGAAAGTTCCGGGAACCAGTGCCCCTGACAACAGAAAAAGGTGAGGTCGAAGACCTAGGCGAAAAGCGCCTTGACTTACCAAGTGGAGAACGACAGACCCAGACCCTAGAGGGCGATCGACTGCAGAACCGAACAGTAGAGGGACCTGCAGTCGACGAAGAGGCCGTGGGGCGAGCGACTCCGACCGGGACAGCCATGCCGAGAGAAGCATCATACGGCGCTCCCGCCGAGACTTTGGCTTCAGACGTTGGCAGGCTTCACAGTCCGTGGAGTCATGGTGCTCGCCCAGACACCACATACAAATAAGATGCAGTTCCATTGCGGACATTTGCCGCGAACAGGAATTACACGATTTAAAGCCTGAAGGCATTGCACACAGAAAATGAGACCTTAAAAAAGGCCAGAGGAGCTCACTCCGGATCCGCGTTGCACGCGGAAAAGAAGGAAACTGACGTCAGCGCACCGGGAGGAACTTATATGACCTCGCTGACGTCACGTACGTGGCTTACGTCAGGGCGGGGTCGTGTGGCGCCATCCCCCGGCGCACAGTGCTGCTAAAAAAAATCTGTATCCAGTCTCACGCCTGGGGATATTCTAAGTTAAGGGATCTGCGGCTAGATGTCTCTATCAGATAACCATTTTTTTCCCATAGGAACCCATTGTATGAGTTTTGGCCTTAAATGTGTTGAACTGTTTGTATGGAGGAAAAAATCATTATAACTTAAACCAAGACAAATCTTACCTACCTTTGTATTGTGAGATACCTTGGTGTGGTATCTAGGCATACCACCCCCCGTAGTCAAAGTAATATAAATGTTTTCTGAAAGTAATTATTGTGCAATGTAAACTGCTTTTTGAACCAATACCAACTTGTAACTATTGCAAATGTATCCACAACTGTATTTCCTTGCATTTGGGAGTATATTTTACTTACCTGTGCCAAATTCTGCTTGGTTCTAAAAATAAAATGTAAGTATACCTTTTTATACATACCTAATATGTCTGGATTCAGTCTCTGAGTGTGTTCCATCAGTCTTGATTGAGTGAATACAATACATGCTTAACACGCCCTCTGGATAAGCCTGACTGCTCGCCCACACTACCACAAAGAGAGCTGTTAGTACTTACTTAATTTAGCCTCTGCTATACCTCTGGGGACTCCCTGGACTAGGGGCACACTATACCTCACTTTGGTATAGTATATACATACAAAGGACACTTAAGCTCACAAGGGAAGCGGGTCGCAATAAATTAACCCCAGCATGTGTAATGAGTACATTTGCCTGTATGACCACATGCTAAACATTGAGTCAAGCAGCATGGTACTACTTTAAAGCAATGTATTATGTAGCGACACCGTGAAGATGTTTATTTCAATTAAACAATGTAGCATGCATACCTATTGTGCATAGAGGATAGTTACATGTTTAGCTGTATATACAAATCTTCATACAAAAATTCAGAGTATGAGCCACTAACTTCTCTCTCAACATGGTAAAGATCCAAAGCTAGTTATATTATTGTGCCCTCTTCCTATCAGAAGTAGTGCAGTCTAGAGGAAACAGAAAATTTTTCTCAAGTTTACTCACCATGTATGGCTTCGTGGTAGCCAGTTTTCTTTCCCCACTTTTTCAACACAAAACTTCTGAGGACCATTACTCCCTAAAACAAAAAAGCATTTCAGCCTTGTTCCACCATGACAATGGATATACAATGAACAATTACAGGAAAGAAACAAAGATGACAGAAATGTGTTTACACACCCACTGTATTCAAGCGTTGAGATTTCAAAGTTCAAAGAAACTTTTATTTCGGTCAATGTGACCTAAAAAAGTGCAGCATGTAAAAACATCCATTTATTCAAATACATCAAAGAGTTTTAAAACATGACATTTCAAGAAAGTTAAAAACATTACAGACTTGGTTTAGAAGTTACATTGATTCCATATTAAAAAAAGAAGGGGCAAAGCAGAAAAGTGCAATTGTTACACATACACATACGAATTTGTGGAAAGTGCATAGTGCAATAAATAAATAAATAATTTAGGTAAAAACACTTTGATAAAAAGCAACGGGGAAACCCTTCAGTATGAGACAGTATACTATATTACAGAGGGAGATTATACCAAATAGCAATAATAACCTTGTCATTTGCTAAAGCTTATTCAATAGATCATTAGATGCTTTCAAGAAAACCCTTCTGGTGCACCACATGGAAAACAGGAATCCTGCAACTGAGTAGACAACTGGGATACTGAGGTCATACTTCAGTATCCTAAACACTTCAATGCAACGCCTACTACCCAGGTTCCTGCAAATCTGCACCAGCCATCTTTTCCTCGCTTTGTTATAGCCTGGGCAAATAAAAAAGACATGCAGCTCTGATTGCTCGGGGTGATCACAAGCGGGACACCGGACCGCATTCTGGGGTCTCCACTTTGATGTAAAACATCGAAGAGGCAAGACCCCAAATCTAAATTGTAGATAAAGCTTTCTTGCAGTCACAGGTTTAATAAGATCTAGCACCTTCTCAAAGTTAGCACTGTCTTTTATTTCCAGAAAGGCTTTGGTTAGTTTGCCTATTTTAGAACTAGTGTGAAGTGAAGCCATTCTATAGTTTTCATAATGAGCCTTCATTTGATTCCTGGAAATTAGTTAACAGGCTAACTCCGGGTCAGCGAAAACAATCCCCCAGGACCCATGTCTATTAACAAATGCTTGATGTGGGCAAACCAGGGAAATTTAACAGCACCCATCGTCTTCAAGACTTCAGACAGTTCTTCCTTGTAGGGGAGAAGTTCAGGAGTCGACCACAGACAACGCCAATACAGTAGGGGTTTAAGACTCAGCACCTCTGCTATTGCCAATAATCCTGCATCTAATCGAAGTGGAATTAAAGGGGTACTGCGCGGGAGCCTAAATAGATGCCTAATATAGTGGTTCTCAACCTGTGATAATGGCTCTGGACTAGGATGACCCCCAGAGCTCTGCGCCATATAGTGGGCCCCCTCATGCCTGGGCCCTGTAGATTTCTAATGCCGGGCTAACAGCACTCTTGCCTGACTTATTAAAAACCTTCATGATGCCCCCTGTCGACAACCAGTTTTAGTGTCGACTTCACAATGTGGGCCCCCCAATCCATAGATTCAGTGATGGTGATGCCTAAGTAGATAAAAGATGAAACTCTTTCAAGGGGTTTACCGTTAAGTGAAGGGTGTGAACGGGTACTCTTTGGATTGTTGAACACCATAAATTTAGTTTTCTGTAGATTTATTTCTAGACCTCTTTCCCTACAGAATAACTGAAATCTATCCAGAACCCTTTGAATCCCCATGGGTGATTTAGCTATCAAAAGGGTGTCATCGGCAAACATCATTGCTGAAATTCTACGTGAGACTAATTTTGGGGCAACTAAATCTCTTTCTGATGACAGGGCATCTATCAGGCCATTGATATAGAGGCTAAACAGAGTTGGCGCAAGAACGCAGCCCTGGCGTACGCCACTTTTAATAGGTATGGGTGCTGTAAGTTTTCCGTCCCTACCATATCTTATTTGAGCATAGTTATTTTCGTGTAAGCGCCTAATGAGTTGAATTAAATACACAGGTGCCCCCATCTCATATAAAACTGACCACAGTTTTTCCCTTGGCACCAGGTCAAAAGCTGACCTCAGGTCTACAAATATTAAATAGAGGCTACCCCCTCCAGGCAGACTATCTTCCAGTACAGCAATTGCAATCTTAGTACTTGGTCCAGGGTCGACAGTTTTTCACTGAACCCTGCCTGGAGGGGGGAAAGCACCCCCTTATGTTCCATCTAGGATTGGAGACTGAGGAGCAAGACTTGTGCAAATATTTTTTGTGGGTTATCGATTAAACTAATTGGTCTGTAGTTATTAGGTAATAGTGGGGAGCCCTTTTTGAAAATCTGAATAATCTCCGCACCGGCCCAACTAGCCGGAATCTTTATACCCATCATTATTGCATTAAAAAGGACCCAAAGATACGGGGCCCAGATAAGTGGTTCACTCCTAAAAAGATCCCCAGGGATCTTATCCAAACCTGGGGCTATTTTTGCCACTGCTCCCTTTATTTCCTGTAGGCTTATACTCGGGCCCGAACTACCATCAGGATAAGGATCTATGTCCCTTATAATTAGGGGGTGATCCACTACTGGGGGACTTCCAGCCATTGGGAGTTCCTCAGACTCCTTTTCCTCCTTTTAAAGAGATTCGAAGTACTCCCGCCAGACCTCTTCATCCAAATTTGGTTCTACCGCTTTTTTAGGTATGGTCGAACCAGAATTTTCAACTCCCCAGAATGTCCTCATATCTCTATCCCCTAGTGCAGTTTTTAATAAATCCCAATTTTCCATTTCCCACCTATGTTTCGCTTCTTGGACAGCTAATTTATAAACCCTTCTCAGAATTTTAATTTGAGGGCGATCCTTTGCTTTAATAGAAGCCACTAATGCACCTTTAGCCTTACGGTAAGATGCATTATACCAAGGGCGGGGCACTGACTTACCCGGCCTACTGGGTTTATTGGGAAAAAAGAAATTTAATAAAAAGTCTTTTAATTTATCATGATTTAACTCAATCGCCTCATTATCCAGAAGGTCCCTATTATGGTTATATAGGGTAGAGGCTTCTACAAATATGGGTAATAGAGCATCATAAAGACTGCTCATGTTTTCCAGTGATTGGTTAAAATGTACCCAACATTCTCTGCTCCTGCAATTAGAAACAGTTAATTTGGGATCACTGGGAGCATCATCAGCATGAGCACTCTCTGAGTTCAATATTTTGAGATCTACTACTAGCGCATCATGGTCACTATCTGCACGTGGAAGAATTTTAAAATGAACCATCATATCCCAAAAGTTGGAATTAATAAGAATATAATCTAATAGGAACCCTCGGTCCTTACTATAGAACGTGAAACCATTTGATGTTTCAGACATTGATCTTCCATTACATGCTCTTAGAGAATATTTAAGGGCAAGGCAATTCATCTGAATTACCAGGGGGGACCATTTATTTACTTTTGGGCATCTAGATTCCGGTATGTTAAAAAGGAGGTCCTCTTCAAGTAAACTGTCAAGAAACAAGCCCCCCAAGGACCATTTGTTTTGAAGTGATGCTACATAGAAATATATCTAGTTCCTCCACAATAGTGGACTCCTTACCCATAGAGGTAGGCCTAGAGTATACGTTAATTAAAACAATCGGAAATTTAAGAGTGAACTGCAATAGGACACACAATGTATCACTAGAGCCTGTATCGAGTTGCACGGTCGTGCAACCCAGGTGTGCACCTACCCTGTAATTAAGCCCCCTGATGGTCTTCCAACACCACCCGATGTTGCGGGATACTAAAAGAGGCGTAACCCGACTTGGTTACCTGTCCTCTTGCCCAGGTTTCTTTTGAATATGAATATATCATGTGGACTAACAAAAGATGTCCAATCAGTGTCATCTATTTTATTATTGATACCCGCAACGTTCCAAGATAGAACCTGTGCAACCTGACAATTATGTATATTCTTATTGACAATTTCCAGGGACTGAATGTTCATTATCGCGCCTCCTCTTTCTGGGTCTGTCTGCTCTACTATCCCTTCTGCTGTAAACTGATGGGAACTTTCATTCTGGGCTAAACCACCCTTATTAGGGATGCTGCTTCGGGAGCTGCTCATACTCTCAACGACCAGACCTTCCTCTCTTTGGGGATGTAGCCCTATAGGATAACCCTTATGATCAAAATCAATAGACGGAGGATGTTTCTCCCTGGCAATTTCGGGGACTTCCACTAGTCAGTCCACCCCTTCTAGGGGGCTGAACCTATTCCCAGTGGGGATAACAAAAATGGGTTGGTTTCTCCAGTTTTGACCTATGTTTAAAAATGCAAGATTGTTTTGGACAGGTCTCCTTCCCAACTGCTGACAGTAATAAAACTGCTGAGGTATGTTGGGAGGATAAAAAAATCTAAAGGAAGTAAGAGAATATTACCCATGTTCCTCCCAGACTCCGTTGCTAAAACTCTTTCTGTCATCATTGGATTTCTAAAATTAATGACTATACAATTTCTTTCAATGTCCTTGTGTCGTCCGCCAATACAGCACACCCTTCTTGTAAATAAAATCTCTTCGGTGTTTTCATATCCAAAATCGCTATGGTTTGTTAACCAATGAACACATTTGTTCTTTAATGCTTGGTGGGATTCTGTCTGTCCCTTTCCTAATTCAGGTACACCTGCCAAAAGTAGTACATAGGGAGTTGACGCTGGGGGAAGATTTATGTTTGGTGGACAATATATTTGATCATTGCGCTCATGTATTGGTTGAGTTTTTTCCAACACCTGGCCTTGTTTATTGTGAGTTTCCCCTGTTCTTTTGGACGCTAATGGATATTTATTTATTGCATTTGTTTGGTTTGAGGAAGACATTGCTGCACTTTTTTCGTTAAGCTTCCAAACCTGTTGTACGCATTCTGGGTTTGCATTTGTGTTTAGTAAAAGCGCTCTTTCATTCGGAATAGAACAGTGTTTATCTACTGGGTGGCTATTGGTGGCCTGCTCACTTGTCATGATATCAGAGGTGGAGTTAACCTTAATTATCTCCCTTGATTTTAACCGTTCGTTCAAAATTGCATTCAGCCCTTCCAACCTTTCTAATATAGGTCTAAGCTCCTCTTTGACAATGGCTCTCATTTGTATCTGTAAATTTAACACCAACGATGTCACCCACACAGGCTGATCAGTGGTAAGACATGTAGAGTCCACTGCTATGTTACCCACCAAGGGCTTATCTATAGCTACGACAGGGTTCTGTGTTTTTTTTCTTTTAGCTGGCGGCTTAGCTTTAGATCTTACTTTAGCTTTGGTGTTTCTGTCTAACTGGATTAAAGGACTGCAATTCGGGGACTCCATGCTCGTTGTATCTATGTTTACCAGAGGGTCATAGATAACTCTATTGGTAGGGCTTCTATTTCACATGAGGTGCTAGAAATCAATGATTCAGATTCTAGGTTTGGTGTAATAGATAAACGCCTCTCAGTCCGTTCTATTTCTGAGGCCACAGCTCCCAGGGCTTTCTCCAACATCCTATCTATGGATGTGGGTTTAGCACTCGATTTGGGCGGAGCTGGAATTTGTTTCTTAGCCACACAAGCCCATCTTTAAAGCTTCCGAATAATATAGAAAGTGGACTAAACACACCAATGCAATGTACAGAGAGGAGCTACACACACAAAAGTTCGACGTGTCCTTAGTAGGCCCTTATGGGTGGCAAAAAAAAAAAACAGGTCCTGGGGGCTTTCAGTCTAGATAATAGATTGGCAGGCAACAGTACCTTTTTGTCCAAAACCCTCTTTGCAGATGTCAAGGGGGTGGCCCAGCCCAGCCTCTTCCGGCCACAGACGGCCCACCCTTTGCCCGGGCTTAGCCCGGCACCGCCCGCGAGGCGGGAAAGAGTTGTTAGCTGTATCCTCCCCGATGTCAAAGGAGAGGGGCTGCTGGTCTGCTGCTCGCCTCGCAGCCTCCTGGGGCGTGGAGTCCTGTGCTTGTCGTCCCCCGCTCTCCTGCCAACAACTGCGCCGGTACGATGCGTGTCCCGCGAAGCGGGAGGCGCGAGGAGCTTTTTAATGTCTCCAGTATCAAGGGGGAGGGGCTGCTGGTCCGCTGCTCGCCTCGCAGCCTCCTGGGGCGTGGAGTCCTGTGCTCGGCGTCCCCCGCTCTCCTGCCAACAACAACTGCTCCGGTACGATGCGTCTCCCGCGAAGCGGGAGGTGCAAGGAGTTTTTTAATGTCCCCGGTATCAAGGGGGAGTGGGCTGCTGGTCCGCTGCTCGCCCCGCAGCCTTGTGGGCTGTGGAGTCCTGTGCTCGGCGTCCCCCGCTCTCCAGCCAACAACTGTGCCGGTACGATGCGTCTCCAGCGAAGTGGGAGGCGCGAGGAGTTTTTTAATGTCCCTGGTATCAAGGGGGAGAGGCTGCTGGTCTGCTGTTTGCCCCGCAGCCTCCTCGGGCGTGGAGTCCTGTGCTCGGCGTCACCCGCTCTCCAGCCAACAACTGCGCCGGTATGATGCGTCTCCCGCGAAGCGGGAGGTGCGAGGAGTTTTCGAATGTCCCCGGTATCAAGGGGGAGAGGCTGCTGGTCCGCTGTTCGCCCCGCAGCCTCCTGGGGCGTGGAGTCCTGTGCTCGGCGTCCCCCGCTCTCCTGCCAACAACAACTGCGCCGGTACGATGCGTTGAGATTTCATATTGCATAATTTTCTTGACTGACAGAGCATAAGTCACTGTTCTATTTGGCCTCTCTTAAAACAAACATATACATTTGAGGTGCTAGCTTTCTGATGGCACCAGCGTAAGGTAAATGAAAGCTCCTGTGCTTTAAAATTACTTATGTGAAATCCTCAATCTGACCTTGACCCTGGAAGCAGCAACTGAAACCAAAAATACAAATCCTTTAAATGGTCCTATAACTATATCACTTACCTATGGGTCCAGATCACCCCAACCATAGCGGAACTATTTGTTCGAAATTTCACCCCAATACTGGGGGAGATATGAGAGGACCTGGAGCGATAGGGAAGCCTCCCGATTTTAAAGATGAGCCGCATAAATGTGATTAAGATGAATGTTCTGACCCAGCTCCTATATCTTTTACAGGACATATCCATCCTGATTTCCCAATCCTTATTTGCAACCTTGAAAAGAATGCTCTCACACTATATCTGGGACAAGGGGAGACCGAGGTTAGCATACAAAGTACTATGCCAACCAAAACACTGGGGAGACCTAGCATTTCCAGACATCTTGACATACATTTCAAAAAGAATTTGGAGGAATCCAACAAAGCTAATAAAGACCTAAAGGACTCTATCCTTCAATCAAAGATTGAGAAATTTAAAAAGGACTTAGCCAAATTTGAACACGAGGTGGTATATCCATACACAAGGGGGGACAAGGCAAAGTCCGCGCCGTGAGGGGAACGGCTGAAATAACACAGCGCACTTACCTGCCGCCGACGCCGCCGTGAGGGAAACGGCAGAGGACACCACAGCTCCCCCTGCACCGCCGTGAGGGCAACGGCCAAAGACCACCAAAGACTACGACTCCCAGGTGCCCCGGTTCTCACCGGCGCACCGGTGACGTCAGAGCCAGCGCCCGGGGGCGCGATTAAACACGGGAGCGCCGAGCGCTCTGAGGGGGACAAGGCAAAGTCCGCGCCGTGAGGCGAACGGCTGAAATAACACAGCGCACTTATCTGCCGCCGACGCCGCCGTGAGGGAAACGGCAGAGGACACCACAGCTCCCCCTGCAGCGCCGTGAGGGCAACGGCCAAAGACCACTAAAGACTACGACTCCCAGGTGCCCCGGGGCTCACCGGCGCACCGGTGACATCAGAGCCAGCGCCCGGGGGCGCGATTAAACACGGGAGCGCCGAGCGCTCTGAGGGGGACAAGGCAAAGTCCGCGCCGTGAGGGGAACGGCTGAAATAACACAGCGCACTTACCTGCCGCCGACGCCGCCGTGAGGGAAACGGCAGAGGACACCACAGCTCCCCCTGCACCGCCGTGAGGGCAACGGCCAAAGACCACCAAAGACTACGACTCCCAGGTGCCCCGGGGCTCACCGGCGCACCGGTGACGTCAGAGCCAGCGCCCGGGGGCGCGATTAAACACGGGAACGCCTCCCGTCCCGCGAGGACGCGCGCGGGACGTGCCGGGCTGAGCCCGGGCAGAGGGCGGGCCGTCTAAGGCCATCCAAGGACGAACAAGGACGGGACGGGCCACATCCCTAACATCATGGGTAAGCGTAAACTTCTGACATCGGTGGCAGGCGAAGTTAAAGCTAAGGTTCCTAAGTATACTACCAGCATAATTACGTACCTGACTACGAAAGTGGATGAACTATCTACTCAGATTGCAGAGTCAGAGCGTGAGCTGGGTCTTGAAACTACCCCAGTGGGCGCTGACACACTGAACACCTCCACCATTAACTGTATCCCGCTGGAACCTAGGGTCATTATTGAGTCCTGCAGACCCATTATGCCCCAATCCCCTACTGTTCTTCCGATCCCGGTACTGCCTGAAACAGTGATACCTCCTATACCGCTGGCTTCGGGTGATCTTGGAAGCACAGCAAGCAGTCAGCCTGGGGCTCAACGTGCAATGTACATTACTGAGGAGGGTATCTCGTCTTTACTAGAAAAACTTTTCTCGGACAGGCTTGAATCCGCCCTAATCCAGATTGCCACTGACATTACTGAAACTTTGAAGGATTGCGTCAAGGACCTTTTGGTGAAATGTGAGCGCATTAATGACTTTTTAAATACCCAGGCTCTTTCTTCATCTATACAAATGTCGTCATGTCCAACACTTGTACAGGTTTCTGCTCCCAAGGTCGGCGGTCCGCCAACTAGTATAGCCATCACGGCTACAAATGTGGCCACTGATAACCCTGTGCAAAACAAAGGGAAAGTCGACAATGGTATATCTACACCTATGTTGGAGGCTGCACCTAGTTTAACCCCAATAGTAAGGCCAAGAGGTTCACAGGGGGGTCGGGCGGGAATGGTACCCCCAGTAAATTTACCTCCTGATGCAACACCATTTGTAGCTATACTGGTAAATGTGCCTAAACTTGCTGACGGGGAGGTAGAACACCACGAAACCCTTCTTAAGCATATCAAAAATGGTGCAATGCAAACTGCACGGATGAAAGTAACATCGCAGATAACATTTTGACAGGAAGAAGGGTCAACTGGGTGGGCAGAACTAAGAAATGAGTAGCAGGAGACTGTGTAATAGTCAATTTCAAGTCTAGAAATGTCTCCAGCCGTCTCTTTTGGGATGGTTCCCCACTGGACCCAGTAGGCAAGGGTGTTCGCGCGATGCCCCTGGGCTTTTTCTATCCCCCAGTATACAGGTCAGGTGGCGGTGAGTATACTAGGTCACATCATATTAATAATGTATGGGCTGAAGACAGACTAATTTCGCCTTTACAAGTTAACCAATGGGTGACAATACAACCCAGGGTTGGTGGTACAGCTAATATTGTAAGAAACACGCCTACTGACGATTTAATCCTGTCGAATAGATTTTCGGCTCTAGCAAATCAGACGGATATTGAATGACTAGAGCATGAACATAAAAGCATGAATGCCCTTTGTAACGATAATGCTTTTATTGACCCACCATGTAACACAGCAACCACATCCGCAATTGACCCTTTAGATCTGGGCAGGGGGGATGTTAGGCTACTTTCCTGGAACATTGCGGGTTTACGCGCTAAGCAGGAAGACCCGATTTGGCTACAAAAGTTAAAAGAACATGATATAGTGGCCTTACAGGAAACTTGGGCAAGAGATAATGCTTTCTGGTTGGATGGCTATACATCGTTCTTTGTCAAAGCGCAGAGTTCCTCGGCGGGAAGGGAGAGAGGGGTCCTGTTGTTTCTAGTTTCAGTCAACGTAGCAGGCAGTGTTAAGGAAATCCCCAGCTCCTCATACTATTTTCAGTTGGTGGAAATCCACCAAGCAGATAATAATAAGATAGTACTAATAAACTGCTATAATTCCATGCAGGGGGGTCCCCCAAATTTTGTTCTAGAAGGTTTATCTTCTTTTTTAACTAATTATATGTCAAAACAAACCACTTTTGTTCAACTCATACTGATGGGAGATTTTAATGTTCATTTGTGTGGGCTACATTGTCAGATTGAGGATGATACTGGCCTTGATCATACGACTTTGCCACATTTCGAGCACAGCCCAAAGGGTGTAGCAATGGAAGATCTGTTATCATCCAATGATTTATTTGAACCAGGGTTTTCAGACTTAAAGGAGCGTGTGGTAACATATAACGCGAGGGGAAGTGAATCGATTATTGATTATATTTTTATGTCCCCGGGTCTTCTCCGCTATGTATTGTTTTATAATGCCATAGTAAGTGGGTTCAGTGATCATAACCCGGTGTCGCTAGTTATGGACGCTTCCATTGGTCTAAGCAAAGGGGCCTTGAGGGCCACCTCCGTGAAGGATGTAAGGAGTAAAGACCAGGGAAGGCGTCTTAAATGGTGTAAAGTTTGTCCTGAGGACTTTCTAGGCCTAATTGAGCATAAAATGGCAGTGGAACTTGTGACATGTAGGGATCTAGATATGGGGGGGAAAGAGGTAGTTACCGCTTTTGAGGCTATTTGTGCTAGAGTGGAAGAAGAGCTCATAGCTAGACCAAAGAGGGGCCCTGCCCCAGCTTTTGGTTGGTTTGATCATACATGCTCCAAGGCACACTCCGCCCTATTGAAAGCGCTCAAACATTCCCCCAGAGACAAGTCACTGGTAGCACAATTGAGGAAGAAATATGCTGTGGCGGTTAAGACTCGGAAAAAGGTCATTAAAGAAGAAGCCTGGGATTCTTTAATGGATTCTACTACCCTCAAACAAAGTTCTAAATTCTGGTCTATAATTAATAATCCTCTATTTGCTCAATCCAATAACATTGATCTTGAAGTAAATATCCCTGAAGCAGAGTGGCTTAAACATTTCTCTAATATATACAGGGCAAATGAAATGGTTGAGACATTTTTTACGCCTTGTCATTCAACTTCACTACCCAAGCTAAATTTCAGTAAAACTGAAGTGGAGGTTGCGATAAAAGGTTCAGCTGTAAATAAAGCCCCCGGTCCAGACGGGGTTCCTCTGGATCTCTATAAATTAAACCCAGAGATGTGGGCAGAGATATTAGCCAATGTTTTTAACTGTGTACTTGAGGGGGGTTTTCCAAAAACCTGGGCATGCTCAATTATAGTCCCTATTTTTAAAAAAGGTCAAAGAAGCGACCCCAAATGCTACCGCCCTATATTCTTGTTGGATTCCTCCATGAAGGTCCTGGGCAAAGTATTGCTGGCAAGAATTAACAAGTGGTCTCTGGAAAATGACATACTAACAGATGCCCAGTACGGGTTCCGTTCAGGAAGAGGTACAGAGGACCAATGTTTAAATCTTCATTTGATTATCTCAAAATATACAACGGCAACAAAGGGGTCAATTTTCGTTGCATTTATGGACCTGTCCACGGCCTTTGATTTAGTTAACAGAGCTCGGCTGTGGTCCATGCTGTTAAAATTGGGTCTTGATCCTCCTCTTGTACACTTTCTGGCTGAACTTCACAAAGACTTAAAGGCATCGATTAGAATGGACCAAGAAGGAAATCGCACAGCCTGGTTCAAATCGAGCAGGGGTGTACGGCAAGGCTGCATCCTTGCCCCCATGCTGTTCACCTTATACATAAATTCATTGGAGAAAAACCTTTTAAATGCTACTTTGGACACACCGCGTGCAGGGGATACTGGCATCCCCGTTCTCCTGTACGCGGACGACTCTGCTTTAATAGCTCGGACACATTTAGGCTTGCAGAGACTTCTAAATGCATTTAGTGAATTTATGTCCTCACTTGACTTAGTGGTAAACAATTCTAAATCCCATGTTATGGCATTCGGGGCTGTTAAAAACAACACCAAATCGTTTTTTTGTAATGGTGAAGTGATCACTAATGTCAAAGTTTTTACTTACCTTGGTGTAATATTTGATACTAAGGGCAGCTGGATCCCTCAAATTACAGCCAAAACCAAAGCGGTGAGGAGCTCGGCAAATGCAATGTTAAGTTTTTCAAGGAGACTTGGAGGGAAGCCGAGCGGTGCATTATTAAGCTTGTACAGGGCAAAAACATTGGCAATAGCCAGGTACGGATCAGGTCTGTGGGGCTATGTGAATAGTGAAACCATCAAAAGGGAGGAAAATAAGTTCCTTCGGTCTATACTAGGGCTCCCCCAATCGACAGCCACATTCTCAGTTCATCAGGAGCTTGGTTTAGGGTATATTACTGATATCCTTTCAATGGCACCCATTCTCTTATGGATTAGGACTTGGACCAATAACAACCTAGGTCTAAATCATAAAGTACTGATGGACTGTTTAAAACTGGATAATTTTAAAGATATTGTTTGGCTGTCATACATTCATAAGTGCTCTTTGGAACTTGGACGCCCTGAGATATTCTCTGCCCCTCTGGGTTTGAAAAAATCAGATCTAGATTGGGTCAAGCTTAACTTCTCTAAATTGAAGACCTTGGAGAGAGAGGAACACCAACTTACAAACCCCACGGTTAGAGCTCATTTTATGACCATTACTTGCCTAGCTATACAACCGTATCTTGCCATAGTAAACATTCCTTTCCACAGGTGGCTTCTGGTCAAATTTCGGTTTAATCAGATTTATACGGTTCTCTGTGACAGCCACAGTTGGTACAAGCAGGAGGATGCACCTGTGTGTAATTGTGATAATTTTTCACTGCAAGATAATATGCACCTAATGCTGTTCTGCCATTTTTACAATATGCCTAGACAGAAGTATTTGGTGCCTTTATTGAAGGACAAAGCTTTTCTTCAGGCAAAACCAGCTCTCCTGTATCTCCAAATGCTGGATTCACCTTTGGTTATGTTCAGCGTGGCTAACTACCTTGTTGCTGCTGTTAGGATTAGGAGGAGGCGATTGCAAATGTAATATGGGGGTCTGCACTGGAGGATGAAATGTGTTCTTTGTACCTGTAAAATTTTAGCTAATAATTACTTTTTTTAGCTGTTTTTAAATTGTGTATATAATTGTTATTGCTGTATGTAATTTTCTATGAAATTGAATTGCCCTTTTTAAATTGATTGTAGTATGCTTTTATGATTTTTAACTAAATCGAATAAAGTGGTTTTTGACTTGACTTGACATACACAAGTGACGAATATGTTGCACCCACGTTCAACAATAAGGGCAAACGGTTGGGATCCACCTATTCTGGCAGTAGTTCAGATGACGATTCAAGCGGGTCAGATCATAATGACAAGGGCCAATACCAACCAAGAGGCAGGGGCAGGAGATCGTCTAGGAGAGGGTATAATGGCCCACCATTCCAACAGTGGTGGCCTCCTGCCCCTTGGGGTTTTCCCCGGCTCATTTCCAAGCACCCAACCCTTGGCAATCGTTTCAACCTAACTTCCCCCATCAGCCTTTTTTAGGGGGAGGCCAAGGCAGGTTTCGTGGGCGACGTCGGAACCCGCAGAACCATCAGGTATCAACACATACACATTGGAACCTATCATCGATCACCCCCAACCAGATCGGGACTCGGTCTGTAACCAAACAGGGGCAGAACCAGGGGCAGACGAGAGGTGGGCAGTGAATCAGGACTTGATAGTCAACCTTAGCTCTAAAATATGACACAAGATGAAGTGTTCGTCCTTAATAGAGGTCTGGGTTTTGTCACCACGAACAAGGGTGATGATTTCACAGTACATCGGGAGTTAGCACAGTTCTTCCGGAAAGTACGGCTGTACCATTTCTTTAAGGATAAGACACCATCAGAGAGCCAAACTGATAATACTAATACGGGCCTTAAGAATCGGTCCAATTTCAACCCACCTTTACATTCAGTACCCCCACAGGTCTTGGCTTTTGAAAGAGCGGTTCTTGAGGAAGTCAAACTTTTATGTGCTGAGAATAAGAGAGGCACATATCGTAATATCCCTACTAAGGAATTACAGGCACTTGCAGCATTGACTAACGATCGGTCAATTACGATCAAGCCGGCTGATAAAGGCGGCCCATGGTTCTTATGGACACCGACATGTACCGGGCCGAATGTGTTCGCCAGCTAAGCCACAGGAAATGTTATCGCCCCCTTAAAGAGGACCTCACCCCCAGAGTGAGTAGTACCATTAAGTAAGTAGTGGAGGAGGCTTTAACAGAAGTATGGCTCACTAGTCAGGAATCTACATATCTTCAGATGATCCACCCCGTCATGCCGTATTTTTACATCATCCCTAAAATACACAAAGTCCAGAGGCCACCACCAGGGAGACCGATTATATCAGGAATCGGCTCCTGTTTGGAACCATTATCTACCTTTGTTGACTTCTTTTTACGTCAAATTGTGCAGCAAATGCCGACTTACTTACAAGATACCAAGGACGTACTTAGACTCCTTCCTACAGTGGAAATTGATCCTGACCTCAACATCCTGGTATCTCTAGATGTCGAATCTTTGTATACCTCCATACCTCAAGATGAGACCTTAGAGACTATCTCGGACATCTTGAATCATACTGAGCTCGACTCCATTACCCCAGTAAATTTTATCATGACTTTGGCCTATTTGGCCATGAAAGAATTTTTTTTTGAGTTTGAGGAAACTTGTTATCTACAGGTGTCGGACACCAGTATGGGCAGTGTTTATGCGCCCAGCCTGGCAAATCTGTATGTGCACAGATTCGAAGAAATGCATGTCCTCACCGCCACTAACCCCTTCCATGAGTCGATCAGACTCTGGAAGCGGTATATTGATGACATCTTAGTGGTCTGGCGGGGGGACGAGGACTCAGTGAGAGCTTTTCATGCTTGGATCAACACACAGAATAGCTATCTCAGGTTTACTCTGGAAATGAGTAAATCTAGAATATCATTCTTAGATCTCTCCATATAACGTGACTCCAACTGGACTATCAAGTGAACTCTATCGTAAACCGATGGCGTGTAATTCTTTATTGAGATTTGACAGCCAGCATCCAAGATCCCTCAGGGAAAATCTCCCCTTTGGCCAGTTTTTGCGCTTAAGGCGCAATTCTATGTCAGGACTGGAGGCTTCGGATTATGCTTTTCTCTCTTCGCTGTTTATTCTATAAAAACCACATAGCAGCCAGAAAAGCATCAAACTTGAAACAATTTCATTTATATCTCCAACACTGGGATATTAGGTAAAAAACATAATAAACAACATCTTCTTAGAACTACAATTTCCATCAGTCCATCACGCGGTAGTCCTTCTATAGTGCCCATAGTCTCAAGGTAGGGCGTCCATCTTGTGAACTCCTCCTTCGCTGCTTCGCAGCCAGTTAAGTGCTATTATTTTCTTCTCTCTCACATACTTGTGTGTGGAGATTTCTTTGCGATGTGTGAATGATTTACTTTATAATGTTTGCTATTCGTTGTATTTAAAAGGCTCTGTGCGCCTATGGTTAGTCGATTTTGCCGTTTCAGGTTTTTCTTCAACAGAGCCCTTGATCGCGGGGACGTTTTCGCCCCTTACGCGATGTCCCAGTGTGTGCAGCGGTGTTTCTTGTACCGCTAGAGGGAGCCGTCGCATCTCGTTCGCCCGAGCGCGGTTCCGTCTCGCTGACAGGAGCCGCGCTGGGGAGAAGGAGCCGCGCCGGAGCCCAGTCTGCCGCCTAACCCCGACACCCTTTCTGGGTTGTATTTTTCCCCAAATTGAACGCCCCGCTGGGGTCTGTATCGGCGGTTCAACCGCGCTGACGCCTGCGGGCTGAATTGAGCACCGTGAAACGGCTCTGCCGTTCATTGAGGTATTTGCTTCAATCTGAACGCGCTGGGAGGCGGCGTGGACCCGGTCTCTAAGAGAGGGTCAGCGCGCTAACGAAGCGGGTGCTGCCTCTGTGATGGCCAGGTTCCGCCGGCGCAAAAACGTTGCTAACCACCGGTTAGCCCATATTTTGGCCCAGTGAGCGCCACCATACCCTCAGTTTTAGCTTTACTTATACTTTGAGCAGGTGCATCATGGCTGAGGGGTATTATGTTGAGGAAGAGGAGTCTCATCACTACCTAGAGGATGATGAGTTTTATACGGCTGTGGATCAGTCTATATATAGATGTGTACAAGAGATAGTGGGGCCTATGGAGGACAGGCTCTCTGCCCGCATAGTGGAGGAGTGCGCAAAGTTAGCGCCAGTGCCTGCAGGGACGCCCGTGTCAGACCCAGGGAAGCCACCGGCGCCTAAGAAGATTTGTAGGGATGGAGGCTCCGGGGGTGCGCAGGGTGTGGATAAGGACGCCTTTGAGCGCCTACGGGACGCTTTTCTGGCTAAGGCGACCGTACCTACCCCTGCGTCACTCCCGCCCCAGGACCCTTCAACATCGGCTGGGACTGCCCTTTCCTCCCCGGGAGGAAACTCCCCCACAGACACGGATGAGGATGATGAGGATTCAGTGCGTTCTTGGCGGCCGTCCAGCTCCGCGACGGAGTTACCCAAGGATACTTCAGGCATGCTCGATCCGGATGACATAATTCATCCGCGGTCGGCCGCCTGGGCGCCTGGGGACAAGGTCGCGCAGTTTGTGGCGGGTCGCCTCTGCAAACCCATAGAGAAGGAAGCGCGGAGTTGTCTGAGAGGGGAGTGTCCCCATCCAACGTTGGAGGGGAAGGTCGCCATGACCCCGGAGTTAGACGGGAAAATGGCCACGTTCATGGCCAAGTTTGTTAAGGACCCCCGTAAGGGGATTGACCGCTCCTGGCGCTCATGCCAGGACAAGTTGTTAGACGCAATAGGCCCGATCACGAAGATCTTAGATATGGCAGAGAAGGCCAAAGTGTCGGGCACTCCCATATCCCCAGAAGTGTTGTCGAATTGGGCGCAGAGGGCTGTCATATTTTTAGGGAACGCAAACTGCGCCCTTTCGACGGAACGGCGGCGTTCCTTGCTAATCAAGTTGGATCCCAAATTGGGGGATTTGGCCTCTTCGGAGGCGGGCGCAGTGGCACAAGGGGGTCTCTTTGGGGAACCCTTTATCAAGGAACTGGGGAAGTTTGTATCTACATTCACCTCTTTGGACAAGGCCCAGTCCACTATTAAGAGGGTTTTCCACCAGCGTTTTTCCCGAGGGGCTGGTCGTGGTAGGGGCCTCACGACCGGCCGTGGCGGTCAGAATCAACCCAACAAGGGGCAGGGCTCCGGCAGAGGCCAATACAATACCTCTGCGAACTACACCAATTTCTACCCGACCAGGGGTCAGTGCTTCCGAGGACGTGGAGGATTCAGGAATGACGCAGGAAGCAACAATTCCCACGGTGAGTGTGATTCCCGCAGATCAAGTTTTAATTGGGGGAAGGCTGGCATGTTTTCCAGAGGCTTGGGCGGCTATTACGGCGGACGCGTGGGTTCTTCGAACCGTGCGTGGTTTCCGTATAGAATTCTACGATCAACCGCGCCAGCTAAGGCCACCTCGTCCCATAGTTTTTTCCCAGTCAGATGCGCAGTTGATCGACGAAGAGGTCTCAGCGCTATTGCGCAAAGGGGCTATTTGTCGAACAACGCGACACCCGTGCGGATTCCTCAGCAACATTTTCCTATTGGAGAAGGTAGACGGGGGCAAAAGATCAGTAATCAATCTCAAAGATTTCAACGGCTGGTTGGTATACAATCATTTCAAGATGGAGGGCATCCATCTTCTGAGGGACGTATTACTTCCGAACGACTGGATGGTCCGCTTGCACCTCAAAGATGCGTATTTGGTGGTACCCATCCATCCTCCTCACCGCCGTTTCCTCCAGTTTCTCTGGAAGGACACGGTCTTCGAGTTCACAGCCCTTCCATTCGGGCTTTCCTCTGCCCCTTGGTGCTTCACCAAGCTGTTACATCCAGCGGTGGAAGTCCTGCGGAGCCAGGGAATTCGGTTGATCGTGCATCTAGACGACATCCTACTGATGGCCCAGAGCCCAACCAAGTTAGTACTTCAACTCACTCAAACGGTCTCCCTGTTACAGGGACTGGGGTTCATCATCAACAAGGACAAGTCTGTCTTCACTCCCGCCCAGAACATACTGTTCTTGGGGTTTGTCGTGGATTCTCTACAAAAGTCTCTTAGTCTTCCATCCAGGAAGATGGCCAAGATCATACACGAACTGCGACAGACGATCTCAAAGTCGCACACCTCCCTTCGGCAGATTGCCAGGGTGGTAGGGCTTCTCTCGTCTTTCATTCAGGCAATCTTTCCCGGACCCCTTCATTACCGGGCCCTTCAACGACTCAAAGCGCATCATCTGCGCAAAGGACTGTCCTACGACCACCTGGTACCTCTGTCAGTAGAGGTGAAGGAAGAAATAGCTTGGTGGCTTGCCCATATGGAGGCGTGGAATGGTCGGGCGATCTTCGGGTCTGAGCCGGACTTGGTGATAGAATCCGACGCCAGCAGGTCCGGCTGGGGCGCCCGCTGCGGGGATTTTTCCACAGGCGGCGCTTGGTCATCCGACGAACAAAGGCTTCACATCAACTGCCTGGAACTTCTGTCAGGATCCTTTGCTGTCCGTTGCTGGACCAGGGATTCCGCGAAGTCGTGTGTTCTTCTGAGAATGGACAACGTCTCAGCGGTTCGGTACGTGAACCACTTGGGGGGTCCGCGATCACGAGCGCTAGCAGATCTGGCGAAGGATTTTTGGGACAATTGTCTGGCCCATCAGATCCCGGTAACGGCGGAGTACCTTCCGGGACAAGCCAACCAGGTAGCGGATTGGCACTCGCGATACCTGCGGGACTCCAGCCTTTGGAAGCTGGATGTTCAAGTGTTCCACTGGCTGGCGACAATGTGGGGTCCTTTTTCAATAGACCTGTTTGCGTCCCGACTGGACTTCCAGCTACAGAAGTTCTTCAGCTGGAGGCCGGACCCTCTGGCAGAGGCCACGGATGCGTTCCTCCAGGATTGGAGTCAGGAACGGCCGTATGCCTTCCCGCCCTTTTCCATGGTAGTGCGGGCGGCGGCCCAACTTCGCCGGCCGATGGCGGAAGTGGTGATGGTGACGCCTGTGTGGAGATCGCAAGTATGGTTTCCAGTTCTTCTGGAACTTTCCTGGGATTCTCCAATCCTACTCCCCCGGCTCCCTTGTCTTCTCCTCAATCCGGACGGGAACCCTCATCACCTCCTCGTGCAGGGTTCTCTCCGCCTCATGGCATGGAGGCTTTCAGGAGACGCTGGTCGCTCCCAGGCCTTTCGGAGTCGGCTGAAAACCTTTTGTCTAAAGCCTGGGCAGGTAGTACCGCAAAGAGGTATAGATCAGCTTGGACCAGGTAGGTTCGTTGGTGTCTTCGACGGGACTTGGATCCCATGGTCGCAGGTGTCGTTCCCATCCTGAATTTCCTGGCAGAGTTGGCAACGGACGGTTTAGCCTACCGGACCATTAACGCAATACGTTCTGCGATCTCAGCAGCTCATGAGAAGTTGGATGGAACTCCGGTTGGGGAGCACCCCCTTGTCTGTAGACTTCTTAGGGGAGTGAGGCTTTCTTTACCCCCGGAGCCGCGATATTCTGTCCTCTGGGACGTCAATGTGGTGCTGAATCTTTTTCTTTCATGGCAGTAGAACAAATACCTTTCTTTAAAAGAGTTATCGGCCAAATTGGCTATGCTCCTCTGTTTGGTGTTGTGTCGCAGGGTCTCTGATGTGCGCGCTTTAGATGTCTCGCCGAGAGTGTTTTCCCCAGATGGTGTTACCTTTACCGTAGGCCGCCGCACAAAGTCCGCAACAAGATCTATTTCTTATCCGGCCTTTGCGGAAGTCCCCAAGTTGTGTGTTGTGCAGTGTCTAAGGACGTACGAGAATGTCACTGTGGAACTTCGCCCTCCGGGTGAACGACAGCTCCTGATTGCGCTAAGGAAGCCACACAAGGCTGTATCTTCCCCCACTATAGCCCGTTGGGTGCGGTGGGTATTACAAGAAGCTGGTATTGATACTAAAAAATTTGGAGCTGATTCAGCTAGGGGGGCCATGGCCTCCAAAGCTTTTTCCCTGGGGGCACGTTTGGAGGACCTAATGCGAGCTGCGGATTGGTCCTCAGATTCCACCTTCAAAAGGTTTTATTTCAAACCGGTGGTGGATATTGCGAGTTTGGTGGTGAATAAGCTTTGAACAAGCATAATCCGAAGCCTCCGGTCCTGACATAGAATCGAAATTTGCCTAGCTTAGTGACGGTAAGTTTCAATTCTATTAAGGACACGGAGGCGAGGATTATCCCACCCATACCTCCTGCGGAGATCCCCCCGTACTGATGTAAGTAAACCCTTTTTTACTGGAATTTCAGTCAGTTGGTGATGTAAACACTTTTGCTTGAATTTCAGTCATTTGTCATAGTGCAAGTTATGCCTTGGTCTTTAGAATTTTGGCGGGTCTGGCAACGCTCACGCTGTTGTGTTTTCTCCCGCCAGGTAATGATGGTGCAAAGCAGGACCGTTGAGACTTTGGCGTGACTCGCGCGAAGAAAGAGGAGGAGTTCACAAGATGGACGCCCTACCTTGAGACTATGGACACTATAGAAGGACTACCGCGTGATGGACTGATGGAAATTGTAGTTCTAAGAAGATGTTGTTTATTATGTTTTTTACCTAATATCCCAGTGTTGGAGATATAAATGAAATTTTTTCAAGTTTGATGCTTTTCTGGCTGCTATGTGGTTTTTATAGAATAAACAGCGAAGAGAGAAAAGCATAATCCTCGCCTCCGTGTCCTTAATAGAATGGAAACTTACTGTCACTAAGCTAGGCAAATTTCGATTGTTCTACATTAGATTCTTACAGACACCATGCAACCAATTTGTCTAAACAATTGCAGGACAAAATGTACCCCAGACAATTGGTCAAATGGGCCTGCAAGAGGGCTAGGGCTTCTAATAATCACAGGGAAGCCTAGCTTGAACCAAGGGTTGTAAAACCACCTTTGGAACGCATGACATTTGTTAACACCTTTAGTACCCTAAGTAATGGATTGCAGAAATGCATCCGGAAGAACTGGCGCTTCCTCATCACCAGAAACGAACAAATCCCCATGCCTTTGTTCGCTTTCAAGAGAGGGCGTAATCTGCGAGATGCCTTGGTGCATACTAGACCAAGGATGAAACCCAGCATGACCAACACCTTGTGGGACTTACCCCAAGTCCAAGGCCATTTCCCCTGCGGAAATTGCTCTGTATGCCCACAGACCAAACAAAGACCATAGATATTGGCACACAAAGACCACGGATACAAACAAATTTCTCTAACTGTAATAGTGACCATCTAGTGTATCTAATTGAATGTCCATGCAGAGAACGATACGTTGGCATGACAACGAGAAAGGTACGGCAGCGTATGCTGGAACATAAAAGCACCTTCCGTTGCGGCAAATCTAACACTAAACTCACGAGACACTTCTTGGAGAAAAAGCACAAGCCGGAGGAGTTCTTCTGGACAGTACTGGAGAAACCATCCCCATGTGAGAGATAGGACTAAATTCCTTTTTCTAAAAGAACAGAGGTGGGTGTTTAAACTCCAAAGCGATACGCGGGGTCTTAATGATGATATTCCGTGGACCCTGATATGAACGCTATCTATACTAGTCAGGAAGTGTATACTGCACCCTCTTGGATCCTATCAGGCCTGCCTAACAGTATATCCCTTCGCTAAGAGGACTGCTCCTCATCACTCATCTTTTATTATTTGGCCCCTGTTATATCAAGCCTGCACATGCTTTTTGATACTCCTGGAATCTAAGATGAGTTGGCGCCCATGTTTTTCTGGCACAGCATACAGTTAGTCAGACCCGTTATTTAAGATCCTTCACCTATCTGGGTAGTTATTATGATATGATATCTTTACCCAACACGTTTTGTGACTAAGGCTGCCACGCGCGGAACTACCTATTTGCTGGCATCATTTTGTACAGCCAGTCCTTTAAACCTGACATTTCCTTCAAATAAAGTTGGCAGGGTTCAATCAGCCATCTACTGGACTACAGCCGGCATGTCGCTGCTGTCAATTTTTAGTTTAGGAACACCATTGGATAGGCCCCCATGACGTCACGTATCATGTGACTCGGATCGGGAGGCTCTAATGGCGACAGTGTACGAAGGAACGCTACCTCCCCCAGCCTCAGGACACCACTTGAGGTACCGACGGAGAGGTAAGCGTCCTTCGTTGTACTAACACACGGGTCCTTGGGCGGATACTAAGCTTCGTTTCGTCCGTGCCTCAACTGGTTGTATTGTAGATTGCGAATTGGTAATCTGAACCCCTCAGCAGTATGAGAGGGCGGACACTGTTTGGTTAGAACTCGCTATGACTTAACTATCTGATTCCTGGGCATAGCGAGACGCTGATACTGACTCTGTCTTTGGTAATCAGTGATCTGGAATGTGAGCTCCATCAAGACTAGTGAAGGCTAACATCTGTTTTTTCGGGAATCAGCATGATCGGACAAACCTTTCTTGGGCATTGGTCTTTTTAATTTCTTTTTAATTCCTTTTGAATTCCAGTTCTGGAGTTGTACTTGATCAGCGGATCTTTTGATACTTGATTTCTTAGCACTCTTTGAAACAGGGTAATTTTGTGAGGACACGAGAACTTTTTCCTTTTGAATCTAGCCTACACCCACAGCCCTGTCCATTTACATGGTATATAGGACAGGCTGCTTACGTGTGTGCTTTATTTTTATTTTTATTTGCAGGGCGGTGCCTCCCTTGACCTGAGTCTGTGCCAGGTGAGGTGAGGCTTGATACCTCATACAAGATAGGTGAGTGTATTATCACTTGTGTACACTATATTACAACTACAGAATATGTTTAGAGGCAGTGACGTGTATAGCGCAAAAGTGCGTTTTTTGATTCTGATGTTTGCTTTATTTCTATAGGCATGAATAACCAGCCATCCTGTGTAGAGGTACTGTGAATGGTCACATGTAATGATACTGTGATGCTTTTAAGCCTTTGTTATTTTACACTTTTTTGTTACAATGTTTTTTCAAGATTGCACACAATGCAGTAGCCACGACAACTAGGTCCTGAAGAAAGCCGGTGTCCTTGTGCCCAGTTCGGCTGAAACTAATAGACCACAACAATCGGCAGATTTGTTACAAACCGACACTGTGTTTTTTATTGAGCTCAACAGTGGTCATCAATAAATGTGATTGGACCACTGCTGGATCTTTTTTTAACTCACCTTCACTTCACACTTTCACCTTTGCACTGCATCCTTGACTGGTCTGGTCAGTATAGCCGTGGGATAATCAGCCTGTCATTTTTTCCTCTGTGTATCATTGGTCTCACATCACGCCTAGTCTACCAGCTTTTGGCTGGCTGCCAGAAGAGCTGAGGTGACAGGGGAGCATTGGAGTTCCAAATGATGACACTGGCCACAAAGGGCAGTTGATGGAAATCCTTATCTTTCCTTTTTTCTCCCCTCCTCAGGGTTTCTTCTGTCATGGAGTCGTACTCATTTCAGTAGGTACAATGATCACTAGCTGTCATTTAGGCAAGTGATTTCTGTTGAGTCCTGCTTACATTTCTGTGATTACTTTAATTTTTCACCAGACCACCAGATTTCTTATGTGTTGTCAATGTTAGGAATTGGGGATTGAATCTGGTTAGGTCTTTTAACATTTTCCCTGTGACCCCCCCTGTTTCTCCCCCTCTGGAGTTGAGTGTGTTTTTTGAAATACTATTAGGGCTGCCAGCTACGTGTCCTAGAAACATGGAGTGCTAGGGAATAATAAAAGCTGTAGCTCCATACGGACAGGGCCACTGCGGAGCCATATTTATGGGACCTGGTACAGTGATTCCAGGGAGAGAGACACCCCCTCCTCCAAATGTCTACCTGAGCACACCAAGGAATACGACGCTAAGTCTGGGACGAGGACAACAAATAGGGTACTCTAACCACAAATCCCTCCCCGCACAAGCCAATTCACTTTAACTTAAAGTTCACACTGGCTTTCGTCCAAGACACACTTGAGGCATGGAGAGCGGGGGATTGTCTCACGGTGGGAGACTCCTTCCTCAAGGGTATGGCAAAACCCTCTGAGGGGTGTAAAACAAACTTCGAGGTGGCAGAAATAGAGAGATTATGATACACCCAAATCAGACATTGGGTTCTCCATCCAACCTTCAAAGAAGTGATTTTGAGAGACCTGACACCAATGGAGAAACACCTGAGAGTGGCTGCAGGCTCAAAGATCATGATCTCAGCCTTACCCACTATAAGGCTGATTCACTAACCCTGACACACCCATTCTCCTTCAGATGGGCAATGGAAACAAACGTGGAGGGATCATAAATTTGCGCGAGGTATACTATGCAGGGAAGTGCACTACAAAGTTCTATATGACTAGCTTTATGGACCCTGCAAGATTGCATACACTCTAGCCAACAGCTAGTTCACTATGCTGGAGAGAATGCAGTGACTTGGGAGACCAACTACACATATGGTGGACATGTCTTAAGATACCCACCTTCTGGACTGCGGTCCTGTTAGTCCTGCATTCCATGCTAGGATAGCCCGTCGCATGGACGTCACTTATCATTCTCTTTGGGGTTACAGTGAGCAACTCCCAGCATCAATCCAGGCAGACAAAACAATCATTTGGAACTGCCTGGGGCAGCAAAAACAACCATTGTAGCATTCTGGAGGAAAAGGGACAAACCAGACATGAATCAATGGCACCCCCCTCTTATGGCAGATCATGGCCATGGAAACGAACATCCTGACTCAGTGGGGCCAGCGGGATCTGGGAATCCCTACTGAAATCCTTGCAGAAGGGAAACCTGACCAGAGCACTGCCACAGAGATTAAAGACATTTAACCTTTTTGACTGTGTGAGGGCAAAGGGGGGGATAGCTACTGTATGGTGCCCATTCGTGGATTCACTGGTTTTTGGAATGTTTGCCAGTCTAGTGAAATTAGGGGAAGACACTAACATACTCACCATTAACGAGGCATCATATGTTATAAAATACAGATCTGCCCCATGGACTGTCCAAGGCAGGAGGGAGGGGGAAAAATGCAGGAATGTATCAGAACACAGGGTGGGGTTATTACATGCGTCAGTAGAGGGGCGAAAGGCTCCTGTCTATATGCTGTACCCTGTAAAGGAGAAACATCTCTCGCTCAGATATAGGTTTATTACTTCATGCATTAAACTCAATAATAATACTTTGTTACAAAATGAATTACTCGTTTTTTGAGTGGACTCATTTTCTTTTAACACATCAGTACTATTTAAATAGGTTAATGTCCAACTTGTTACAGTCGCAAAACATCTAACAATCTGGCAAATGCCTCTAAATTATGGTAGGGTACTATTGGGGTACTCTGTGCTGCTCCCACTTCAAGCACCAGTAACCCCTTATTGATATTTGAGCACTCCATAACAGCCTAACCTAGTAAGATAAACATTTATCTTATCAAACAACTTGGTTGTCTAAAATGGATTAAAATAAAACCCTTATTTTTAGTTGCTTGCTTTTTTGTATGTATTACTGGTTTACTGTGCTATTATTGTATCTATGAAATGTGGCTCTGGAATGTTTTTTAGTTCACCCATATTTATTGATGAATTGTATTTTAGACATTATTATCGTGTGGTGTTATATGTTGTATGTTGTGTACTTTTATGTTTTTTTATTAACCAAATAAAGTGGTTTTGACTGACAGACTGGACCCACAACCTTCCCACCTTGCCCCTCCGACCACAAGTCAGCACAGAACACTTTACATATAATGTTCTTTTGCTTTTTTCACTCCAAGCCCAGATCCTGTACCATGAAGCACAAGTTACTACTTGTGTAACGATATATCTGTAAGAGACATTAGTTAGTGATAGATTCCTTACCTTAGAATATCCCCAGGCGTCAGACTGGATCCGGAATTTGTTTGCGTAGCAGTACCCATGCACGTCGGTAGGCGTCGTCCGCGGCTCCGCCTCCGTCATAGGCGCCGTAATGACGTCGTCAGAGTACTTAGACGCCGCCTCCGCGCGCTGACGTCAGTTCTCATACACAGCTTTTCCACGCCAGAAAACGCAGAGGCATGATAAAAACCAACACTGGTGCCATCAAACTAGGGCCCTGAAAGGGGATGACCGTAACCCTAGATATCGGTTCGCAGAACAGGGAGGATGGGTGGGTCGGTAAGGAATTTATCACTAACTAATGTCTCTTGCAGATATATCGTTACACAAGCAGTAACTTGTGCATCTGAAAGGGACACGTTAGTGATAGATTCCTTACCTTAGAATAGATACCCCAGCAATACCAACCCGGTGGTGGGTCTGCGAGCCAATATTCACACCAGAAAGTCTTAGAGGACGGAACGGCCAAAGAAGCCATCCCTCTGGACTTGGCTGTCCAGGCAGTAGTGTCTTGCGAACGTGTGCAGCGAGGCCCACGTAGCTGCCTGACAAATGTCCTGCAAGGGAACTGGCGTGTGCGATCCAGATAGGAGAGCGCACGTTTTGGGTCCAGACGTTGGAGCCTCTCTTACTCTTTCGAGGGATGCGGAGGTGGAAAGAAGTTGGCCAAAGTGATGGACTGCACGATGTGGAAGGCTGTGACTACCTTGGGCAGGAAAGAGGGTCTTGTCCGCAACACAACCTTGTCCGGATGGACAGAAAGGAAAGTAGGTTTAGAGGAAAGAGCCTGTAGCTCGCTCACTCACTCTCCTGGCAGAGGTGATGGCAACCAGGAAAGCTGTCTTAAGAGTAAGAAGACGGAGAGGACAGTTATGAAGAGGCTCATAGGGAGCGCACATCAAGTAAGTTAGAACCAGGTTGAAGTCCCACTGGGGCATCATGAAAGGAACAGGAGGGAACAAATGAGTGATGCCCTTCAAGAATCTGTTAACAATCGGGGACTTGAACAAAGAAGGCTGATCAGGTAGCCTTAAGAAGGCGGAAAGGGCAGAAAGGTAGCCCTTGATAGTGCCCAGAGCAGAGCCCTGCTGGGCAAGAGAAAGAAGGAAGAGGAGAACCTCAGAAAGGGGGGCAGAGATGGATCCACAGCCTTTGTTGTGCACCATGCCACAAATCTGTTCCACCTGCAGGCGTATACCGACTTTGTGGAGGGACACCTGGCTGCCAGAATCACATTACAAACTTCAGGAGGCAAGTCAAATGGCCTCAACTGTCGCCGCTCAATCTCCAAGCATTGAGGTGGAGACTGGACAGGTTCAGGTGGAGGACCGTCCCCTATTGCTGCGACAGAATGTCCTCCTGAAGAGGCAGACAAATCGGGGGATCGACAGACATGCTGAGTAGCTCTGGATACCAATATCTTCGTGCCCAGTCCGAGCCATAAGGATAACCTGGGCCCAGTCGAGCCTGATCTTCTTCAGCACTCTGGGCAGAAGTGGTATAGGCGGAAAGGCGTACAACTCCACTCGCGACGAAAAGCGCCTCTGAGCGAGTGCTGCCTTGGAAATTCCAACGCGCAAATCTGATGACATTGCTCGTTCTCTTCTGTGGCAAATAGATCTAACTAAGGCTCTCCCCACTGCTGAAAGAGGCCTTGCGCCACGTCCAAGTTCAGACGCCATTCGTGATCCATCATGCACCGACGGTTGAGTTCGTCCGCCCTGGCGTTCAGGGAACCTGTCAGGTGTTGAACCACCAGGGTCATACCCTGATGTTCCAGCCACCGCCAGAGGCGCAGAGCCTCCTGACATAGGGTCCACGACCCCACCCAGCCCTGTTTGTTGCAGTACCACATAGCACTGGTGTTGTCCGCCTGCACTACACTCCCCCGGACAGAGGGGAGGAATGCCTTCAGTGCAAGCCGGATCGCCCGCAGCTCCAGAAGGTTGATGTGGAGCTGGGACTCCGCCGGAGACCAGAGGCCTCTGATCTCCGCCTCTCCCATGTGGCCCCCCAGCCCTGGAGGGACGCGTCCGTCACAACTACGTGCTCCGGTTGGGGTAGGGAGAGGGATCTGCCGCTGACCCAATCGCGGTCTGTGAGCCACCACTGCAACTGTAGTGCAGTGCCGTCCGAGACCAAGACCTGGTCGGACAAGTTGCCCTGATGCTGGGCCCACTGAAACTTCAGGTCCCACTGCAGAGCCCGTATCCGCCACCGGGCGTGATGCACCAGAAGGATGCAGGAGGCCATCAGCCCCAGACACCGCAGCGTAAACCTGACGGAGACTCTGGATAAAAGCTGAAAGCTCGGAATCAGAGCCTGAATATCCCGAACCCGCAGTTCGGGAGGATAAACCCGACACAGCTCCGAGTCCAAAACCGCTCCGATGAAGAGGAGCTTCTCAGAGGGACACAGGTGTGACTTCGGCACATTGATGGAGAACCCCAGCAGGTGCAGGAGGTTGGCCGTAGTCTGGAGGTGGCTGGCGACTGTCTGGGGCGAGCCCGCCTTCAACAACCGGTCGTCGAGGTAGGGGAAGACTGAAACCCCTAACCTGCGCAGATGAGCTGCGACCACCGCCATCACTTTCGTGAACACCCGTGGGGCGCTGGTAAGGCCGAAGGGGAGCACGGTAAACTGAAAGTGCTAGTGGCCTACCGTGAACCGCAGGTAACGCCGGTGGGCCGGCAGGACGGGGATGTGAAAATAAGCATCCTGCAATTCCAACGCTACCATCCAGTCTCCAGGGTCTAGGGTAGCTAAGACCTAAGCCAATGTCAGCATCTTGAACTTCTCCTTCCGGAGGAATCCGTTGACATTCCGTAGGTCCAAGATAGGGTGGAGGCCCCCTTATCCCTTCTTGGGAACCAGAAAGTAGTGGGAGTAACATCCACACCCTAGTTCTGGCCCAGGAATGCGCTCGATGGCCCCCTTGGCAAAGAGGGCCGTAACTTCCTCCTGCAGAAGCTGCAAGTGATCCCCCGACACGCGGTGGTACTGCAGTGGCATGGCTGGAGGGGACGTCTCGAAGGGGAGGGAGTAGCCCCTTCGGACGATTTACAGCACCCACCTGTTTTTGTGACAGTGCGCCAGTGGTGGTGGTGATGGCGAACCCTGCCCCCCACTGGCGTCACATCGGTCTGAAACCTCGGACTAGGAAGGTTTTGAGGCGGATGCTGCAGGGGTAGGTGTGGACTGGCCTCGCCGTTGTCCCCGACCGCCGCCACGGCGGTTCCCACGTCCGCCACCACGCTGGACGATAGTCTGCGGCCCGTGGCTGGCTGGACGTGTGAGGGCGCCCCTTCCTTGGCCACGAAAGGAGCGAAAGGCAGCCGTTTGCTGGCGCGGGCCGAGAGGCCTAAGGACTTGGCTGCAGCCCTGGAGTCCTTAAAGTGCTCAAGCGCATGGTCTGCATTGTCGCCAAAAAGGCGACGGCCATCGAACGGCATTGTTCATAAGTGTGTTTTGGATGTCAGCCGAGAAGTTGGCGGACCTCAACCAGGCGTGGTGACGAATCGCAACCGTCGTTGCCATCGCTCTGCCTAGTGAGTCAGTAGTGTACAGCCCACACCAGATGGAATAACGCTCGGCATCTCGAGCCTCCACAAGGGCTTGGCCGAGTTCAGACCCGGACCTCCACGGGGCATTCTGGCAGCACGACCGCAACCGTATCCCACAGAGAGTGGGTGTAGCGGCCCAAGAGGCACGCAGTGTTGACTGACCGCAACCCTAAACTCAGGGAGGAGAATACTTTCTTCCCGTATTGTTCGTACCTCTTGGATTCCCGATCGGGGGAGCCTCCGGGAATGCCGTCTGGGAATTAGATATTTACAACAAGGGGTGGTGAGGGACAGAGTCTCTGAATTAAGCAGAAAACTCTCACCCAGTCAAGAGATCAGGGCTAGATCCAACACCGTTTTTTAGCTCACTGCACCATCCCAGTTTCAGAACCTGGCTGTATGCAAATTAGTCTGTTCCTGTCCCAGTGCATGATGGGAACAGGGCAAACCAAACTACAAAAGCCAATTCTTACACTGGGAAGGAAACAAGCTCCCGGGGACCGGTTTCTGGCATTACAGCCGTCTTCGGCCCGGTTTGCTTGAATCCTGATGGTGCAATGAGCAAGGGACTCATGTCTGAGTATACCCTTCCACGCTTAGGGTGGACAAAAATATTTACAACAAGGGGTGGTGAGGGACAGAGTCTCTGAATTAAGCAGAAAACTCTCACCCAGTCAAGAGATCAGGGCTAGATCCAACACCGTTTTTTAGCTCACTGCACCATCCCAGTTTCAGAACCTGGCTGTATGCAAATTAGTCTGTTCCTGTCCCAGTGCATGATGGGAACAGGGCAAACCAAACTACAAAAGCCAATTCTTACACTGGGAAGGAAACAAGCTCCCGGGGACCGGTTTCTGGCATTACAGCCGTCTTCGGCCCGGTTTGCTTGAATCCTGATGATGCAATGAGCAAGGGACTCATGTCTGAGTATACCCTTCCACGCTTAGGGTGGACAAAAATATTTACAACATGGGGTGGTGAGGGACAGAGTCTCTGAATTAAGCAGAAACCTCTGGGAATTAGAGGCCTGGATAACCAGGCTCTCTGGGGTGGGGTGGTTAGACAGAAAGCAAGGGTCGCCCGGAGCCGGGCGGTGGCGCCTGGCCACGTTCCTATCCACAGGCTGACCTGTAGCGGGCTTGGACCAAGTGCCCAGAAGAACGTTAGATAAGGCCTCATTAAAGGGCAGCAGAGGCTCGGCCTAAGGTTTAAGGACCTCAGTGAGGAGGTTAGTCCTCACGGCCGCGACGGGGAGCTCAAGCCTAAGGCCTTGGCAGCCCTCATCAGCACCACGCTATAAGCCGCCCTCTCCTCCGTAGCCACTCTAGGAGGGGAGACAAAACTAGTGTCGGGCGAAGTGTCCAGACCACTGGCCTCCCCAAGCTCTCCTGTCCAGTCCGCAGAAGACTGACACTCACGTGCCATAGGGTCCTCAGACCCCTCCCAATCCCCCTCGTCACCCATCACCTGGTACTGAGGCTCAAAAAATGGGGCCGGGTCATAGAAATAGAAATCTCCAAACGGCGTTGAGAGTGGCACCGAGCGGCACCGCTCGGACGCCGGACCCGAATCGAGGGTAGGACCAGGGACGACTTGGTCCTGGGACGGCGCCGGGGGCGACACCCTTGGGGCCGGCGCCGGCGAGGTCGTGAGGTCGACCGGAGGCGACCCAGATCCAGTGGGGCCCTGCGGCGTCGGGACCGAAGCCCCCGACGGCGCCGGGGCCAAAGCACCCGGCCCGCGTGGGGACCCAGTCGGAGCCACTTGGGCCGAAGGCGCCGCGGAACCCGACGGAGGAGTGAGCGACCTCATGGCCGAGAGGAAGGCCTCGATCTCCTCCGGCGTCCCGTGCTGCCCAGGGACCGGCGGGTATGGAGCAGGCCGCGACGCCCGCGGCTCCGGCGGAGCCGCGTGGGTGGTGTCGCCCGAACCCCCGGCCGTGTCGTGCGAGCGTCGGGGGGAGTCTGAAGAGCGATGGTGCCTCTTCGACTTCTTGTGCCTCTTACAAGAGGACTTCCAGCCCGAAGACTGATGACGACTCCCGGAACTGTGGTGACTCCGGCCCCACGACCGGTCCCTCGACCTCCTTTCGGAACGGGACCTCGAGCGGCGCGGGGCGGACTGCCGAAGCTTGAGTCGCTTACGGGACCGCTCCAGTCTAGCTTTAGACGTCAGGGCCAGGCAGTCGGAGAAGGACTTGTCGTCGTGGTCCGGGCCTAGACAGTGCAGGCACCGGCAATGGGGGTCGGTAACCGATATCAGTCGGTTGCAGTCGGCGCAGGGCTTGAACTCGGGCATCTCTACTGGCACCGTCGGAGTCGAAAGACTTCGAAAATAGATCAAAAAGGATCGTAAAAAGTTAGTAAAAAATTGACTAGGGTACAACTTTTTCCGGATCTGCTCTTGCTGGCGCGGAAAAAAGAAGAACTGACGTCAGCGCACGGAGGCGGCGTCTAAGTACTCCGACGATGTCATCACGGCACCCACGACGCCGACGACGGACCCGCGGACGACGCCTGACGCGCATGGGTACTGCTACGCAAAAAAATTCCGTATCCAGTCCGACGCCTGGGGATTTTCTAAGGTAAGGAATCTATCACTAACGTGTCTCTTTCAGATACCCCTTTTCATGAAATATTCCTTGAGGCATTGCACAGAAGCACTATACTTTCTGCAATCCTGCAGGATCTGGGCTTGGAGTGAAAAAAGCGTGTCGCTGGGATGACGTTGAGGTGCCTCTTTGGATGCCGCCCCTGTGTGCTAATGTCAGTTCTGACACTAATTTCCATGCCAGAAGTGCAGAGCAATGAAAGACACTGACCACTGATGCGCCACAACTAGGGCCCTGTAAGTGAGTCCCTATCCCTAGAAATCAGTTTGCAGAGTGGGGAGGATGGGTGGGGTGGTAAGGAATCTACAACTAACATTTGTCTTTTCCAGATACATATTTACCGAAGGTAAGTAACTTGTTCATCTGATAGAGACTGTTGGTTGTAGATGATTCCTTACCTTAGAATAGATACTCCAGCAATACCATCACCAGAGGAGCGTGTGCAAAGCATAAGTTACTTGCCTTCGGTAATGATATACCTGTAATAAACATTAGTAGTGATAGATTCCTTACCTAGAATTACCCCCAGTCGTCAGAATGGATCTGGAAAGTTTTCATCAGCAGTACCCCGGAGTGTTGGTAGGCGTCGTCGTGCGGTTCAGCGCGAGTCGTTGGCATTGTTGTCGCCGAGATGACGTTGCTGGAGTCACTTAGACGCGCACGGACGTCAGTTCTGTACATGACTTTCCGCGCCAGGAACACAGAGCCATGCAAGACACTGACCACTGGTGCACAAAACTAGGGCCCTGAAAGGAAATTCTTAACCCTAGAAGTCAGTTCGCAGAATGGGGAGGATGGGTGGGGCGGTAAGGAATCTATAACTAACCTATGTTTCTTACAGATATATGGTTACTGAAGGTAAGTAATTTGTTCATCTGAAAGAAACAGTTAGTTATAGATTCCTTACCTTAGAATTGATACACCAGCAATACCAACCCCGGAGGTGGGTCTGCGAACTAAGTTCACACCAGAAAGTCCTGGAGAACAGAACGGCCAAAGAAGTCGTCTCGCCAGACTTGGCTGTCCAGGCAGTAGTGTTTGATAAACATATGCAGCGATGCCCATGAAGCTGCCTGACTGATGTCATTTAGGCGACTCCTCGTCCCAAAGCAGTAATAGCTGCCGTCGCCCTGGTGGAATGGGCAAGCTGCCCCACTGGATGGTCCTCCTTTGCCAAAGAATAGTAGGCTTTGAAGCACAGAACGACCCACCTGGAGATGGTCCGTTTGTGCACGGCGCGACCTTTCTTAGCGCCCAAGTAACCAACAAAGAGCTGGTCGTCCACCCAGAATTGATTGGTGCGATCCAAGTAGAAGGAAAGCGCACGTTTTGGATCCTGACAGTGGAGCCTCCCTTCCTCTTTTGAAGGAAGCGGAGGCGTAATGAGGGTGGGCAAAGTGATGGTTTGGCCAATGTGGAAAGAAATGGCCACCTTGGGAAGAAAGGAAGGTATAACTCTTAGGACGACCTTGTCTGGATGGAAAGCCAGAAAGGGAGCCTTGGAAGAAAGAGCTTGTAGCTCACCTACCCTGCGGGCAGAAGTGATGGCCACCAGAAAGTCAGTTTTTAAAGTGAGAAGTCTGAGAGGACAGTTATGAAGCGGCTTAAAGGGAGCGCAAATAAGATATGTAAGAACTAAGTTCAAGTCCCACTGAGGCATTACCAAGGGAATAGTAAGAAAAAGACTAGTAATGCCCTTGAGGAATCTATTAACAGGGGTGCTGGACTTGGCCGTTTTGGCAGGTTCACCCTAAACTTTTTGCCTTTTAACGCAACCGGATATTAGTAGTTTTTGGCCTCTGCGCACTTTAGCTCTGTGTCCCAGTGTAAAGTGCGTGCGCAATCCGAGTGCGGTGGTGAGATTGGCCTGCCCTCCCATAGGAATGCATGGGGGGGTATGTGTGTCCATGGTACTTCCTGGTATGAGAGGAGTGCAGGGGCGAGTTTGGTATGTGCAAACTCGTGAGAATTAATGCTGCGCAATGGTGTGCGCAGATTTAGTGTGACTGGTGGAGAAGTGCCACTTGTAGAAGTTGGCATTTCTGTGTGCTGTGGGTCTGCTTGTCTGATGTGGTGTGCATGTCTGGCTTGTGATTGACAGGGGCTGGATGGTGTGCTTGGTTCCTGGAGCCAGGATGAGTCTGCCCAGTGGTGAATAGGGAGATCTGCATGTGGATGGGAGGGAGGAGTTGCACCTGGGACGTGAATAGGGCTGTGCCTTCCCTCCACAATGCTGGCTCCACCCCCTGTGGTGCGTCTGAGCATCTAGCCCCCACCTAACAAAGAGAGAGGAGCTGAGCACAACAAAGAGCTCCAAAGCCCCCCCAAACCAGTTGCATCTGGTTTTTCCCCAGGCCTGTGCTGTGTGAACAAAGGAAAATATGTATAAAAGAAGGGGATGTGACCCCATAAAAAGGTTCTGCTGTGCCTGTCCTGACACTGGGGGCAGCTGCTGCTGGGCTCCAGGAGGAACCGCCACAAGAGACAGCCTCTCTGCTGGAGGGCCCTGTGTGCTGGCCTGCCTGAGCCCAGCCTTGTGCCCCCCCCTGAACTGTGTCTTTATTTGGAAGAGCGCTTTGCTCTTTATTTCTGGCAAGAGCGCTCCATTCTTTTTCTCTGGACTGAGTGCCTACCTGGATTCTGGCTGAGAAGCGCTACATTCTCACTGAGGAACACTGTGCTTCGTGGGAGCAGTGGTTGTGTGTTGTCCAGCTTGCCCCTTGAACCTGTTACTGAGTTGTGGGCCTTGGCGCTTGGAGGACGCTTCTGTTCGTGAATTGCAGCCCGGAGAGGCTGCCTGGGGATTCTCTTGTGTTCTGCTCGTTAGCGTGTGCCCACCCCACGTCTCTGCCTTGGTGGATTGTTATTTAAATACTTAACGGGTGCCCACCCCGCTAATATCTCTAATTTACGCGAAGGCGGGAGCCCACCCCGCACTTCAGTGAGGAAATGCAGTCACTGAAATTGTAGTGCAAGCGGGTGCCCATACTGTGCTTTTGCAGCTTCTGGTGTGCTTTTTTGCAGCGGGTGCCCACCCCACATAATTGCAGTGTTTAAATACCCCTAGCGGGTGCCCACCCTGCCAGGGACTTTATGTAGAAGCAACGGGAGCCTACCCCGTATTGCCTCCAACCTTGATGAAGTCACCTCCGACCGGCCTGGGAGCCTCGGAGGCACCGTAAGGAATCCCCCGTGACGCCAGGAAGATGCCACGCTTGGATTGGTGCCATCGGGAGGTGTCGCCTAGAGAGCGAGACCCCGCCGACACGCGTCATCAAGGACGCAAGGAGAAGGCGACCCGGAAGCTGACCTCTGCAGTCTTGGCGGGGCTTGGGAGCAGTCCGGAAGAGGAGCGCAGGTCGGAACACCGGCGGAGCCGTGCCGGTGTTCCAGGAGGCCAAGAAGCCAAGTGGGAGACTACACCGCTCTGACAGCTGACCAGACGCAGCGCAGCCCAAGAGGAAGCTGCTGGAGTCCACAGACCGGCAAGGAAAGGAGCGGAGTCCCCAGAGAGCAGCCCGGTGAGTGAAAAGGGTTGGGGGTCTCAGTGTGTGCAATGGTAATGCCGACTCTGCCTATGTCCTGAGCAGGCCCGCCGTTACGGGCCGCTCCAACGTGGGGGGCCTATTTATTTAAGAGGCCTCAGTGTGGGGCCCAGAGTCAGAACGGCCCGTCTGTCAGTGGGCCGATGCTACGTGGCCATAATTGTTTAAAGGGCCAGAGGGGCCCATGCTTCCCCCCTGAGGGACACAGTGCGTGGGGGCCTTAGTTACCTTCAGAGCCTCGTGGGGCTCCAACGCTCACATATTTAATTCCAGAGCCCTGTGTGGCTCCAATGTTGGGCATATTTGTGCTGAGGGCCATTGAGAGCCCGTGTCTCCTTTTAACATTTCCAGCTGCCCAGCAAGTAGCGGGCAGCTGCACCGGTTAGGCGCACAGTTCTTTGGGGGCATTGTTGAAGTTAGGAATGAGACGCACTCCTTCGCCCCCATCCATTCCCAGCTGACCAGCAAGTAGTGGGCAGCTGCCACGTTTAGACCTGCACAGATTGCGCACCCTTGACTTTCGCTGCCTAGGCAGCGCGCCTTGTCTTTTGGGACAGGCCCTAATGTGATTGTGGTGCTAGGAAATGTAGTGCATGTAGTATGTATTATTCACCCTGTTTTATACCTCTAAATGTGTATTATGATTATGAGGTTGTTTTGCATAATGTGTTTATGCTGGTGAGGTTGGCGCAGAATGTAATCCGCGCCTGATGTGATACTGTGCATAAGGTAGTTTATGTTACAGGCTGATGCCAAGTACAGTCTGATTACCAGTGGTTAGTGGTTGCACGTTTATGATCTGTTTTAATTTTACCAAGTTCGCTTTGTGATGGTCCAGACAGTGGTCCATTTGGCCCGGTCATGTGTATATAATCCCCTTTAGCAACTGGCCAGTGCTAGTTGGCACAGTGTACATTGTGGATTATGATCTAATGTGTTTATGGTAATACAAAGGCTATTTTTATATATAAGTTCCCTTTTGTGGTGTGCCTAGTGTGTTGGTGCTGTGTGTGTGTGTGTGTGTGTGTTGTGCAAACGCTTTACACATTGCCTCTGGGATAAGCCTGACTGCTCGTACCAAGCTACCAAGGTGGTGAGCAGGAGTTATCTTTGGCGTGTAACTCCCCAGCCCTGACTAGAGTGGTGGTCTCTGCCTGGCTTTGGCACAAGCTTTGGCCAATCAGAGATCCCATTTCTAACACAGGGACTTGAAAAGAGAAGGCTGATCAGGATGCCTAAGGAAGGCGGAAATGGTCAAGAGGTAGCCCTTTAGAGTGCCCAGAGCAGAGTCCTGCTGGGCCAAAGAAGGAGGAACAAGAGAACCTTAGAAAGAGGGGCAGAAAGGGGAGCCACAGCCTTTGCTGTGCACCATGCCACAAATTTGTTCCATCTGCAGGCATATGCCATCTTAGTGGAGGGACGCCTGGCTGCCAAGATAACATCGCAGACTTCAGGAGGCAGGTCAAACGACGTCCACTGCCGCCGCTAAATCTCCACGCAAGGAGGTGGAGGCTGGACAAGTTCGGGTGGAGGACCGTCCCCTGCGTCTGCGACGATCCTCCCGAAGTGGCAGTTGGATCGGAGAACAATGGAAGACAAAGGTACCAACAAGAACAGCACGAAAACCCCTTTTGTGTATTTAGGGTTGAGAGAGGGAAAGCCCAGAGCCAGAATAGCCGTGTTGGAGCAAGACTTCACAACTTTGAAAAAGGAAGAGGAACCAAGCCTAGGGTTGGAGGGATCCGCAGGATCTGAGGCGTCGACAGAAAGCAAAAAGCGATTACCGGTTGATGAGGCAAAACAGTGGAAAAAACACTGGTGAACCTGCACCTGCAAAGAGACATGGGCCAACGGAGGCAAATGCTGACTCCTGCCCTGCAAGACACTGGTATGGAACAAGAAAACGCATGCTAGATATGCTGGAGTTAAAAGGAATCTCATGACACCACCAGAATTGGAACTGTACCTAGGGTTTGAGAGATCCACCAGATGCAATGTGTCGCTTGTAAGCAAAACCCAGAGAGATGGCAACTGGTATGACAGATAGCGCATACCGGCCCAGTATGTAGAATAGCGGAAGAAGCACTGTTCAAGCTGCATCAGCTAGACACATGTGACAACACTGGCAGGTGACCAATCCATGGCCAGAAGGCCGGTAATAAAAGAAAAGACGCACCAAGACATAGGCGATCTGGTACGACCGGCGAAATGGCCAATGGCACGTAGCCTAGCATAAAGCAGGAGCGATACTGTAAGATATCCAAGCATACCGGAAAGCATCTAAGCACATTGTGTGGACGTTGGAACCACACGAAGAAAGGAAAGTCCTTCTGCAGGACAGCGGGAGCAGCTCAGATCAAGAGGGCAATGTCCAAAAGTGGCACCAGGCAGCCGGGCACCACTTAAGAGGTGGTGGCACAAACAGACCAAGTCAGTGACCACGGACACCGCATGAAGAAAAGAGCCGGCATGCATCCTCTGTGCAAGACAGAGCAGATTCAGAAGAGAATGAAAGAAACTAGGTAAGGTAATAAGCAACATCCTTCCCTTGCCCGGAAGGAACCACGGTCCCCTGCAAGCTAGGTGGGCGAGAACCAGGCATGACAGTGGAAACAGTCAGGATCAATGTAAGTGCCCTGAATCACAAGAAGCAAGTATTCCAAAGAAATACGCCCCATGAAAGATCATAGTATGATCCAAGCAGAAGAGTGGAAACACTTGTGCGGGGCAACAGGGAATGTGGAAAAAAACGCTGTAGGAGAAGTGGTGAGAAAAAGAGGCTACATACAGCAGAGATATAAATGCTAATCTAGTATCTTGGAGGACGAGCCCAAGAAGCGCTGCATGCCCAAGTCTGTACTAATAGTACTAAGCATTGCCGCACAGTGGCGGAGAAGGTGTGAGCCGTAAAGCAAGGAAAGAGTACTACAGACAAGCGGGACCCAAGGCACCTGAAGTGCGATAGAGCGAGGCTAATAGGATCGCAGGAGAAAAGGCAGGGTGGGACTCCCCGAAGGATGTCTGAGAGGAATACTCCATAGGAGCATACTAAGGCAAAGGCAGGCCCCTAGCACCGGAACATACCCCACACAGGGTAAGTGTCAACCCCTGTTAAGGGGATCCTCTTGGGCAAAACACGCAGTCAGAGGACTGAAAGGAAGATTAAAGCAGCCATACGGTTGTAATTTAACAAATCAGAGAAGGCTGAACAGCCGTGGACAACAACCGGGGAACCTACTCTACACATGTGAGATAGAGGTGTAGTAAAATAAGGCAGAGAATCGTGCAAAAGTTATGGCAACCCGAACAAGAGCTGGGAGACTGCCGAATCGGTGTGGGTAACAAAAAGGTCCACACATTAAACTGTAGATCTCTGAGGGCATCCTGAACATTATCCAGGAAACGACTGTCGCGCAGACATGCATGGCGGCGCAAAGCCACAGATCGAGCAAGAGCTCGTCCCATAGAGTCAGTGGCATCAAAGGAAGAACTGAGCAAAAATTGTGCCATTCCCCTGCCATCAAGCAGAAGCCGAAGCAACTGTGACCGCAGCTCCTCTGGAAAAGAAGGGAGAAGGTTCTCAACCAAGTCTCAAAGGTTCGAAGATGCACGTGTGAACACACACAAAGTATTCAATGTGCGAATACCAGCACTGGTAGAGGCAAAGAGCTGGCGAGCACACGCGTCATCTAGCCACCTAGACTCCCTAGTGGGAGGAAATAATGGCAGGGCGGATGAAGACTAAGTTAAAGGCGGCTTGAACAACGAGTCACTATGCCTTAGGGTGAGTGGACAGGCAGAGTGGATCACCCGGAGCAGGAAGACACCTACAAGCAATAGCCGTAAAAGGAGGCATAGAATATGTCACCAAGATATACTGAAAATACAAGAGAAGGGAGACCGCCAAATCCACGTGGCAGTCAAAAAGATCCACCCCATTGAACGACAGATCTCGGACGGCATCCCGAATATGATCAGGGAAGCGACTGTCGCAGAGCCAAGCATGGCGGAGTAAAGCCACAGCGTGAGCAAGGACCCGTCCCATAGAGTCAGTTGCATCAAGGGAAGACCTAAGGGAGAATTGTGGCATGGTCCTGCCATGCAGCATTAGACAAAGCAATTCTGTCCATGGCCCCTCTGGAACAGAAGGCAGAAGGTTTGCAACTGAGTCCCAAAGAGCTGAGGATGCGCGTGCAAACACACAGGTAGTATTTAGAGCCCGGAAGCGTGCGCTGGCAGAGGCGAAAAGCCAGCAAACCACAATCATCCAGCCACCTAGACTCCCTGGTGGGAGATAACAATGGCAATGTGGGTGAAGACTGTAAATTAAAAGCTACCTGAACAACTAGGCCCTGAGCTGTTGGGTGAAGAGACAGGCAAAGAGGATCATCCGGAGCAGGGCGGTGCCTACGAGCGATATCCTGATCAACAGGGTCACCAGAAAAGGGTCTGGACCAAGTGCCACCCAGGATGTCAAATAAAGAGTTTCCAAAGGGTAGCAAAGGCTCTACCTCGATAGGCTCCAAATGGAGCAGATCCAATAAAAGATCGGAAAGTAGAGTACAGCAGCCACCCCAAGAATAGCGCGCGTGAAGGCAGTACTAGATTCAGTAGTCATCTGTGTAGGTGACAACAAACCGTCGGTAGGAGACGGCTGAAGACTAATCTTGCCAGTAGACATGAGGAGTGTAGGAGCCGGAGACTGACCCGAAGGCCAGGCAACACTGGGTACTTGCACCATGGGCCCTTGATCTGGGGAGTCCAGGGAAGCATCAAGTTCTAAAGTAGGAGATGTAATTGCTAGTTCCGGCGTCGACCGACGCCGTGTAGGAGACCTATCGCCGCCCGAAGAGTCGGGAGGAGCAACAACCTCAACCAAAGGAAGAGGAATCGAAGTCGGTACCAGCATCGATCGACTCCGTGTCTGAGTCGCGTCGACATCCTCCAGAGGGGACTCGACCTGGACGACTTCAGACGTCGAACCCACCGCAAAATGTGCACGTTTGGGCAAGCCGGGCATCGGGGCTTGGCGCTGCCTCCGATGTCGACGCAGGAAGCCGCTCAGGGCTATGCGAAGGCTGAAGGGGTGGACTAGACTGGCGACTGGGAGGACCCACTGAGCTGTGTCCCATCTGCTCTGGAACCGGAGTCGATGCACACAGCCGGTGCCGAGGAAGAATCTGACGGCGATGCCCTGACATGAGTGTCTTCCACCTCTTTGGGGCCCGAAAGCGCTCCAGGGAGAGGGGGTGACCTAAAGTAAGACTGGAGTGCTTCAGAATAAGCCTCCATTTTGAGGACGAGTCGCTCCAACTCCTGGAAAGGGGGGTACTGAGGAAGCGACTGCTGGGCGCCCTTACCAGGCATAGAGCGAGAGGAGGTGGCGCCAGCTGTACACGTTTGGGAGGAAGACCTCCGTGCTTGTGCTTACGCTTACCTGCCTTCGAACGACGTTTAAGAGAACATCCTCTAGAGCGGGCGCGATCCAGAGAGAGAGAGAGAGCGGCGACGCAAAGGGCCTGGGCCAGACAGCTGCGCGGCCAGTAGTTTCATACGATGCTCTCTCAGGGACTTGGGCTTCATCTTCAAAAGCCTTAAAGCCGGAAGGCATTGCACGCTGTTCCCACAACACCGAGGGTGTTCAGAAGGCTCAAAACCAGGCCAAGGAACTGCTGGTTTTCCAGGATCCGTGCTCAGATGCGGCAAAGAAGAAAACTGACGTCAGCGCGCCGGGAGGGGCATATATGGCTTCGCTGACGTCATATCCGTGGATGATGGCAGGGCAGAGCCACCCTCCAGCGCGCAGAGGTGCTGCTGCAGAAATTTTTCCGGATCCAGTCTGATGCCTGGGGATATTCTAAGTTAAGGAATCTGCGGCAAGACATCTCTATCAGATTATTAAATAGAGTGAGAGGACCACCAGAAGGGGGCAGGTGCCTGTAGTTGGTGAAGAAGCTGAAGCGAGAGAGTGAGGTTGAGCGCTTGCAAATTGGCCAAGTTCATCTTATAACCCGATACCTGCTCGTAGGTCTGTAAGGCATGGACTACTGTGGGAAGGGAAGGGTCTACCTCTGCCAGGGCAAGAAGGGTGTCTGTGTACAGCAGTATTTTGTGGCATTGATCCCCCAAAAGGAATACCCCTTTTGTCAGTTGACTGCAGCAGATGGATCCACCACGAGGGCGAATAACCGGGGTATAAGGACAGCCCTGCGGGTGCCCTTGTGACCGGGGGAAAGAGCGAGTTGTCTGGCCATAATTTCGGATGGAGACAGTAGGTGTTGAATATGAGGCTATGAGCTTACTGACCAAAACGGGGCCTAGTCCTATTTTCTGAAGGATTGCTCACAGGAATGCCCAGCTCACCTGGTCAAAAGGCTTCTCGACATCAATGGAAAGGAGAAGGGCAGGGATAACGTGTTGCTGGGCCTTTTCTACTAGGTGAGCGAGGTGTCAAACATTATCCGATCCCTGCTGATGCTATATAAAGTCAACCTGATCAGGGTCTATTAACCCGGGGGCGGGCATTTCTATGTGGCTAGCTAACTTCTTAGTGTAGAGCTTTGCATTTGTATTCAATAGGGCGATTGAGCGGTATGATGAACAGAGTGATGGGTCTTTGCCCGCCCTGAGAACAAGCATAATTTCAGCATTGGACATAGTAGGTGTAAGACATGTGGCGTGAGAGAGTGAATTGAAGAGCGTGAGCAGGTGGTCTTGAATTTGTGGATAAAAGACTATGTAGAAGGCCAGGGTAAGGCTGTCTGGGCCAAGGGATTTGGCCTAGGGAAGATCTTGGAGGGCCTTGTCGAACCCGGCATCCGAGAAGGGTTCCTCCAGGTCTCAGGACAGAGAGGATCTAGTGGTTGTCAGGGACAGTTCTGGAGATACCTGGCTATCTTAGTTTGATCCTCTCCCCTGGAGATATAAAGGCATTGGTGGAAGGCATGTAAAGCCTCCTGCTGGTCTGCATCCCTCCTAACCCAGTTCGACTCGCCTGTCAGGATTTTCCCAATGGTGGGACTAGCGTGTTGGTGGCGCAGCCTACGTGCTAGGAGAGAACCTAACATGTCCCCACCCTCGTAATACTTTTGTTTGAGGGCGAGGAGGGCGCGCTCAGCCTAGTTATAACCGGACGTGCCTGAAGCTGGTCCTGTAGAATAGCCAATTGTCGCTTGGCCCACAGTGTAGGACGCTGCTTATCAGTGCGTTCTAGAGCGAGAATGTCTTCTGTAAGCTTTGCTTTGAACAAGCATGTCTCTCTGGCCCTGGCTATGGAAACAGAGGTCATCACTCTGCAGATAGTGGCTTTAAACCCATCCCAGAGGATGTGGGAGAAGGTGTCGCGCAGTGAGTTAAGTGTGAAGTATTCAGTGATGGCGTCCTTTATAGCTGCCCGGTCAACAGAATCTCTAAAGAGCTGAAGGGGGAGGCGAGGGGAGAGTGTGGTCTGAAATAGAGATATCAGAGATCTGCGCAGATGTGAGAGCACTCAGTAGTAGGGAAGAGGTGACAAAGAGGTAGTCGATACGGGGGTAAGATAAGTGTACATGTGTTTAGAAGGAGTAATCCTTCATAGAAGGGTTCAAGTGCCACCAGGCATCAACCAGACCTGCATCTCAGAGCTCCTTCCTAAGTACCTCAGATACAGCTCCCGTGCCCTGTATGTGTGCTGTGTTTCTGTTGAGGTTGGGGTCCCAGACTAAGTTGAAATCACCACCCACTATAATGGAGCCTGACAAGCCTTAGTTGTTCTGAGAGGGTCTGTCATATGAATGCGTCCTGCACTTGGTTCGAGGTATAGCGATTAAGGAATGTTAGCATGTCTCTACCCCTCTCCACAGTTAAGAGTGAGGAATCGTCTGCCCTGGTCCCTAGTAATTTTAACAGCTTTGGTGTAAAACCCCCTTTTACAAAGTATAGCATCGCCTAGAATTTTAGAATCAGTGTATGCCCAGTATTAAAGCAGTTATCTAGGATGAGCCATTCGGTGACAATCAGTTAGAAGCAGGTGGGTCTCTTGCAACAGAATAACATCTGGATTGTGTTGTATGAGATACCATCAAACCTGGTGTCGTTTGCTGAGGGTGCTGAGCCCCTGGACATTGAGGGAGAGCAATTTTAGATCATGTGCAGTACCCATGTAAGGGGCAGAACTATCAGCACACTTCTAGGGAGACAGACAATCATCTTGTGAGTGATTTGTAGTGGAGAGTCATCCCCTCAGCGCTGCAAAGACACAATAGGTAGCATAGGTACCGAACAGGGAGGGCATGGATGTGGGAATGTACAGGGGGTAACTAAACGGGCCAACAGTGCTCAATCTTTCGAACCACTTCATTAAGGGTCAGGAAAAGATTACCAGATCCTTTTGAGGTGTAACCTCAGAGGGGGCGGAAGCTCAGGAGCAACTCCGGAGAGTAAATTGTGTGGAGAGTTAGTCCTGTAATAGAAAAGAAGGAAAACTTAGAATACAACAGGTAGGCCTCCGGAGTCCGAGCACTGAGCTCTGCCAAATGGGCTGTTATTCAGCTGGCTAGTGAGTGTCAGAAGCAAATCAGGAGAGAGATATGTACGTACTCTGCTCATGTTAAATGTCTTCAGCAGAGGAATGGGTGTGCTCTGTCTGCATCTTTTGGAGATACACAATAATGTCCGCCTTCGCAGAGTGCGAGTCTTGTGCAGCCTTACTAGTGCAGTGTGCACGCATCGCTGGACTGTGTGCCATTAGGTCACCAGGAGGCCGGACGGGTAGCAAGTGAGGGCATGGTGTCTCTGCTGGGAGAGGTCTCTGGAAGGCTGAGAAGAATCTTGGCCTACGTGAAGGAACGTACTGTACGTTGTTTTCTGTTCGAGGGAACGAGCAAACCAAAGGGATGGGCCCATTGATATTTGATACCCTGGATACGTGAGTGCTCAGTCACTGGCTTGAAGTCCCGTCGGTTCATTAGAATCAGTGGGGAGAGATTCTGGCTGATCTGTACAGTCTGGCCACGAAACACTAGTCCGCTTTACCCCTTGCTGCCTAGGGCAAAGTTTCTCTGTCTTGGAAAAATTAACCCAGGTGAGAATGGCCGGGGGTGTACCTGGTCTGCTAGAAGCTGCATCGACTCGATGTGCTCGGTCGAGAACCAGGGATGGCCCTCTGAATCCCCCCGGATGACCATCAGCAGGTCTCTAGTGAAAGACATTATGTCCTACCCCTCTGCTCCACGAGGAATGCCTCTGATACACAGATTGTTGCATCAGCCCCAGTTCTCCCATACTTCCTGCTTGGACTGGAGTTTGATACGTTGTGCTTTCAATGCATTGACCATTCTCCAGAGGTCTTCTTGAGTCGACGTACGTTCCAAGTCATCAACCCGGTTTCCCACAGCTGCTGCATCCCTGCGCAAGTCATTGAAGCAGCTTTTAAACTCTGCCTTTAAAGATCCAATCTCTTGACAGATGTCTGCCAGGAATTTCTCCACGTTGTCCTGCATGATGGAGAGGTTGGGTGTCGCAGGGGGCTGCATGGACAGGTACCTCCTGCTGTTCATATCGGGGTAGTCTTTTTAGCCCAATGTGAGACCACAGAACTGTCCCTGGTGGACTTGCCTTTGGGCACAGTAGGGCAAGCTACGCCACTGCGGAACTTGGGGGTGTTGAACACAAAGTCACAGCGCTGTACTTCCCGCTGACCATGGGCAGGTGGCCAGAGTTGCTAGGGAACAATGCCCACCAGCGGAGAGATCAGTGATGTTGAGGGACCACTAAAAAAGACAGCTACGCAAGGCAGGTGGGGCCGCGAAAAACACAGCCAGGCCATGCGCCACAAAGTCAGTGGTGGTAGAGTTAGCAGTCTCAGCAAGGGCCAATGTTCATACAATTTCAGGTAGTGCAGTCAGTGCCCCCAGTACCTGAGTGCTGCCGAGAATTCGAGTTCAGGAAGCAAGCTATGTCACGTGGGCCATAGGCTCCTCTGTGGTACTCAGTTCTTCTCGGATATGCTGGGACATGGGGGCCTTGCGAGACCCTTCATGAGCCACATGTGCTCACAGGGCAGTTGCTCCCAGTGCAGTGTTTGGGGGGGCTCCCCAGGAAAGAGGAAAGGGCCTGGAAGGTGAACTCACAGACTACTCAGTGATGGAGGCACGGGCCCCCAAAGCCAAGGTACAACTAGAAAAGGCCTGGGCCATGAAGGGCACAGCTGGCAACCCAGGGAGTTCCCCCGCCCTAACTCCAGGCGCAAGGGAGAACAGTGCAAAAATTGAAGAGGGGGGAGGGGATTGGAGAGGTCAGGGATGCCCATAGCGGTGCAGGAGCCGATGAGCAACAGGGACATGAAAATTAGGGGCTCCAGAGGCTGTCCCTTCCCTGGCCCAGACAGCACACTCTACTCACCAAGCTTCTGGTGCTTGCAGGAGGGATGTGGCCCATCCAGAAATTTGCAACGCTGTGGCAGCCGCAGTCCATACCCCCACTGTGTCTACAAATGGCGAGGGCCCAAAGGGCCAGCAGGTGGTTAGACTTTGCGGTCAGTGTAACGTCCTTACCCGAAAGGGCAGACCATGCCCAAGGCGACCGCGACCAACGTCTGAGTCTCCAGCGGGGCTTCCCAGCTGAGATCAGGGATCCGGCGAGGAGCCGAGCAGGAGCCACATCCCACCACTCCCAGCTTGGCTCAGTGCATGAGCTCTTTCAGCAGGGAGCAGGTTAGGGAGGGATGTCACATGGCTGATAACCTCTAGTCAGCCCAAGACTCTCACCGACAGAAGCACCGCCCAGAATGCCCCACGGCAAGATGGCGCAGCTGTCCCGCTTGGCTCCAGGAACAGCCGCAGCCAGCTGATCAGTAAGAGCAGGGGGCATCAAGTGTGCTCAAGAGGCAGTGAAGGGTCTCCGCTTTGCCGGGGGCTTCCAGTCAATCCAAGCTGCCCTCCAACGAGCACGCCAGCTCAAAGCAGTTGAGGCAAGATGCCGGGAGGGGTTCTGGCACCACCAAATGTAATTGCAGGCGAATAGTTGAGCTTTAGAGACTCTAAGGCCCAAGTGCTACAGGAGCTTTCACAATCTACGCCCTACGCCATTCCCGGCCTGGTCACACCCCCTAACTAAGAATTTCATTAGATAATTTTGTATATGTAGTTAGAATTTGCAAGGTGGAATTGTAAAGCTATAAAACAATGTCAATATATATTTTTCAAACAAGCATTACATGACAATGTGTTTGTTAAAGGAGTGCACAGCTGCTTGAAAAAGTTATCTCTGCATACCCATGAGGTCAGCAAATCCACCAACGGGTAATCTGCAGGTTCCAGTGACAAACTGTAGAAGCCGCATCCGTTTTTCGTTGTCCATTTCTTTCACAAACTAAAATGAAAACAGCACAAATGAGGGAGTGTATAAAGCACTGAGGAGGTACAATTATAATGAATGCACATGTACATTGGCTTTAAAAATGAAATTTCTACTAAGAATACACCATTAGATTAAAGCATTTTTGTTGCCATTTTGCGCTTGGACTTTGGCCTGAAATCATTTTTGCTCATCGTTTCAATCTACAAACCCATGTTACAGAGCAAATCCCTCTCAGACTCCCAATCTTTGACACCATACTCGCAAAGCAAACAATCAATTTTTTACATTTTGGAATGATGGAACAAAGGGAATCATGATATGAAAAAGGAAAAAAAAGAAAAGAAAGAAAAGCTGGCAATCTCATTTCCCTTGTGGAGCATTCTGAGCTAGCTTTGGGTCTACGTTTATCACATTGCTCTGCAAAGCTCTGGAACCAAATACCAAATCAACCTGCGACTGCAAGCAAACAACATGACATTCAGGAAATCACTGAAGATCTGGCTGTTTCCTGTTAAATAGCTACCCAGAGCTCACGGCAGAATTGCGCCTTGTTCACAAACCCAGCGCCAAGACGCCTCGGCATTCGAGCGCCTTAGAAGCTACTATCCTATCCTACATCATCATGAGGCACTCCAACCACATTTAAAAAAAATCTTTTTATTAGTTTGAAGCCGTACAGAACACAATACCACACCACTTTCTTGTACATTATATCAATAAAGCAATACATTTCCACATAGAACATCCCTCTCAAAATCAATTCCAGTAAAGGGTTATCGCGGATTAAAGCCTTCCAGGGCATCCCCTGCTCTTCATCTTTATAGACCAGGGAGTGTAAAGAATATTGTGGGGGCAGTACATGGATTTCCCCTGAGAACATTCCATTTGCCCCACACCTTTTCCCACTTCAGGGGGCAACTTCTGCTCTCATAGACTGTTTTCTCTGCCACCATACACCAATCCATGTTCCTCTTCCAGTCCAGAAGAGTCAGTGCAGCATCCGACCCCCAAAAAAGCGCTATGTTGAATTTGGCAATCAAGCCTAAAGTTACCCAGTTCTGATCAGCCCACCCCCAGGTCAGTGGCCTCCCACGCGTTGAGTAGACACCATTTGGCCAAGAGTGATCGGCTTTCACCACAGATCTCAGTTTTGCATGACACGACCGAGCTCTAATATGAATAAATTATCAGGCAGGCACAGATAATGTGATAAAGTCCCCTCATGCCCACTGTATCTGCGACCGAGTATATCCATCCTCTTGTCCATTTTTGCAATCGTATTTCAAGAGAGGTAGGCCCTATGAAGCATCTTGAGCCGCACTGAACGGAAACGTGTACTAATGGTCACCTCTCTGGGTGATACTAAGGCCTCTGGCCAGTCGTCCTCAAGCAAGTCGTCTATAACCCTTTCCCAACGTTCCCGAAGGCGTAAAAGAATATCAGGGGAGTTATTAAGGAGTTTTTGGTATGCGAGTGAGATTGTCTAGCAGGTGACGTGTTCCTCTAGGAGTTTACTTTCTAGTGGTGACTATTCCGGGAGGACCTACCCCCGGGTAGTGTCGCCTGTAGGGCGTGTCGAATCGGCAGGTATCCAAGTGTCTCGGCTGGAGCTAGATTGTAAGTGTTGTAAGCTCAGCGAAGGATACTACTTTCGCCCCTGAGAACAGGTCACCCACCCTTGAGAACCCTGGAAGGTCACGTTTATCAAAGCTGTGTCTCGTCCCCGTTGTACCCAAAAGTTTGGAGTCCCACAAGAGAGCTGCTTTAGTAATGCGGTTTCCCCACCCCAGTTGTTTGAGGGTAAAGTGTCAAAGTTGGACCGTCAATGCTGTCGGTCCCTCAAGGCTGAAAGGGTGTGGGTTGGGGTAGAGCGCTTGCAGATCACTCCATGGTTGGATAACCACATGGTCCATTCGGTAAGCAGGTTCGGTTAGGGGTTGATGAACCCTTTGGTTGATAGTCGCTCGTCGCTAACAGTGCCGCTCTGTAGAATGTTTGGATATCGGGCAAGGCTATCCCTCCATCATACCAACCTCGCAGTAGTTTACTGACAGCAATTTGTGCGGAACCTCCATCCCATAGTAAGGTCCTGATTTCACCCTCTATAGCTTTGAAATAAGTATTAGGCACAGGGAACAGCGTGTTTTGTAATACATGCATAATAAGCCATCATTTTGACAAGTGTCTCTCTCCCCAGCAAGAAGTGTGGGAGCGACCACAAATGTTGAACATTGCTTTCAAGTCGGGCCAACGGGCCCTGTAAGTTTCTGGCATTAAAGAGGTCTGGGCTGGAGTTGATGAAGATTCCAAGATAGCGGAACCCATCTGTCACTATTCGTGCCTCACAGTCTTTCGGTAGATGCGGCACTGCACCATAAAGGAAAAAGACCACGATTTGGGCCAATTGATTATATACCTGGAGTATCTTGTGAAATTAGTAAAAACATTCAATAGTCTGGGTATGGAGGACTGTAGCACTGCCACATAGAGGAGGATATTGTCAGCATATAAAGATATTCTGTCTCCTCCGTCCAAATCAGTGGGTCTCCTCGGACCCAGGCTGCCACGGGTCACAAATATAAGTGGTGACAGAGGGCACCCCTGCCTGATCCCTTGCTGAAGGGGGAAAACTTGGGACACTCTTCCGTTTACCACCACATGTGCCAGAGGTTCGGTGTAGAGGAGTCAAAGCCAGGATAATAATTGAGGCCCAAAGCCCATATGACGAGTACAGCTAAGACCGTGTCAAAGACCATGCGTGCTTCAAGGGATAAAACTGCATCCTACTCCTGGATTCTATGCTTACATCCAAGTACTCCATGACGTGGTTTAAGATTAGGAGCTGTGTTGCAACCCAGCACAAATCCAGACTGATCTGGGTGAAACAGCTTTGAGATGAGGGGAATAAGTTGAAGCGCTAAAAGTTTGGTGAGAATCTTAGCCTCGACATTTAGTAGTGAGATAGGTCGGTAGGAGGCCCACTGGTCAACTACTCTTCCCTCTCTGTGCAGAACTATAAAGGCTAGCGTCTAATCTCTGGGAAGTATGCCACCCGCCTGCTCTCCTCTAATATCTCCAATAGATGTGATGCTGTGGATGGTGCTGTGAGTTTATATAATTTGATTGGCAGACCATTAGGTCCCATTGCCTTACCAAAGTTTATGGCTCTAATCGCTTGTTTCACTTCATCCTCTGTTAGCTCACTGTCTAGGAGCTGCACTTCCTTAGGTGCAAGAAATGGGAGCGGCCGATCAGCCAGAAGATCAAGGGAGTTGCGTTCAGTGCCCGTATGTGTCAGCAATGCTTGCGGATCACGGAGATACTCCCCCTCGTCCGAACATATAGTCGCCACCAATCAATTTGCTCTTGCTCTTATCTAGTCACGCAAGCAGTTTCCCTGCTTTGTCCCCTATCTCATACACCCGGTACTGCACCACCTGTTTGCAGCTCTGGCCGACTCTGCCACCTGATCTTTGTATTCCTGTTTGAGGTTTAGAATGTGTCGCATGTCATCACCCACATCCCTCACCGGTTGCGCTACCAAGGACAAAATGTCCTGCTCCAGCATCTTCAATGCTGCTCTCCTGTCTCACCGGTGTCCCACTATTAAAGAGAGGGCTTTCCCCCTCACCACCGCCTTATAGGCCTCCCAAAGTGTCATAGCCGAAGTAACAGAGCGTTAATTTTCCCTAAAGTACTGGTCTGTGGCTTTGACAAGCCCCTTCCCGATTCCCGGGATTTTGATATACCAAGGGTTTACGGTGACTGTCTTATTACGTGCCCATATTGGGGAATGATCAGAGATTCCTCTCGCCAGGTGTCGCACGTCTCTAAAAAAAAAAAAAATTGCGAGAGACTCCAGTGTGCCCGGGAGTGATATGTATATTGCTGTGTGGTGATATTAAGTGCTCTCCAAATGTCAACTAGGCCCAGTGCGGGAAACAATTCTGTTTGTCGTCTCTGCAAGGGGATTGGCTCCTTTATCTCTCACAGCGCCTTGGGGTAAGGTCCGCAGATTGTCTGCCATCCCTCTTGCCATTCCCAGGTGTCCTTTGGTGTAGTAAAAAAACATGCATTACCCTCGGACTCAATTCGCAATCTAGCCGGGAAAAGCATAGAGTATTTCACTCTCTTTTCCCTCAGTGCCCTCATAACTTCCAAAAAGCTAAGTCTCTGTTTCTGCACCCTCAGGGTAAAATCAGGGAAAAAGATAATGTTTGTATTCTCATAAATAACTGGTGGAGCAGTGCGTGCTGTTTGGAGCACCACATCTTGGTTCTGGAAATTGAAGAGATAGGTAAGGATGGATCTCGGTGGGGCGGCCAGATGGGATTGTCCGCCTGGCACTCGGTTGGCTCCTTCTGCCGAGAAGAACTTAGGGAGACCCTGTGGTCTGAGGTGCCTGAGGCTAAGATACTCTACAAATAGGTCTGTGGCTAGTTCCTCCACCCGTTCAGGGACCACCAAAATGAGGAGGATGTTGCATCTGGACCTGCCTTCCTAGTCCTCAAGTCTCGCCTCAAAATTTGTATTAGCTGCCTTCAGCTTGCCGGCCTGAATCTTGAGGGCCCTGGTGTCCTGGAGCAAGGTCGCAGCTGAGTCCTCCACCTCCTTGACTCTAGCCCCCATGTTGCACAGGTCTGGCCACATCAGTGAGACCTCTGTTGTGACAGTGTCCATGAGCGCTTCTAGTGCAGTGTAGACTCCCTGTATGGCCGCCATAATATCATGGAGGGAAAGGGCGTCTCCTCTGGATGCATGGGGAGTTGTGGAGGACAAACACTCTCTGGAGCTCTCCAGAGTCTCAGGCCACCTGGGAAGGGTGAATTTATCCAACTTGGTCTGTAGGGTACTTTTCATGTTCTTTCTGCAAGTCATTCTGCTGGGGCAAGTGTAATTAGATTAAAGCAGGGAGAGTGGGACACTGGAATACTCGCTACCGCCTGCCAGCAGATGCACCAGTCACACCCAGATGGGGTGACATACTCAGGTTTCTGCCCGAGTATGTCACCCTACCTAAGCACGCAAGGACCCAGCTACCAGGTTGGAGTATGGCTGACCCTGGATTGATGTCTATCTCACACTCAGGCCAGAGGATGGACGCAATGCGTGGGGGGGATTAGGGGGGGTGGTGTTGGGGATCTAGTCCCCCAAAATAGGCTCTCCCAGTACCCCCGTAGTCCGTAGAGTGCTGCCATAGAGTTAGGGACCCAGCACACAGGTCGGAAGGATCACCGACTCTCCCACATATCTCTGCATGGAATAGAGATGGCATATATCCTGGAAACCTGCAGCTGGGCTCTGCTCTTTAACCCTCTCTGGGTATAAGAATGCACAATAGATGAGGCCTTTTATTAAGCTGGTGTGTGGCTTAGGCTGTGCTCTTGACGTTGCAGCCTCTGCTGTTTTGTTGCATCGCATCAGTGTGTTCCTGTTTATTCACTGCCACCCAGATTTGGCATCTCAGCGACACAGGAGGGGGAGACTCACACAGCACCAGTCTCCCCAGATTCCTTGCTCTGTTCCGGTCTCACTTCCCCCGCAGCTGCCAAATGAAGCAGGTGGTCTGGAGGCATCATGCCGTCCTCAATAATATTTGCTGGCAAGGTGAGGAGGAGAGCCAGTGCATGTTCGTCCCTCCCCAAGGAAAGGGCACTCCGCAGGCACCGCGGTTACGGTGATTGACGTTGCGGGCCGGAGCTCCCAGTACTGCACGCCCGAAAGCAAATCGCCACACACCACCACCTTCCCTCCGCCGCCAAGGTCGGGGTTTTGCCCCACTGCACAGTTCTCGCTTCTGTTGCCACTTTTTATATAGGGGGGCTGCTAGCGGACAACGATCCAAGGTATGCCCCAAATGCCAGATGACCCAGTGCTAGTTTGGGCCTGGGCTAGTGGACGGATATCTGAACGGATAATTGAGGAGAAGGTGGCTAGGCCACAGAGCCGCTCTAGGAAGTGGCCATTTCCTTCAGCGGTCGGTCACGCCCCCCCAAAAATTTATTTTGAGTAAATAAATATATATATATTTTTTTAAAGATGCTATTGAAAGGCCGAACACTAGTTGACAAAGGATGATGCAGTAATTGAAAAGAGAAACATTTTTAAATATATCCTAATAACTAGAACACAAAGGGCAGAGCATCAAGAAATTAATATTTTAGCTCTTTACAGCATGCGCAATCCAAGTTATCACCCTTCTTGTTCATGACACCTAGGCGTAGCCAGAGAGAGGGTTACATTGCAGCACGTCTTCATTATTTTGTGAGCAGTGTAGGATTAGTAGGGACTCAGGTTTTTTCCAAACCTGTTCTTTACTAATCTTAAACATTATTTGCTATAAGAGGACACCGTAAGGGCTTATATTAGCCACTTGCAAACTAAGGTGGGCACTCCTGACATTAAGGTATGAATAATTTTCCCCTCTGTTCCATTATTAGTCTGGAGCAAAAGCAGACCAAAGCTGCAATGATTGTTTGTGTAATTATTTTTTACTGTGTAAATTTTTATGTCTGGCTACAGATCACTTAACTATATGAGTGACCTCCTATGAACAGTACCTCAAAAATAAATTATGTAAAAAGTAGTACAAATAGAGTGTGAGTGGGCTAGCCAACTTCAGCCCTTAGTTTACACGTGGTTTTCATTGTTTGTCATTGCTTTGATTGGCTGACCATTATGCTTGTGGATTTTGGGAGGTTGTTAAATTGTCTAATTTGTGCTACTACTGGTGCCCAAGTAGTCCTTGTAATAGATGGAAGAAGCATCATGTTATGTAGCTTGTTAATTCAGAGTGTATTCTTTGATGTATTTGCTTTACTGAAAAAACTTTTTAATTGCTGAGTAATGGCTTTATACTAGAAAGCACAACTGTTGGTTATTAAAGCAGCAAGTTAATTTGCTTTACTTTGTTATCTTGATATGTTGTTGGATTTACAGCTTTTCTGTTCACGAAGATGCACACACTCACAGGCTTTCTTGCAGCTGCACTGAAAATACTGGTCTTTTGCCAAAATAATATACTATTACATTTTTTGTAGCCTATGCCTTTTACGTTGATCACTTACAACTTAATTTTTTAACTCCTGTTTACAACATTCTTTTTTCAGAGTACAGCTTAGCTTTTCTTACGCAGTCTGGACAAAAGGGGGCATAATTTCAACTTCTATACTGTTGTAGCCCAAGAAGTTGCTTCATTATAGTATTTTCTTTGTGGGCAACTGGAAGCAACATACAACACCGCCCAACTACCACCAAACGATTCCCAGAACAAAAAGATAGACCTATTTGTCTTGCCTTCACTGGATTTAGAAAAGTGAAACCTATACGTTTTGGCACACTGATGTTTATCTTACAAGAGACTGATAAAAATATTGTTTAAGTCTAATGTTTTGAATTTTTAACATGCTAAGTGTACACACACTAGGGCTGACAGCAGGAAACCATTTAATTGAGAATTAAGTAACCATCTTATGGTTGCAAAAGTTAAAAATCAAACTTGACGTGCCAATACAGTGGTAGCTACCTTTGCCCAGGTAGAATGTGCCAACAGCCGAAGAGAGGCGCTAGAGGGCGCACTAGCTAATGGCCGCACTCTAGCGTGGCTCTGGCAGCCTGGCCAGAACGATCCTGAATTTATCCTTTAATCCTGCGAATAGACGCCCAGAAATCGCTACACTGGTGGCCCAACCTGTGATACTGCTCCGGTCCAACTTTGGGAGCGATCCGCCCTCGGAAGCCTGAGATACGGGGCTGAGCGACTGGACCGGTGAGCGCTGTTGCTGTGCACTGCGGAGGCGCCCGGACATCGGCCCACGCAAGGCCGCGGCTCTCCACGAGGCGGCTAGGCCTTGGGACTGAGAGGCCTGTATCCCGGACGGAGGGCACTGCTGGCGGCCCTCGAGTGACTGCGGAGGTGAGTCTCTCCCCCTGCGGAGCCGCTGCACTACGTGTGGGGGCTCTGTGCTGCTCCGGCGCACTACAAAGAGACCGGGAGACCATCGCAAGGCACGCCTACAGCCGCCGTGTGGGGCGGCCATCTCCCCGCAACCCCGCTACTGACACCGATTACTGCCGCCACCTGGGAGCGGGGTCCTGCGACGCACCAGCGGACATTCAGAGGGCATAGTGGTTGCCCAGACTGCGAATCCTACCCCGCGTATATGGCGCGTTAACCTCCTCCTAGCCCCAACGGCCTGCCGCCATCCCCTGTTGGCTCTCCCTGGGCTCCGGACCGCGGTGTCGGCCGCGGCCGCCCACCTCCCATAGCTGATACGCCGGTGCGGAGATTCTTGGGACGAGGGGCTACCTGGGACAATCGGTGCCCCGAGGTAGGGACACCCCCCTGGACGTGGCTGCCGCTCGGGGGGGCCATCAACGCGCACTCACTGGGAGCTACAGACACGTGCAGAACAGCCAGCTGCGGTGCCTGTGTGGGTGCTTCCAGTCGCGGCACTATGGGCAAAAACGACAACAAGCAGCCCAAGCTCTCTTTCGAGCCGGCGACTGCCAAAAAACCGCTACGCAGCACGACGGGGACCAGCGGAGCCCCAGGACCGTCGAACGCTGAGCCCCCCACTGCCCCCTTGGCCCCAAAACTTAAGTTGATGATGGAGGAAATGCGGCAGGGCTTCGCTACGATAGTTGACAAAGTCGACCGCCTGTCCTCCAGAATGGATGGGGTTGCACAGAAACTGGAGGTCCATGAGGAGCGCCTGGGGGAGGCGGAGAGACGCATTTCTTCCTCTGAGGACACTGCCGCGTCCCACGACACGCGCCTAACTAGAATGGATAACATCCTAAGAGTAATAGCGGCAAAGAACGAGGAGTTGGAGGCGAGGAGCAGACGCAACAACATACGCGTCACAGGGGTTCCGGAATCCACCAACACTGGACGCATGGAGGACTATGTGGAGCGCATCCTCCTCACGGCAGTGGGCAAGGAGGCCTTTTCCAGCCAATTTATCGTCGAGCGGGCGCATCGTTCCCTGGGCCCGGTCCCAAAGCCGGGGATGCAGCCGCGACCCATCATTGCCCGGTTACTTAACTACCGGGACCGCGACACGGCATTGCGTGCAGCCCGCACAGCTCGGAATCTAGCTTGTGACGGAGTGCAGTTTTCCCTGTATCCGGATTTTACACCGATGGTGCAGGACCAGCGGAGGAAATTCCTAGACGTGAAGAAAAAACTGAGGGACATGCAAGTGGACTATGCACTACTATACCCGGCGCGGCTCAGGGTGACCCACCAGGGTAAACAACACTTTTTTACAAACCCACAGCAAGCCGAGGACTATGCCCGTAAGCTGCGCACCGCCAGGAGGGACAGGCGAAACGAGGGAGACGAGGAGGCAGACGTGAACCCTGCTGAACACGTGGATCCCTAACTGCGTCCTTATGAACAATGGATTGCTGGCTCTGAACTATGGATTAGAGATTGGACTCAGATTGGAGATGCCTGCTGCCGGTGAGAGGACCAGGAACTGCCAGTGATGGCTCTTCTGGTAGACCTGCTGTTCTGCGGGTCACTGGTGAGCGACGACTGCTTTGGTATATACCTGCCCCTCTGCTGAAGTTGTTCTAGAGTTGGCCACACTGGAGGCAGAATTTGCACTGAACTGGGTAGCGATTGCTCCTGTGATAGACCTCCTGAATCTTTTGGTGTTTTTTCTGGCATGAGGGGAGGGGATATGAGAAAATGTCTTGTCATATGGGTACTAACCTGCAGGGGTAACATATGCCAGGCACCGCCCCACCTTCTCTGTCTTCTCCGTATGGTGCATGCGGGTCGAGGGAGGAGAGTTGGGGTGTTGGAGTGCGTTCCTCTGGTGTCCTCAGAAGGGGATTCCCCAAAAGGTTTTTCAATTGCTCTTGATTGTTGGGGTCGGGGAGGGGGGGGGGGGGATGTGATACTGGCAAGATTGGGTTGCTTCAGTGGGTGGAGGGGGGAGATGGGGGTTGGGGGCTGAACAGTTGTGCATGGGGGGGGGTGTGGGACTTGGATGTTGGGGTGCGAATTGTTGTTGAACGTAGAATTGCTGTTGCGTATGGAATGAGTGACGAGAGCGCAGGTACTGGACTCCGTGTGTGTGAACGTTCGGATGTTTGTATGACGAGAATGTACTGGACAGCGGAAAGATCTGCATCAGGTGCATTTCGGTCGAGAGCTGCAGTGACGGCCAAAAGCTCCCTTCAGGGATACGGTGGCGAATACAGGTGATGACACGTCGAATACTGTTTCCATAATGTCCTGGAATGTCCGTGGCCTTAATAACCCCCGCAAATGCAGGAATGTGCTTGCTTATTTAGATCGGCACCATGTGCAGATAGCAATGCTCCAGGAAACCCACCTTAACCCGAATGGTATCCCTAAGTTTGCGTGCAGATGGGCGAGTGTGAGAGAGTTTTCCTCCTATTCCACTTACTCTAGGGGGACTGTTATCTTGGTCAACAAACAATTACCGTTTCAAAAGCTGGGTGTGCGGGTGGATAATGAGGGGAGATATGTCATTCTTTGGGGAAGATTGGGCGCTGATGTGATAATACTTGTGAATTGCTATGCCCCTAATGTTGACACTCCTGGATTCTTTTTGTCGCTATGGGGCCATGTGCTGGACATTGAAGCCACTCACATTCTCTGGGGGGGGGACTTCAACCTGTCGTTATGTCCTATGACGGATAGATCGGACGGCAGTACACAATACAACACGAACGCCAGGGATACACTTCAGGGCATACTGACAGAGGCTGGACTAGTGGATGGCTGGAGGCACACACACCCGACAGTTAGGGAGGGTACACATTTTACGGCACATGCGCGCTCATGGGCACGGATCGATTACTGCTTTATCTCACGAGGCCTCGCTGGAGGAGTTGTTCGGGTGAAACATCTGCCTCGTACCTACTCGGACCATTGCCCTGTCCTGACGGTCCTGGAGATGCCGGGGTATGCTAGGGTGCGCCCGCCGTGGCGGCTCTTTCCCTCAGCCTTGCTGGACCCTGTTTTTAGACATGAACTAGGTGAGGAGATTGAAGCCTTCTTTCCGAGGAACAAAGGGTCGGTCGATAAGGTTGAAACGATCTGGGAAGCCTTTAAGGTGACAGTGAGGGGGATCACGATCTCTAAAAGTTGCGGAATACTAAGGGACATTGTGCGCACATTACTTAAAATTGAAGCAGAGCTTAAAGCGCTGGAGGCACAGATGGTTAGGGACCCCTGTCCTGACCTCGCTGGGCAATTCAGGGCACTGCTGTCGACCTATGAGGAAGAAGCGGCCAGGGAAACGAAGTTCCGGGGCAAATATTGGACGGCTAGGCGCTACTGCGAAGGGGATCGGCCGGGAAAGGTGCTGGCAGCTCTCACGAGGCACCAGCGCTTCGCCACCCATATCCTGGAAATCTCTGATAGGGAGGGTAGGACTCACCAAGATTCCCAGGGAATTCATAACGCCTTCCTACAGCACTACCAGCGTTTATACTCCACGCAGCAGGTGGGTGAGGTGGAGTTCGGGAACTTCCTGGACGATATCGCACTCTGTTGGCTTAGTGATAGCGATAGGGCGTTCTTGGGGTGCCCGTTCGAACTGGACGAGATCAGAGAGGCGATTATGTCCCTTAGCAATGGCAAGGCGGCGGGGCTGGACGGCCTACCGGCCGAATTTTATAAATGTTATATCGACATCATGGCGCCGGTACTGAAGGAAGTTTTCGAGGACTCTCTCGAGGTTGGGATACTGCCGGGATCCATGAGAGAGGTGGCGATAACGTCGCTGTTGAAGCCGGGGAAGGATCCGAAGGACACAGATGCCTATCGCCCCCTTTCGCTGCTAAACTGCGACGCGAAGATCCTCGCAAAAGTGCTGGCGACGAGGCTGTCCCTGCTTATGAACACCTTGGTGTTACCTGATCAATCTGGCTTTGTCCCGGGGAGAGCTACGTCCCACAACTTGCGCACACTGTTCTCCCTTATACCCACCATTTCACCCGACTTACCGATCGCGGCCGTGTTTCTGGACGCCACCAAGGCGTTCGATTCGGTGGAATGGGGTTACCTACTTGCTATACTTGGCAGAATGGGGTTCCCCCGTATCTTTATAGCCTGGGTGAAGCTGCTCTACACCTCACCTGTCGCCAGGGTCGTCGTCAATGGGGTGCTTTCGGCACATATGCCAATCACGAGAGGAACTAGGCAGGGCTGCCCCCTATCGCCCCTGCTTTTCGCCTTGGCGATAGAACCGTTGGCTTGTAGAGTGCGACAGTTGCACAAGGCCAGTGCTTTTAACTGCCATCAGCGGCAGATAAGTATTTCGCTCTATGCGGATGATGTCACGTTGTACGTGCGTAACCCACAAGATCACCTTAACTCGCTACTGAGGGAGTTCGTGGCGTTTGGCGGCATATCAGGGGTACATATTAACTGGAAGAAGTCGCAATTCTTCCCCCTCACACCTTCAGTAGCTCGGTTCCCGCTGGATTACCCCCTGGAATGGTGTGATTCCGACTTGAGGTACCTGGGCATAGAGGTGTCGCTCGTTAAGGACGACACTATTCGGTCAAACTATGGGGTGGCTATCTCGCAGCTGACTGATAATGTATCCCGCTGGCGGGCCCTACCAATTTCAATGGCAGGGAGAGCTTCCCTGATTAAGATGGTCGTCCTCCCCCGGTTCCTCTATCTATTCCAAAACATTCCCTACTACCCAGGGGCCTATTTTTTTAAACGGCTTCGTTCTGAGCTCCTGCGCCTCTTTTGGGGTGGAAAGCAACCACGCATTAGCTGGAGGGTCCTGACGCAGCCATACGATAGGGGCGGATTCGATGTGCCCGACATGGAATTATACTATCTCAGCGCTCAGACTCAACACTCCTATTATTGGGTTAATCCCGCTCCCTTCATGCCACAGATCGCTGCCGAGGACTGGATCGTTCATCCGCTCCCGCTTAAGGGATGGGACTGACTGGGGATGTCGAGACGCCTGCTACTACTGTTACCTGTACTATTGATGCCTGGCGGAGAGTAACTAAACTGCTGGACGCCCCCTTACTTTATTCCCCGGTACTGCCCCTTGCGTACCATCCGAAACTCTCACTTCTAACGGATACCGGATTTCGGTCCATGTGCAAACGCATACACCTCAATACATGGGGTGACCTATTTCTAGAAGGGACGTTCCGTACAAAAGATCAGATGTTCCAGGCTACCCCCCCGACGCCCATGGAGGTGTTTTACTATATCAGACTCAGGCAGGGCATGCGAGACATACTTCCCAACTTCCCGGAAGAACCTGGGACGGTGCTGCCATTGCATACCATGCTCGTATCGGATGGCAAGCACTTAGTGTCTAAACTGTATGCCGCTATACGTGGGCAACGCCCGTCGATGTTGTCAAAGGCCCGTACTAACTGGGACTCTGAGCTGCCCTCTGCGCTCACAGATGAGCAGTGGAATTATTGCTGCTTGGGCACGGCGAGAGTCTCCTCCAGCTGCCGGCTGAAAATAATTCATTACAAGTTTGTGCAACGCTACTATTATACTCCAGTCAGGAAACTCAGGTTTCATCTCTCGGAAGATGATAGATGTGTGAGATGCCGTGCGAGCGGCGCGGATTTCCTCCACCTGGCTTGGGAATGTGGAGCCATACACCCGTATTGGGAACAGTTACATGCCGCACTCCAGATAATGATTGCTAGCTCATTGCCCATGGAGCCAATAGTGATGCTGTTGGGTTACACCAAACATGTGCCCAAACCGGATCGCAAATTTGTTGACATTGCGCTGCTCCTTGCTAAGCGGAGAATAGCTTGCAGGTGGGGGAGGGGGAGAGCGCCAAAATTTAAGGACTGGCTTGACGACCTCACATACTGCCAGGACCAACATGGTGTATATGCGGAACTGTTGCCGACCCGCTGCACGCCTAGCGACTTCTGGTCTCCCTTGCAGGTATACTGGCTGTCCCGGGCGACACAAAGCGAATCCTCTGGAGATGACGAGCCGGTCCCGGGCCTGTGAGCATATAGACGATGTGCATTGCATTCACCATATTACTTCATACATGATGGGGGTTTACTCACACCGTCTAACATGCGGTGGGTGGCCATGACGGTTGGTTAAACACTGATAGTGAGGGACTGGGGATACCCGAAGACCTTGAGACAATGGGGTAGGGAGGGACCACCTGCGCCCATCCAGATCCTGGGATAGTGGGGGTGGACACACACACAGATAGCCACATATGCCCAATGCTGCAATCGATACCTGAGAAGGGGAACGTTGTGCACCGCCTAGCGCTGTGATGTGCCCCGTATATCCCTTCACTGGAAATTAGCTGCATTACCTAGCAGGGAAGATGCTGGTGCTCTGGCAACCCATTGATGTACACATGAAACGGTGCCTGTATTGTAGTGAACCGTGTGAAGCTGTTACCTCTCTATTGATTGTACCATGAGACTTGCTTTACTGTATTGCAGATGCTGTCGCTGTCACGTTTCTCTTTTGTCATTTCTGTACTGTGCGCAACTAATAAAGGTTTAAAAAAAAAAAAAAAATGTGCCAACAGCCCTTCTAGAAGCAGCTTCTTGGCAAATGCATGTCAGATCTTAATGCAGGGCTAGGTTCCTACTGACGTCGGCGTCCCACAGTGCGGCCTCGTAGGCCGGTGGAGACCTTTTTCCTGACTTGGTGGAGTTCGGATGGAGTTTTGAGTGGTCATGTGCTGTGGTTGGCGTTCTTGGCTTCCCGGTTCGGGACAGCGACAGCGTGGAGTCTTGTTTCAACAGTGTTTCAACACTGCGAAGTTTGAAGGTTTAATGCGCCAGGCCAGATGACTTGTGGTATCTTGTGGCTGGGGGCAGCTGTTGCTGGGCAGCCATTAGAGAGCCCTCTCCCCACTGTGTACCCGCTGTGTCTTATCCCCTTGGGGGTTGGCGGTGTGATGGGGGTTAGAGGTGGCTCCTATGTTTTAGCTGACCAGCTTCTGATCTATCTATCAATTTGAGCCCAGGGAGGTTTTCGGAACCAAAGGTGCCCTGGGACTAGAGCTGCAACCTTCCCGCTAGACGGGGTAATTTTTATGTTTTAACCTTTATTTTTATAGCGGGTGAAGATACCTACTACTTTACCCCCGCAAATAGGAAGGGGATTTAAAACGGTCTCTGAAGAGCGTTAGAGAATTTGGAAGTGACTTTAAACCAAGCGGATGAGGCGGCGGCAGTTGGAGGAGCATCCAAGAGGGAGGTAAGTGCAATTTTTGTTTTCCTTGATGATGCTTCAATCAATTCTTAACTGGTTCAGCAAGGAATACCTCCTCTCGTACATCACCTTCGGTGCTTCGCTGCAAGAAAGCTCTCCTCAGCACTCCTAAGGGTAGATCATATGGGAGAGTTTGTGAAAGGAGGAAAAGAGGAGGAAAAAGATGTTAGCTGAACCTGATCAAAGTGCACTATCAAATGAGGAAGCTCCAAGCTCCCCTCTCCTTACTTCAATAAAGAACTTTGTTCTCAAACATTTTAATAATGGAGCCCATCCATCATTGGAGGAGGGGATTAAGATACCTCATGAGCCACCAAGTACTTTGGATTTCGCAACAGACGTACTGTGCTCAGCAATGGATGAAGTGCAAATAGCCAATCTATCCGTCTTCTTTACAGGCTACAAGTGTGATTAAAAGTAGGGGTCTTCCTCACCCCATTTAGATATCTCCTTATCATCATCCCGCTCCAAGGATTTTGATCTTTCACAGAGGAACTATAGAGAAACTGAGCTATTCTTTCACCCTGTAAGGCCCCTTTGGTTGGGGAACCAAACTCATCTTTTGGATCCCAGGGAAGGTCTATAACAATCCAGCCTACCACCTTGTCATCTTTGTTGGATGTAATGCTGCTTATGAAAACTACCTTACATAGCATACTGGCAGCATTGGTGTCGATAAGGACAAACCAGGTGGACCAACCAAAAGTTCTGAAACACATGCAACAGGAACTTCAGCATTTAAAAAAACACAGGTGAAATTAATGTTCACTCGCTGTAGTAACAGTCGCTGAGCGTTGGGAAGGCAAAAGTACTATTTCAGGAGAAATTGAAGGTCAATTAGTTTTGCAAGGATCTGTTTAGATTTCCAAATGGACTATGCTTGTTAGGAAAAAGTATCACCTCCTACATACTTTCAAATTTACCTTAGGGTCTAGTGGCACACAGAGGGCAAGTACTCGGAATAGATTGTTTGATCTCAGGCCCCAGATGCAGGCAAAAGGAAGGCCCGAGTACGAAGGGAAAAGCCAGTAACAGAGCCCGGTCCCAAGATCAATACTCGAGGCCCCTCGTGGTAGAGTTTTAGATGCATCCTCATACAATAAGGCAAATCCAAATGTAAAATCTTGTCTTAAAGTTATTCCGGATCCTATTCTCTCACCTATGACTGCTTGCCCCACCCCATGTAATAAAGGCCCCACTCTAGTTCGTAGCAAGGTGTCAGTCTCAGATTCAGAGTAAATCTTATGAAAAACTCCCTTCTGCGTTTGAATCTTTTCCCAGCGAGCAGCCAGTTTCTTCAGAGCTACTGTTGGATATTACTTGCCAGGGGAAAAAAGCAAAGAAACTTCGACCAATGAACTGCTTAAAAATATTCCATATATTCCATCAAATTCCTTCCCTTTCAGGGATATCTTCGTTAGACCTAACTTCAGTTGGGTTTCAACATGGCGAACAAGGTAGAGATGTTTCTAGCATTTCCTTTATCTCGCCTTGTATTGAGCAGTTATTGCTTAAGGTCAAGGATGACCTAGCTAAAGCCGGACTACAAGCTTTCTGCCATTAAAAAAAAAGAGTCTGGGATGCCGCTTATTAAGCGCAGAGCCGCGTGGTATAGGATTCTGTGGCTTGTGCTGACTCTACCCCTGGGGCAGAGTCAGCACAAGCCACAGAATCCTATACCACGCGGCTCTGCGCTTAATAAGCGGCATCCCCCTGATGAAGAAACACGCTCTTCGCGCACAGATTACTGAGAGCACGTTTTCATAACTAAGTGCCAAAAAGCGGACACTTAAATGTACTACACAAGTCGTGTGAGTATAAATATTCGTGTATGTTAGTCCTGACGAAAGCTCCACAGACCCGGCTGGGCCAAAAGGAGCTGAAACATGTCGACAAGCTCATTTTGAAACTAATAGATCCAGTAACTCGATCTATCTGAAGTACCCGTATATTTTATGATAGTAGAATCTCACCCCACATTAAAGCATTTGGGTGACTTTCTCTTTTTAACATTTCTCCTTTCCAAGAATTTTTGTTTTTCTTTACACTTTTTTGGGGGTAACCCTCAATCTCTGGACACTGCATTCTATACCAGAGGTGCCTCTGGATGAGGCTGGCATCAAGCACGTATTGGAACATCCAATGATAAATGCCACAACATCAATGTGGGGCGGATGAAAAATATATACTGCGTTTTCGAATAACATTGAGTTTTTGAGGGTGTTTCATCTACTCTTCTAACCAATGGTTTAGAAATGTTACAAGTGTCCTTTTTCTTCTTTCTGATTAACCTTATACTTACCATGGGGAAATAAACGGAAACATTTTTTTCCTCCTCCCTACCAGTTGATTAATTACTTTTACTGAATAGCAAAGGCCAGAGATGGGATAAGGGGAGAGCATCTGCAGGTGTCCTGACACTAGTTTCTACCAAGGTGATTAAGAGATCAGTGGAGGTTATAAATGGGTCATGTGCATTGCAATTTTCAGTAGTTGAATTGAGCTTGAACAATAACATTCTTAGATACTTCCTTCTTGTAAATGTCTATATCCATAAAGAATATCTTCAACAAATGAAAGTGTTGCTGGAACTATTTGAATCTCCTTTCCAGCACCTGTTGCACAAGTTACTTACCTTCGGTAACTATATATCTGTAAGAAACAGTAGTTAGTATTAGATTCCTTACCTTAGAATAACCCCAGGCGTCAGACTGGATCCGGAAACTTTTGCGTAGCAGTACCCCTGCGCGCTGTAGGCATCGTCTGCGACTCCGCGTCCTTCGTCGGCGCTGGGATGACGTCGCCGGAGTACTTAGACGCTGCCCTCGCGTGCTGACGTCAGTTCTTAAACACAGCTTTTTCCGCACCAGAAACGCAGAGCCATGATAAAAACCAACACTGGTGCCATGAAACTAGGGCCCTGAAAGGGGAGGACCTTAACCCGAGATATCGGTTCGCAGAACGGGGAGGATGGGTGGGGAGGTAAGGAATCTAATACTAACTACTGTTTCTTACAGATATATCGTTACCGAAGGTAAGTAACTTGTGCGTCTGAAAGAAACAGGTTAGTATTAGATTCCTTACCTTGGAATAGATACCCCAGCAATACCAACCCCGGTGGTGGGTCTGCGAACCAATGAACACACCAGAAAGTCCTGGAGAGCGGAACGGCCGAAAAAGCCATCTCTCCGGACTTGGCTGTCCAGGAAGTAGTGTCTAGCGAACATGTGCAGCGAGGACCAAGTAGCTGCCTGACAGATGTCCTGCAAGGGGACTCCTCGGCCCAGGGAAGTAGTAGCCGCCATGACCCGTGTGGAATGAGCACAAAGCCCTACAGGAGGCTCCTTTCGAGCCAAAGATTAACAAGCCTTGATGCACAAGAGGACCCATCGAGAAATGGTTCGTTTGTGCACCGCCCGTCCCTTCTTAGCGCCCACGTAACCAACAAAGAGTTGGTCATCCACCCAGAACTGGCGTGTGCGATCCAGATAGAAGGAGAGCGCACGTTTTGGGTCCAGACGTTGGAGCCTCTCTTCCTCTTTCGAGGGATGCGGAGGTGGAAAGAAGTTGGCCAAAGTGATGGACTGCACGATGTGGAAGGCAGTGACTACCTTGGGCAGAAAATAGGGTCGCGTCCGCAACACAACTTTGTCCGGATGGACTGAAAGGAAAGGAGGCTTAGAAGAAAGGGCCTGGAGCTCACTCACTCTCCTGGCAGAGGTGATGGCAACCAGGAAAGCAGTCTTCAGAGTAAGGAGGCGAAGATGACAGTTATGAAGTGGCTCAAAGGGAGTGCACATCAGATAAGTTAGAACAAGGTTCAAGTCCCTATGAGGCATCACGAAAGGAACTGGAGGAAACATATGAGTGATGCCCTTCAAAAACCTATTTACAACTAGGGACTTGAACAAAGAGGGCTGATCAGGGAGCCTTAAGAAGGCGGAAATGGCAGAAAGGTAGCCCTTTAGAGTGCCCAGAGCAGAGCCCTGCTGGGCAAGAGAAAGAAGAAAGAGGAGAACCTCTGAAAGAGGGGCAGAAAGGGGATCCACAGCCTTTCCTGTGCACCATGCCACAAATTTGTTCTACCGGCAGGCGTATACCGATTTTGTGGAGGGACGCCTGGCTGCCAGAATGACATTACAGACTTCAGGAGGCAAGTCAAATGGCCTCAACTGTCGCCGCTCAATCTCCACGCATGTAAGTGGAGACTGGACAGGTTCGGGTGGAGGACCGTCCCCTGCTGCTGCGACAGAAGGTCCTCCTGAAGAGGCAAACGAATCGGGGGATCGACAGACATGCTGAGTAGCTCGGGATACCTGAATCTTCGTGCTCAGTCCGGAGCCACAAGGATGACTTGGGCCCGGTCGCGTCTGATCTTCTTCAGCACTCTGGGCAGAAGTGGTATAGGCAGAAAGGCGTACAACAGACTGCAGCTCCACTCGCGACGATAAGCGTCTCCGAGCGAGTGCCGCCTTGGAAATTCCAACGCGCAGAACTGATGACATTGCGCGTTCTCTTCTGTGATAAATAGATCTAACCAAGGCTCTCCTCACTGCTGAAAGAGGCCTTGCGCCACGTCCGAGTTCAGACGCCATTCGTGATCCATCATGCACCGACGGCTAAGTTCGTCCGCCCTGGCGTTCAGGGAACCTGCCAGGTGTTGAACGACCGGGGTCACGCCCTGATGTTGCACCCACTGCCAGAGGCACAGAGCCTCCTGGCATAGGGTCCACAAACCCACCCCGCCCTGTTTGTTGGAGTACCACATGGCAGTGGTGTTGTCCGTGAACACCTGCACTACACTCCCCCAGACAGAGGGGGGGGGGGGGATGGCTTCAGTGCAAGCTGGATCGCCCGCAGCTCCAGAAGGTTGATATGGAGCCAGGACTCCGCCGGAGACGAGAGGCCTCTGATCCCTGCCTCTCCCATGTGGCCTTCCCAGCCCTGGAGGGACGTGCCCGTCACAACTACGTGCTCCGGGTGGGGTAGGGAGAGGGATCTGCCGCTGACCCAATCGCGGTCCGTGAGCCACCACTGCATGTGTCTTGCAGTGCCCTCCGAGATCAAGACATGGTCGGACAAGTTGCCCTGATGCTGGGCCTACTGAAACTTCAGGTCCCACTGCAGAGCCCGCATCCGCCACCTGGCGTGATGCACCAGAAGGATGCAGGAGGCATCAGCCCCAGAAGCCGCAGCGTCAACCTGACCGAGACTCGGGATAACGGCTGAAAGATCGGAATCAGAGCCTGAATATCCCGAACCCGCTGTTCAGGAGGATAAACCCGAAACTGCGCCAAGTCTAGAACCGCTCCGATGAAGAAGAGCTTCTGAGAGGGACACAGGTGTGACTTCGGCACATTGATGGAGAACCCCAGCAGGTGCAGAAGGTCGGCCGTAGTCTGGAGGTGGCTGACGACTGTCTGGGGCGAGCCCGCCTTCAACAACCAGTCGTCGAGGTAGGGGAAGACTAATACCCCTAACCTGCACTGATGAGCTGCTACCACCGCCATCACTTTCGTGAGCACCCGTGGGGCGTTGGTAAGGCTGAAGGGGAGCACGGTAAACTAAAAGTGCTCGTGGCCTACCGTGAACCGCAGGTAGCGCCGGTGGGCCGGCAGGACGGGGATGTGGAAGGAATATGCTACTTACCAGTATGCATCTGTTCTTGGCATGTAGGGCTGCTGACAATCATATCTGTGCATAGATCGCCGCCTAGTGTTGGGTCCGGATGATTGCACATTGTTGTCCTGGAAGAGTCTTCGAAGTATCAAGAGATAGGTGGCTCCTCCCCTGGACTACAGTGCGCATGGGCATCCTCTCCATCCTTGGATTGTTTTTCTCCATTGTGGCAGAGATGGAGTGTTGTACAGTAAGAGATGTCCATGCAAGAAAGTGAGAGTTAGAATGAATGCTACAGCTGCGACAGGCACCGGGGAGGAGGGTGGGCGATATGAATGTCAGCAGCCCTACATGCCAAGAACAGATGCATACTGGTAAGTAGCATATTCCGTTCGAGACATGTGGGCTGCTGAATTCAAATCTGTGCATAGAATGTATGGCAGTCTCACCCTTAGCGGTGGCTACCTGTGCCAGCTGCAGCAGTCTGAAACACAGTTTTTAGAACAGCCTGTCCTACAGCAGCTTGCTGTTTGTAATGTACATCTGCACAATAGTGTTTTGTGAAAGTATGTATGGTAGTCCATGTGGCTGCTTTACATATTTCCTCTAGAGGAATGTTTCCTAGGAAAGCCATGGATGCCCCCATTTTGCGTGTAGAATGCGCTCTTGGGGGAACTGTTAAAGTGCGTTTTGCGTTAAGATAACATATTTGAATGCACTTAACTATCCATCTGGCTAACCCAGATTTAGAAATGAGGTTGCCTTTTGGTTGTGGTGAAAAAGCAACAAACAACTGTTTTGCCTTCCTTAAATCTTTTGTCCTGTCTATGTAATATAGGAGAGCCCTCTTAACATCTAGTGTGTGTAGAGCCCTTTCAGGTACTGACTGTGGATTTGGGAAGAACACTGGTAGTTCTATTGTTTGATTGATGTGGAAGTGGGATACCACTTTTGGCATGAATTTAGGGTTTGTCCTAAGCACGACCCTATTTGCGTGAATTTGGAAGAATGGCTCTTGAATAGTTAGGGCTTACAGCTCGCTAACTCTTCTAAGCAAACTAATCGCTACGAGAAAAGCCACCTTCCATGTTAAAAATTGTATTTCACACAAGTGTAAAGGTTCAAAAGATGGTCCCATTAGTCTAGTTAAAACAACGTTTAGGTTCCAGACAGGTAAAGGTGTGTGTCATGGGGGGATCACTCGTTTGAGCCCCTCCATGAATGCTTTAATTGCAGGCACTCTGAATAGCGAAAGGTGTTGCCTGTTCTGAAGGTAAGCTGCTATGGCAGGTAAGTGTATCCTTATGGATGTATAGGCTAGATTGCAGCGGTGTAGGTGCAAAAGATAGCATATGATATTGTGAGTTGATGCGTTTAGTGGGTTTATGTCATTGTTGTTACAATAAATGACAAAACGTTTCCACTTTGCTGCATAGCATGCTCTTGTGGTAGGTCTTCTTGCCTCTTTGATAATGTTCATGCAGTCAGGAGGTAAGTTTAGGTAGCCAAACTCTATGACTTCAGGAGCCAGATTGCAAGGTTCAGCTGCTGCGGATCTGGGTGCTGAATGTCTCCATGGCTCTGCGTTAAGAGACTGGGTGTTAGTTTTAGTCTTTGATGAGGCACCACGGAAAGTTCTAGGAACGTGGTGTACCACGGTTGCCTCACCCATGTTGGAGACACCAGGATTAGCGTCATGGAGTGCTGGTGCAGTTTGCTAGCCACTAGCGGTATCAACGGTGCTGGTGGAAAAGCGTAGGCAAATTTGCCTGACCAATTCATCCATATCGCATTGCCCTGAGACTGCGGGTGTGGGAACCCCTGCGGCGAAGTACCAGCATTTTGCGTTTTGTTTTGTGGCGAACAGGTCTATCTCTGGTTGTCCCCACTGTTGGAAGTATGGTTGAAGCACCGTGGGATGAATCTCCCACTCGTGCACCTGTTGGCTGTGTCTGCTGAGCAGATCCGCTATTTGATTGTCCTTGCCTGGGAGGTGTTCTGCCATGAGAAAAATGTTTCTTTGAATGGCCCACTTCCACATGCTCTGAGCTAGATGTGACAGCTGTGGAGAGTGTGTTCCTCCCTGTTTCTGTATGTAGTACTTCGCAGTCATGTTGTCCGTCCGGATCAACACGGTCTTGTTGCACAGATGTACTTTGAAAGCTTTCATTGCCATACAAATTGCCATCAGCTCCAGTAGGTTGATGTGCATTTTCTTCTGTTGCGTGGTCCATAAGCCCTGCACTGTGTGGTGGAGGACATGGGCTCCCCACCCTATCAGGGATGCGTCCGTCGTCAAGACTATTTGTGGTACAGGCTCTTGGAACAGTAGTCCCTTGCAAAGGTTTTGTGGATTCCACCAATGCAGAGAGTTGTATGCACGACTGGTCACCAACACTAGGTTGTTTAATTGTCCTTGAGCCTGGTTCCACTGACGTGCTAGGCACTCCTGCAGCAGACGCATGTGTAGTCTTGCATGAGGGACTATGAAAATGCATAAGGCCATCATGCCTATTAGTTGCATAAACACTCGGGTTGGGAGCGAGTGTTGGGGCCTGAACCTTTGGATTAGCAACTGAATGCTGTTTAGTCTGACAGAATTTGCCTGTGCTTTCCCTGCCACAGTGTCTATAGTCGCTCCCAGGTACTGTTGTACGTGAGCAGGCTGAAGATGGGACTTTGGGTAGTTCAGCGAGAAACCTAAACTGTGCAGGAGGTGAATAGTGCGCGACATGTGGCTGGCACATTGCCGGGCTGACTGTGCTTGTATTAGCCAGTCGTCCAGATATGGATAGACATGAATATGCTGTCTTCTCAGATGTGCAGCTACTGTCACTAGGCACTTGGTGAATACTCTTGGGGCTGTTGTCACCCCGAAAGGAAGGACTTTGAATTGGTAGTGCTGATTTTGTATTGTAAACCTGAGATATTTCCTGTGTGCTGGTATATGGAAATATGCGTCTTTGAGGTCTAGTGTTGCGAAGAAGTCTCCTTGACGCAACAGTGGTAATACCTGCTGTAGAGTGAGCATGTGGAAATGCTCTGATAAAATGTATTGGTTTAGGGGCCTGAGGTCCAAAATTGGCCTGAGAGACCCGTCCTTCTTGGGGATTAGGAAGTACAGTGAGTACACCCCTGTACCCTGGTGTTCTAAGGGTACTAGTTCTATGGCCCCTTTTTGTAGCATGCTGATGACTTCTTGCTGCAATAAGTGTAGGTGTTCTGCGGACATAGGACGGTGTCTTGGAGATATGTTGGGTGGTGTGGAGGTTAATTCTAGGCAATAGCCATGCTGGATAATTTGCCTCACCCACCTGTCTGTAGTTATGTTTTCCCAGACTTGCAGGAACTGCTGTAATCTTCCCCCGACCGGTGTTACATGGTCTGGCGGTAGTGACAAGAAGTCACTGTTTGGTATTGGTAGAGGATCTGGTGGTGTTATTCCCTCGTCCTCTACCCTTGCTGTTATTGCCACGGTATCCACCTCTACTGTTTTTGTTGTAGGTGTTTTGCGTGTTCCCCTTGTTAACCCCTTCCATGCTGCTGACGGAACGGTTCCGTCATGCACTACGGGTGAGCTGTGCGGATGACGGAACCGTTCCGTCATGACTCCGCCCGCGCAAGGCGGAGTCAGCATGGGCGGGGAAAACCGCCCGCACGGAAGGGGTTAAATGAGGTTTGCTGTGTTGAGCCTCCTCTTGCAGCTCCTCTGTTGTCGGAGCGACGAAAGGAGCCGCCTCTGTATTGTTGTGACTGAAAGGCTCCCATAGACTTGGCTGTCTCGGTATCCTTCTTCATTTTGTCTAATATTGTGTCCACATTAGGGCCAAACAAATAATCAGGGTTCACAGGTTGATTGAGTAAAGTGCTCTGAACATCATTTTTAGACCCAGATATGCGGAGCCACGCATGTCGTCTAAGCATGACACTGGTATTGATAGCCCTGGCTGCTGTGTCTGCCGCATCTAGCGCACACTTGATGGAGGCGTTAGATATTAGCTTTCCCTCTTGTATTATGAACTCTGCCTGTTCCTTATAAAGGTCAGGTAGATGCTGGAGAATTTGCTCTAGTGTGTCGTAGTGGGCCCTGTCATACCTGGCTAACAGGGCTTGTGTGTTTGAAATTCTCCATATGTTAGCTGCTTGAGCAGCTACCCTTTTGCCTGAAGCCTCGAGAATTTTAGACTCCTTGTCTGGAGGTGGAGCCTCGCCAGTAGTCTGAGAATTAGCACGTTTACGTGCATTGGATACTATCAAAGAGTCTAAAGGCAGCTGTCCCTTAATGTATGTAGGGTCCACTGGTGCTGGCCTATATTTCTTCTCTATTCTGGGGTTAATGACTCGTGCCCTGGTTGTTTCCTTAACCACTTCGATGCTGATGACGAGCTCAGCTCGTCATCAGTCTTACCTGCCGTGTGCTGATACAAACGCGGTAAATTTAAAAATGCCGCACACAGCGGGAAAAGCCGCCGCAGCGATGGGGTTAAATATGTCCCCTGCGTGTTTAAGCATCCCCTTTAACTTTGGCAATGTTTTGACTGATCTTTCAGAAGTGTTGAAAGTGTCAAAGAGGAAGTCTTCCTCAATGGGGTCTGCATGCATTTCCACGTGGTGGTTGTATGCTGCTCTTTCTATCAATGCATTGAAAGCAGCTGTGTCCTCTGTAGGCTAAGTTTTAACAGAGTATGCAGTATTGTCTTGAATGGGCTGAGAGTCTACAGGATCTACAGGGTCAGACCATGGTTGATTTTGGTTGTCCTGGTCATTGTCCACAGGATAATTGTACAGTTCATTATACTCATATTCCACATCCTCATCTGTGCGTGTGGGAGAATATGTATAAGTCTCTTGCACATGTGGTCTGATAGGCTCAAACAGAGTTGGAGATGTAGAAGAGTCTCTTTTCTTTTTTAGTGGTATTTTATAGGTCTCAGCGTAAGTGTCTGGTCGGATTTTCCTTTTTAATAGGGTAACTGCCAGTATCTGGCTCAACATACAGTTTTGACTGTTCTTCTGTCGAGGGCTCTTGCTCTTCAGGTGCTTGAGCTCTTCTCCCCGTTATCGCCTTTCTTGTTTGTGTCAGTTCGATTTCCGTTGTTGGTTCGACCACTTTTGGCCACATGTGCGTTGGAAGTCCGAATTTTATCGGTCCAAGGGACTTTTGTGCATCAACAGTCTTTTTAGGCTGTATGAACTTCTTTGGTGCCGTAATCGTTATCGACCGGACTGTTCTCGTTTGTTCGATAACCACTTTTTGACCTTGTGTCGTCTTCGGAGCTTGTTGCTTCGGAGCGATGTTTTGCTGCCTCGGCTCGACCGACCCCTTCGTTTCGATCCTTGCCTTCGGCTCGAGTGTCTTTGTTTGCACCGTCTTTGGCTTGTCGACTTTCTGTTTCGGTTCGACAACCATCTTCTGCTGGAGTCCTTTGTTTGTGTTGCCTGGTGTCGACATCGATCTCGTCAGTTCGACGGCCTTTAGCTTAGGCGTGTCCCTGGGTGTACTGGCTCTCGGCTCGACAACCCTCACATGTGACCCAGCCGGGTCGACGACCATTTTGTGTTTGGTCGGCTCCGATGGATCCACACCTCTCGGTCCGAAGACTGTAAAGTCTATCAGTTTCGGTTTCTGTTTTGCTTCCTTTACGTTCGGTTTCAATATTACCAAGGAATGGTAATGTTGCACCGATGGCTCTTGTCTTATATTCTTAGACGGGCCGAATTGCGGGGCTATAGAATCGATGTTAGGATCTTGGCTAAGGCCTTCCGGCGATGCCTCGACCTGAGCCTCTGGAAGCGTATCAGTAAATGTACTAGCTTCCGTACTCACGGTTGGCTCCGTGTCCTCGCCGGAGTCGTCCTCGACGGCTCCGATGCCTGGATAGTCGTCCCCTACCTCGACGATGTCGTCTTCGTCGACGTAGTAGTTGGAGTCATGTTCCAACCCCTGCTCCGACTGCTGGTCTGAGTCCTCAGCTTCGACGACCTCTTCGTCGTCTTTAAAGATGTTTTCCGGGTCAGGCGCTGGCTTCTGCATCGTCTGCCTTGCTGCTCTTCGAATCCGAAGTGTCTTCTTTGATCGAAACTGCGCACAAGCTAAGCAGTCGGCTTCATTGTGTTCTGGAGATAAACACTTGTTACACACAGGGTGTTTATCTATGTTTGGAAATTTCGAGTTACAGTTGGGGCATCTTTTGAATGGACTTCGTTCCATCGATGATCGGTCCCTTGGTGTCGAAAAGGCCACGCGGCCCGATTCGACGTTCTGAGTAGAAAACAATAGAAATAAAGTTGCAGGCACCGATCGAATAACAATACAGACTACCCCGAAGGCCTTTTGGCCTTTTAGAAAAGTTTTTTATCGATTCCGAACTCCGAGTTGGAAATCACATCCGAACTCAATGGCTGAAAAAAACAATCTAAGGATGCATATGCACACTGTAGTCCAGGGGAGGAGCCACCTATCTCGTGATACTTCGAAGACTCTTCCAGGACAACAATGAGCAATCATCCAGACCCAACACTAGGCGGCGATCTATGCACAGATATGAATTCAGCAGCCCACATGCCTCGAACATAAGCGTCCTGCAAGTCCAACGCTACCATCCAGTCTCCCGGGTCCAGGGCAGCTAAGACCTGAGCCAGTGTCATTACCTTGAGCCTCTCCTTCCGGAGGAAGCCGTTGACGTTCCGCAGGTCCAAGATAGGGCGTAGGCCCCCTTTGCCCTTCTTGGGGACCAGAAAGTAGTGGGAGTAACAACCACACCCTACTTCTGGCCCAGGAACGAGCTCGATGGCCCCCATGGCCAAGAGGGCCGTACCTTCCTCTCGCAGACGATTCAAGTGATCCCCCGACACGGTGGTACTGCGGTGGCATGGCAGAAAGGGGTCGCCTCGAAGGGGAGTGAGTAGCCCCTTCAGACGATTTGCAGCACCCACCTGTCCGATGTGATGTTGCGCCAGTGGAGGAGGTGATGGCAAACCCTGCCCCCCACTGGCGTCATGTGGGCCTGAAAGCTCGGACTAGGAGGGCTTTGAGGAGGATGCTGCGGGGGTGGATGTGGACTGGCCGCTGAACCGCTGTTCCCGGGCACCCCACTGGCGGTTACCACGTCCGCCACTGCGCTGGATGTTAGTCTGCGGCCCGTGGCTGGTAGGACGTGTTGGGACGCCCCTTCCTTGGCCACGAAAGGAGCGAAAGGCTGCTGGTGCGGGGCCGACAGGCCCAAGGACTTGGCCGTAGCCCTGGAGTCCTTAAAGCGCTCAAGCGCACTGTCTGCCTTGTCACCATAAAGGAGACGGCCATCAAACGGCATGTCCATAAGGGTGTTTTGGACATCAGCTGAAAAGTTGGCTGACCTCAGCCAGGCGTGGTGACGAATCGCCACCATCGTTGCCATTGCTCTACCTAGCGAGTCCGTTGTATCCAGCCCACATCGGATGGAGTACAGTGCCGCATCTCCACCCTCCGCAAGGGCTTGGGCGAGTTTAGTTCAGGCCTCCTCCGGACATTGTGGCAACACGTCCGCGACCGTGTCCCATAGAGAGTGGGTATAACGGCCCAAGAGGCACGCGGTGTTAACGGACCGCAACCCCAAACTCAGGAAGGAGAATTTTTTTTGCCATACTGTTCATACCTCTTGGATTCACGATCGGGGGAGCCGTCGGGAATGCGGTCTGAAAGTTGGAGGCCTGGATGACCAGACTCTCTGGGGTGCGGTGGGTGGACAGGAAGCAAGGGTCGCCCGGAGCCGGGCGGTGGCGTCTGGCCACGTTCCTATCTACAGGGGGACCTGTAGCGGGCCTGGACCAGGTGCCCAAAAGAAAGTCAGATAAGGTCTCATTAAACGGCAACAGAAGCTCTGAAGAGCTTGCTTGCGGTTTAAGGACCTCAGTGAGGAGGTTAGTCCTCACGGCCGCGACAGGGAGTTCAAGGGATAAGGCCTTGGCCGCCCGCATCAACACCACACTATAGGCAGCCCCCTCCTCCGAAGCCACGGTAGGAGGGGAGACAAAACCAGTGTCTGCCGAGGTGTCCAGACCACTAGCGTCCCCTAGCTCACCTGCCCAGTCCTGATAAGGCTGGCACTCAAGTGCCAGAGGGTCCTCAGACCCCTCCCAATCCGCCTCGCCACCCATCTCCTGGTACTCAGGGTCAAATGATGGGGCCGGGGCATAGAAGTACAAATCTCCCATCGGTGTCGAGAGCGGCGCCAGACCCAGATCGAGGGGAGGACCGGGGACGTCGTCGTCCTGGGACGGCGCCGGGGGAGACACCCTGGGGGCCGGCAAAGTCGTCAGGCGACGGCCTGAATCTGGAACCGGATCCGGCGGGGCCCTGCGGCGTTGGGACCGAAGTCGCCGACTGCTCCGGGTCCGAAGCACCCGACGGCACCGAAGTACCCGGTCCGCTTGGGCTCTCAGTCGGGGCCTCTTCGACTTCTTGTGCCTCTTACCTGAGGACTTGGAGCTCGAGGAGTGGTGACGATCCTCCGAGCGGTGATAACTCCGGCCCCGCGACCGGTCCCTCGACCTCCTTCCGGACCGGGACCTCGAATGGCGCGGGCCGTCTGCCGGAGCTCGAGGCGCTTGCGGGACCGCTCCCACCTAGCCTTTGACGTCAAGGCCCGGCAGTTAGGGCACGACTTGTCATCGTGGTCGGGCCCCAGGCAATGAAGACACCGGCGATGGGGGTCGGTAAACGACATCAGTCGGCTGCAGTGGACGCAGGGTTTAAACCAGGGCATCCCTACCGGCACCGTCGGAGGCGTTCGACTTCGAAAAATGATCAAAAAATGATCCAAAAAGTTTAGTCCAAAAGTGACTAAGGGTACCACTGTTCCCGGATCGGCGCTTGCTGCCGCAGAAATAAATAGGAAGCGACGTCAGCGTGCGAGGGCGGCGTCTAAGTACTCCGGCGACGTCATCCCGGCGCCCACAACGTCGACGACGGACGTGGAGCCGCAGACGACGCCTACCGACGAGCAGGGGTACGCAAAAGTTTTCAGATCCAGTCTGATGCCTGGGAGTATTCTAAGGTAAGGAATCTAATACTAACCTGTTTCTTTCAGATAGCAAAATATCGGGAAGCAGTCATAATGATGGCTGGAGATGTCAATACTCATCTCTTTTTTAATTTTTTTTATAACTTATTGAAAGAAAAAAAAGCGTATAGATACAGTGACTCATTTGCAACTCTCTGTCTACACACATTATGGATTATTACACAGCGATCTCCCCTCATATGAAACAAATTTATGGCATCTCCTCCAGGGCACAGCAGATTTACCAGCCCAAGGTCCACTTCTCGCGGCACACACCCAGCATAACATTAACCCTTCCTAGCGTTGTATTTCATAGCAATTCATTAGCTGGAAAAGACCGAATTGTTTTCTTTTGCAAAGCATCAGTCCATTTGTCGTATTTAAGTAGAGCCAGCACCCTCAGACCCCCCCCCCCCTGTTTCTCTGCCAACTAAATACTGCTGGTATAGACCCCAGGAGCTCTTAGGGAGGCCCCGAGGTGGTAACAGGTGAGAGAAGTTGGCCTGATATATAGTTCTCACTATTCTAGTGATCACTTTGTATCATTCCAAACAACCCTTATTGATGATTGGTTGTAAGTCAACCTTATAGACCAGCTATCCTAGTAGCATGGACAAGAGCAGTCTTTAGGCTAAACTCTAGAGGGCGCGTTAAGCAAGCTGTTTTACCATCACATATACCCCTTGAACACCAAGTGAAAGGACACCACACAAGTTGTTATACAAATATAGTGTATTTATTAATAACAAGATTACCCTGAACTCTTTATGAGTCAGGGAGCTAAGCACAATACAAAACTCTTAAGAAAACACTGTAAGTCGCACAAATACCACAAATGCCCGAGGGGCACGAAAAACCATATACTCTAAAAGTGGAATGCGAAATACTAGCAGGTAAGTAACACGATCCAAGGGCTTCAGGACCGCTAGGACTACCTTACTGAACCCTTAGGTTAGGAGCAGGGGCCTAGGGAACCCGGGTGCAGAGTGTGAACTCTTACGCGGGATGCGGGACAAAGTCTATGGATGCTAGTAATTCTAAAGTTACTGTTTCCGGACGAATCAGACTAGGTAGACTAAAAACGAAAAAGGATCTGGACACTAGGATAGTGAACCTGTGCTGGAGCACCGAAATGCTTGGGTGACCTAGCCCAGGGGCTGCGGCTGCATAGGGTTCAAATGACGTCGGGAATCCTCGTTGTAGTCTATGGAGCCTGAAAGAAGATGTTGCTGGCGGGCGACCAGTGAAGATGTTCGGTGTGATCCAAGGTTGGATCAGTGAAGAAGACGACCTGAAAGCAGAGGGAACTCAGTTCTCAATCACTAGCCAGTGATTGTGTGGGCACCAGGATGGCACCGGATGAAGTCACCGCGATCATGTGAGTGGGTGAAGCTGGACTCCGCAGCCACACGGGCCAGGAGGCGTTGTCGGCGACCAGGCTGGAGGTGCGAGCTGTCCCACGATGGTGTCTGCTGTCGGCGATGCTGGATCCAGGATTGGAGCAACAAGCCTTGGCAAAGGCAAGCCCACGCGGTTGAATCAAAATGGCGTCTGGAGTGGACCAGGAGCGTCCAGGGCACTTCTTGTTGAACAAGGAGCAAGGGCCAGTCTAGAGGACCTAGACCAGCGGTGAAAACGTCGTGGTACGTCGTCAGGAGGGCCACTAGCCGACGGGCAAGTGACCGGACAACGTGGCAAACAGCAAGGCAGCAGAAGGGCCCCACGCAGATCTCGTGGACGCTGGGGGGCTGGACTTCGGTGCTGGAGCTGCTCAGGGTTGGGGCTTCTCAAACCCCAGGGCACCCACTCGAGGATCCCTCGGCGGTCCTGCTGGTTAAGCGTCGTGCAGATCTTGAAGATAGCCAGTCCCTCGGGTCTCGTCGCACCCACTAATCTCAGCTGGGCTGATGCAGGTAGAGGTCAGAGATGGCAGGGAATCCTGGTCTCGTCGAGCTGGTCAGTCTTGATCCGGAGGATGGACGTGCAGCAAACCGCAAGCGCTTAGATGGTGCCTGCTGGTGCAGGGTGGCTACTCCTTAGCCACAGGGGAGAGTCTTCAGAGAATGACAAGAGTTCCTTTCGTGGAAAGTAGTTCAAGTTTCAAGATTATCCAATTTGGGAAGGGTGCCCGCTCCTACCTTTATTCTAAGAAAAGGGGCTGGCACACGACTAGGTCCTGCCCATGGGTGGGACCAGGAGGGGGGTGGTTACACCCCTCTCCTTTGTCCGGTCTCTCCCCAGCTCAGGGGCTGGTGTGCCCCTGGAACTGGTTTGAGCCGGCATATGCACATTGAGCACCGGGGTGCCACTTGCAGTCACCTTCCTCTCAGCCCTGCCTACCTGGGATACACAAAATCCTGTCTGGGATGGTGCTGGCACCGCCCCTGACAGGAAACCCTTTGTCCAGGCCTCCCTCGCTGGAAGGACTCCCAGCAGCAGGAGGTAAGACTCGTGTCTCAGTGGCAGCATCCATTTTGTGGAGCTGAGGCTGTGTTTAACTTTAACCGGGGTTACAGCTACCAACACGTCTTCTCCCTCTAGATGGGTGGAAGGCTACCCCCGTCGCCAGAACTGGCGAGGGGGTAGTATTCCAAAGCGTATGACACCTTACACGACATGTTTAGATAATGTCAGACCAAAGTTACCATAACAGCGAGGATTATAAGGCACTTAAAAGTATATGGTCTGACGCTATCATGGAAACGGCTAAGGGATAGATCCCGAAGGCCGCAGACAGGCTCAGCTCATGCCAGAGCACCATCTCACACGATTCCAAGCAATCTGCCTTCAGGATTGTTAAGGCCTGCCATAGGAGTGACTGATAGATCTGTGTGCCCATTTTAGGTTTAGATATAGGTATACTATATCTAAAGCAGGGGTGATTACACCACCTTGCCCCAGCTGTCAAGCAGCCAGTTGTGTCTGTTTAGTTAGTCCGCCCAGGGGTGGCACAATACATGCTGCAGCCCCTGGGAGACCTCTGGGTACACCTCTGCCCTGGGTACAAGGACTCATGAGAGGGCCCAGTGCCAATTCAATACCCGAGTACAATTTGGAATAGAGAGAACAGCTAGGCTGTGGGTCTGATTAGCAGGCCCACAGCCAGGGAAAGCCGTAAACCAGTGAAGCAAAAAGCAAAAATCTGGGGTGACCATAGGATTGCAGACCCTACTCTCCTACATGACCCCCCCCCCCAAACTTTGGGACAATAAGCTAACCTTGACCAGGTGAGTCTTCTTGCTCTAAGTGGGAAAACCTGGAGAGCCCATCTGCATTGCCATGATCAGTACCAGGTCTATGCTTCACTGTAAAATCCATCCCCTGTAGGGAAATGGAACACCTAAGTAGTTTGGGGTTTTCACCCTTCATCTGATTTAGCCACAAGAGGGGCTTATGGTCGGTCTGAATCTTGAAGTGAGTGCCAAACAAGTATGACCTCAACTTCTTCAGGGCCCAAACCACAGCAAAGGCCTCCCTCTCAATAGCTGACCAATTCTTCTCTCTGGGGGTCAGCCTTCTGCTAATAAAAGCAATGGGCTGGTCATGACCATCAAAATTCAGCTGAGATAGAACAGCTCCCACACCCAACTCAGAAGCATCTGTCTGGACAATGAATGTTTTGGAGGAGTCTGGACTCTTTAGGATAGGTGCTGTGCACATGGCCTGCTTTAGGTCATCGAATGCTTTTTGACAGCTTGCTGTCCACTGAACTTTCTTTGGCATCTTTTTACTTGTCAGGTCATTAAGTGGAGTCACAATGGATCCATAATTTCTGACAAATTTCCTGTAATATCCAGTCAGGCCCAAGAAAGCTCGAACCTGCGTCTGGGTGGTTGGAGGAGCCCAGTCCTTGATGGCCTGTATCTTGCTATCCAAAGGCTGAACCTGGCCTCCACCTACAAAGTGGCCCAGGTATACAACCTGTGTCTGCCCTATCTGGCACTTAGTGGCCTTGATAGTGAGACCTGCCTTCTGCAGTGCCTCTAACACTTTCCTCAGGTGGACCAGGTGATCCTCCCAGGTGGAGCTAAAGACAGCTATATCATCAAGATATGCTGCATAGAAGTCATCCAACCCAGTGAGAACTTGATTCACCAGCCTTTGGAAGGTGGCAGGTGCATTTTTCAAACCAAAGGGCATTACCACAAACTGATAATGCCCACCAGGGGTAGAAAATGCTGTTTTGGGCTTGGCCTCCTCAGCTAACCTGATTTGCCAATACCCAGCTGTCAGGTCAAATGTACTTAAGTAGTTGGCAGAAGCCAATCTATCTATAAATTCATCGGCTCTTGGTATTGGGTGGGCATCAGTCTTAGTGACTGCATTGAGACCTCTGTAGTCTACGCAAAACCTCATCTCTTTCTTACCACCCTGGGTGTGAGGCTTTGGCACTAGAAATACTGGACTAGCTCAAGGGCTATCTGAGGGCTCAATGACTCCCATCTCCAACATTTTCTGCACTTCTGTCTTGATGCAGTCTCTGACATGATCAGGCTGTCTGTAGATTTTACTCTTGACAGGCAGACTGTCTCCAGTGTCAACCTCATGGGTACACCAATTGGTTTGACTGGGTGTCAGAGAGAACATATGTCTAAAGGATTGAAGAACCGGTTTACAATCCTTTTTGTCGATGCTCAGAGAGGCTGCCACAAAAGACAACACCATTTACTGACCCATCATCAGGGTTCTGAGTGAGCAGGTCTGGGAGAGGGTCACTCTCCTCCTCCTGTCCCTCATCTGTGGCCATGAGCAAGCCCATGTCCTCCCTGTTGACATATGCTTTGAGCCTGTTTACATGGAGCACCCTGTGGGGGCTCCTGGGAGTTCAAAGGTCCACCAGGTAGGTGACCTCTCCCTTTTGCTCAATGATTGTGTGGGGCCCAGACCATTTGTCTTTGAGTGCTGCTGGGCCCACTGGCTCCAGCACCCACACCTTCTGTCCAGGCTGGTAAACAGTCAGGACAGCCTTTTGGTCATGCCAAGCTTTTTGTAATTCTTGACTGGCCTCAAGGTTTTTAGATGCCTTTTCCATGTACTCAGCCATCCGGGAGTGGAGACCAAGTACATAGTCCACAATGTTTGCTGCAGGCTTTTTGAGAGGTCTCTCCCATCCTTTCTTTACCAAACAAAGGGGTCCCCTTACAGGATGCCCAAACAGAAGTTCAAAAGGGCTGTAGCCAACCCCCTTCTGTGGGACCTCTCTGTAAGCAAACAAGAGGCAGGGTATCAGGACATCCCATCTACGCCTGAGCTTTTCAGGTAGTCCATGAATCATCCCTTTGAGGGTCCTGTTGAATCTCTCAACAAGCCCATTGCACTGTGGGTGATAGGGTGTGGTGAACTTGTAGTTGACACCACACTCCTTCCACATTGCAGTCAGATATCCTGACATGAAGTTTGCACCTCTGTCAGAGACGACCTCCTTAGGGAAGCCCACTCTGGAGAACACTCCAAGTAGGGCCCTTGCCACAACAGGTGCTGTAGTGGTCCTAGGGGGAATAGCTTCAGGATACATGGTGGCATGATCCACCACCACCAGTATAAACTTGTGCCCTGATGCTGTCTGGGGTTCCATTGGACCAACAATGTCAATCCCCACTCTCTCAAAGGGTACCCCCACCACAGGTAGTGGTATGAGGGGGGCCTTTGTTGTGCCACCTGACTTACCATTGGCTTGGCAAGTGACACAGGAGCGACAAAACTCCTTGGTATCTTCATTCATGTGAGGCCAGTGAAAGTGTGGGACAAGCCTGTCCCAAGTCTTGTTCTGGCCTAAGTGTCCTGCAAGGGGAATCTCATGGGCCAAGGTAAGAAGGAAACCTCTCTGAGACAAAGGAATGACCAGCCTCCTGGTTGCACCAGGCTTGGGGTCTCTTGACTCAGAGTACAGGAGTCCATCATCCCAGTATACCTTGTGGGTACCTGTGGCGTTCCCTGCAGCCTCAGCAGCAGCCTGCTGTCTGAGGGGTTCAAGTGAAGGGCAGTCTAACTGTGCCTTTCCCAGGTCTGCCCTGGAGGGTCCGCCTGAACCCAGAAACTCAACCTGATCAGGTTCAAGTTCTTTAGGCTCAGTTTCCTCCAGTTCCTTGAGGTCAGCCTCCTCAGAGACTTGATCCACAACCTGGGGCAAGGGGGAAGGCGATGCCTTAACCCTACTGCTCCTTCTCTTGGGTGGTGTCTGGTCCATTGTTCCAGGATCCAGCACCTGTTCAGTGGGGCATCTTTTGGCCTGTGACCTAGTCACAGCAAGGACATGTGCTGGCAAGCCTAACATTTCCATGTGAGTCCTCTGCTCCACTTCTGACCATAGTGATGTTTCCATATCATTGCCCAACAGACATTCTACTGGGAGGTCTGAACTAACCACAACTTTCTTTGGGCCACTTACCCCTCCCCAGGAGAAATCAACAACTGCCATACTATGATTGGTAGTGACATTGCTGGCATTGGTCACCAGGTAATCTGTACCTGGCATGATCTGTCCAGGGATCACAAAGTTAGGTGTCACCATTGTGACACTGGCACGAGTGTGCCTGTAGGCCTGAGCCACTTTTCCATTGATTAAAGGTGTCTGCCTGTATTTGCCCAAAGTATTGGGACTTGCATTAGGGGATATATCCATATCCTCAGTACAGACAAGGAGAGCCTGAGTGAGTGTGCCAACTAGGTTGTCATACCCCTCAGTTCCCAAGGTTAACCCAACTATTCCCTTGGGAGGTGCACTACCACTACTGACTGTACTAGGGGGTGCAGGTGCATTAGGGGCTGTAGTGGTAGGAGTTTGCCCTCCTTACTTGGTGCACTCACTAAACCAGTGAGTTTTACTTTTACAGTACTGGCACCATCTTTTTGACTGGCCTTCTTGAGTCTTCTTTTTCTGCTGTGAAGCCTGACCCCCACCCTCTTTGGATTGTTGGGGACCTGTCGAAGACTTATGATCATTTTGTTCACTCTTGTTACTACCCTTTTGGTCTGCTTTCTTCTGGCCACCCTGGTTCTGATTCTGGTTCTGCTTGACCCTTGTTCTGACCCATCTGTCTGCCTTCTTTCCCATTTCTTGGGGAGAGGTCAGATCTGAGTCAATAAGGTGCTGATGCAACAACTGGTTCTGACAATTATTTAAAATCTGTTCTCTCATGATAAGACTATACAACCCTGTGTAGTCAGTAACCTTGCTCCCCAGTAACCAGCCTTCCAAAGCCTTAGTGGCACAATCAACAAAATCAGTCCAATCCTGAGCCTGTGTTTTCTGGGTATCCCTGAACAGCAACCTGTACTGCTCGGTGGTTAAGCCAAACCCATCAATTAAGGCACTTTTCAGGACTGTGTATGTGTTTGCATCCTCTTCCCTAACAGAGAGGAGCTTGTCTCTTCCTTTACCCTCAAAGGAGAGCCACAGTATAGCTGCCCACTGACTTTGGGGTACCTGCTGAACTTTGCAGGCCCTCTCCAAAGCAGTTATCCACTTGTGGATGTCATCACCTATCTTGTAGGGGGCACAATTTTGCTCAGGTGTCTAGTATCAACCCTCTCTTTAGTATCTCTGTCCCTAGGGACAGTGCTGCCACCAGTGGGTTCCTGCCCACACAGTCTTCGTTCCCTGGCAAAGGCAAGTTTCTCTTTGGCAAGGGCAAGTTCTTCCCTCTCAATCCTCAGATTAACTTCCCTCACCTTGGCATCATACATCATCCTCTCAGGGGTGGTTAACCTCCTTGGAGGAGGGTTGTTGAAGCCATGGGACACAACAGAACGCCTGGACTCACAAGATGGAGACCTGTTCCTTCTGTTGTGGTGGTTAAGGCCATATGGGATAAAGCCTGAGGGTCCCCAGTATTCATCTCATGCAGTCTTAAGTTGGCCTGACTCAATTGACTAATTGGTCTCTCGCCTATGTCTACCTCTCCCTCAGATTCTTCATCATCCTCCTCTCTACCATTTACATTTCCTGTATCTGGTAGAGGGGTGTCCCGATTGTCCTCTGCAGAGGGTATGCCTCCATCTATGTTGCCTTCTAAGGCATATGAAGCTTCTACGAGCTCTAACAGCTGGAGGGTGGTAGGGTTAGAACCCTGTCTCAGGTTCCTAGAGGTGGCCAATTGTCTCAACTCAGGGAACTTGAGGAATGAATATCTGGAAGGTACCTGTGGCAGGTTACCAGCAAGGGGTGCTCCTGTGGAGACTCCTCGTCAGATATTCTGTCTAGTGTAAGTGTGGTGTACACTACCTACACTATGGGTTTACCTACTGATCCCTTGCTAGAGTTGTAGTTAGGGTGTGCTAAGCCCTGTTACACTACAACAGCTGGTTCAGTAGAACTCAGAGTATTCTAAGCTAAGTTATATGTACCTTGGTACTTATGTGATCTTTCAAATGATATTCTTAGGATACGTGTGTGGTAAAACAACAGAAAGCTCAAATCCCAACCGCTGCTCACCGATGTGAGAAGTAGGCCTGATATATAGTGCTCACTATTCTAGTGATCACTTTGTATCATTCCAAACAACCCTTATTGATGATTGGTTGTAAGCCAACCTTATAGACCAGCTATCCTAGTAGCATGGACAAGAGCAGTCTTTAGGCTAAACTCTAGAGGGCGCGTTAAGCAAGCTGTTTTACCATCACATATACCCCTTGAACACCAAGTGAAAGGACACCACACAAGTTGTTATACAAATAAAGTGTATTTATTAATAACAAGACTACCCTGAACTCTTTATGAGTCAGGGAGCTAAGCACAATACAAAACTCTTAAGAAAACACTGTAAGTCGCACAAATAACACAAATGCCCGAGGGGCACGAAAAACCATATACTCTAAAAGTGGAATGCGAAATACTAGCAGGTAAGTAACACGATCCAGGGGCTTCAGGACCGCTAGGACTACCTTACTGAACCCTTAGGTTAGGAGCAGGGGGCCTAGGGAACCCGGGTGCAGAGTGTGAACTCTTACGCGGGATGCGGGACAAAGTCTATGGATGCTAGTAATTCTAAAGTTACTGTTTCCGGACGAATCCGACTAGGAAGACTAAAAACGAAAAAGGATCTGGACACTAGGATAGTGAACCTGTGCTGGAGCACCGAAATGCTTGGGTTACCTAGCCCAGGGGCTGCGGCTGCATAGGGTTCAAATGACGTCGGGAATCCTCGTTGTAGTCTATGGAGACTGAAAGAAGATGTTGCTGGCAGGCGACCAGTGAAGATGTTCGGTGTGATCCAAGGCTGGATCAGTGAAGAAGACGACCTGAAAGCAGAGGGGACTCAGTTCTTAATCACTAGCCAGTGATTGTGTGGGCACCAGGATGGCACCGGATGAAGTCACCGCGATCAGGTGAGTGGGTGATGCTGGACTCTGCAGCCACACGGGCCAGGAGGCGTTGTCGGCGGCCAGGCTGGAGGTGCGAGCTGTCCCACGATGGTGTCTGCTGTCGACGATGCTGGATCCAGGATTCGATACAGAAAAGGGGGTGGTGATGAACAGAGTGTCTGAATTGAGCAGACCACTCTTACCCAGTCCAAAGATCAGGGCTTGATCCATCACCGTTATTTATCTCACTGCCCCATCCCAGCTCAGAACCTGGCTATATGCAAATGAGTCTGTCCCTGGCCCAGTGCATCATGGGAACAGGGCAGACCAAACTACCAAGCCAATTCTTCACCAGAAAGGAGACAAGCTACCGGGGACCGGTTTCTGGCATTTCAGCCTCTTCGGCCCGGCTTGCTTGAATCCTGATGGAGCAGTGAGAAAGGGACTCATGTCTGAGTATACCCTGCCACACCTATAGTGGCCAAAAACGATACAGAAAAGGGGGTGGTGATGAACAGAGTGTCTGAATTAAGCAGACCACTCTTACCCAGTCCAAAGATCAGGGCTTGATCCATCACCGTTATTTATCTCACTGCCCCATCCCAGCTCAGAACCTGGCTATATGCAAATTAGTCTGTCCCTGGCCCAGTGCATCATGGGAACAGGGCAGACCAAACTACCAAGCCAATTCTTCACCAGAAAGGAGACAAGCTACCGGGGACCGGTTTCTGGCATTTCAGCCTCTTCGGCCCGGCCCGGAGCAACAAGCCTTGGCAAAGGCAAGCCCACGCGGTTGAATCAAAATGGCGTCTGGAGTGGACCAGGAGGGTCCAGGGCACTTCTTGTTGAACAAGGAGCAAGGGCCAGTCTAGAGGACCTAGACCAGCGGTGAAAACGTCGTGGTACGTCGTCAGGAGGGCCACTAGCCGACGGGCAAGTGACCGGACAACGTGGCAAACAGCAAGGCAGCAGAAGGGCCCCACGCAGATCTCGTGGACGCTGGGGGGCTGGAATTCGGTGCTGGAGCTGCTCAGGGTTGGGGCTTCTCAAACCCCAGTGCACCCACTCGAGGATCCCTCGGCGGTCGTGCTGGTTAAGCGTCGTGCAGGTCTTGAAGATAGCCGGTCCCTCGGGTCTCGTCGCACCCACTAATCTCAGCTGGGCTGATGATGCAGGTAGAGGTCAGAGATGGCAGGGAATCCGGGTCTCGTCGAGCTGGTCAGTCTTGATCCGGAGGATGGACGTGCTGCAAACCGCAAGCGCTTAGAGGATGCCTGCTGGTGCAGGGTGGCTACTCCTTAGCCACAAGGGAGAGTCTTCAGAGAATGACAAGAGTTCCTTTCGTGGAAAGTAGTTCAAGTTTCAAGATTATCCAATTTGGGAAGGGTGCCCGCTCCTACCTTTATTCTAAGAAAAGGGGCTGGAACGCGACTAGGTCCTGCCCATGGGTGGGGCCAGGAGGGGGGTGGTTACACCCCTCTCCTTTGTCCGGTCTCTCCCCAGCTCAGGGGCTGGTGTGCCCCTGGAACTGGTTTGAGCCGGCATATGCACAGTGAGCACCGGGGTGCCACTTGCAGTCACCTTCCTCTCAGCCCTGCCTACCCGGGATACACAAAATCCTGTCTGGGATGGTGCTGGCACCGCCCCTGACAGGAAACCCTTTGTCCAGGCCTCCCTCGCTGGAAGGACTCCCAGCAGCAGGAGGTCAGACTCGTGTCTCAGTGGCAGCATCCATTTTGTGGAGCTGAGGCTGTGTTTAACTTTAACCGGGGTTACAGCTACCAACACGTCTTCTCCTTCTTGAGGGGTGGAAGGCTACCCCCGTCGCCAGAACTGGCGAGGGGGTAGTATTCCAAAGCGTATGACACCTTACACGACATGTCTAGATAATGTCAGACCAAAGTTACCATAACCGCGAGGATTATAAGGCACTTAAAAGTATATGGTCTGACGCTATCATGGCAACGGCTAAGGGATAGATCCCGAAGGCCGCAGACAGGCTCAGCTCATGCCAGAGCACCATCTCACACGATTCCAAGCAATCTGCCTTCAGGATTGTTAAGGCCTGCCATAGGAGTGACTGATAGGAGATCTGTGTGCCCATTTTAGGTTTAGATATAGGTATACTATATCTAAAGCAGGGGTGATTACACCACCTTGCCCCAGCTGTCAAGCAGCCAGTTGTGTCTGTTTAGTTAGTCCGCCCAGGGGTGGCACAATACATGCTGCAGCCCCTGGGAGACCTCTGGGTACACCTCTGCCCTGGGTACAGGGACTCATGAGAGGGCCCAGTGCCAATTCAGTACCTGAGTACAATTTGGAATAGAGAGAACAGCTAGGCTGTGGGTCTGATTAGCAGGCCCACAGCCAGGGAAAGTCGTAAACCAGTGAAGCAAAAAGCAAAAATCTGGGGTGACTATAGGATTGCAGACCCTACTCTCCTACAGCAGGTCGTTATACAATTCAGATTGTGTGTTGCAATACACCATATCTTTACACCAGTCAGTAACTGTAGGCGCAGGTCCCCGTGCTCAGCACATTGCGATCCTGCGTTTGGCAAGCAACAATCCCATTCCTATTAGCATTCGCATCTTTTTCTGCAGCTTCCCATTATATCCCAGCAATGCCAGCAGTGGGTCCAGCATCAGCGAAAGACTGGTGATTTTGTTCAGTGTTTGAAAGATCTATTTCCCGAACTTTGCTATCACCGGGCACATCCTGGCAATATGTAGAAACCCAGCCGAGCCGGCCCCACATCTCTAACAGTCTGCAGCATCCCAAAGGCCATAACGAAACAGCCGTACCTCTGTATGATAGACTCTATTGAGGATTTTGAAATGGCTCAGGCGATGCCTACCATTCAGGGATATGTGTTGTGTAACCTTGCAGCAATACCGCCAGACAGTGTCCTCAAGTGCCACCCCCCAGATCAGTCTGCCATTCCAATCTGGCCTTAGTATAGTGATTTCTTCTGTAATCCTACATTATATCATAGACAATAGAAACAATCCTTCTGGGGAAAGTGGAGTGCAGTAGGTGAGTGTGCCCCCAGCTCGGGATATTCAGACATGTCTTCACCCAGCAATTTGCGCAACGCATGCCTCACCCTACGGAATTAAAATAGAGCAAGAGCTGTTTATTTGCGCCCTTCAATATCGAACTCAGCCCATCCGTGAGCCTTGCCCTCAGAGAACAAGTCGCCTACCTTGGTGATATCAAGTGTCGCAAGAGCCCATACCACTGTTCTTTCTACACTTATCAGCAGCCAGTGACACCACTCAATCGGGGCCAGGAGAGAATACAGGATTGTGCCCGCCTGCCTCTTCAGCAGATTTTGCCACGCATGCACCACCAAGTTAACAGAGTCAAGAATACTAGTCCTTCTGAGTGGGACCTGAAACAGTAATAGTGGAAGTGAATCGGGTGTTGCAGCCACCTTTTCAATCAGTAAATGAGGAGGACACATTTCCTCGTGAATCCAGTGGAAAGCGTGGGAGCTCTGTGCCGCTCGATAATATAACTCCAGGTCTGGAGCCTCAGTCCTCCCATAGAGTATGGCAGAGTGAGAACGTCCCACTTGACGCATGGCTGTTTCCCTGACCAGGCCAATCTCACTAAAAGAGAATAAATGACCTTAAAGATGTGCCCAGGGAGCACAGTCGGTATATTAAAAAATATAAATAAAAACCTGGAAAGTACCACCATCTCCATTAAGGATATGCGTCCTAATAAGGACAAGGGAATGTGGATCCATCTATCCATTTCTTCCTCTAGTCTGGTGACTGCCGTAGTTTTCGCTGAAAAACAGGCCTGAGTCCGTAAGTACTTGTATGCCTAAATAACGGACTGGGTCTGAGGTCCACTATAGGGGGTAGTCCAGGCCAACAGGCACAGTAGCTGGAGATAAAGTAAAAATTGTCGCCTTAGACCAATTGATTTTCAGTCCAGACATTTCACCGTACTGCACAACCGCATCTAGGATCGGGTCAGGTTGGTCTCTGGATCCCTGACATACAACAGCGTGTTGTCCACGTAGGCTGACACAATGAGGTTATATTTGGGAAATCTAATGCCCTGTGGCCGTGATATTCTCTTAAAGCACATGCAAGGGGCTCAGCCACTAAGGGGTAAAGCAATGGGGACAGCGGGCAACCCTGCATGGGTACCTCTCGATATTTTAATGGGGGTTGTGACAATGTCACCAACTCTTATTCGAGCAGCGGGAGAGCTGTACAGCACTTCCACCAGTCTAAGAAAAATTTCCCCTACCTCCATGCGTCTTAATATAGCATACATAAAGTTCCATTCTACGGAATCAAAGGTCTTTTCTGCATCCAAAGAGACCACAGCCGCTTTAACCTCAGGCTGAACGTGTTGTATTCCACCATACACAATCTCAGATTGTAAGACAAGTTGCGCTCCGGAACAAAACCAGATTGCTCTGGGCCCACCATTAACAGTACCAACGCAGCAAGGCGATTAGCCAAGATCTTCGCAAAGAGTTTAGTGTCAACCTTCAGGAGCAATAAGGGCCTAAAGGAAGAACAGTCGTCCGAAGGTTTACCTAATTTTAATAAAGTGACAATAAGTGCTTCTCTCATTGAGGGGGGCATCGTCCCATCCTCACCCATCTCCTCAAATAGCGCGAACAGGGATAAGTAGCTTCTTGAATTCTTTATAAAACGCTACAGTGAGGCCTTCCAACCCAGGAGCGCTACCCACTCGCATTGCATTGAGTGTAGTAAGTACATCATTAGAGTCTAATGGTTTCATTAAATGCTCTCTATGCTCATTAGATAACCATGGCATCTGAATATGCTCTAGGTATTCTAAAATTACTGCTGCATCTGATCCCGTTCTAGTGCGGTACAATTCTGAATAATATTGGCTAAACCTTCCTGCTATCTCTGTAGGGTCAGTTAGCAGCTCCCCATCTGCAGCTCGCAGCTTCAACACATTCCCCTCCACCCTCATGCCACGCAAAAAGGCAGCCAGTACCACGCCCGGTCACTCTCCTTCCCCGTATGTCCTAGCGACTGCATATTTCCCAAAGTGTTTTATCTCACTGTCTGCGAGCTCATGGTACTCTTCAATAGCTTCCTTCAAGTTATCAGCTGCCATTAAGTATTTCCATCTTCAAGGACCTTCTTCTCTAATTCTGCCAATCACTTTTCCAATACAACCAATCGTTGCTGGATAGATCGAAGGATCCAAGAATGCTTGGACATTGCCACACCCCTGATGAACACTTTAAACGTTTCCCAAACAGTGGAAAACCAGTGGACAGATACAATATTTGAATCAAAAATGCTTTCTATGGCTTCAGCTAATTCAGACGTAAAGACACTATCCATCAGGGAGTATGGGGAAAATCTCCATGTGAAGGGAGCAGGCTTCTTTCTCAGACTCTCAAAACCTAGCATTATTGGCGAATCATCAGAGAAAGAGCGGGGGAGCATTGTGCAAGCTCGTACCTGCTGAAATAATTTCTCGAAATGAAGTACGAGAGACTTACCTTCGGTAACGATGTATCTGGTAGAGACGATTCTAGCCGCAGATTCCTTAATGTAGAATTATCCCCAGGCGTGAGACTGGAACCGGAAAACTTTTTGCCACAGCATCCCTGCACGCCGGGGGGGATGGCATCACGCAACTCCGCCCAGGCGTTGTCCGCGTACTTGACGTCAGCGAGGTCACATAAGTCCCACCCCGGCACGCCTATGTCAGTTTTCTTCGGATAACTTTTCTACTCCACAACGCGGAGCCAGCAGGCAAAACTGTGAGAGTATAGGAACAGTGTGCGAAAAAGCAGAAAAAGGAATGTGAGGAACAACACACAAAGAGCAGTGCCAGGCACTGCAGTACCCAAAGGCAGGGAAAAGAATAAAAACAGAGCCCAGCCCTGAGCAGCAACCCTGCCAGTACGGAGATAGCCCCCTTGGAGACAAAGAACATATGTAAAAATGTCATGTTAACATGTAGCAGGACTACAACCCCAACCAAAAACAATGAAGGGGAACCAGTCGGGGACAAACCAGGAGCGGCAAAACTCCAAGACAGCCCTATCACAGAGTATGACAACCCTCATAAGGCACAGCCAAAAGACCCCAACCTAGAGGATAGCAGAGGGCCCAGAACCCTAGTAATAAAGGGGGGAGGGGTGGAAGGTAGGCCCCAACCTGGAACAACCAGTGCATAAGGGCACCTTAGTACCTATAAACCTATCCTCCAATATGCCAAAAGGGGAGGAAAGGAAACAAATAAACAGGACGAACATTCTGTCAGAAAAAGGGAAAGAATGTACTCCTAGAAGACATAGCTGCCCACAGGGAGGCGATTGCAGAAGACCAAGCTAAAAGTCCTCGCAGAACGGGGAGGAAGGGCGGGCTGTGAAGGAATCTGCGGCTAGAATCGTCTCTACCAGATGCATTGTTACCGAAGGTAAGTAACTCGTACATCTGATAGAGACTACTAGCCGCAGATTCCTCAACGCAGAATAGATAACCTAGCCAAGAGGGGAGGAGGGTCTGCAAGAGGACCCCACCCGCCTGGACATAACAGGGTCCCACAGGGGACGGTTAAATCGGACAGGGCGAAAAGCCCCGTCCCCCCAGGCAAGCGGAAACCCTACACTTAGAGGACCACCGACCCCAGAGGGAATGCGAGAAGACAAGAAAAGAGGTAGCCCGTCCTCACTCAGCAGAGGAAAAGAGGGCAAGGCGAAAGGAGGCCAAATCACCCACGCCCATACAAGGCATCAGAACCTCCACCTAAGGCCAAGACAATAAGAGGAGCACCGAGGGTGAAGTGCAACCTAGAGACTCCAAGGAGAAGAGGAAGAGCAAAGGCAAGACCCCCACCGGGAACACACCCAGTGAAGAAGGGCAGCCGAGCCTATCACAGCCAGAAGGCAATAGACCAGACAGAACGGCGCCGCCATCAATAAGCTGGCGGAAGCAGACAGAGAAGCCCGAGGTCACCCAGGAAGAACCATCCAACGCTCCGCAGGGACAGACTGCGCCGGAAAGGGGGACAAGAATACAAGAACAATCTCATCCCCAGGGAGGAGAGGTATAACTGAATGCAGGGCCCAATTGAAGAAGCGGACAAGGCAAGGATGACTGTCCCACTAAAGCGCCAAGAAGGCACAATGGTGCAGAAAGACAGTAGGTCGGCACAGGCAAGTACAGCCAGACGCCGAAAGCACCACAGAAGGATGCGCTCAGGGCAAGCTAGACGTCAGCCGAAGACAGAGAGCAAGAAGGCGAAGAAGGGTACGGATACGCTCCAGGGAGGAGTCCGCACGCAGAGCCCAAAAAGAAGAGGAACCAGACAGAGCCAAGACTCCAGGCCGCAGACAGCAGGCCAGACCAGGCGAACAGCACAGAGACCCCGGAGAAGGACACCCCAGGCGCAACTCAAGCCATTCCAAGACATCAGCGAGAGAATTGCATCCGCAACATAAGGTAACTTCAAGGAGAACAGAGACCTGAAGGCGACCACAGCTTCCCAGCGCAGGACAGAGCTATATAACAGCTACTACTGCCCTCTTTTTTACATTTTTTTTATTTTGCATTTATTTCAACAGTCAGCTGTACAGTGAGCAGAAATGAATATCAAAACCAAGGCAAATGAATAAAGGTATCGGATGAAAAAAAAATGATACTTCTAAAATGCAAGCAAATATTATAAGGTACTTAAATCACATTAAACCCAATTATAGGTTCCCATATTTTTAAACCCAATGTCCTTCTTTTTATCCCTTTAAGTTTATACATTGCAATTTCTAAACAATAAATAGAGAGCAATTTAGAACGCCAATGGTGAAAGATTGGAGGTTCAACATCAATCCATCTAGAAGTAATACAGTAACGAAAAATTGACATACAGATAAACAAAAAAGCTTCTTCGGATGTCGATCTAGTACCGATGTGATCCGTTTGTATACCTAAAATTACTAAATCAGGGGTTAGCTTTACATCAATTTTTAAGCAATTATTAATAAAAATTTCTATATCCGCAATAAATCGTGAAAGTTTCCTACATTTAAAAAACATGTGGATAGAATCCGCCCCAGTCTCGTCACATCGGTTACAACTGTCATCAGCATCTATTTTCCATATCGCTATTTTGATAGGAGAATAATATAAATCAAAGATTGACATGTAATGTTGACTTTGTAATGAGCCGTTAAAAAGAATCTTGGTTGATAATTCAACTGATCTTCCAATATCAACGCTCTCAAGTTCAAATTTCCTTTTCCATTTGCTCTCTATTAATAGAAGATCATCTTCAAATTGATTAATTGCAGTAGCATAAACTAAACTTATTTTTTAAATTTTCTTGATTATTTCTAAAATAGAATTTTTATTCATACAGCTATGATCAAGAAGGCCTTTAGATTCTAAAAAACTCCGGATCTGGAGGTATTTAAAAAAATAATTTGTAGACAAACTATATTTAACTCGGAGATCAGCAAAAGAAATAAGTTTAGAATCTTGATATAAATCTCCTAATACGTAAATACCGGATTGATACCATCTTGTAATAATTTGATCATGAAAAACTGCCGGCAAGCTATGATTGTTTAAGATAGGAGAATAGTAGTGAAATTCTTTTAAGCCTACCATTTTCTGCCTTATTTGTCGCCAAACAGTAAGTGCCGCTAAAATAATTTTAAATTAGTTTTTTTTGTAATAGCTGGGTTCTAAAATTTTTACCAAGCTTTGTGATACTTTATCACCTAGCAGTAATTCATAGACTGACGGATATATTGACTCTTCAATGGTAACATCCCCAAAAAGTAATATGCCCATATGTCTCAAAAAAATAAGCCAATAATACAACCGGAAATTTGGAACTCTCCAGCCGCCTCTTGATCTTAGCAGAATACACCATTTTAAGGCACGCTGTGAGCGATGATAGCCCCAGAGGAACCTAGATACCATTCTATCAATTTTAGTAAAGTAAAGTGACGAAATTAGTAAGGGAATTGTGCGAAATAAGTATAAAAACTTCGGAAAAATTAATTTTTGGGAGTGCCCGTCTAATGTCTGTGGTGCTAATAGCGATATCATCTGCATAAGCAAATACTTTAAAGCGGTTCTCACCAATTGTTACAGGAGTGATGTCTATTGCGGGGCATAGTTTACGGAGAAAGGGTTCTAAATATAAGGCAAACAACAAGGGGGAACAGGGGCAGCCTTGCCTTGTCCCCCTTGATATAGAAAAACCTTCAGAGTTGGTATCTGTAACCCTAATAACTGCTTTGGGATTAGAATAAAGCGCTTTTACTGCAGTGATGTAGAGATGTGGAAATCCCATCCAGGTTAGTACGGACCACAGAAACCCCCAGGTGACCCTGTCTAACGCTTTTTCAGCGTCCAACAGGGCCACCGCAACGGGGGACTCTGGGGCCTGAGCCCAATCTAGCAAGGCTATGATTTTTTTAACATGATCAGTAGTGTCTCTTTTGAAAATAAATCTGTGTTGTCTAATATAAACCAAAGATGGCATTAAAGTATTTAGTCTATTAGCCAAAATCTTAGAAAAGATTTTGCTGTCGGCCGTAATAAGAGAAATGGGTCTATATGAGCCTAACTCTTCACTATTTTTACCTTTTTTTTAAAAAAAAATGATTATTGTGGCGGACGACCATGATGCTGGGGGAAAGCCGGCAAAAGCAGACTGAAAAATCTTGGTCAATTCTGGCTTTAAGACAGTCATAAAGACCCGATAAAATTCCAATGGAATCTGATCTGGTCCCATTGCCTTGCCGGCAGCTAAGCTAAGAAAGACTGTTTCTATTTCTTCCCAGATAATTGGTGCGCTAAGTATCTCTTTTTGTTCAGTCAATAATTCGTTTCTAGGAATTGCGTCAAGGTATTGTTTAATATCTAAATCAGATGGCTGGTTAGCTTGGTGATAAAGTATTTTATAAAATTCATTAAATGCAACCACAATGTCACCTTTCGAGGTTTTCGCATTTCCATTTATATCGAAGATTTTAAAGATCTCATTAGACATTGTACGCTGACGAAGTCTTTGGGCCAGAACTTTCCCTGTTTGTTCGCTCAGTTCATAACTTTCTGTACGATATTGAAAATAGCGTCATGCTACCTGGTCAGCGATGTGAGAATAAACTTGATTACGTTTAATGGATAAATCAATTTGAGATTCTTCTACATTCTTATTATTTTCAATACTTTCTGCCAATCATAATTCTGCTTCTAGAACCAAGTCACAATCTTTTTTAAATTTATCACGATTGCATTTATGTTGAAAATTCGAGTACTTTAAAGTTTCACCTCTAATAATAGATTTAAATGTATCCCAGACTATTGGAATTGATGCAGATCCATTATTTATCTGGAAGAACTCTTGAATAATATTTGACATGAAAAGTATATAATCTTGTTGTAGTAACAGATTCCTCTGGAAAGACCAGGTTGATTGAGACGACGGCCCAATAGATGGCAAGTTAACCCCTTCCATGCTGCTGACGGAACGGTTCCGTCATGCACTACGGGTGAGCTGTGCGGATGACGGAACCGTTCCGTCATGACTCCGCCCGCGCAAGGCGGAGTCAGCATGGGCGGGGAAAACCGCCCGCACGGAAGGGGTTAAAGCTGAGAAGAATAGGGTTATGATCAGACAATAATTTTGGAAGAACTTGTATCTTATATTTATCAGAAAAGAACTGGGAAAGAAAAAAATAATCGAGACGAACAAATTTCCTATGTGGGGCAGAAAAAAAACTATACCCAGGAACTGCAGAATGTAAAGTGTGCCAAGCAACAAAGAGACCATTATCTATTACCAAAGACCTTAAAGCCTTGAGCGTCCATGGTTTAGAGCCAACAACTTTCATTTTTCCTAATATTAAAACTAGCTTCCAAATGAATGTTTAGGTCTCCATTAAAAATAATAGGAATATTACATAATGCTAGCTCCTGGTTTAAAGAATTAAACAATTCTGAGTCATCTAGATTAGGGCCGTATACAGAATAAATCATAATCTTATTCAGAGATAGTAGAATTTCAGCCGAGGCCCACCTACCCCACTTATCAGCTGACGTCTGAAGAACAGTACCTAAATTCCGCCTCATAAGTATGGCTACTCCCCGTTTAATTCCTGTTTGTTTGGAACAAATCAACAGGTCTAGTCCCAGATTCTTTAATAGATCTCTTTCCCCCCAAGAAACATGAGTTTCTTGGAGGCAAAGAATATCAATTTGTAGCAAATATATCATTTTGGCAAGGATTCCTCACTTTTTACCATCATTGAGACCGTTAACATTAAGGGTACAATTTCTAATTTCCCTACCCATCAGCGAAAATAATAATTAAATATCGGCAAGTCCTCACCAGGAACCAAACATTTATTATTCTTGCCATTTGAAAATGTATTTATTAGAGATCTCCTTATGATGCTGTTATCAAGACATTTAATAAGACAAATTAAACTATCTGAAAAAAGAAAACCGTACAGAATAAGTACCATAGTATACAAGTTCTGCTCAGTTCCAGCTGCTGTTGATTTACACCCCCACCACCACCCCCCAATCCACCCACACCCACCCCACCCACACCCCCAACCCACCTTATGAGGCACAGGGACAGCCAGTCCCTGGGATCACAGAGTGCTTTTCCCCCCGCCTCCCATCTGACTCGAAGGAAAAAAGAAAAAACTTTAAAGCTAAACATGGAAAAAAGGCAAGCAGATTGACAGCCTAGCCTGACCTAACCCAGCCAGGACCAGCCTAAAAATTCTAAATCAGCATAGAGTCATCGTAGTTAAATACACTCACAATGAAACTATGTATAACTACACACGATAATGCTTATCTATACGCATTTAGCGACATATTTAACAAACAGTCATAAAGAAGCTAGGTATTCTTTGGCAACAATCTCAGACACAAAAAATCTCGTTTGTCCTTTTACAGTAACTTTCAGTTTGGCCGGATTCTGAAGGTAGACCGTGGCGCCCTTTTCTTGAAAACCAGAGATAAACTGTCTAAGATGCCAGCGTTTAGACACTGTTGCCTGGCAAAAGTCGGGTCTCACAAAGGAACTACACCCTTTTGCAGAACGTTTTTTATCAGGTCTGGCTACGTCAAAGACGGCTTCTCTGGCCAGAAAGTTATTAAACCTAACCAAAATCGCTCGTGGATAGTCCCCTTCTTTAGGCTTTGATTTTAACGAAAAAGGAAAACGATGAGCACGTTCGATTACCACTTGCCAATCCCAAGAAGTAAGTTCAGGAAATGCTGAGGAAAATAGATCACACAAATTTACGAACATCAGATCCACCTAAATTTTCTGGAACCCCAAGAACTCGTAGGTTATTCCTCCGAGACTGATTTTCAAGCTCGGTGAGTTTAAAACTAATATCGTCTCGTTGTGCTTTGACTTGTTTAAGTTCATGTTTTTGAGTAGCAACTTCATCTTCTAAGGTGGATATTCTATTCTCAGCCTCTGATACCCTAGCTGACATATCGGTACATATTTTGGTGATACGTCGAACAGCGTTTTTGACTTTTTGGCAAGTGGCTTGGGCACGTGCAATCTCGGTTTTTGTGTCAGATCGATGGGCAAGCATAGTTTGGTAGATCATTGACAAAGTCACCTCAGGGTCAGAACTAGAGTCGATTGTTTCTGAAAGTACTTGACCATTTGTAGAGCATGATTGAGTCGATTGCTGGTCTTTCTGGTTGCTTGATTTGTTTCTCGAAGAAGGTAGTTTCCTCAACCGATGTTTCTTGACTGTAATAGTCGAGCCGGGCGAGATCTCGCTAACTCCATCATCTTCTTCCTCTTCCATGCTGCTATCTTCTACTGGTTTATCAGCCCAATCTTTATCCAGGCTCTCATCTGATGTTAAATCGGACATGGAAAATAATTTTTCATTAGACTCCTGTATAGTGGTTAGATTTGAAGCTTCATTACCTTCTCGGAGAACACCAGATTCCGCCAATAATTTAGTTGTTTCCCCATCAGATGTAATAGAGTTTTTGTTAAGGACTGCAGTTCCAACAGTTCCAACAATTCCAACAGCACCAACAGCATCAGTACCATTAGATTCAGAAGGGACTACAGGTCCCAGAATGCCGTTTGATGGTGGGTCAAAATCTAGCCGGGGATGTAAATGTAAATGTGTGTGTCTTGTAAAGTGCACTGCTACCCGGAGGCATCCTGGCGCTATAGAACGCTGGGGAACCCGTCTTGGCTTTCCCTGTGAGATGTTCCCTCCTGGGTATCTCCAAGGTGAAACCAGGCATCCCCGGTGTTTGTGGGGGGCCGTTGTGGAGATGAGGCAAGCTAATGCCCAAAGTTGCCGAGTGTGATCCCTGGTTAGAGTAGGCACCGAGGCGAGAATTATCGAGTCCGCTGACCCTGGTTCACGACCCTGCCGCGTCGGATATTGAACCCTGGTCCCGGGCCGTCCTCTGCTTCCGGGTCTGCTGCCTCTAACCAGTGAGCCACACCACTCCACCTGTGGCAGAAATTAAATCTGGGGCTATATCCTGTTCTTGTTCATTTATAACTTCATTTATACATTCGACTCCAGGTTGAGATTCAGGTTCAGCTCCAGGTTCATTACCCCCGGTCTTCCCAAAAGTTAGAAGATGCCCAGCCAAGCTTTCTGTGCTCTCTGAGGGAGACGACAAAACACCATCCGGGTGAATAATTTGAAGAGATTGCACCAAAGCATTTTTTGCTGCTTGTTTCTCAAAAAGAGCAGGTAATGTTTGTGATACATTCTTACTACTATGCTCTCCTCCCAGTTTAATTAATAAAGCAGCAGCAGACTCCCCAGTTTTTTGAGCTCCCCGGGCTGAGCCAGTAGTCACAGTCTCTTCAGCCCCGTTCAGACCTGGTAACGCTACTGACTTCAGTTTACCGCTCCTGGTGTTAGGGAGTTTCGACTGAGCATTAGCATTCTTTGGAGGCATTATAGAAAAATGCAAGAGATTAAACGGTAGCCGAGCAAGGTGCCAGGAAGGAAATCGCTGATATGAGAGTGTGTGCAAGGAAATCCGCCGGGAAATCCACCGGGAGTAAAGCAAAAGGAGCAGCTGCATCAAACTCCGCCCGATAGGTCCTGGCGTTGCACCTAAGTCTTGGTGTCGGATTCAAGAAGAGCGCCGGAACGGGAGCCTAGCGCCAGGAGCCAAAGAAGCTGGAAAGCCGAAGAAGCGGGGGGAGACACAGACAGGGACGCCGGAGGAGCCGGGAGCTGAAGCCAGAAAAGCCGGGAACCGGGAGCTGAGAGGGAGGAAATGCTGTAATGCCAAGAAAAGCCAAAACAGCGAGCGGGTATTCAGCGGCCCGTCTTCAAGGGCAAGCAGGGTGCAATTCCTATCTGCTGCCATCCAATTCTTTCTTCCAGTCGGGAGCGAGGGAAAGAGCAGCTCACACCGCTAACGTAGCGGTCGCCATCTTGCCTCCAACCACCCACTAGCACCCTCAAAGTAGCTCTCAGAGGTGAACCCCTACTACTGCCCTCTTAGGCATCCTGGTCAGAGTATTATTTGCAACGTACCTGCTGTAGGATACATAAGCAGGCCAGCTCACCAGCCCAATCTGGCTACTCTTCCAAGTCACCTACTGTCGCCTCTGGCTGTTCCTCTGCCATTTGTTTTCTGGCCTCCGGCTTAGTGCAATTCGTAAGGGCCTTTCTTTAGTGACTGAAGGTCTGTGTAGCTTCTTGATTTCCCATTCATCATGACCTGAAGTCTGGCCGGGTACAGCATAGCATAGTCAAACCCATGTTCACTGAGCCTTCGCTTCAGTGGTGCAAACTGCCGCATCGCCTCCTGCACTTGGTGAAATCACGGAATAGGAAACCGAGACGGGAAATCGATAAATTGCTACAATCTTTTATATGGAACAGCGTGGAAGGTAAGCGGTCAGACTCGTGGCAGCATGTAACATTGGAGGTTTAGTTACACAGGTCCCAGCATTTAGGCTAATAGGCTACTCTTCGTTTTTTCTTTTGTCTGTTTTTAGATTGAGAGTGAGTACTAGACACCAGTTATCGTCAACGCTTAAGCGACATTATCAATACAGATTCTCTACGCAGCATAGCATAGTCAAACCCATGTTCGCTGAACCTTCGCTTCAGTGGTGCAAACTGCCGCATCGCCTCCTGCACTTGGTGAAATCACGGAATAGGAAACCGAGACGGGAAATCGATAAATTGCTACAATCTTTTATATGGAACAGCGTGGAAGGTAAGCGGTCAGACTCGTGGCAGCATGTAACATTGAAGTTTTAGTTACACAGGTCCCAGCATTTAGGCTAATAGGCTACTCTTCGTTTCTTCTTTTGTCTGTTTTTAGATTGAGAGTGAGTACTGGACACCACTTATTGTCAACGCTTAAGCGACATTATCAATACAGATTCTCTACGCAGTAGAGGTAATAAACTAAGTTTATGATATATACGTAAGTGTTTCCCATATTTTACGTTTACGTTGGCAATAGCGAGTGTCTTATTTCTTCTGCTTTTTATTCAGAGTCTATAAGGTCACCAAGACATTCGTTTGAAATTGTGCTGATATATCTTTCAGGCCACGTAAGTGTGTTATATTATTTCCGTCGGGTATCATTCATTGAACAGTGTGTGACAGGGGTAGACATTACCGCTCTTTGTTTTCAGCAGGAATCTTCAAGTATTAGCGAACTGGGTAGTTTGATCATTTCATCTCCTTTGCCCCTAAGTGAGTGTTTTACACACTGTGATTATTGGTTTTATTCTGTTCTAATAAGCTATCACTAAGGCAGTCACTCAGTCTAAATTGGTTAATACATATGATATGCTGTTGCACTGTTTGTTCTTTTTTTGCGCAAAATTAAGATTACACATGCACGAGGGTGGCTTCTATCAATCACGTGACAATTTGGTTCTTTCATTGCCTCCAGCAAGATGTAAGTAAGGTATTTTAGCATAAATTTCTTTTTTCACAGCCAAAAAAATGACTGTGTATCTAGTAATGTCTGGTTATATTTTAATGAACAGTATATTGTCTTTTCTTACAATGGCCCCTGAAGAAGGGACATGTTAATGATCCCGAAATGCATTGGGCATGAACATGATGGGCATGGATAAATATTTGGTGCTCGTTTCAATATCTATTGTACATAAACGATCCATTACTTTCATTTTGATCTTATGTTAAAGCTAACATATTATTGATATTTTGAAGAATTTTTTTTTTATATTCCAAGAGTATATTTGGTATCTCAAGGAGTCAAGAAATTGAAAAGTAAAATTCATTTTGAACGTTTGAGTAAGTTTTGTTTAAATTTGAATAAGTATTGTATAGTTCATATACTTTAATCAAAGCTGTGCGCTCGGTATACTGGTGATCGTTCTCCAGATACTTTTTGTTTTTCTTAGGCTGGCTGCCTTATAACGGAGCTACACGCGTCTTTGTTAAACAACAGATTGAGGTCACAGTTTATTTCTTAAAAATAGGGTGTGCAATGACTGATTAATTTTTAGTTCAAACCAGCGCCACTTTCCAGACTTGCACCCCAGTGTATCCAGTGTATATAGATACAAACATTTATTTTGAAAGCATATCAAATCTGACGGACAATAGAGCAGATACCCTCACTGACTCTACAGCACAAATCAAGGACATTTATTCACTGATAGAAGATGCACCGTCATTCATAACACAGGGTAGCTCCATTTCACAACAAATTCGACAATTAGAATTCATTACTCGCAGAGCACTGAGCCAACGCTTACATGCATCCACACTCATCCAATATCAAAGTTCCACGTATTCCACGAGGTTTACGGTTACCTATCAATCCGCTATTATACAAGTTTCAATTCAACAAAGCTTTCATGGAAAAATGGCAGACGGTTTTAAACAAATGCTCATTGGACCGTATTTTGTTAGTAATAGAGTAATTGTCCAAGACAATTAAAGAATTGGAAGATTAGATAGATCTTATCAAAACTGATTTATCAAGCAGATGCGAATCTGAATTTTGGAAAATAACACTGGATGATCTCAACAATAAACTCGATACATATGGCAAAGATATCCAGGAGAGGAAGCTCAGAAAATTGTCGAGATACTATTGATTACAAATTGAACGAGGTATACACCTGGGCAGAGGTGTATGCCCGTCGTCGTCCTTATCAAATACCTAACACGTCATCTCAAGAATCGGTAGTATCGGACCAAGATTTAAATCCTAAAAGAACACCACTAGTTGAGCAACAAAGAACAGCAGGTCCAAGTGTTCCAGCAGAAGAGACGACAGCCTCAAACCAACCGAAGTCTTTTTTAGACAGAGGTGCGATGGGTGGAATACCTCCAGACCCAAAAAAATCAGGAGGGGTCAAAGAAAAAGACAAGGAAGCGGAAGCAAGGAACTTGAGGAGCAAGGGGAAAGCCTTGTCATAAATAAATCATCTATACCGCTAACTTGTATAAAGTCGATTTGGTTCCAGTTTACCATACCAATCCTTTAGTACTTGACATAGCCATTTTCAAATTTGTGAGGAACTTAAGACAAGCATTTTTTTTTTACAAATGTTGTCCCCACAATGGAGTCATTTGGAATTGAGAATGTAGAACAGAATCCTGAATTACGTTCTTTTAAACCAAAAAGTACATTCATGGCGCCAGTATCTCACAAGGTTCTTGATTCGTTTGAGAAACTTGTTCAAAATGATGTTGCAAAGTTGAATTTATATCCTGAGATCTCAACAAATTTTAAAAAACATAAGTTTGCCATTATAAATGAATTTGCGCATGATGACAGAATCACTTTTCAAATGGCTGACAAGGGCGGCGCCCTTGTCATGATGGACACCAGTTTTTATGAACACAAGGTATCACAACATCTTCAAGATATTACCACCTACATTAAGCTCGATCATGATCCCACCAACATCGTTATGGATACTTTCTATCAGATTTTGGATCAGGCCGCAGAGAAGTTATGGATTACCCAAAGGTTTACACAAATTTTTAACAGTATCGTTTCCACGAAGACCTAAGCTGTATATGCTGCCAAAGGTACATAAGAATCTTCATGACCCACCGTTTCGCCCTATAGTCTCAGGTTGCGATTCCATCTTTGCACCTGCTGGTCGACTAATTGATCATTTTCTACAGAAATCCGTCCAAACTTGGCGTAGTTATGTGAAAGATACTACCTATTTTCTTAACTCACTACAGAACATCAATCAACAGTACTCACCAACTTGGATCATGTGCACAATTGACGTGACCTCCTTGTATACTTCTATTCCACTCAAGGAAGGAATCGAAGCGAGTGAATGGGCATTACTACAACTTCCAGAAATCTGTGTCAATAAAGTTTTCATTCTTGAATAACTGAATTTGTCTTCAACATAGCTATCTACAATGGAAAGAGGAATTTTTCCTTCAAATAAGCGGAACCTCAATGGGTTTTTCGGGGCACCGGCTTATGCAAATACTTTTATTTCTTAGTTTGAACAAGAGCACATTTTCTCGGACGAGTTATGGAACAAAGATCTGGTGTTCTACGCTCGTTTTATAGAGGACATTTTTCTTATATGGAAAAATTCCAAAGATACACTAGAGGATTTGATCCAAGCACTAAATTTGAATAATGAACGCATCAAGTTAAACACATTTGATCAAAGAAGACAGCATCTCTTTTATGGATGTCGTGATAACTAAGCGCGAGCAATATTTTGAAACATCAGTACATACAAAATCTACAGATAGAAATAATTTGTTATTACTTTCCAGTTTCCATCCTCCAACATTGATTAGTAATTTACCGTATTCACAGATGCTTCGGATGAAGAGAATCACATCGGATGAAGAGAATCACATCAGATGAGGAGACATTGAAAGGAGTACTTAAAGAACAGTGCAACAAGTTCATAATTTGTGGTTACCCACACTCAGTGTTGGAACAAGCCCCACACAAAGCACAGTCCCAAGAACGCAAAGACCTATTGATGCCCAAGACGAAGACCAGCTCCAACCGACATGTATTTGTCTCAAGATTTTCCACAAGATCGTTAACCATCAAAAAGATTATCCACAATAGGTGGGAACCTTTAAAACATGAGCCAGATTTCAACAATCTGTTTATTGATGAACCACTGTTCGTGTACACTTGTAGCAAAAACTTGAAAGAAATGTTAACTACACCTAAAACGGCAATACAGCAATACACAGGAATGCGTAAATGCTTCAATTGTGTGAATTGTAACAAAGTAATGACGGGTAACATCATTAATCATCCGCAATCTGGCCAACCTATCCAACTAAAATACAATAGGGATTGCAACACAGTAAATGTAATCTACACTATTAAGTGCCCTTGTGGGATCCTATATTTAGGTAAAACCACACGTAAAGTCAAAGTCAGAATCACAATCACAGAACATAAAAGCACCATCCGTACTTCGAGCATAAAATCACACTTCGCCAAACATTGGCTCGATCATAATCACACCATCGCACAGCTCAAATTTACAATTCTACACGTTTTAGAATTCAAAATTGGGTGCGACAACAACAGAGTATTAGCACAGAGAGAAGTGTGGTGGACCAAATTACTACAGACAATGATGCCAGGGGGATTGAATGATCGCATAGAAATGTCTTGTTTCATGAGTATAGCTCATACATTCACTTTGCAAAATATGTTCATATTTTCACTACTGTTGGTTACACAGGCAGCGTTGTGTTCTCTGCTCTTCATTTGTAGATATCAAGATTGTAAATATACATGTTCTCTAGGCAATGTATTTACTCTTTCTTCTTCCTTTTTTTATTTCTACGCACCTAATTGTACTGTTGATACTGGCCACAACTTCATTGTACATCAATACATTCTTTCTTTTCCTTTATTTTTTTTGGAGTATTAGTCAACAATCGAGTTTTGCTACACTATTTTGTGGCAGAATGCATGTTCACCGTATTTCTCGCTCTACATCTTGGTTTTGTATAAGAGATTACAGCTAACTTTTGATTTTCCGTTTTGGTCTCTTTATATCATTGTGGATCATTGAAGTACACTCTAATATGGCACCCGTATTTTTTAGAGGCTTGTCCTGTTCTGATGATTTTGTACGCTTATGTGTTTGCGGCAGAGTTCATGTTTACTGCACTGTTCAAACTACATTTTGGTTCTGTATAAAAGATTGCAGCAATTTATCGATTTACCGTCTCGGTTTCCTCTTGTCTTTGTGGAATATTGAAGTACGCTTCAATATGGCGCCCGCATTTTTTGAAGGCTAGTCCTGTTTTGATGACTATGTATCATCACGTGTTTGTGGCAGCAATATGTAAAAGGGGATTGGTAAGGAGGCATCTACATCGAGTATCAAGTGTCGGAGTACGGGAGTTACTCGGTTTTTCAGCTGCGTTATACTGTTTGGAAGGTAAGCGGTCAGACTCGTGGCAGCATGTAACATTGGAGTTTTAGTTACACAGGTCGCAGCATTTAGGCTAATAGGCTACTCTTCGTCTTTTCTTTTGTCTGTTTTTAGATTGAGAGTGGGTACTGGGCACCAGTTATCGTCAACGCTTAAGCGACATTATCAATACAGATTCTCTACGCAGTAGAGGTAATAAACTGAGTTTATGATATATACGCATGTGTTTCCCATATTTTACGTTTACGTTGGCAATAGCGAGTGTCTTGTTTCTTCTGCTTTTTATTCAGAGTCTATAAGGTCACCAAGACATTCGTTTGCAATTGTGCTGATATATCTTTCTGGCCACGCAAATGTGTTATATTATTTCCTTCGCGTATCATTCATTGAACAGTGTGTGACAGGGGTAGTTATTACCTCTCTTTCTTTTCAGCAGGAATCTTCAATTATTAGCGAACTGGGTAGTTTGATCATTTCCTCTCCTTTGCCCCTAAGTGAGTGTTTTACACACTGTGATTATTGGTTTTATTCTGTTCTGATAAGCTATCACTAAGGCAGTCACTCAGTCTAAATTGGTTAATACGAATGATATGCTGTTGCACTGTTTATTCTTTTTTCGCGCAAAATTAAGATTACACATGCACGAGGGTGGCTTCTATCAATCATGTGACAATTTGGTTCTTTCATTGCCTCCAGCAAGATGTATAGAAGGTATTTCAGCATAAATGTATTGGTTCACAACCAAAAAAATGACGGTGTATCTAGTAATGTCAGGTTATATTTTAATGAACAGTATATTGATTTTTGTCTTTTATTACAGTGGCCCCTGAAAAAGGGATATGTTAACCTGACCCTCCGGGCCGGTCACCCCACGCACCGCGCTCGCTCCTCCTGTGTGAGCCCAGGCTGCCCCCGAGTGCCGCTGCTGCCCGCAGCTGTGCCCCTGGTTCCCGCCGAGGGCCGCCGCTGCCTGCAGCTGTGCTCCTGGCCCCCGACCGCTGCTGCTTGCGCTGCCTTGCACTGTATTCCTCCTGTTTATCGTTCCGATTTGTGCGCTGATTCTGCCTGTATTTTATTTTGTTTCTCTGTGATTGTATCCCCTCCCTGTGGCTTATAGTATTATTTGTTAGTCGCCTTTGTCCCCTGTTGCCCCTGTTGTGCTCTGCCCCTGCCGCGTTTTCCCGCCCCTCCCCACTCCCCTCTGCTGCCCCCCTGCGGCCCCGCCCCCTTCCCTCAGCCGCCCTTCCCATTCGCCGCCCCGCTCCCGCCTCCCAGCTGCTCCTCCCTCGCTCCGCCCCCCCACTCTCCACTTATGGCAGAGTGGCTAACGCGCAGCGGGCGCGCCAAATGTGCGCCGAAGGCGCGCTAAAGGTAAGCCCGTCTGCGCCCGTCCGCGCCTGGACCGCGCCCAGCGCAAGGACCCCTGGCCCCCGCAGACACCAGCCCATTCGCCGGACCTACGACGCCACCGAATTCAACGCACTCAACACCGGCCGAATCGCCGGATGCTACCGAGCCACTCCGAGACGCAGCCATGGACCCTTCAGCTGCCACTCCTGCAAGTTCACCTGCATCCGGACCTGCACTACACCAGCACCCAACAAGCCGAACACCAGCAGCAACCACCTGAAGTGCATCCTGCTCAACACCCGCTCCGTCCACAGACACGCCATCGAACTCTGGAACCTCCTCGACACCACATCTCCAGACGTTGCCTTCCTCACGGAAACCTGGATGAACGCCTCCTCAGCACCCGACATCGCCATCCCGGACGGATACAAGATCTCCTGGAGGGACCGCGCCAACCAGACGGGAGGAGGCATCGCCATCATCCACAGGAACACCATCCGCATCACGACCAACACCGACGACACCCTCACAACCGCCGAACACCTGCACTTCCAGATCCACACCGACCCCAAGACCACCCTCAGAGGCACCCTCATCTACAGACCCCCGGACCTCGCACACAATTCAGCGAAGACATCGCCGACTTCATCAGCCCGCACGCCCTCCCCTCCGCTGACTACATCTTCCTCGGGGACCTCAACTTCCACCTGGAGAACAACAACGACCGCAACACCACCACCCTGCTGGACAACCTCGCCAACCTCGGTCTCAAGCAGCTGGTGACCACCCCCACCCACTACGCCGGACACACGCTCGACGCCGTCTTCTCATCCAGCAAGGACATCGTCTTCAGCCACGACACCGGACTCCACTGGACGGACCACAGCTGCGTCCACTTCAGCTTCAGAAGAACCACGACCCACCACCACCAGCAACAGGTTGCACGCAGAAGCTGGAACAAGATCAGAGCCGACCAGCTCGCCGCATCCATGAGCCAGCACCCTCCCACCAGCTCAGCGAACCCTAGCCAGGCCGCCAACAACCTCACGAAGTGGATCAGCAACTGCGCAGACGACCTCGCCCCACTGAGGACCCCTCCCAACAGACCCGGCAGCAAGAAAGCATCCTGGTTCACTGACGAACTCAAGAGCTCCAAGAAGAACTGCAGAGCCCTCGAGAAAGCATGGTGCAAAGACCCGACACCAGACAACATGACCACCCTCAAGCTTGCCACCCGAAAACACTACCAACTGATCCACGCCACCAAGAAAACTGCATTCAAGGCACGACTGGACAACAACGCACACAACAGCAAGGAACTCTTCAACATCGTCAAAGAGCTCTCCAACCCCAACGCCGGAACCAACGACATCACCTCATCTCAAGACCTCTGCAACTCCCTTGCCTCCTACTTCCACAACAAGATCGCAGACATACACAACAGCTTCAGCACACAACCGACGCACCCCATGACCGCACCAACGCCCCCCACCACCACCGTCCGCGCCTGGACCCCGATCACCACCGAAGACACCATCCGTATGATGAACTCCATCCACTCCGATCTCCAACCGACCCCTGCCCTCACCACGTCTTCAACAAAGCCGACGCTGTCATCGCACCCCACCTGCGGGACATCATCAACACCTCCTTTGACACCGCCACCTTCCCAGAGAGCTGGAAGCACGCCGAACTCAGCGCTCTACTGAAGAAACCATCAGCGGACCCCACCAAACAAAAAAATTACCGTCCCATCTCGCTCCTCCCGTTCCCGGCCAAAGTCATCGAGAAGACCGTCAACAAGCAGCTGGCCGCCTTACTCGAGACGAACGGATCCCTCGACCTCTCGCAGTCTGGCTTCCGGGCCAACCACAGCACCGAGACCGCCCTCATCGCAGCCACAGACGACATCCGAGCCCTGCTGGACAACGGGGAAACAGCGGCCCTCATCCTCCTGGACCTCTCCACGGCGTTCGACACGGTCTGCCACCGCACCCTAGTGCAGCGCCTCAGCAACGTCGGAATCCAGGAGAAGGCACTAGAATGGATCATCTCCTTCCTCGCCGGAAGGACACAGAGAGTCCGCCTACCCCCGTTGAGATCAGAAGCCACCGAAGTCATCTGCGGCGTTCAAGGCTCCTCGCTCAGCCCCACCCTCTTCAATGTCTACATGAGCCCCCTTGCGGCCATCGCACCCCAACGCAACCTCATCTCCTACGCCGACGACACCCAGCTGATCCTCTCCCTCACCAACGACCCCGCCACCGCCAGAACCAACCTACACGAAGGGATGAAAGACGTTGCCGAGAGGATGATGAACAGCCGCCTGAAACTGAACTCTGACAATACGGAAGTTCTCATTCTGGGCTCCTCGCCCTCCGCCTGGGACGACTCCTGGTGGCCCCCCGCCCTGGGCAGCGCACCCAAACCAACAGACCACGCACGCAACCTGGGCTTCATCCTGGACTCCTCCCTCTCCATGACCAGACAAGTCAACGCCGTCTCCTCGTCCTGCTTCAACATCCTATGCATGCTACGTAAGATCTTCCGGTGGATCCCCACCGAGACCAGGAAGACGGTCACCCAGGCCCTCGTCACCAGCCGACTGGACTACGGCAACGCCCTCTACGCCGGAACCACCGCCAAGCTCCAGAAGAGACTCCAGCGGATCCAGAACGCCTCAGCAAGACTCATCCTCGACATCCCCGACACAGCCACATCTCCAAACACCTGAGAGACCTGCACTGGCTCCCGGTCAACAAGAGAATCACCTTCCGTCTCCTCACCCACGCACACAAAGCCCTACACAACCAAGGCCCAAGATACCTCAACAGCCACCTCAACTTCTACACTCCTACTCGCCAGCTTCGATCGACCAGCCATGCCCTCGCCGCCGTCCCCCACATCCGAAGAGCCACCACAGGAGGAAGATCCTTCTCCTACCTGGCCGCCAAGACCTGGAACTCCCTCCCGACCCACCTCCACCTGACCCAAGACCACCTCGCCTTCAGGAAGCAGCTCAAGACCTGGCTGTTCGAGCAGTAGCGGACCCCCCTCCCCCAAGCGCCTTGAGACCCTCCGGGTGAGTAGTGCGCTATATAAATGTTTTTGATTGATTGATTGATTAATGATCCTGAAATGCATTGGGCATGAATATGAAGGGCATGGATAAATATTTGGTGCTCGCTTCAATATGTATTGTTCATAAAAGATGCATTTCTTTCATTTTGATCTTATGTTAAAGCTAACACATTGATATTTTGAAGAAAAAAAAATGTGTATTCCAAGAGTATATTTGGTATCTCAATGAGTCAAGAAATTGAAAAGTAAAATTCATTTTGAACGTTTGAGTACGTTTTGTTTAAATTTGAATAAGTATTGTATATTTCATATACTTTAATCCAAGCTGTGCCCTCGGTATACTGGTGATTGTTCTCCAGATACTTTTTGTTTTTCTTAGGCTGGCTGCCTTATAACTGAGCTGCACGCGTCTTTGTTAAACACATTGAGGTCACAGTTTTTTCTTAAAAATAGGGTGTGCAATGACTGATTAATTTTTAGTTCAAGAAATAATTTGCACACCACGCAGGCCCGCAGGTAGGCAAATGCGCAGTTATTCAGTTTCCCTTAGTGTAGGGCACAGTTTACAGCCACACTCCTTCTTGCTATTGAGCGGCACTGCTTCCCCCTTTGTAGCAGATGTTGTGCAGCTCCCGAAAGCACCATTCTATCTTGTCTGGCTCCGGGTCTTAAAGTGGTGAATCCATACGGGTCCAAGTCGCCTCACTGTGTCCCTGATGTTACAGCGCCAGATGCAAGCACGCTTGTGGGCCTCCTGCTATCCGATCAGCACAGCGAGCAGGGCCTAGTCCTCCTTCTGCAATGGGTCTCTAACCGCAATCCCCGCAGGGCCCATCCGTGAGTTCTACGGCTCGTTTAAGGCCGCGAGGGGCCACAGCCGCAGGCCCGGTCGGTCCAGTTAATCTCACTCACCGTGGCCCTGTGGTGATTTGTAGCAGGTCTTGGGATGCGCTGCCCCACAACGAGGACCTCAGGATCGCTGCAATAGCAGGCCTCGCCGTGCTCTTTCAGAAGGCCTCTAGCTCTCTCGCTTCAATGCCACACTTTAACTTAACGGCTCACCCCGATATTGATTCCAGCAGGAAGCTCACTCTCAGCGCCTAAGGCATCGGAAAGCATCCGGTATTTTATCCACGAAAGTGCCAGGATTCTTATAGGCTAGTCTGGATGGCTCGCGGAGCTCGCTCAAGCAGCAGCCATCTTCGAGCCAGGCAAGATCCGCCCCCAATGCTCTTCTCTTCCCTGTACACTTGGACCTGCAGCTGGAGGAAGACTTGGACTCTTATAATATTCGCCCATACCAGTTTCCTCCTTGCGTCATCAAAAAGGAGGCCAAAGTACTGAGTTAATGGTTGGCGAATCATCGTCTGATTTATTTAACGGACAATACAAAAATAATTGGCCAGCAGCAACTTTCTGGCAGGGCCAGTCCTCAGACCTCATTGACTATATATTTATGTCCTTTTGGCAATTCAATATTTTTAAGATTTTTGTGGTGGGACAATATGAGGGTAGTGATCATTGGGCAACTGCTGTAGTTCTTGACTTGTGTGAGCCAGTGTCTGCTGATAGGGTATTGCCTTTAGGAATGTACGATCTGTGTAAGCTCTCAATACGCTTGGATTATATTCATCTCCAACAGTTAGCCACCTTCCAAAAAGAGGAGAAGATTGATATCCTCACTAACTATGTTGATGAGATTACTGTGTGTTACAATAAAACTGTATGCCACGTTTTGGGTTATATCACAGTCAACATAAGTGAGAAGGATATGTGAGCAGACTATCGTCCCAAGAAGTGGGGGCTGGTTTGATTTCGCCTGCCAAGAGCTGAAGCGATTGGTTCATGAACAAATGCTCAATAAAGTTTGTTTTAAAAAAAATAATCAAAATAACTGAAGCGATTGGTGAGACAGAGAGCCAGGAGCACTGGGTTGCAGCTAGGCTTCCTAGCCTCCCAGGAGCAGGCTAAGCTTACACTCCAATATAAATCTCTTGTGCAGGCGAACAAAGCAGCTTTCTACCATAATAAGTAGGAGGAGATCCAGGGAATCATCCTCTCCAAGGATCAGCAAAGGTTTTGGGTGAAAGTCAATGAGTTTAATGCTCCAAATACGGGTACGGTTAGTGTGATCCCGGAAGAGCAGTGGGCTACTTATTTGACAAACCTTTATAGGGGTTCTTCTGGCTCAGATAGATCCCAGAGAATTCTTGGGCAAAAACTCTGTTACTTGATTTTCAGTTAAGGAAGTAAAAGCTGTCATTAAGAGAGTAAAGCTCTCCAGAGCTGCTGGCCCAGACAATATCCCAGCAGTAATAATTAAGACGAATAGTGTATGGTGGGCCACAGTTTATTCGTCCCTGTTTAGTTGGATTGCCACGTCCGGCTTTTACCCTTTTTCTTGGAAAGGGTTTGTAGTAAAGCCTATTTGTTAAAAAGGGAGTGGTACAGATCCCAAACATTATAGGCTTATTAGCCTCCAAGATATCTCACCAAAGATCTTCTCTAAGATGATTTTATCCAAATTAGAAGACTGGGCATTCGAAACTAAGAGAATACCAATAGAACAGGGGGCTTTTCAGGAGGGTCACTTCTCTATAGATCAATGCTATGCATTATGGGCCATTATTCGGAAGTCACTGGAGGTACATCAAAGAAGGCTGTGCTGTTGCTTTGTAGATTTCAGGACAGCTTTTGACTCTGTGGATAGGGATAATCTTTGGGGGAAACTTGTTGCCTGGGAGCTTCCGTTAAACCTCCTGAGTGTACCCTAATCCTTGCATTCAGGTAATTGGGCTCAGGTGGAGCTAGACAAGTCGGGTCAGCTATCCCAAAAAATCCCAATCGAAAATGGCCTTCAGCAAGGGTGCGATTGAGCACCCCTGCCTTTTTGTTTATTTTTAGCAGGCCTTCCCGCTTTTATTTTCCAATCCAAGTCTTTTTCCCCTAAAGTCTGGAAACATCATACTGACTGTCTGCTATACGCAGACGATTTGGTATTACTGGAGTTTACTCCAATTGGTCTGCTGAGGAAACTAGATACTTTAGCAACTTATAGCAAGCAGAACCAGCTTTGCATCAAACTGGAAAAGACCAACATTTTTGTTTTGGGGAAAAAAGTAAAGAAATTCAGTCGGCACTTACACAGGAAGTGGAGCAAGTTGACCAATACAAATACTTAGGTCTGACCTTTAGGAGGAACTTGAACTGGGACACACACCAGGATGATATTAAGAAGAAGGCCTTATTGCAAGCCAGTTGTCCATCAAGACTTAATAATAGATTGGGGGGGGGGGGGCTTTCTCATACTCCACTACTAAATGCTTACTAAGGGAAGATTACCCCATTGGGTCTGTATGGATGAGAGATCTTTTCACTTGATCAGACATATGAATGGGACAGCTAAGAAGGGGCAGTGCTTAGAAGGCACTTATCTTTCCCCCAAGGCACAATGATACACGCCATAAGGAAAGAGTGTGTAGTATCCTGCATCTTATACTGTAAGGTGTTTTACCAGCCCTGCTCAGCCAGTGCCTGTGCTCTGACTCATTGGAATGTTGGAGTCTGATGTGCCTTGGAATGTTGGGATTGAGAGAGGCAGAGTGACAGTGGGTCATGGGCTGAGCAGCTGACAGGCAGCTCCTGGTGGGGCTCTGAACTACCACATATCTTCATGATGTCTTGTACCTTACAACCTGTTATCTTTATGAATAAATCATCTTGAAATACTACCTTCCTGAGTGGACCTTCCTAACTACAGAGTGTAAGCTGGTTTCCTGGAACCTGATGGCCTTTACTGGGGCCCTACGATATTTTAATACACTCTCTGGTGATGATGAAGTGTCCAAAGTTTCCAAATTGTGTTGGGAAGAGATTCAAGGTAGTGAAAGAAGGTTGGCAAAGGATGTAAGAACTAGATTAATTGTCCTTAGGAACTTTAATTCAGATAGTGGTACAGTTACACCCTGGTAGCCCTTCCCAGGCAAGCATGCATTGAAAGAGTCTGTTGCTTTGGTGCCTGAATCCAACAACATATTCTACCCGAGTAAGAAACAATCTATCAGCTTCTCAATTTCTACTCTGGCCATGACAAGGTCTTTCCCTATTAGTTACAGTTACCAGATCCAGGGTTGCAAAATGAAATATTAAGGGTCAGGGTGGGATGTAATACAATTCACTCATCCCGTCTAAACCGGGCTAGGGTCCAAGATAATAGTGCCCTCTGCCCCTGTCCCTTGAATGTAAAATGATCCTTGCTGGATATACTAATGGACTGTGTTTTTTATTTCGCAAATCAAATTAAGTTTTTAAGGCCTCTGCTTTTTTAAATATGGTATTCTCCATAGGGGGAAAGCTGTGGTGTTGTTATAAGAAATGTGTTAACTAGATGTGGCAGTTGTAATTGCTCGGTTTTTACGGTCTGTTAAACAGAATTTTTTTTTTCAAAACCGTGTTTATTAAGAGTTCAATCAAGATTCAGGACAGCCCTCCACAGTCAGGAGGAGACTGTCAACAACACATACAGATAAAAGCATGGTAGTGAACTCAGAGTTTTATAGAAACAAAAGGGGCACGCCCCAAGTCCCTCCCGACCCACCCATCCCCAACAGCATCCCCCAACACCCCTTCCAACTACCCACCCCTTATCCCACCCTAACCCAGTGCACGTGATCGCAAGTCCGCAACAGGAGACGGAAATCAAAGTCAGAGTCGGCTAATAGCCTAGGGCCCGGGGTCCACATCAAGGGCCAGTACATCATCAATAGCAGCTGGGGGATCGAGGTCCAGACCCCTGTAGTCTGCCCACCGCTTCCAGATCTTATAGTGTTTCCGGGGGCACCCCCTGGCCTCAAATACGGGTAATTCTAAACCCATCAGATAGTCTAATCCTGCCTTCCACGCACTCAGGGGGGGGGGGGGCACGTTCGCTCTTCCATGCTTGGGCCAGATCACGCTTAGCCACCACGAGTCCCAACAGCAGTAGGTGGCGTTTGTAAATGTTACCCCCAACATTTTCCAGAATATGAAGGAGACCCAGCCTAGGGGTACGGGGAACGTCCCACCCCAGTACTTCCGACAGGCAGTCCCACACTCCCGCCCAGAATCGGGTCAGCCTCTCACAGGACCATACAGTATGGAAAAGCGTCCCCCTCTCAGCACCACACCTCAGACATTCAGGGGCAGCTATGAGGCCCGCACGCCACAGCCGCTCCCTAGTATAATAGGCCCTATGGAGGTATTTGAATTGAATGAACCTAAGACGGACGGCTATAGCTGCGCCACGAGGGGATTCGAGGGCCTCCCGCCAATCGTCATCATCCAAGGGGCCAACATCATTCTCCCAGGAGGCCTTCAAAGTCGAGAGGGAGGGGGAGCAGTTCACGACCAGGGAGCGGTATATCTGAGAGACTTTCTTGTCGCCCAGGTCGCCCATAAACAGTTTAGCCTCAATAGGACTAAAGTCGGGGAGCTGTTCCAACCCCACCAGGCTGGGGCCAAGGGCATGGCGGAACTGAAGATAGCGAAAGAATTGGGACCTGGACAAACTATACTCGGAGCTAAGGTCCTGGAAGGATTTAAGTGTGGTTCCATTGAGAACATTACCAAGGGACGAGATCCCGATCGCGTCCCAGCCGCCGAACCCGGACAAGGAGGCCAGCGCTGGTAGTAGACCGTTATGCCACAGCGGCGTCTCGGCCGTCAGCCTGCCCCACCACCCCATACAGCGCAGAGCCTGCCGCCAGATCGCGAAGACCACCTGGGTGACCCTTGGCAAAGTCCTCCTCCGCCTGGCCGAGTACAGCAGAGTGTGGAGTGTGGCACCTCCCATCAAGGAGTGTTCCAGTGCATAGGCCGGATCGCTACGGTCCCCATACCACCACTCGTTGAGCACTAGAAGGTGGGAGGCCTGGTAATACGATAGCAGGTCCGCGGACGCCAAGCCGCCACAGTAGGTAGAGAGAAAGCAGGTACGCAGTGCCACCCTAGAAGCACCCCCGGCCCACAGAAATCTGCCCAGCACCGAATTGACACCACGGAACCACTGCGGGTCTATTTTATACGGGTGATTCTGTAGTTGGTAGAGGAGCCGAGGCAGGGCCACCATTTTGAAGATAGCCGACCGGCCATAGATATTAAGGGGCATACGCGTCCAGGTTTTAACGTCAACCTGGACCCTGTCCCACACCGGCTGGATGTTACGATCCCATGCCACGGCAGGCGAGGCCGAGAGGTAAACGCCCAGGTACTTCATGCCATCGACCGCCACCTGAAGGGACGCAGCCCACTGGCAACTCACCGAGGCTCCCCCCAGAATCCACAGGGTTGACTTGCGAGGGTTAAGAAAGAGCCCCGACGCCTGACCGAACTCCCGCATTATGTCGAGAACACGAGGCCCTGTATGGTGTAAATCGGTCATGAAGAAGAGCACGTCGTCCGCATATAGGGCGATGCGGTCCGAATGGCCCGTCCCCCACACGAAGCCCCGATAGAGCGCGTCCTGGCGCACTCGGGCGGCCATAGGTTCCATGACCAGCGCGAAGAGGTACGGGGAGAGGGGGCACCCCTGACGAGTGCCCCTGGCCACGGGAAATCGCGCGGAAATCGCCCCAGAGACGCGCACAGAAGCGGTGATATCGGTATAGAGCAGTTTCACATAGGAGACGAAAACCGGACCCAGGTTCAGTAGTGGCAGGAGGGCAAGGAGGTAGGTCCAGCTGACCGAGTCAAAGGCACTATCTATGTCAGCCAATAACAGCGCAGCCTGGTCCCCAGTCGTGCCGATCGCGTCAATCGCCGCCTGCGCCCGCCGGATGTTGTGTCGCGTCGCCCGGTGCGGCATGAATCCCGCCAGGTCCGGGTGAACAAAGGCCGAAATGTGGGGAAGCAGGCGATTCGCAAGCGCCTTGGCCAGGAGTTTGGCTTCAAAATTAATAAGGGAGATGGGGCGGTAGGACTCGTGGCGCTCGGGGGGTCTGCCCGGCTTTTGAAATACCACGATCTCGGTGTGACGCCAGTCCGGGGGGAGGCTACCCCGCTCCCGAGCCAGTTCCAGTGCCCGCCTGTAATGCGGCCCAAGCTGCAGGTGGAATTTCCGGTAAAATTCACTGGGGAACCCACTGGGCCCAGGTGCTTTACCCGCATTGAGTTGACCCAGCGCGTCACCCAATTCCTCAGCTGTCAGGGGGAGATCCAGGGCATCGCGGACCTCATCAGGTACCGCTTGTGGGCGGACCGCCGCGAGGTAAGCCTCAATGCCATCGGGGGAGAGGCTCTCATGAGGGGCATACTGATGCTCGTAGTAGCGCGCGAAGCTCGCTGCAAGGATCGAGGGGTCCGTCATCGCTACCCCCGCGCCGTCGACCAGCCCCGGTAGGGTGACCGGCTGAAAAGTCTGCTGACACAACCGGTGGAGCATGGTGCAGGACTTGTCGCCCCATTGGTACACTCTACTACGAGTAGCCAGCCACGCCTGACGGGCCTCATCCAACAAGACCGAGGAGTAAGACTGTTGTGCTTGTAAAAGCAGCCGCAGCGTCACATCATCGGCCGCCTCCCTGTGTCGTGCCTCCCGCCTTTCCACACGCTCCGCCGCAGTAGCAATACTTTCTTGTCGGGTCCGGCGAGCAGAAGCGCACCAGGCAATATCGACAGCCCTCAGGGCTGGTTTCATGGCCTCCCATACTGTCACCGCATCAACCTCCTCCGTTAGATTGTCCCGCCAATAGTGGGCGATCGCACTGCGCAGATGCCGGGAATAGCCCGGTTGCTGCAGGTGCCACATAGACATCCGCCACCTGAATGGTTGGCGCGCCTTACAAAGGTCAATCTGAACCGCCACAGGGGAGTGGTCGGACAGCCCGCGAGGCCGGATCGCCGCCCCCTTTACTCTGTCAAGGAAGGCCCCCGGTACAAATACACAGTCTAAGCGTGAAAGGGAGCCATGCACAGCAGACACATAGGTGTATTCTCGTCTCTCTGCATGAAGATGTCTCCACACATCCACCCATCCAAGGCCATCAATCATTGCACTCAGCTTCGTAGGAGAGGCCGCAGCCGCGACCCCCTGCCACCTCTTCCTGTCTAGAGCCACATCCAACACATCGTTCCAGTCGCCACCAATTACTGCCAAAGAACGGGGAAGCTCGGCCCACAGGGTAAACAGTCGCTCCGCAAGGGCCCACTGCAGCGGGGGAGGGGCATACACACTACCAAAGATTACGGGCTCCACACCAATCTTCCCCTGCACAAACACAAACCGGCCCTGCGGATCGAGCCATTGACGCTCATGGGTATAGGCTAATCGTTTGTGAACCAAGATGGCCACCCCCCTCGAGCCCCTAGCAAACCCAGCATGAAACACCTGGTGGAAGCCAAACCTCTGCAGGCTCAGAGCTTTAGTACCCAGCATGTGCGTTTCCTGGAGGAGGAGCACATCAGCCAGGTCCCTTTTTGCCCAGCGAAGCACAGCCCCCCGTTTGATCTTGTCCAGGAGCCCCCGGACATTCCAGCTCAATACACGCATGAGAGCAGCAGATGGCACAGGTCGTGTAGCGTCAGCCATTGTCACAATGGGTCCGTTCCCGCAATCCCCGCAACCCAACCCAGACTCCCAGCCCTCCAGCTGCCGACAGCATACAAAACACGTGCATCCCACAGAACACAATCCCAACCTCCGCTACCCCACTAATCCCAACCCAACCCACCAGCAACCAAACACCCCAGAACCCCCCTCCCCCACCCCAATACCTCAATAAACAATGAAGCATCTGTCGCGGTATACGGTACTTCAGACCCAAAACACAGCGTCTAAAGCCAGTCATACCAATGGATCCCAACTAGACCCCCCTTAAAACCAACCAGGCACACTCCCAGAACCAACCCCATCCGGAGGAGGCAGCCCATAAAGTGAACCCCGAACCCACTCCAAGAATATAGCAACATCAGTAGTAAGGCACCACGAACCAAGGGGTGTCAGACCGCAAGGGTCCACACCTCCGCCAGGAAAGGAGTCAATACTGCACAGTCAATGTCTGCTCCATCGGCCAGAGTTCAGCAGCCACGGGGTATGGACATCGATGAGAGGCTACTAGTAGGCAGCCCCGGCCGGCGACAATCCTGAGTCCTCGCCAGGCTAATCTGTGTCAGGTTGTGTGTCCCCCAGCAAGGGATCCCGGGACAGGGACCTCCGTCGGGAGCGGGATTTGCGATGGCGTTTCCCCTTGGCAGGCGGGTCGCTCCGGTCCTGCGAGGAGCCACGTGGCGACCCGGAGTGCAACCCCGGCTGGACGTGCGGGCGAAGCCTGACAGTTTCATCTGTCCAATGGAAGACGGCCTCTGGTGTATCAAAGAAAAGAGTCTTTGAGTTGAAGATCACCCGAAGGCGAGCCGGGTAGAGCAGCGAGTACTGGATCTTGAGACCACGCAGCTTGGCCTTTGCTGCCAGAAAGGAATGCCTCTGCTGGTGAACTAGTTTGGTATAATCTGGGAATATCATAATCTTATGATTGTCATAGAGCAGCGTGTCCTTAAGCCGCGCTTCCCGGAGAATAACATCCCTGTCGTGAAAGTTAAGGAGCCTTGCGATGATCGGGCGAGGTCGCTCCCCAGCCGGCGGTTTCTGCGTCAAGGTGCGATGTGCGCGCTCCACCACAAAGCAGCGCGACAGGGCGTCCGGGGGCAGCCAGCTCTCCAGCCACCGAGACAGGAAGACATCCATAGGCCCTTTCTCACAGTCCTCCGGAAAGCCAACAAAGCGCAGGTTGTTCCGTCGCGCCCGCCCCTCGGCATCTTCCACCCGCAGCGCCAAGCCTCGTTGAGTCTGTTCCATGTCGGCAATCTTCTTCTTAAGGGCGCCAACATCACCCTCCACTGCCGTGACCCTGGTCTCCGTTTCCGTAATGCGGGCGACTGCGTTGCGGAGGTCCTGGCGCAGAAGCATCACATCGGCTCCCACCGCTCCAATCTTCGCATCTAACATATCACGGGACTGGGTAATGGCCGTCAGCAGCGCCGCGTTGTCCGGTCCAGCACTCTGGCCCCCACCAGCCGCTCCAGCACCTCCACCAGGGCCGGTAAATTTGTCGATTGGCCCAGTCTTTGTGGCGGCCGTGCCCCTGGTCATGGCGGCGGCAAAAGCGATCTATCAGTAGCACGCACCTGTAGGGGGTCGCACCGCTTGAAGGTCCCCCACTCAGGCCCCAGCCGGGGCGGCCGATGCACACCAGTCCACTCAGGATCTCGCCGTCGCCGAGCCGTCGGTCACAGGGAGGTAACTCAGGCAGTGCAGCTCCGCTAGATCCCAGCGTATGTAAGCGCCACCCAGAGCGCCTCTCCCAAGATGTCCGTCTCCTCCACTCTGTGCCAGAGCAACCAGCGAGCCCCAATGAGTTTAGGTCGTCCAGGGCCGGCAGCAGCCCCCCTAGGGCACAGCGTCCTGCACCTGCTCCTGCACAGGTTGGTGGCTCCCACAGCGGGCCGGCGCCCGGTCCGCACCGGTCTCACCGGTACCCCTGGCTCGTCACGGGCACTGGCCGCCCCTGTCCGACTCGCCTCGGTCCGCGAGGGCGGAGGGTGCAGCGCGCACCGACGGCCGGGCACAGCGGTCGGCTGCCGTGAAGAATGCCGTGCCCGCCGGCAGCAGAATGCGCCCAAGGATGTAGTGCGCTGTAGGCGCCAACTGCGGAGGGTCCCAGGATCAAAGGGACAACGATGGGCGGGGGAGCCAAACTCGAGGCCCCGGCTCCGCCGAGGTCAGGAAGGCCGCAGCTCCACCAAAGCTCCCACAGAGGCACGGGCCCCCACCGCTGGTAATGTGGGGAGAGATAGGGCACTCCTCGATGGGCCGCTGGCAATGGGTAGTCCTGGAGCGCCGTCCGGGAGCGGCGCCGTTTGCCCCGGGTCCGGCCTTCCGGCCCGGGCACGCCAAAATTGAGGCCCCGGCCTGTCCGACGGGCACCAGGCCGCTCGCTGCACCCACTCGCCTCTCCGCGCCAGATGGTCTCCGCGCGTTGTCTCGGGCACCGGACGGCTCCCAGCGACGTCCGTTCAGGTCACCTCCGTCGTGGAACACTCTTCGGGTTCAGGGACCAGGATAATGCCAGGATAAGTGTCGGGCCGGCGGGAGCTCTAGCAAGCCACGTCCGCCATGATCGCCCGCTAAGCCACGCCCTGTTAAACAGAATTTTAATGATGAATTATAATGGAAAGGGGTTGACGTGTAGTAAGACGGGGCCATTTTTTTTAATTTTAATTGTTTACTGTATTTATTTTAGAATGTTTTATGGACAACTGTCTAAACTTATTTTCTACCTTTCATCTAAATGCAAAGGCCAATGCACCTCAACAGGGTCCTCTTCTCCACAACCTTTCCTTTCTTAACTCCACAGAACCCCACAAAAAGCCAATCATACACCGAATGGTCTTTGCTGTGATCGCTATAAAAGCTCAAGGCCCTTTTGGGATTCAGTTGATGGAGTCTCTCCTAATCCTTTGAGGAGTGCAAAGCACATTGGGTGATGAATTGCCCAACGTAGAAAGGCGACACAATTTTGGGCAAAACAGCTGCTGTGGTCCTCAAGAGCAGTTTGTCTAGGAAAAAGTGGTGTAGGGCGGCTGTACGGACACAGCTTGGACCTCGCTCATTTAATAAATAGCATCACACCAGGTGATTTAAACAAGGACGGTTGGTCAAGCAAACCGAAGAGGGCTGAAAGGGTCATCAAATAATTTTTAATGCCCACTGCAAGGCCTTGCCGCGTCACAGACAAAAACAATAAAACATCCACGAGTCTGGCTTGTAAAGGGCCTGTTTGTGGCCATTGATTTCTCCCGGCGCAAATGGACTTCGTAGATGGACGCCTGGAAACAAGGATGACGTCCACAACCTCAGGTTGTAGACTGAACACACAGTCAATTGCTGTAGCTCAAACTTCACGCATGAACGTGTAGATTACGGAGGCTCGGTGCAGAACCCAGTTCCACTACTATGACGGAAGTTCTTCTGGGAGTGACAACCTGGTCAGGTGACACAAACTCAATGCCTAGAAGGTCCAGGTACCACACTCTCCTGTCCCCATCCAGAGCCACGAGAATCACTTGGACCCTGTTGCGTCTGATTTTCTTCAGAACTCTGGAGAGGAGAGACAACAGTGTGAATTTGCACAGGAATCCTGTGCTCCATTCATGCTGGAATGCATCTCATTGTGAGAGTTTTTGTGGTAACTCCAATGCGCAAAAATGTTGACACTGTGCACTAAACAGCCTCCCTATGATGGACTGCAGAAAGGACTTCTGCACCAGACGAATGGCATGCAAGTATAACAGATTGATTTGAAGCCAGGTTTCTACCAGAGACATTTGATCTCCACCTCACCCGGATGACCTAACCCAGCAGTGATGCATCGATCCCCACAGTGAGGTCTGGGTGGGAGAGGGGTCTGGTGCTGGCCCAACTGAGGTCGTAAAGCCACCACTGTAGATCATATGAAGTCAACTCTGAAACCTGAATGGCATCTGACAGGTTGCCTTGGTGTTGGGCAGAGTGAGACTTCAGATTCCACTGCAGAGCCCGCATATGCCACCTGGCGTAGTCAGCAAGCAGGATGCATGAGGTTAAGATGCAAAGAAGCCTCAAAGCTACTTTCAGTAAGATCAAGGACTGAGGCTGAAACATTGGAATCATAACCCAAATGTTCCAGACTCGTTACAACAGAGGTAAGGCCTTGAACTACACAGTGTTCAAGACAGTTCCTATTTTAGGAAGCCTCTGTGAAAGAGTTAGGAACCACTTTGGCTCATTGATCATGAATCCCAATGATGTTAGGAGGTAGACTTGCCTTCAACAGCCAGTCGTTAAGGTTGGGGAAAACTGGGATACCCGACCTCTGAATATGGACGGCAAAAACCTTCAATTACTTTCGTGAACACAAAGGAGCATTAGTAACGGCAAACGGGAGCACAACAAACTAAATGTGCTTCTGACTTCCTTGAACCGCAGAGAAGATCTGTGGGATGACAGGATGGGTTTATGAAAATATGCATCCTGCAGGTTGTAGGCCACCTTCCAGGAGTCCGGATTGGGGGCAGAAGGAACCTGTGCAAGCATGAGCATTTTCAATTTGTTTGTCCATAGGACGGCATTCAGAGGGCAAAGATCCAAGATGGGCTGAAGCCCTCCATCCTTCAGCACGCAGAAAGAACAATAGTAAGAACTCCTCCCTACTTCTAAGTCCAAAACCCTGTTGACTGCTCCTATGGACAGTAAAGCCCACACCACCTGCATTGAAATGAACAGGTGTTCCTCCGAGAACTGGGCTGGCGCGGGAGGGAAGTGCAGTGCGGCTCAAAGAAATGGTAGGGTATAACCATGCTGGACGATCAGGAGGACCTAACTGTCAGATGTGATAGATCGCTACCCTGGAAGAAATTGCTGGATTTGCCTTCCAAAGGGTGGTTGTGTGCAGTTAAAGTGACCTGGAGGCTGTTGCTGCAGGGTAAGGGGCTGGGTGAACTGATGCGCTGAATGACCGGCATGCTGCCTGCCAGATACTCTTCCTCTGCATAAAAGTACTTGAATGGGCTGCAGAGGGAACTAAGAAGATTGCCTGTTTACTAATCATCTATAGTAGACTCTGAATTTTCTGAACTGGTGACCAAATGGTCTGGCAGGGTCGAAAGACCCAGAGAGCAAGGCATGTCCTGTTATATTCCATATAGGTACCCTATAAAGGCGCATGGAACACTGCAACCTTTCACCGATATCCTTCCCTACATATAATACATAACGGTTCATAGGGACTGACCTTTTACCTAGATACGACACTGCATTCAGAACGCAGGTTTTTCCCTGGTTCGATACTCATACATTATGCATGAGACTTCTTGGAAGCAAGCAGGATTCACAGCAGGATGAATATCTCCTGTATAATATCTAGTTTAAAGTTCAAGCCCAATGTCATGCTTTAGGCCGATACAGTAACACAGCAAGGTAGGACCCCTGGGGAGACCTGTGGGTATATATACATCATATCTTGCTTAGACAGACAGATGAGACCAGACTTCCCGGCTGACACACTGACCAGAGACGCTGAGCTTCCTGCATGCAGACGCTCCAGCTAGCAGTGGTCTAACATCCCTCGCGGGGTGTCCAACTCGAGAGGAGGACGGGGTCCCATATTCTCTCCTTTCTCAGGTAATGGGGGTTGACTAGACCTTAGAGGGATTATTGGCATAACACCTACACCGATGCTAGGTACATCTAGTTAGGGAGACATTGTAGGAGAACGCACTTTCTTACCATGTGTTTTATGTACTTGTATATATATATATATTCATGATTACTGCAAAATGGTAGAACTATACCATCCCTTTACTTTCGTAGTACTGCTAATCAAATATCTCTGCTACTGTCCAATGGTTGTTACAGCAAATCTATTCTACACTAGAATAACAACTGTTTAATAAATCCATATTAAAACGCCCAGACTGTTTATTCTGTGCATCTCTGAGATAGACTAAGTGAACACGAGTGACTGAGCGAAAAGTAGTATATTGTTTTTTACGATCCTGAGGGATCAGGGTTGCCATGTTCTGAGGTTGCCAGAAACTATTCTCTACCAGATAAGAGGAGATTCTAGTGGCACTGTGACCTAGCTTATGCAAACAGGTTAACATATCCAGTGGGGGTGCTCAGAACCAGTCTGCCACCAACCCCACAGTTTATGTTATCCGAACGTGCAGATCCTGTATAGGATATACAGGTACTACATGACAGTCCCTTCTCTCCTTAAATCTCTTTAGGATTGAAACGGCTCTGACGCTGAATAGATGTGAGCCATCAAAAAGCATATCCATAAGTGAGGCATGTACGTCTCCTGAGAAACCTGTGGATTGCATCCACGCACTGCAACACAGAAGCACACTGGTGCATACCGGCTGTCTCAGAAAATCAGTAGTATCAAGGCCAACATGAATCACAAATTTGGCCACATCATGACCACCTTGAATGGCTTGAGCCAAAGAGGGCTCAAGTTCTTCGGCAGCTGGCAAGATCTTGCTGACCATGTCCCAAAGGGTGTGTATAACAGTCCAAAAAACAAACAGCACTGACTGAATTTAATGATATGCTGGGTAAAAAGAACATTTGTTTTGTGAACACCTCAACCCTCTTCCACTCCCCGTCCATCAGTGGGGAGGGAACGCTAAGGAAGAACTGGGATTCAGCTTGCTCCCTTGTTTTATGGGAGCCATACTACCAGTTCAAAGGCCTTTGAGTGCAATCATGGGTTTTACTGGCAGCCAATAAGCAACTTTTTAGAGAACACTTGATGTGATTGAAATTGTGATGTCATTGTGTTTCTTCCAATGAACAACACGTCTTGTATTCTAAATGTTTACTTGCTGCAGTCTTTAAATATACTATTTGGTCTTTGTAGATCACATTAAAAAAGTCCAACTGTACAGTGACCAATGGTCTAGTCAACTACACACCACTTAAGAGACAATGTTTTGCAGAGTATGGTTTGTTGTAAATAGTTCACAATCAACACCAAGTTTATTTAGGCATGAACAATAGGTCTAAAATGGAGATTACACCATTTCCTTGGCCTGATAGTCTTTTATAACAGATTCTCTGTTTTGTTACCCTTGAGAAAGGACAACTCCCCTTCCAAGCGATAAATGTGGTTCAGCCAATTAGCGATGCTGGTATGGCTACCAGTTTCAAATCTAAGCCAGAGACGGATTTGGTTAGCATCATCATAACTATGGAACAGATGTTGCGTTCAAATAGCTGAGCTTGTTGGTACCTGTAGATGCTGCAGTTTAAAAGGTATGAGGAGGAACCCAGGTGTCATGCATGCAATGTTCACTTTAAAGATTCTGCAGATTATGATAAACTGGCCAAAGATACAGGAGAAAGCAGAAGCCATTCCAAGGTAGTACACAAGATTTTCATACACTCTGTTAATTGTTAAGCAGGTCAAACGTGAGGGCTCATACTATTAGGTCAAGCAGGATCAGAACTAACTGGTGATAAAGACCTAATTCTTGCTTTCAGTTCACATCAAAAGTTAAAAGTCCAAATTCTGACGGGAAGATCAATCTTTTGCTCCACCTCCAACTGTAGGTATCTTGTACTTTTCATTTCAAATATTTCATTAAAATTATGGAGATTTGAAATGGTATGTCGTTAAATAAGAGCTCAAGAGGCAGATATGTGTTAGAATCAGACTTAAGCATGTGTGTTCAGTCAGTCATGGCTTTGTGAAGCGATGCATGATGAACTTCACCTTTGAAGGGCAAGTGTTCAGAGAGATTCATTAATGCATGCGGTCAGAGAAATTCATTAACACATGCGGTCAGACAGGATTTATCAGGTAGGTCAGATGCTTTGATCTTGTTTGCATACTTCACCATCCCTTCTTCTTAACTGTAAATTGTGGATTCTAAATGGTGCAAGATAATTTGGGGATAGGGGAGTGTTACTTTCTATGTGTTAAATAATTTTCACATTGAAAAATGATAGTCTGTTTTCAAACTATTTTAGGACAACGCATGGGCTGTTTTGCATAGCCTAACAGATTTGTCCATTCACAGCAAATGCTTTACTTGTCATTCGCTGACAGTCATCATGTTGATGAGAGTAAAGTAGTCTGCCGATATACTGTTAATTTCATTTGGCCTTTTAATAGTGCTATGTTTTTTCCTCAAGGATTCTTCAGACACCTTCAGATGAGGGAGAGTGTGTATATCTGTATTGGCAGGTCACAGTCTAATTGGTGCAGGGAGGATGACAGTCAAATAGTCTTCAAAAACTGCTCCCATTTCCAAGAACGAATATGCTACTTACCAGTATGCATCTGTTCTTGGCATGTTGGGCTGCTGACATTCATATCTGTGCATAGATCGCCGCCTAGTGTTGGGTCCGGATGATTGCACATTGTTGTCCTGGAAGAGTCTTCGAAGTATCACGAGATAGGTGGCTCCTCCCCTGGACTACAGTGCGCATGGGCATCCTCAGATTGTTTTTCACCATTGTGGCAGAGATGGAGTGTAATACAGTGAGTGATGTCCATGCTAGATAGTAATTCTGAATGCTACAGCTGCTACAGGCGCCGGGGAGGAGGGTGGGCGATATGAATATCAGCAGCCCTACATGCCAAGAACAGATGCATACTGGTAAGTAGCATATTTGGTTCGAGGCATGTGGGCTGCTGAATTCATATCTGTGCATAGATTACATAACAGACGCCTCTGTTAGCGGCGGCTGCCCGTGCCAGCTGCAGCAGTCTGAAAAAGAGTTTTGAGAACAGCCTGTCCTACAGCTGCCTGCTGTTTAGAATGCACATCTACGCAGTAGTGTTTCCTAAATGTATGTGTGGTGGACCAAGTGGCTGCCTTACATATCTCTTCTAAAGGAATATTCCCCAGGAAAGCCATGGACGCTCCTAACTTATGCGTGGAGTGTGCTCGTGGTGGAATGGTTAGTGTGTGTTTAGCCTTAGCATAGCAAATCTGTATACATTTAACGATCTACCTGGCTATCCCTGCTTTGGAAATGGGGTTGCCTTTGTGTTGTGGAGAAAAGGCAACGAAAAGCGGTTTTGTTTTTCTGAAATCCTTCGTTCTGTCTATATAGTACATTAGAGCCCCTTTGACATCTAACGTGTGTAGGGATCTCTCTGCGACATTCTCCGGATTGGGAAAGAAAACTGGCAGTTCTATGGTCTGGTTCATGTGGAACTGCGAAATCACTTTAGGCATAAATGTCGGGTTGGTGCGTAATACCACCCTATTTGCGTGGACCTGGAGGAATGGCTCTTGGATGGTTAGTGCCTGGAGTTCACTAACTCTCCTCAGTGAGGTAATGGCCACTAGGAAAGCAACTTTCCAAGTCAGAAATTGAATCTCACAAGAGTGTAGAGGTTCAAAAGGTGGTCCCATTAATCTGGTGAGGACCACATTCAGGTTCCAGACTGGTGACGGTGGGTGTCTGGGAGGGATCACTCTTTTAAGCCCCTCCAGAAAAGCTTTAATGGCAGGCACTCTGAATAAGGAGAGGTGCTGCCTGTTCTGAAGATATGCTGCTATAGCGGCTAAATGTATGCAAATGGAACTGTACGCTAGATTACATCTGTATAAATGCAACAAATAACAGATGATGTTTTGAATAGATGCATCCAGTGGGTTAATGTCATTGTTGGTACAATATATGACAAACTTTTTCCATTTAGCCGCATAGCATGCTCTGGTTGTGGGCCGTATTGTCTCCTTGATGATATTCATACATTCCGGCGGCAAGTTGAGGTAGCCAAATTCTAGGACTTCAGGAGCCAGATCACCAGGTTGAGCTGTTGCGGATCTGGATGCTGAATGTCTCCATGGCTCTGCGTCAAAAGCCTGGGTGTGAGGCGTAGTCGTTGATAAGGTAACACGGATAGTTCCAGAAACGTGGTGTACCATGGTTGGCGTGCCCACATTGGAGCAACCAGGATGAGGGTCATCGAGTGTTGCCGTAGTTTGCGTGCCACCAGCGGTATCAAAGGTGCTGGGGGAAAAGTGTACGCAAATTTGCCTGACCAGTTCATCCATATCGCATTGCACTGTGGGTGTGGGAACCTGCTTGCGAAGCTTTGGCATTTTGCGTTTTCCCTTGTGGCGAACAGGTCTATCTGTGGATGACCCCATTGCTGGAAGTACGGTTGGAGTACTGATGGATGTATCTCCCACTCGTGCATCTGGTGGCTGTGTCTGCTGAGCAGATCCGCCATCTGGTTGTCTTTGCCCGAGAGGTGTTCCGCCATGAGGAAGATTTTCCTCTGAATGGCCCACTTCCACATGCTCTGAGCCAGATGAGACAACTGTGGAGAGTGCGTTCCACCCTGCTTCTGTATGTAGTACATGGCAGTCATGTTGTCCGTCCGGATCAACACGACCTTGTTGCACAAGTGTACCTTGAAGGCTTTCATCGCCATGAAGATTGCCATCAGTTCCAGAAGGTTGATGTGCATCTTCTTTTGCTGTGCTGTCCATAGTCCCTGCACTGCGTAGTGGAGTACATGAGCTCCCCATCCCTGGAGAGACGCGTCCGCCGTCAGTACAATTTGTGGAACAGGCTCCTGGAACGGTGGGCCCTTGCAAAGGTTTCGTGGGTTCCACCAATGCAGAGAGTTGAATGCCCGACCGCTTACCAACACTAGGTCCTTTAACTGTCCTTGAGCCGGATTCCATTGACGTGCTAAGCACTCCTGAAGCGGACGCATATGTAGCCTCGCGTGCGGGACTATGAAAATGCAGGAAGCCATCATGCCTATCAACTGCATGAACACTTTCGCTGGAAGCGAGCGTTGAGGTCTGAATTTTTGTATCAGCAATTGCATGCTGTTTATTCTCACTGAATTTGGCTGTGCTTTGGCTGCCAGAGTGTCTATCGTCGCACCCAGGTACTGTCGCACGTGGGCGGGCTGAAGGTGTGACTTCGGGTAATTCAGTGAGAATCCCAGACTGTGAAGAAGATGAATGGTGTGGGACATGTGGCTGGCACACTGCTGGGCCGACTTTGCTTGAATAAGCCAGTAGTCCAGATACGGGTAGACATGTATGTGCTGTCTCCTGAGGTGTGCTGCTACTGTTGCAAGGCACTTTGTGAACACCCTGGGTGCCGTCGTTTGTCCGAAAGGGAGGACTTTGAACAGATAATGTTGATGTTGAATAGTGTACCTGAGATATTGTCTATATGGAAATGCGCATCTTTTAGATCCAGCGTTGCGAGGAAGTCTCCCTGACTTAGTAACGGCGGAACCTGTTGCAAGGTGAGCATATGAAAATGCTCTGACAGAATGTAACTGTTTAGAGGCCTGAGGTCTAGTATAGGTCTGAGCGACCCGTCCTTTTTGGGTATTAGAAAGTAGAGAGAGTACACCCCTGACCTTTGTTCTTCTACAGGCACGAGCTCTATGGCCCCTTTTTGCAGCATGCTGACGACCTCCTGCTGCAATAAGTGTAAGTGCTCTGCAGACATAGGACAGTGTCTTGGTGGGATGTTGGGTGGAGTGGACATTAATTCCAGACAATACCCGTACTGTATAATGTCTCTCACCCACCTGTCTGTGGTGATGGATTTCCAGACCGGCAGTAACTGTTGTAGTCTCCCCCCGACAGGTGTTATGTGGTCGGGGGGCAGTGACAGGGCGTCACTGTTTCGTATTGGCAGAGGATCTAGAACTGTTATTCCCTCTGCCTCTGCCCTTGATGTTGTTTCCCCGATATCCACCACGGTTGTTCTTATTGTAGGTGGATTGTGTACCTCCCTATTGTATTGTGTTTGTTGCGTTGACTGGCCTCTTGAGGGGCCTCTAGTACTGGAGCGACCCCAAAACTGTTGTGACTGCAGAGCCCCCATAGACTTTGCAGTCTCTGTGTCCTTTTTAAGTTTTTCAAGGGTGGTGTCGACCTCAGGTCCGAATAAGAAGTCTGGGTTAACTGGCTGATTGAGGATAGAAGTTTGAATTTCAGGTTTGAATCCTGAAATCCTCAACCAGGCATGTCGTCTTAGCATAACACTAGTGTTGATGGCCCTGGCTGCAGTGTCAGCCGCGTCCAGAGCACACTTGATGGAAGCATTTGTTATGAGTTTCCCCTCCTGTATGAGTACCTCTGCCCCCTCCTTGTACTGATCAGGTAGGTGTTGTAATAGTGTCTCAAGGGCATCATAATGTGCCCTGTCATATCTGGCCAAGAGAGCCTGAGTGTTAGCAATGCGCCAGATGTTAGCCGCCTGCGCAGCAACTCTTTTCCCTGAGGTTTCCATAACCTTCGACTCTTTGTCCGGAGGAGGAGCATCACCTGTAGTCTGGGAGTTCGCTCTCTTACGTGCATTAGAAACAACCAATGAATCCAATGGCAACTGTCCCTTTATAAAAGGAGGGTCCACAGGGGCCGGCCGATATTTCTTCTCAATTCTTGGGTTTAACACCCTGGCCCTTCTGGTATCTTTAAAAATGTCAGCAGCATGCTTGAGGACCCCTTTGAGCATGGGTAGGGTTTTGAATACCCTTTCTGAAGTTGATAAAGTGTCGACCAGAAAGTCTTCGTCCACAGGGTCAGCATGGAGCTCAACGTCATGATTACTGGCTGCCCTCTCAATAAGGGCGTTAAAAGCAGTTGTGTCCTCAGTAGGAGACGTTTTTACACTGTACACATGAGTGTCCGGGCCAGTCTGCGGATCCCTTGAGTCAGCAGGGTCCGTCCATTGTTGGTCTTGATCATCAGGATCAGTGTCCACATGATAGAGGTCATCCTCATTGCAATTATCCCCTGTCTCAACATCTGAGTATGTTGGGGAAAAATTTTGAGGTTACTGTTCATAGTGATGGAGGGGTTCCACAGGAGCTGGAGAAGTTGTGGAAAGTCTCTTTTTCTTCAAGGGAATCTTATAGGATTCCATGGGAGTCTCTGGCATCACTTTTGTTTGTATATGGACAGTCTCCCAGTGTCCGAGTCGATGAATTGTCTCGGCTCCTGGTCTTCAGGCTCTTCGATAGCCTCCATTTCCGTCGACACATGTGTAGCGGCGCCGATAGATTTTTTCGGCTCGAACATCTTCGGGCGCACCGAGGGTGGTAACCCAAACTTGATAGGTGTTGACGCAGTCTGAACTTGTCCGACAAGCTTCGGCGTCGGGGCCTTCTTCGGTCCGACCGATGCACCCTTCTCCTTGATGCGCTGGAGCGACTCCGACACTTCTTTGGCTATGAACGGAGTGGGCTTTGTCGACTCGACAGGGTCCTTGGAGCCAGTCTTCGATTTGTCCGTAGGCCTCGACCTAGGATCGGTCCCGACTTTAGGCGCGGGTCTTTTGTGAGAATCGACACCCTGCGGCGTCGGCTTCGATGGCTCGACGGCCTTGACCTTGGTCTTCGGCGCCCCAACCAGCGGCTCGACGACCTTCTTGAGTTTTCCCGACATCGACGGCCATTTTAGTTTTCTTCGGCTCCGAGGGGTTTGAGGCCTTGGAGCCGACGAAAGGCACAAGCACTTTCGGTTTCGGTTTCTGCAAAGACGCGGTCGATTTCTTTGTACCGACCGATGGCAGTTTCGAAACCGCAGGCTCTTTAGAAATGTTCGAAGCCGGGCCTTTATGCGGGGCTGTAGAACGAGATTGTGGATCTTGGGTAAGGCCTAGTGGCGATCCCTCGACCTGAGCCTTACTGAGTGCGTCATCTTCGGCCTCTGTGCGGCCGGGTTGGCCTAGCTCTTCGCCTGAGCTATCTTCTACGGCCCCAAGGGCCTCCACGTCGTCTCCTACCTTCTCGACGACGTCCTCATCTTCGTCTTGTACCTCCTCGTCTTCGGCGTCATACTCTGAGTCATGGCCCGAAGCCGGATCGGAGCAGTGTTCCTGATCCTCCAGATCAACGACCTCCTCGTCTTCGGTCCCGAAGATGTTCACGGGAACAGGCGCTGACTTCTTCGACTGCAGTCGAGTCGCGCGTCGAATCTTGAGGGTTTTCTTCGACCTGAACCGGGCACAGGCCATACAGTTGTCTTCGTTATGGTCTGGGGACAGGCACTTGTTGCACACCGGGTGGACATCGATGTGCGGGTATTTTGCATTGCAAAGGGGGCACCGCTTGAACGGACTCCTTTCCATCTCAGATCTAAGACCGGGTAGAGTGTGGAAAGAAAAAACCTGTTGAGTCCTCGATGTCCTCTAAGCAAAGGCACCGATACCGAACGAAACGATACCGACGCTATCGAAAGCCTTTTGGCTTTACAGAAATTTTCCTAACTTGAGCTAAGATATTAACATCCGAACCCAATGGCGGAAAAAAACAATCTGAGGATGGAGAGGATGCCCATGTGCACTGTAGTCCAGGGGAGGAGCCACCTATCTCGTGATACTTCGAAGACTCTTCCAGGACAACAATGTGCAATCATCCGGACCCAACACTAGGCGGCGATCTATGCACAGATCTGAATTCAGCAGCCCACATGCCTCGAACATTAGTTTACAGTTGTTTGCAATAGTTCGGTTTTCTTGCCATTTCTGAAATGCAAGTCATTTCATTTGGCCCTCAGGCTCAGAGAGCCTGTGTACTGCACAGCATGGACACCCAAAGATCAGCATAGATTGTTTAGATCTCTGAAGACAAATTTACTAAGGTGATTTGCAGTCGTTAAGACAAGGTTTATACTGCAGGTGTGCTTGAGTGTAAGGTATTTACAGGTATCATGGTCCTTTTCAGCACAAGGCCTTGTGGATGATACAGGGGATTTTGAACTTGATCCACATATCCACAGGTATCCAGTGTATAGCTTTCATGGCTGGGATAATTTTGTCGCTTGTATACAAGGCATAGTGTGTTGGCCTAACTAAGGAAACTTTGCAGTCTAAGAAGGCACCACATGTGGTCAGGAGAGATGAGCAATAGGATTTTCAGAGGAGGAACAGTTATAGACTGAAAACTGTATGCATTTGTGGGAGGAGGGCGACTTTGAATCAAGTATGACTCACAGGTTACATACTTTCAATGAGGTGCACCGTGGCATACCAGGATTGTACAGCCTCTCAACTCAGACTGCATTGGAAAGTCTTATGGTCAATACAATATCAGGGCTTCAGAATTAACTCCATTTAATCAGATGCCTCGCTGTCGACGAGCGTCGAGCAAGGAGGAAGATGCCAAAGACGCTGAACCTCCAGCTCCCGGTTCGCCGCCCCAGCCTGCTGCCCCTGCAGCCCCCAAGTAACCGGGGTCTTTACATAACTCCTGGAAGCTGCAAGTGTTCCGGTACTGCTGCAGGAGCCGCGCAAACCTCTCATGAGCGGTAGGAGCCGCAAATAATTTCCCCCATGCGGCAGAAGCCGCAAATCAAAGTCTGAGGTGGCAGGAGCCGCCATAACTTTTCCCTAAAGCGGCAGAAGCCGCAAGTTAATTGCAACGCGGCAGGAGCCGCCAAAACTTCACCTTAACGTGGCAGAGGAAGTGAGTTGATTACAACACAGCAGGAGCCACCAAAACTTTACCTTAAACGCGGCAGGAGCCACGAGTATTTTCCCTTGACGTCGACAGCGAGAGCCATTGACTGCCCTCTCCCCTTTCATTGAGGCGCACGCCAGGAGCAGGCAGCACCGCCTCCAATGCGAGTACGGTATATTCTTTTGTTTATGTTCTTTTGTGCCAGAACGAGTGCCTCCCGTAGTTTCCAGCACTTTGTTCCGTACTTGATTAAACAAATCCCCTGAGGTGGAGGATTTGTGTTTTAATAGGAACCAGGGCAGTATCTGTTGTGCGTAGCGCACAGCAGGTATACGCATAAAGCACAACAGAGGTAAATGAATAGATTTCCTTTCTTTCAACAAGCATAATTGGTGGCCACCCCTGTTTTAAGAACTGAGTCTGGAACAGGGGGGCAGGGTCAGGTGGGGCACAGGCATTTAGTCTCAAAGAAGTTAACATACATAATTTGAAGAGTTTAAAGATGTCTCCCAGGAAGAATAAAAGCACACTGGGGCATATGCAGAAGAAAAAAGAGCCTTCAGGAGAAAGTTTAATCTGCCGAGGGGAAAAAGCAAATTCAAAGCGAGTACAGAAGAGAACATATCTAAGGAGTCACCGCAAGTGGGACGAAAAGGGGGTACAGCATCAAACTCCCTGAAAGACTTTCTGGGGAAGCACTTCAAAAGGGTCTTCTCACCTGCAAAATCTCCATCTGCCGAAGTAGAAATAGTAGGGGAGGAATCATGGACAGGGGATCCTCCTTAATTTTCGATGAACAAACGATGGATTCTGTAAATCTGGCTAACCAATCCCTACAATCCTTAACTGGTTAAAAGGGACTATTAATGTCACCTCGTCTATCCTCATCTATGAGGCGGCCACCACAGTGTGTCTCTCAGGCCACCCAGGAAACAAGTAGTGAGGATTTAAGGCAAGACGAGGAAGAAGTCCCAGCCTTGGATGTAAGTCCAGGTCTGGTCAAATTTTTTATGCAGGCTACGCTCTTCTCCCCTTAATTCTCTTTTCCTGTTTAGGCAGTCTGTATTAAACCATTTTCCTTGTCTTGCCCGAGTGTTTTGCATACTCCTAGTAACCCTTACATCAGTTCTAAGTTCTACACAAAGACTTTGTACCACTTGATTTTATTTCCCTACATACCAAGCCAAATTTAGACCACTCACACGTCCTAGATCAATATTTTGTTGCAGCCTAGTTTACCTTTCTATATATTCTTCTGTTAACCGTGTTTTTATGGTGTTTTAGATAGTCCATCTGTTGTAGGTTTACTTTGTCACAGGCGGACTGCCATCTCTAGACATTGCAATTGCATGAGTACATTTCTGAAAGCTACAAAAGATTTTGTAAGGGAGAAATTACAGGAGGGGCATTGTCTCTAAATGTATTTTAGTGTTCTCCCATCAATGAGAGTTTTATGGATTTAGATGCTTCTATAATCTGTGTTTAATGAGTTTTGATTGTTTAAGGGTGCTATAATTTTTTTTTTCTTAAATGTATTTTAATGGTAATTTATTGGTTTTAGAATGTATATTGTCACCATTACCTGGATCCCTATTGTGTTTTGTGTATTGTTTAAAGACTACGGTCTAAGTAAACAAAGTAATCTCTCTCTCTCTCTCTCACTCTCTCTCAATCAGATGAAATGTCTTTTCCTCCAGATTAAAACTGAATTCAGCATCATGCCTGTTCAGTATCAATATTGGATTACGCCACTGCTATTTTAGCATCCAATGTAATGTTTATCTAGTGGATCCTTGCTTTGGTGTTCTAATTTTGAAAGGGGAAAATTTGTCATGTTTCTTGACAATGTTGTGGTTGCCATCCAGATCAGTGCTATTCACTGGCATGGTCTTATTGAAAAAGTTACGTACCTTTGGTAACACATTATCTGGTAGAGACATAGTCTAGCTGCAGATTCCTTAACTTTTGAATTCTCTCCAGGCGCCAGACCACATCCAGAATTTTTTCAGCAGCCACTCTGCGCGTCGTTAGGTCGCATCGCGTGACTCCGTATCGACCATATCAGTGATTTCATAGGAGTCTATATCCAAAAATTTTCAGCAGCCACTCTGCGCGTCGTTAGGCCGCATCGCGTGACTCCGTATCAACCACTTTGAATTAAATGCCATAAATATACCTTACCTGGAGGAGGGTCTGCAAACTGATCCTATCAAAAATTGTCGAAGCAAACTAGCTGGTCTAAATTAAGAGAAAAGACTGGACTTGTGTAGGAAGTTACAGGAGAAGGAACATCATCTCCCCATAACCACTGTGGCAAGAACCACTGAGAACATAAAGAAGAAAACGCCTTGGAAAGCACGGAAAAAAATTGATGACAGAGAAACAACACTGTGTCAGAGGATCACTGTTAAAGTTGTAATAAAAATCCTATAATTCCAAATGTGATGACTTAAGGACAGCTGGAATCTTGACGCCCAGCAGCAAAAGCAAATGTCAACGAGCTATAGTCCCTTTTGGCAGCAGAATTGTATTATAGGGAGGCATACCCCGAGAAAACAGAGAAAGGAGACCTAGAACACAGTCATACCTAAGTAAGCATGGATTAATGCATGCACCAAAAATTCAAAAGGGTGGCTCAAGAACAAGTACTGAGTAAAATGGAACACTTGTCCTAGAAACAAACACTTAAAGGTAAAGACCAGCAGGATCGCTAAGTGCGGGCTCCAAAAAGTGAAAAAGAAGAGCAAGTGCATACACAATACCAAATGAACAAGTTACTTACCTTCGGTAATAATATATCTGTAAGAAACAGTAGTTAGTATTAGATTCCTTACCTTAGAATATCCCCAGGCGTCAGACTAGATCCGGAATTTTTTGCGTAGAAATGCCCCTGCACGTCGTTAGGCGTCGTCTCTGACTCCGCGTCCGTCGTCTGTGTCGTCTGCGCCGGAGTGACGTCGTTGGAGTACTTAGACGCCGCCCATGCACGCTGATGTCAGTTCTTAGACACAGCTTTTCCGCGCCAGATACGCAGAGCCATGCTAGAACCAACACTGGTGACAAGAAACTAGGGCCCTGAAAGGGGGTGACCTTAACCCTAGGTATCGGTTCGCAGAACGGGGAGGATGGGTGGGGCGGTAAGGAATCTAATACTAACTACTGTTTCTTACAGATATATCGTTACCGAAGGTAAGTAACTTGTTCATCTGAAAGAAACAGGTTAGTATTAGATTCCTTACCTTCGAATAGATACCCCAGCAATACCAACCCAGGTGGTGGGTCTGCGAACCAATACTTACACCAGAAAGTCCTGGAGGACGGAATGGCCAAAGAAGCCATCCCTCCGGACTTGACTGTCCAGGCAGTAGTGCCTCGCAAAGGTGTGCAGCGAGGCCCACGTAGCCGCCTGGCAAATGTCCTGCAGGAGGACTCCCCAACCCAGGGCAGTAGTAGCAGCCGTGGCCCGAGTGGAATGGGCCCTCAGCCCAACTGGAGGCTCCTTTCTAGCTAAGGAGTAGCACGCCTTGATGCATAAGACGACCCATCGAGAGATGGTCCGCTTATGCACCGCCCGTCCCTTCTTCGCACCCACGTAACCAACAAAGAGTTGGTCATCCACCCGGAACTGGTGTGTGCGATCCATATAGAATGAAAGCGCACGTTTTGGGTCCAGACAATGGAGCCGCTCTTCATCCTTTGAGGGATGCGGAGGCGGAAAGAAGGAGGGCAAGGTGATGGACTACCCGATGTGAAATACAGAGACTACCTTGGGCAGGAAATAGGGTCTTGTACGCAACACCACCTTGTCCGGGTGTACAGATAGGAAAGGAGGCTTGCAAGATAGAGCCTGGAGCTCACTCACTCTCCTGGCAGAGGTGATGGCAACCAGGAAAGCTGTCTTCAAAGTGAGAAGACGGAGAGGACAAGAATTAAGTGGCTCAAAGGGAGCGCACATCAAGAAAGTAAGAACCAGGTTAAAGTCCCACTGAGGCATCACAAAGGGGACAGGTGGAAACGTGTGTGATGCCTTTCAGAAAATGAGTGACAATAGGGGACTTGAACAAAGAAGGTTGATCAGGTACCCTTAGGAAGGCGGAAATGGCAGAGAGGTAGCCTTTTAGGGTGCCCAGAGCAGAGCCCTGCTGGGCAAGAGAAAGAAGGAAGAGAAGAACCTCAGAAAGAGGGGCAGAAAGAGGATCCACAGTCTTTGCTGTGCACCATGCCACAAATCTGTTCCACCGGCAGGCGTATACCGACTTTGTGGAGGGACGCCTGGCTGCCAGAATAACATTACAGACTTCAGGAGGCAAGTCAAATGGCCTCAACTGTCGCCGCTCAATCTCCAAGCATGGAGGTGGAGACTGGACAGGGTCGGTGGAGGACCGTCCCCTGCTGCTGCGACAGAAGGTCCTCCTGAAGGGGCAGACGGATCGGGGGACCGACTGACATATTGAGAAGCTCGGGATACCAGTACCTTCGAGCCCAGTCTGGAGCCACAAGGATGACTTGGGCCTGGTCGCGCTTGATCTTCTTCAGCACTCTGGGCAGAAGTGGTATAGGTGGAAAGGCGTATAACAGACCGCAACTCCACTCGCGACGAAATGCGTCGCCGAGCGAGTGCCGCCTTGGAAATTCCAACGCGCAGAACTGATGACATTGCGCGTTCTCTTCAGTGGCGAATATATCTAACCAAGGCTCTCCCCATTGAAGAAAGATGCCTTGCGCCACGTCCGAGTTCAGACGCCATTCGTGATCCATCGAGCACCTTCGGCTGAGTTCGTCCTCCCTGGCGTTCAGAGAACCTGCCAGGTGTTGAACCACCAGGGTCACGCCCTGATGTTCCAGCCACTGCCAGAGACGCAGAGCCTCCTGACAGAGGAACAAGGACCCCACACCGCCCTATTTGTTGCAGTACCACATGGCGGTGGTGTTGTCCGTGAACACCTGCACTGCACTCCCTCGGACAGAGGGGAGGAATGCCTTCAGTGCCAGACGAATCACCCGGAGCTCCAGAAGGTTGATATGGAGCCGGGACTCCGCCGGAGACCAGAGGCCTCTGATCTCCGCCTCTCCCAAGTGGCCTCCCCAGCCCTGGAGGGACGCGTCCGTCACAACCACGTGCTCCATTTGGGGAAGGGAGAGGGATCTGCCGTTGACCCAATTGCGGTCTGTGAGCCACCACTGCAGCTGTCTCGCAGTGCCCTCCGAGTTCAGGACATGGTCGGACAGGTTGCCCTGATGCTCGGCCCACTGAAACTTCAGGTCCCACTGCAGAACCCGCATCTGCCAACGGGCGTGATGGACCAGAAGGATGCAGGAAGCCATCAGCCCCAGAAGCCGCAGCCTTCAACCTGACCGAGACTCGAGATAAAGGCTGGAAGATTGGGATGAGAGCCTGTATATCCCGAACCCGCTGTTCGGGCGGGTAAACCCGAAACTGTGCCGAGTCGAGAACCGCTCCGATGAAAATGAGCTTCTGAGAGGGGCACAGGTATGACTTCAGCACATTGATGGAGAATCCCAGCTGGTGCAAGAGGTCTGCCGTCGTCTGGAGGTGGCAGACGACTGACTGGGGAGAGCCCGCCTTCAACAACCAGTAGTCGAGGTAGGGGAGGACTGAAACCCCTAACCTGCGCAGATGAGCTGCGACCACCGCCATCACTTTCGTGAACACCCGTGGGGCGCTGGTAAGGCTAAAGGGGAGCACGGTGAACTGAAAGTGCTCGCGGCCTACTGTGAACCGCAGGTAACGACAGTGGGCCGGCAGGACGGGGATGTGAAAGTAAGCGTCCTGCAAGTCCAACGCCACGATCCAGTCTTGCGGGTCTAGGGCAGCTAAGACCTGAGCCAAAGTCAACATCCTGAACTTCTCCTTCCGGAGGAAGCCGTTGACGTTCCGTAGGTCCAAGATAGGGCGTAGGCCCCTTTGCCCTTCTTGGGTACCAGAAAGTAGTGGGAGTAACAACCACACCCTACTTCTGACCCAGGAACGCGCTCGATGGCCCCCTTGGCCAAGAGGGCAGTAACTTCCTCCTGCAGAAGTCGCAAGTGGTCCCCTGACATGCGGTGGTACTGCGGTGGCATGGCATTTGGGGTCGTCTCGAAGGGGAGGGAGTAGCCCCTCCGGACGATTTGCAGCACCCACCTGTCTGATGTGACGGTGCACCAGTGGGAGAGGTGATGGCGAACCCTGCCCCCCACGTGCGTCACATGGGCCTGAAAACTCGGACTAGTAAGGTTTTGAAGCAGATGCTGCGGGTGAGGACTGGCCTCGGTGTTGTCCCCGACCGCCTCCCCGGCGGTTTCCACGGCCGCCACCACGCTGAAAGTTCTGTTGAGGCGGAGTGTGGCTGGCGGCACGTGTGGGGGCGCCCCTTCCTTGGCCACGAAAGGAGTGAAAGGCACCCGTTTGCTGGCGCGTGCCGAGAGGCCCAAGGACTTGGCCGTAGCCCTGGAGTCCTTAAAGCTCTCAAGTGCGTTGTCTGCCTGGTCGCCAACAGGCGACGGCCATCGAACGGCATGTCCAGAAGAGTAGCCTGGACATTGGCCGAAAAAATTGGCGCACCTCAACTAGGCGTGGCGTCGAGTACCCTGCCGCATCTCGACCCTCCGCTAGGGCGAGTTTAGCCCTGACCTCCTCAGGGCATTGTGGCAGCACGTCCGCAACCGCGTCCCACAGGGTGTGGTTGTAGCAGCCCAAGAGGCATGCGGTATTAACTGACCGCAGTCCCAAACTCAGGGACGAGAACACCTTTTTACCGAACTGCTCAAACCTCTTGGATTCCCTGTCGGGAGGAGCCGACGGGAATGCAGTCTGGGAGTTGCGAGGCCTGGATAACCAGACTCTTGGGGGTGGGGTGAGTCGACAGGAAGCAAGGGTCACCCGGAGCCGGGCGGTAGCGTCTGGCCACGTTCCTATCCACAGGCTGTCCTGAGGCGGGTTTGGACCAAGTGCCCAGCAGAACGTCACACAAGGCCTCATTGAACGGCAGCAGAGGCTCGACCGAGCTTGCCTGTGGTTTGAGGACCTCGGTGAGGAGATTAGTCCTCATGGCTGCTGAGGGGAGCGTAGGGTTCAAGGCCTTAGCCGCCCGCTTCAACACTACACTGTAAGCTGCCCCCTCCTCCGTAGCCACGGTAGGAGGGGAGACAAAACCAGTGTCTGGAGAGAGGTCAAGGCCACTGGCTTCCCCAAGCTCCACTGTCCAGTCCTCTTGGTCCTGACACTCCGTGTCAGAGGGTCCTCAGACCCCTCCTAGTCCTCGTCGTCACCCAATTCCTGGTAGTCAGGATCAACAATCGGGGCCTGTTCATTAAAGTGGAATGTACCTACCGCCGTCTCATACGGCTCCCAACGGGGCCGTGTCGACGGCTGAACAGGAGCGACAGAAGGACTGGGGCCGGCGTCGACCGAAGTCGGCACCGGTGGTTACACCCTCGGGGACGGCGCCGCTGAGGGATCCGGCCGGGGCCTGCGGCGCCGAGACCGAAGTCGGCGGCGGCGCCGGGGCCGAAGCCGCCGACGGTGTCGGTGCCGGAGCACCCGACCCGCTAGGCCCCGGAGCCGGGCCCACTGGGCCCGAAGGCGTCGTGGGGCCCGGTGGAGAAGAGAGCGACCTCTGGGCCATGAGGTACTGCTCGATTTCCTCCCGCGTCGCATCGTGCCCAGGGACCCGCAGGTATGGGGCAGGATGCGGCGCTTGCTACTTCGGCGGAGCCGCGTGGGTGGTGCCACCCAAAACCCCAGCCGCGTCGGGGGCGGTCGGAGGAGCGATGACGCTGCTCCGACCTCTCATGCCTCTTACCTGAGGAGGAACCAGAAGACCGATGCCGACTTCCGGAGCTGCGAGGGCTCAGACCCCGCAACCAGTCCCTCGACCTCCGGTGGGACCGGGACCTCGAACGGTGCGGGCCGACTGCCGGAGCTCGAGCCGATGGCGGGACCGCTCCCGCCTAGCCTTAGACATCAGGGCTCGACAGTCGGTACAGGCACGGTCGTCGTGGTCGAGGCCTAGACACTGCAGACACCGGCGATGGGGGTCGGTATTCGACATCAGTCGACTACACTTCGAGCAGGGTTTGAACCCGGGCATCCCTACCGGCACCTGAAGAGTCGAGAACGACTAGAAGAGGATCAAAAATGATCAAAAAGTTGTAGTCAAAAAGTGACTAAGGGGTAGAGCTTCTCTGGATCTGCGCTAGCTGCCGCGGAAAAAAGAAGAACTGTCGTCAGCGCGCATGGGCGGCGTCTAAGTACTCCGACGACGTCACTCCGGCGCAGACGACGCCGACGACGGACGTGGAGCCAGAGACGACACCTAACGACACGCAGGGGTATTGCTACGCAAAAATTTCCAGATCCAGTCTGACGCCGGGGGATATTCTAAGGTAAGGAATCTAATACTAACCTGTTTCTTTCAGATAAAGGTAGCACTGCAACAAAGAGAGAGAGAAAACATCTACACAAGATATACGCAAAACTGCTCTCAAATTGCAACTGTAAACAAGATTGACAATCATTAACACTTGAAAAACGATATAAAATCATACATAATGATGCACATATGTATATAGCATCACTTTATAGATATACGTACATACACAGTCATGTACTTGTAAACATCCCAATTAAAGACAGAAGCCACAACCAGGCTGATATCCAAAAAGAAGAAGACGCCTGAAAGTGAATAATCAGGAACAGAGTTCCAAATCAATTGGTAAAAACAAAGAGAGACAATACCTTTTTACAGAAAACTTGGATGGTGAAGCATTAAAAACACCACCAACAAAGAGCCGCAACTGAGGCTGCAAAGACTATAAAACTGAAGAGAATTACAGGAAAAGAAACCAAGAACATAAGGATATCACTTTGGCCTTAAGAGGACCAAGTGCAGGCAAAACCAATATTGGAAATATCAGAAAGAGACATCCATTCTGTTTATTTAACAAAAGGACATATAAGACAGAGCATAGGCTTATTGGGCATCTGAGGAAAAAAATTAATGAATGAGTGGAGATGCCAGAGAACAAACCTGGCCATCGACGTGCAAAACATGCACTCCACCAAGCCACCCCTACTAGACTGCAATGCTCCCACAGGAACAAAACTAAACAACAAAAAGCCAATCCACTGATTAGATGCAAGCTAAATAAGAGCTACAATGGCTCATTAGGGGAGAAATTGTCGTACAGAAGCAGAAAAAGTCTAAACCACAGGAAGTAGATGGGCAGTAACCTGACGGTCCTTCGTATACTGTGGTATGATATAAAGGTAAAAAGAGCATCTTTCAGAAAGAAGTGCAACCCATAATAGAATGGGACACATAGTCGCAAAAATAGCCTCTAAAGGCAGAATATTAAGACACCTTAAAGAGCACAATAAAAGATTTCTCTGGACGTAAACCGACAGGAAACGGGCCATTCCTAAGAACACCTAAATTCAAGAATATAGATGATAACATTGTGAGAATTAGGTAGTAATAAACAAAGGAGTTCATCCAAAATGGATGAAACTATTATGTGACATACAGGACGACCAGAAAATAACCATGTAGCAACGCTGAGGCCACATGTATGCAAAACACCAACCAAAAGAGGAGTACACACATAGAGAGTCTTTGGTTGCATATAAAATCATCACTGTAACCTTGATATCCGTGTCAGGCCTGATGTGGTGACCCCCCCACACAATACTATGTGCTTAAGCATAGCGGAGAAAAAGTAAAACAAACTATCGCTACATTAATGCAGGATATAATTAACATAGAAAACCTTAGCTGAACCACCAGCGAAGCCACTACATAGTCTGCACAGAAGAGACCTGCTCTCTATTGACTCAGACGGGACTCCAACACCTAAAGGCAACAAAAGACGCCCAAAGGACATCCCCACAACGAGGACAAGGTAGAGGAGAAGGTTCATTGTCAAAGGATTCATATGCAACAAGTTATGTATAATTATATAATCCCCTAAGGGTCAAAAGAAGAAGGTCCCTACAAGAGATACAAAAGGTAATGTATATAAAGCTAATAAGAATACTGAAAAATGCTCCACCAGGAGCAGGTACATAGGTAGTCCCTCTTAACATCTGAAAAATGATCTCTTGAGCATGGAGCTAATCCTCAGAGACCACCACAACCCTTTACAATATGTACTAAACCCCGGTAGGGTTCACAAAGAAAGAACCTGTCCTTTACAGTGTTAAAAAATAATACCTGTAGAAAATAGGAACATCACATTCGGATGTGCAAATAAATGAACAACAGTAAGGTCACTACCAAATATTGCCCATATTTTGTAAGAAATCAAAGACAAAATTCCTTCCCTAAACCTATAAATGGAAACAGACAGAAATAAAGACAAAATTAAGGCTCCACACTACCTCCACTGCAGCGGAATTGCTGCAGAGATGAATCAACCTGTGCCCGAAATAAATGAGTACCATCAAAGTGCATGCCAACCAGTGCCTGCTGAATTGCCTCTGAGAACCCAAAGGTGTGCAACCAAATGCAGCAACGGAGCGCTATAGAGGAGCCCATGGCCCTAGAAAATGAATCAGTGATATCCATTCCACAACGTATTAGAAGTTTGGCCACCTGCTGTCCATCACATAGCAAGGGAGCAAAAGCGGCACAACTCTTCTCCGGAATGGATGGTAATATATCAGCCAATGAATCCCACAAAGCATGGGTGAAACGAGCATGTACACACAAAGTATTGGTGGACCACAAAGCTAAACTGGTTGAAGCAAAAATGCACCTGCCACATGTATCCAGTCGTTTTAGCCTCCATATCTGGAGGGGTAGGTGAAACAGAACCAAACGTTTGTGCAGCCAAAGCTGTCTAAACCACAAAGCTTTGATAGGTAGAATATTTCATAGGACAGGCCGGGTCATCAAGGGCCGGACGTGGTCTATGAGAAACAGAACGCTCAATAGGAGGGCCTGTATTAGGTTTGGCCCAGGCCTCGAACAAGATATCAGATATAACTTTGCAATAAGGAAGCACTGACACCTCTTCGGACTGACTCTGGTGCAAAATGTCCACAAAGCGTCCTTGGACCTAGCCACAGAGGAAAGTGGAATGTTTAAAACCTCAGCAACTCACTTTAACATGTCTGTAAATGATGTGCTAATCCAGGAGGGGACAGAAGAACCGAGGCTGGAGATGATTTCAAACCACTCACATTTCCCAGCTCAAAAACCCAACTGGTGTCCAAAGGGGTTCGATCTGATTGGGGAAGAAACATATCCTCTCTTTCAAATTCACTTGGTCAAGGAGTAAGAGTGGCAGGTGGGTCCACAAGGAGCAGAGCCCAGAATCAAAGTCTGAGCCAGCGGCTCTATAAGTGATATGTCAAGCGAAGTACGGCATAGAGCGTCGTCGTCATCAGCGCCGTGTGGCACCCGCATCAGCGTTGGGAGTCATGCGGCGCCGCCATCGATATCGATTGAACGCCCATCGGCATTGAAAGTAGAACCCTTGGAGGTCTGTGTACCACTGGCGCCAGTAAAAATGTCGGCTGATCGGAGCCAAGCGCCAAAGGTGGAAACAACCAAGGGCACGGGCAGACCTCTTTCGTGACTACATAGGCGAAGTACGGGTCCGAAGCGGTTTGGGTCGCTTGCGTTTTGAATTACCCGAGAGGATGACAGTGAACAACTTCCACAGGAATGGCTCCTGGAGCGACCCCGCTAACTGGTTCTGGAGTGCGAGTTAATCAAGGCTTACGGGACGCCTTAGAGAGTTGGGACGCTCGCGCCACCAACAGATTCATCCGTAGCTCCTTAAGCGATTTAGGCAGAAGCAGTTGACAGGAGTCACAGGACGCCGAATCATGTGCCCAAACAGGCACCAAATACAGATGCGGTGGGGTTCGTGGACGACTTCTGCCGATCACAGGACCCGCAAGCCTTAAATCCCGAAGGTTTGATTAGTATGATTTATTTTTTCCTGATTTGTACTGATCCTTTTTGATTAGTATGATTTATTCTTCCTGATTTGTACTGATGTCTTGCTGTGGAAAATTAGCAATGCTGGGATAATGTGTTATATCCATGCTTGCCCATATTTTTGGCCAACCTGTTGGGAAATTTGGGTAAAAACACTGATGGTAGGTTGTGTCGGTGAGATGAATTGGGTTGGATTTCTGACTGGTGCTACCTCACCAGTAGCAGTTGTACCACAACAGAACCCCACCCACAGGCACCACAACACAGAAAGCCCCAGGATCACATCCAAGAAGACTTTCCCACGGTAGCAGCATTTTCCAATGACAAATGTATTTTCTATTCCTCTAATTAAGCAACTACATCAAATAGAATTTCCTCCACCAGCAATAATTTGTCTCCCCAATCTGTAATACTAACACCACTCTGGACCAACAGCCCACACTGGAAGATATTATCTTTTCCCAATGGCACGCACCCTTTGAAGTAGCACCAAAGGACCAGCTGTCGCTGTATACAATTGACTCCAGAGTTATTACCGCCCACCGTCCCCAAACTTGCAACTCTCTCCCTTAGACCAGTTCCCCGCATTAGACCAACACCTCACACTGGACCTGCAGATCAATGGAAAGGTTCTACACAGTAGCAAAGAGAATACTCTACATCCTGAAAAGGAAGTTGAAAAAACGTAGAACAAACGTCTGCCTGTTACTAAGCCATGGTCTAGAACCTTCCAATGTAACTCTAGAGGAAGCGTCTACAGATGCAGGATAGAACCTCTGCCCATGTTACCTCTAAGCACAGCCTGGGGAGGTTAGCGTATGGCAACCATGAAATAACAGTAGCCTGATTTTGAGCAAATATGATTAACATATTTGCACATGTTTCATCTTGTGCTTTTGAAGTTTACTTAAAATGGGGTAAGAATAAAAGTTCCTGGTACTCTTAATGATGGACTTACCTGAAGAGAGAAAATTAGAGTTTTTCTCACCAAATGTGTTTTTAAGCTGTAATAAGGTGCAGCCGAACCACTGAAGAGGAACATCCAAAGCAAAGTACATCCCCTAAATCACTTCTCCAGCATCTTTGACTTTATTGTAATATTTAACATCTCTGAAAAGACAAGAATCTGCTACACACCTGCCAAAACCAAATTATCTGCTTGCTTGTTCTTGTGTAATGCCTGTAAATGGCATGCCTTTGCCAGTCATTCAAGTCAATTTCTTGCATTCCACATAGGAGTACCTGAAAAAGAAAAAAAAAACATCTTTAGTTCATCTTCCAATACAACAAAGTGAACAACGTTACAAGTGTGTTTCCTTTTCACTCTAGATTATAAAATGAAAGCTCATTCCCAAAAATTATTTTAACTGTTTTTATGGTAATCACTGCTGAAAAATAAGGTCCCTGCATCTTTTACCCTAGGCAACTACAGGGATATTTCCACCTTACTCTTTCCAACTGGATTCTCCCCTCATTCTAGTTATAATCTCATGATTCTCTGAAGTCTACCCCCTTAGGTCCAATTACATGAAGCAGATTATACTGCCATATTAAATTTGGTAATTACAGATATTGAGATTTTAAAGACATAGGAGTACACAATCCTCTTTCACTTGTTTACATTTATCCTCGACCCATCAAACACAATTTGCCTCAATACCAAATCAATGTATATGATAGTACTGCTCTATTACAGCACCCTCTTATTGGTTTGCTAGAGAACTGTTTAGTAAATGAATGCACATATAATCAGGATTCAGCTGGGCAGATTGGCTAAATAAGAACACTTCACTGAAGAGCTGGGGCAGCTGCTTCAACTCTCGCTGAATTAGCAAACCACCAATTCATAACATTATTTATGGAAAGTGAGTTCATTCCAGATGTAGATTGCGTTCAGACCAATCGGTTATGTGTCTTCTCATTACTGGTGGAGTAAGGTGGAGGATAAAAAGGGCAGCAAGGATACAGTTTGAGCCAAATTAAATTCAGAGACTATTTTCTAGCAGACGATCATTTGGTTTGCATAGTAATTTTCTCCTGTGCAAAGATCTAAACTGCATTGAGGTTCAGTGAGCCTGAAGCTTCTGGGTGGAGTAATCACCAAAAGGAAGGTCAATTGCATGTCTGAAATGTGAAAAAAACTGAAATGAGAGAATTCCAATGGAGACCCCATTAACCAGGTGAAACCAAAGGTTAGATCCCTCGAGGGACCCTAAAAAGGAGTTCTAAGGTATTTGTGGAGCAGTCTGACGTATCAGGACACCACAGTCTTCTTTGAAGAGACACCCAATACGGAAATGTTTTCCACAGTACGTCCGTGCGATGGAAGAGGGTGCGGTGCGACTCCATATCGACGTCATCACACGATGTGACGTCAACAGAAACCATATCACCCTCTCGCTGATGCGCTGTCGGCAGTTTCTTCTGTGATTATTTTTCACGCTCAAAATCCACATACAGAAACGACCAATTGAAACAGAGTGATAAAACAAAAAAAAAAACCTGTGTGTCAAATAGTCACTAAATTGATAATTCAGTATTTGAATTTGTTTACAGAATGATTGAGACCAAAGAGAACTCAAGTCTCAAATAATCACTGAGGGCTGAATTCCGAATGTGAAGTCTAACAAAGAAATCAATGAGGACAAAGAGAACTCAGTTCTCAGAGCCGGGAGGAAGTGAGAAGTGTAAGGAATCTCTGGTTAGATCCGGTCTCTACCAGATTATGCATTACCGCAGGTAGTTTGTTCATCTGATAGAGACATCAAGCCGAAGGTTCCTTAATTAGAATCAAATACCAAGGCGTAATATCCCCGGAGGAGGATCTGCAAATTAATATCTCTAACTTAGAACAAAACTAGTCTAGAACCAGAGAAAAAGAGCAGACTTTCATAATACTGTAGGTGAGCAACAACATGCTTTACCATTTTAAAAACCTGTGGAAGAACCACAGATAAGACGTCAAAAAGCATGGGAATTAAGTAGCCATGTGAGCAAGACAACCATGGTAGTAGCCAACCAACAAGATGAAGAGAAGACTATTCACACCCTTAAAGGGAACCAAACCCATGCATGCTCTCCACATAACCACTGTGAAAGGGACCACAGGAAGAAAGGTTAGAAAGACAGACAGCATGGGAAGAACATTTCCTATTATAATAGGGCAATTTGCCAAATTACTTTATAATAAAAACAATTAGTGTGCATACCCAGACTTGAATAGCGTGTTCAATACTTGAGAAACACAGATCAGCAAGTCATACCTCTGTGGCATATAGAGTTTTATTCGAGCCTGACCTACTCTTCAACAAAGAGTGAGAGAGGTTTTTCATCTGTGGTAAAGCATAACTAATGCTAAAAAAAGAAAAAGTGGAAACCAGTATAACACAAATGTGTATTTGGAAAGCGCACATTCACCACAAAGGGAATCTTGGCATCGAATAGCAGATGTTTATTATGACAAATGTCACTGGTACTAATTCTCTCAACCTTAGTAGAATCAAAGGCTGAGTGGACCCTCCAAGATGTGAACCTGTGACCATAAGGTCAAACACGGGTCCCTATAGAAGATGCATAATCCACTAAGCCATCAGACCGCCAATAGCACCTAATGGAATAGAACCAGCCACATCTCTAAGAAATTGGAATAGGGACCATACAATAGCTCCACGGGATGAGGCCATGCGTTGACGCCTCAGGGATTTCTGATTGAGCTAGCACAAAAAGCATATAAATAAAAGTTCACTGGCATACAGGGGGGCTTCTCACTCTGATGGCCACAAGTACTACAAGGGGCATTTTAATACTCAACAATGTTTTCAATTTATTGGTGCCTTATCAAAGCATTGATCTCTATTGTTTTGAAAAGGATTCCTACCGGATCTGCCTCGCTGAACATTACAGTGACAGTATCTATTACTATTTAACTCACCAATGTTTCCATTTGTCTCCGCAGAGTGTGACCACGGGGAGTCTCTCCCATAAACTCGCCATTTTAAGCATTGTTCTTGATGAAACTCTGAGTATTTTGTCCACTGTGCAGCATGTGCGCGTGCAACGCTGGTACATCTAATGTCGGTCCGTGTAAAGTATGTTTCTCTGTGTAAGTCTATGAATAATCTTTCAATTACTACATGGCATGTTCAAAAAATGTTTCGGACATATTGATACTCATGAACAACCAATTAGGTTATGAATATATATAGGTGGCACTGTGGAAAGTTTACAAACTAAATACAATAACAAGGCATCACAAATGCCTAAACATATTCACGCATGAGCTACCTCAGCACGACTAACCCTACGCCTATTATCATTATTATTTTTGGGTTTTTCCCTACATATAACCAATATTACGTTACGTAGGGATACCCTCCATTTTGAAATCACAGATTCCTAACACTACCTACTTAGTACAGGAGGTAAAAATAACACTTGGGATCCGATTGGTTCTGAAGAATGCCGGTGTGACCCAACACTGTGAGCACTTTTAAGCACGGCTGAAACATGTCGACACTGACTGGAAGGAGGAGTGAAGGGGCTCTTAAAAATTCTCCTATCACCACCATCCTTCACGGTTTTTAGACCTAGACGGTTGGTCTAGGAATAAACTGGTGCACAGAGACACCACAGAGCTAGTTTTATACCTTTACTGCACTTTCTCTTGGTGATCCCAATGCATTTTGAGATATCATTTATTTTTCATGTGTGTTCTGTCTTCCCCTCCCTTATGCTCCACCCCAGGAGTTGGTCGGCGCAGGGGTGTATTGTAAGCAAGCCCAACGATGAAACAACTTTGTGAGTGAGGGCAGTGTTTTCTCACAGAGCATGTGCCACCTTTCCAACACTGCTCGCTACTCCTCCTCAAAAATAAAATAAAATAACCACCTATGTATAGACAAAAGAAAATTATAACATGTAGAAATAAATCGGTTTGAAAATTCTGACATAATAGTATGGAAACCATAGTGGCCATTGAACAACATACAAAAGCAACAGCCATCCAAAACGTTAGCGTAATGCAAATTACCTGAGACAGCATTAGCAAGCAATAGAGTATAACATTGAAGAAGATATAAACAATGAAAAAGAAAACTTGAGCCAAGCTAAACCCAAGGTTAGCATGATCTTATAATATGAATACAGAATAGGAGCTATGTAGAAAAAGAAGAAACTATGAAGCAAACACATAGTCCCCTCATGGCCACTAGTAGGAATACTTACAGAGAGAAGAAAATAACCCCAAGAGAGTCAGGAATATTAAGTTCCCTTCATAATAGAAGAAATAGAATGGACGGAGAGACTACGTCCCCTAGAGATCACCATGTATAGAGGAAGGCGTGGGAGAGCCAATGAAATAAAAATGTCAATTAGTCAGAACCTAAAGAGTAAAACACAAAGTGTTTTAAGGTTCACCTGATGATAATCCTGTGTCCAACAAAGATCATACATACTGAGAGCAAAAGTAGAGAACTTTTGCCATCAATCATAAGTAACATCTATCAACTAAACGAAAGGCAAAAACCAGGGGAAAAACTAAAGCCACATAAACTAATAATGTAGACTACCAGCTACTTGCTTTGAAAATCCCAAAAGGAATTTTGGGATGGATACCCTCTATGCCATCAATGGCACCTCTTGTTATTGATGTATGCCCATAAATGAGGCACAAGGTCACACAAAAACCAATAAAAGTATAAGAGACACTTCATCATTAACCAAAATTAATAATAGAGTCGTAGTACAAAAACCTCTCATCAAAAGCAAGATCATATACTGAGACTCCCATGGAGGAACAAATATCAAAAGTACCTAACAAGGAGTACCAAACTTCATGAATGTATCATATCGCATGTCTGAAAATTCACCCGACAGAGCTTGGAACTCTGCACACCCAAATGAGGGTCCAATAGCAATAGGGCACAAGATGATAATCCCAACTGAGTATGTGTGGGTATATATATATATATATATATATATATATATGCAAGCTCTATATATATATATATATATATATATATATATACATACATACATACATACATACAAACAGGCAATTGGTTGTCCCCTCGCAAGGGCTTCTTTAAATGTAGCTCTTGCCGAGCTTGTAAATTCGGTGTCACCACAACCTATTTGACCCCCTTTTCCAGCATTCCAGTAGCTCTCAAAGCCCATTACACCTGCTGCACAAAATTTGCTGTGTACGTTTTAAAATGCAGCTGCAACATGATTTATGTAGGCAGTACCAAGCTACAAGTTCATTTGCGGATATTGCAGCATTTGAGAGCGATAGTGAACTCTGATCCGGCATATCTGGTCGCTCGGCATTTTAAGACCACCCATGACAATGATTTAAATCATTTACAATATTTTGCCGTTGATGCAGTGGCTTTGAATAAGAGAGGGGGCAATAGGGAGAAATACCTAAGACACCTAGAATCCAGATATATAGTCAATTTGAACTGCAAAGCACCAACAGGTTTGAACTTAGGGGAAGATCTTTACAATTTTTTGTAAATAAAGTCACCGTCATTTTGCCCAGACCTTTTTGATGCTGTTATATGACATATATTCACTGTTCCCTATACTAATCCGAGGTCTGACCATTCACTATGAAGTTAATTATTTGCACACAGTCCCCAGAGCTGACTTACTGACAAAACATGAGTAATGGTAATCATACTGAACATGTCCAGTTAGAAACCCCTACTTAGAAGGCACTGATCCAAAATTAAGCACAATCCTCCTCCCTCTTTTGGGACAAGAAAGTAAAACAAGTACACCCTCCTACAGGGGAGAGACTACTTTCTTCATCAAGAGATTAGTAGAGGGGGGGGGGGGGGGGGGGGGGGGAGAAAGCGTGATATGAGGAAGGGTTGACAACCACAATAGAAGATCGATCTGCACGTTATTGTCTATAGCAAAGATCAGCATTCTTAGTAAATGGAAGTTTCCCACAACACTGAATAATGTTGGATTGGCGGCTGAGATAATTAAAGTGTCTCATATTAGAAACTGATCCATATGCATAATGTTCAAGCACAAACTTTTGAGGGCACCTGAGGACTGGTCTCCTCTCATTAAATGTATTAAATGCATTGTCCCTGAAGCAGACTATGAGGGCAATCTATTTTTAAGATGTTGTCTTATATTTTTACATCTAGTATTTGTCAGAAATAGTAATGTATGGCTGTATGCTTAGTTTGTTGTTGCTTCTCGATACTTCTATCTGGGACCATACTGATTGATAAGAAGCATCAATCTGATGGTACATCCAGTCATCTGGGTATGCACAACCAACTACAGAAAAACATCAACTGAAATATTCAATGCACACTACACCCATGTGATAGTTTTTTCACTGAAGGAATATACTTATCCTGCCCTGAACTCTTGAGGATCCACATCATCCATACTACTCCACAGCTGACAGCTTTGAAATAATTTTTGGGGGAAGAAACTCTTGTTTGATAATTACATCCCCAATTCAAAACGTATCTGGTTATAAAAACAAATCTATGATTACTGTTGTGCTTATTTGTACAGACCTGTACATTCCTACTGGTCCACGAGAATCGCTTCCCATGTCGATCAATACTCGCAGGGCCCGGAGTGTTGCATTGATCTGGTTGAAGCACTCCAAGGACCTGTTGGCTTTCTCCAAGAAGGGACGCTGGCCATCAAATGCGGTACCTATCAACGGAGATTGATTACTCCTGGACAATCCAGTGGACCTCATCCAGACATGCCGGCTGATGACTACACCTCTACTCACAGAGCAGGCCATACTGCGGTGGTTTCCAGTTTGGTCTGCAAAAGCTCTTTCAGAGAGTCTGGCACCATAATAAACCCCAGATTTATGAATCTTTCAAGGGAATGCATCGGGAGGACACTTCCCATAAGGCACAAAAACAGCGTCTCAGTAAGAAATTCATGCTAATAGAGAACCAGGCTGATATAAGCAAATACTTTCCTACCTAAACTATCCAGCCATTTGGATTCTCAGTTCAGCAAGTGAAACGGCCAGACGAGGCTGCCTTGCAGTTCAGGCAGGCCTGGTCCTACTGGAGCAGGACCAAGCTCTGATTTGCACACAGCTAGTCTTGTTATAAACTGACATAGTCGCTAAAAAACATGGACTGTAGTACCCACAGAGTAGATGAGACTAATTTAAGATTCCAGCCCTTACTTTTCTTTTTTCCCCCCCATCCGGAGGGTGCATTTCAGAAAGTATTTTGCTTAAGTTTGGCTGACTTTAGATTTCTCCTATGCCTCCTTTATATAAGGAAATGTACTTGCCCACCAGAATCTATGATAACAGGGTGGAGTGGGACTGCTCCATGTTTATGAGGATCTCAGGAACTCTATTATACCAGCCCAGAAGTGACCTTACTCAGGCATTCATATCTGGGGAACTCCACTTCTTGCTTGGTGTCTATCCCTCAGGGTTGTCAGAAGGCTTCAATCAGTCATAATTAGGGGCAATTAGGCATCTATTGCTTGTGGTCATCATCCTCATTCCCTGTAAACCGTGGGATTGTCAAAACATAACATCAGAATCCGACCAAAAGATCATGTAACATAAGTTATTGCTGCTTTTATATTTACAGGACCTATAGACTCTTTCAGTCACTGAAATTATGTTCCTAGGGCAGATCTAACGATGAGGTATATTATCTGCATTGGAGCAGACTTCCATAGTAGTAGGAACAGAACCGACACCATCGTTGTAAAAGCAATTGCTTGCATAGAACCTGGCAGAAGTCACAAAATGGGACAGGGGCAAAGATAAACGCCTAGGTAAACTTGATTCTAAAGTCACACCCACAGGGCTTGGAGGTCTATACCGCAGGCATCTAAGCTGCAGTCCGTAAAGGACAATATTAACCAGGGGAGGCACATCAGATAATTCGTAGGGGTGCGGAGAAGGGACTCATCCTAATGAAAGACTGTGTTGCACTAACTGTCGTACTGCTCTTTGTGGAAATGGAAGGTGCACCAGAAATTATGTCAAAGTCATATAGTCTAGTCCATTAGCTAGTTTTATTGGTGAAAAAAATAAAAGTGGCCTTCAGCCAAACGAGTTTCGTTCCTTCGACCAAAGGAACTTCATTGTTGCAACAATGGCCAGGAGGCTGAACTCATGGACTAATGACTCAAGTATACGACTTAGACGTAATTTCTGGTGCACCTTCCATTCCGCTGCAAGTGACGGAAGCAGATGCACTGAAGGACAAGTCGCTTACCTTCGGTAACGAAATATCTGTAAGAAACATTAGTAGTGATAGATTCCTTACCTTAGAATTTCCCCCAGGCTTCAGACTAGATCCGGAAAGTTTTCATCAGCAGTACCCCTGCGCGCCGGTAGGTGGCGTTGTGCGACCTCGTGTCAGTCGCGGTCACCAAGATGACGCCGGAGGCACTACTTAGACACCCCCACGCGTGCTGACGTCAGTTGAATTGAATTAGGTTTTTGTATAGCGCAACTGCCACCCTACGGGTATCCTGGTGCTCAGAATGAAATAGATCAACCTAGACACAGACCAGGTCAACAGTGGGGGCAGGCTTAAGGGTCAATCCTGGGAAAGAGCCAGGTTTCCAGGCTCTTTCTAAACTCGAATACAAGAAAAAAGAGGGAGATCCCCTATATGCCAATATGGGACAGGGTAGAGAATGTTAAAACACAAGAAAGTCCCTAGTTGTCAGGAAATACCCTCTGTCACGGCCCCTTGTTCCCAAAGGACCTAGCGTGGCTTCAACACAATTGTTGTGTCACACCTGGTCCTGTCATTCGACCTGGACCCCAATAACCATATGAGAAACAGTCTTAACTACTCGAGGTCAGCTAAACATCATAAACTAAAACAAAACAGATATAATTCCTGTGGCATTCAAGAAAGGGATCTAACTGTGTTTGGGTAAATTAAAACCAATAATTTATTAAAATTTCATCACATTACAGTACATCACAAATTGCATCATTGTACAAAAACGTTACAATAAAAACCAAAGAGTCGACGCAGCGTTTCGGTGTCTTGACCAGTGTGTCACACCTTCTTCAGGACGGGTTTTTAAAATAACTAAAAAGAGAATGCCACAATTATACACAGTTTATAACAAGACCTCGAGCTATGCCTATACATATTGTTCTCATTATTTAAAAAACATTGCACATTTATTAAAGAAACTAGTCATAACAGCAACAACTTTCCTATACTCATTCATTACAGTTTTCCATCAACGTAATTCTACATTTTCACATACAGGAAATAGTTATCTTATAGATTAAGTTATTCCCTTTTTTTGATTTTCACATACAGGCAATATTTTTCTTAAAAATATGTTATTCCCTTTCGGATTTAAACCGGTGGCCACAGATCATCTGCTTTCTTGTTTGCATGGCTAATAAACATATCTCTCGTTTGCATTTGGATTGCTATTATTTGTGAGATATTTCTAGTCTTTTCTCGACTTGTTATGTTGAACAAATTTGTGCTTTTCTAAATTTCATAAATCCTAGGGTTATTTGTGCATGCTCCAAAGTTATACATACCTTGGAAATCAAGTGAGACAGGTTGTAATATAATATCTGGGTTTACCCTCTATTTCTCAATCTCATAGGGGTATGTTGTCCATATCATAAAAGGATTTGTCACCTACAAAAATACAGATGGCATCATCTATCATGTTACTCCCCTTTCTTTGGCCACAAATAATTTTATTCCTGTGTGTCAAATTGCTTGTTGTAATACCTTAATCCAGAAATACATATGTTGAATAGGTTTGCTGCACCAGGGATGACCACCGTTCTGATAGGTTCAATACACTTCTACTGCAAATAGACAGAAATACACACAGTTGCCATGAACCCGGGATATGGTTTAAAATGAAAATTAAAACCCTAACAGCAGGTTTGATTACAACCATATCCCGGGTTCTTTTTTATCCAACTAGACAACTTGAACCTAAAAGAAGGAAAATAAGAAGTTCAAAAGCGAGTATCAAAACCGGAAATAGGAGGAAGTGATTAAAACTCCTCTAGACCCCATGAGGTGACCTCAAACTACATAACGAAAGGTATGAAACTTTCAGAACCTACTAATTGTCGTTTTTTAACCATTATCAGAAGACCATAGCCTTCTTACAATTTGGCAACTGTGTGTATTTCTGTCTATTTGCAGTAGAAGTGTATTGAACCTATCAGAACGGTGGTCATCCCTGGTGCAGCAAACCTATTCAACATATGTATTTCTGGATTAAGGTATTACAACAAGCAATTTGACACACAGGAATAAAATTATTTGTGGCCAAAGAAAGGGGAGTAACATGATAGATGATGCCATCTGTATTTTTGTAGGTGACAAATCCTTTTATGATATGGACAACATACCCCTATGAGATTGAGAAATAGAGGGTAAACCCAGATATTATATTACAACCTGTCTCACTTGATTTCCAAGGTATGTATAACTTTGGAGCATGCACAAATAACCCTAGGATTTATGAAATTTAGAAAAGCACAAATTTGTTCAACATAACAAGTCGAGAAAAGACTAGAAATATCTCACAAATAATAGCAATCCAAATGCAAACGAGAGATATGTTTAAATTAGCCATGCAAACAAGAAAGCAGATGATCTGTGGCCACCGGTTTAAATCCGAAAGGGAATAACATATTTTTAAGAAAAATATTGCCTGTATGTGAAAATCAAAAAAAGGGAATAACTTAATCTATAAGATAACTATTTCCTGTATGTGAAAATGTAGAATTACGTTGATGGAAAACTGTAATGAACGAGTATAGGAAAGTTGTTGCTGTTATGACTAGTTTCTTTAATAAATGTGCAATGTTTTTTAAATAATGAGAACAATATGTATAGGCATAGCTCGAGGTCTTGTTATAAACTGTGTATAATTGTGGCATTCTCTTTTTAGTGATTTTAAAAACCCGTCCTGAAGAAGGTGTGACACACTGGTCAAGACACCGAAACGCTGCGTCGACTCTTTGGTTTTTATTGTAATGTTTTTGTACAATGATGCAATTTGTGATGTACTGTAATGTGATGAAATTTTAATAAATTATTGGTTTTAATTTACCCAAACACAGTTAGATCCCTTTCTTGAATGCCACAGGAATTATATCTGTTTTGTTTTAGTTTATGATGTTTAGCTGACCTCGAGTAGTTAAGACTGTTTCTCATATGGTTATTGGGGTCCAGGTCGAATGACAGGACCAGGTGTGACACAACAATTGTGTTGAAGCCTCGCTAGGTCCTTTGGGAACAAGGGGCCGTGACAGAGGGTATTTCCTGACAACTAGGGACTTTCTTGTGTTTTAACACTCTTTCTAAACTCGGCCAAAGAATTTGCTTGTCTGATATTCTGGGGCAGCTCATTCCATAAGTGGGTGGCTGCCACACTAAAGCCCCCCCCCCCCCCCCCCCCCCCCAATCCTAGTGCGCCTGAATATGGTGGTCGTCAGCAGATTTGCGCTAGAGGAGCGGAGCTGCTTTTGGGATTATACCAGGTAAACTTCTCTTGCAGTGGGATAGGACCGAGTTGTGCACAGCTCTGTAGACAATGCAAAGTGATTTAAAGTGTACCCTTTCTTTAATAGGCAGCCAATGAAGGTCTCTCAAAGCCAGCATTGTAGAAGACCTGCGTTGCCTATTTAACACCATCTTTGCCTCCATAGACTGGACTCTCTGCAACCCCTGGAAGATGTATTGCGGTGCTCCCAAATATAGGGAATTGCCGTAGTCCAGCCTACTCAGCACTATATTCCTCACTACAAGGGAGCGCAAGTCTTTAGGGAGTAGTGGAAGGATCTGTTGTAGCATGCGAATTAAAGAAAGGCATACTCCAACAGTTTTGTTAGCCTGCGACTCCATTTGAAGGCTACTGTCCACCAAGACTCCCAGATTGTGCACCGTTTTGGCTGGAGCCAAGGGCTCCTCCTCCGGAGTAATCCTGAACTCCAGAGGTAAATGTTGGGGCAGTCTGGCCGCGGGGCAGTATACCACCTCTGTCTTCCCTCATTTGAATTGTAAAGAGTTACTCCTAAGCCATCCAGCAGTCTGAGGCATACACTCCTGGAACGTATCAATCGATACTGCTTGCTTCCCCTCAAGGGAGAACACCAGTTGAGTGTCGTCGGCATAATTAACCAGGTCGATACCAAAAGATTTGTTAATGGGGAACAGAGGCTGTAAATAGATGTTAAAAAGGATGGGACTAATCGCAGAGCTCTGCGGTACCCCATAGTGCACTAGAGACTTACTGGAGGTAAAAGGTGTCAAAGTCACCATCTGTTGTCTTCCTGATAGGTAGGACCGTAACCATTGTAAGGCCCGCCCTGACACCCCTATACACTCCAGCCTTTCCACCAGTATTGCGTGGCTCACCGTATCGAATGTGACTGACATATCGAGTAACACTAGAATGGGGTCACTCCCATTGTCAGCACGCATTCATAGGTTATCTAGTACGGTAGCCAGAGCAGTCTCAGTGCTGTGACATGGGCGAAACCCAAATTGGCCCTTGTCCAGCAGATGGTTGTCTTCCAGATAGCATGAGAGACTTTTGCTAACTACTTTTTTCCAAGATTTTAATTGGATAAGGCAAAAGGGAGATGGGTCTGAACTTAGGGTCTAGCGAGGGTTTTTTCAACAGAGGTGTCACTACTGCCAGCTTCCACACCTCTGGAACAGTTCCTACTTCCAGGGATTGGCTGCAGATCTGTTGCAGCCAAGGGAAGGTTTCTTGGCCAATAGTTTTCCAGATTTTGTGTGAAAGGGGGGTCAAGTGGGGAGCCAGAGGACACACTGTTAGCCAAATTGTTAAAGGAGTCCTCTGTGAGAACTGGAAATTTGTCCAGGGAGGTATTCACCCGGGCCACTTCATCCTGCCTCTGAGTACAATTGTCCAGGTCACTAGTATCATTGGGATGAAGATCTCCAACAATTTTGGCAATTTTATCTTTGAAATGAGCAGCAATCTCCTCGCAAAGTTCTTGCAAAGCAGCTACCTTCCTGCTCATGCCAGTTGGACAGGAGAGGTCCTTGACAATTTTCTGTACACAACTTTCTGTGCCAAGAACGCAGAGCTGTGCAAGAAACTGACCACTGGTGCATTGAAACTAGGGCCCTGAAAGGGATGACCTTTACCCTAAAAATCAGTTTGCAGAACGGGGAGGATGGGTGGGGCAGTAAGGAATCTATCACTACTAATGTTTCTAACAGATATATCGTTACCGAAGGTAAGCAACTTGGCCATCTGAAAGAAACACAATGATAGATTCCTTGCCATTGAATAGATACCCCAGGGGGTGGTGGGTCTGCGAACCAAGATCACACCAGAAAGTCCCGAAGAACAGAACGGCCAAAGAAGCTGTCTCTCTGGACTTGGCTGTCCAGGCAGTAATTTTAAGTAAACGTGTGCAGTGAGGCTCACGTGGCCGCCTGATAAATGTCTTGCACGGGGACACTACGTCACAATGCAGTAGTGGCTGCAGTTGCTCTAGTGGAATGAGCACCAAGTCCCACCGGGGGTTCCTCTTTAGCCAAAAAGTAATAGGCTTTGATACATAAGACAACCCAGCGGGAGATAGTCCTCTTATGCACCGCCCGACCTTTCTTAGTGCCAACATAGCCAACAAAGAGTTGGTCAACCACCCGGAACTGCTGAGTGCGGTCGAGATAAAAGGAAAACACACGTTTTGGTCCAGACGGTGGAGCCTCTCTTCTCTCTGGATAGAGGCGGAACGAAGGTGGGCGAGGTAATAGTCTGCCCAATGAGAAATGCCGTAACAATTTTTGGCAAAAAGAAAAGACGGGGCCTGAGCATAACAGTGTCCGGATGGACCGACAGGAAAGGAGGCTTACAAGAAAGAGCCTGGAGCTCACTCACTGACCTAGCGGAGGTGATGACAACCAGGAAGGCAGTCTTCCAGGTCAAGAGACGGAGAGGACAGTTATGAAGGGGCTCAAAAGGAGCACACATGAGATAAGTAAGAACCAGATTAAAGTCCCAATGCAGCATCACAAACGGAATTGGAGGGAAAATGGTTATAATGCCTTGGAGAAATCTATTGACAACAGGGGACTTGAAAAGAGAGGGATGATTAGAGAGCCTGAGAAAGGCTGAAATGGCAGAAAGATAACTTTGATAGTGCCCAGAGCAGAGCCCTGCCGTGCCAAAGAGAGAAGAAACAAAAGGACCTCGGAAAGAGGGGCAGAAAGGGGATCCACAGCCTTTGCTGTGCACCATGTCACAAATATGTTCCACCTGCAGGCGTATACCACCTTAGTGGAGGTACGTCTGGCAGCCAGAATGACATCACCAACTTCGGGAGGCAAGTCAAAAGGAATCAACTGCCGCCGCTCAATCTCCATGCAAAGAGGTGAGGCTGGACAGGTTCAAGTGGACGACCCTCCCCTTCTGCTGCGACAGAAGATCCTCTTGAAGAGGCAGTCTGATCAGAGGATTGATGCTCATACTGAGTAGCTCAGGATACCAAACTCTTTGAGCCCAGTCCAGAGCCATAAGAATGACTTGGGCCTGGTCACGCTTAATCTTCTTCAGCACTCTGGGCAGAAGTGGTATAGGCAGAAAGGCGAACAACAGACCGCAACTCCACTCATGATGAAAAGCGTTGCCTAGCGAGTGCTGCCTTGGAAATTACAACGCGCAGAACTACTGAAATTGAGAGTTCTCTTCGGTGGCGAATAGATCTAACCAAGGCTCTCCCCACTGTTGAAAGAGACCTTGTGCCACATCCGAGTGAAGACGCCATTCGTGATCCATCATGCACCTGCGAGTGAGTTCGTCCGCCCTGGCGTTCAGTGAACCTGCCAGGTGTTGAACCACCATGGAAATGCCCTTATGTTCCAGCCATGTCCAGAGGCGCAGAGCCTTCTGACATAGGGTCCAAGACCCCACCCGCCCTGTTTGTTGCAGTAACACATGCCTGTGGTGTTGTCTGTGAACGCCTGCACTACTCTCCCTTTGACAGAGGAAAGGAATGCCTTCAGTGCAAGTCAGATCGCCTGGCTCTCCAGAAGGTTGATATGGAACCTGAACTCCGCTGGAGACCAGGGCCTCTGATCTCCACCTCTCCCATGTGGCCGCCCCATCCCCGTCACCACTGTGTGCTCCGGTTGGGGAAGGGAGATGGATCTGCCATTGACCCAATGCCGGTTTGTGAGCCACCACAGCAACTGTTGTGCAGTGCCCTCCGAGATCTGGACGTAATCGGACAGGTTCCCCATATGCTGCACCCACTGGAACTGCAGTTCCCACTGCAGAGCCCGCATATGCCATCTGGCATGATTGACCAGCAGGAGGCCATGGGGCCCAGCAGCCTCAGGGTCATCCCGACCAAAACCCAGGATAGAGGCTGAAAGATTGGAATCAGAGCCTGAATATCCTGGACTGGCCCGTTCAGGAGGATAGACCTGAAAGTGCGTTGTATCCAGAACCGCTACGATGATGAGGAGCTTCTGACAGGGGATCAGGTGCAACTTCGGTACATTGATGGAGAACCTCAGCAAATGCAGGAGGTAGGCCATAGTCTGGAGGTGTGAAACAACTGGCCGGGGCGAGCCCGCCTTCAACAGCCAGTCATCGAGATAGGGGAAGACTGGATATCCTGATCTGTGCAGATGAGCTGAGACCACCGCCATCACTTTCGTGAACACCCGAGGGGCGCTGGTGAGGCCAAAGGGGAGCACGGTGAACTAAAAGTGCTCCGGGCCTGCCGTAAACCGCAGGTAATGCCAGTGGGCCGGCAGAATGGGAATGTGGAAATAGGAGTCCTGCAGGTCCAACGCTACCATCCAGTCTCCAGGGTTGAGGGCAGACAAGACCTGAGCCAGATATAACATCTTGAACTTCTCCTTCAGGAGGAATCGATTGACGTCCCCGAGGTCCAAGATAGGATGCAGGCCCTTGTCCTTCTCGGGCACCAGAAAGTAGTGGGAGTAGTGGCGCAGGAATGTGCTTAATGGCCCCCTTGGCCAAGAGGGCTGCGACTTCCTGTTGAAGAAGTGCCAAGTGATCCCCCGACATGCAGTGGTACTGGGGTGGCATGGTTGGAGGGGTAGTCTAGAAGGAGAGGGAGTAGCACCTTTGGACTATTTGTAAAACCCACCTGTCCGAAGAGATGGTGCGCCAGTGGGGGAGGTGATGGCGAATCCTGCCGCCCACTGGCGTTTGATGGGCCTGAAAAACTGGACTAGGAAGGTTTGGAGGCAGAGGTGGCTGGGGTGGAGGTGGACTGACCCGCCCGCTGGCCCCCTGTCCCGGCTCGGCGGGTCCCACGTCCGCACTGAGACTGTTGTTGCGCAGGCCTGTGGCTCTGAAGCGAACATGTTGGGGCGCCCCTTCCGTGGCCACGAAAGGAGCAAAAAGCAGAAGGCGGAGGAGGGCGCGTGGTGGAAAGGCCCAAGGACTTGGCCGTAGCCCACGAGCCCTTAAGTGCTCCAACGCACAATCTGCTTGGTTGCCGAAAAGGCGAATGCCATCAAAGGGCATGTCCATCAGAGTGTTCTGGACATCCCCAGAAAAAACAGTTGTCCTTAGCCAGGCGTGGCGACAGAGCGCCACTGTCGTGGAAATCGCCCTGCATAGGGAGTCAGCGGTGTCAAGCCCACAACGAATAGTGAACTTGGCTGCATTCCCTCCCTTCAGCAATAGCTTGAGAGAGCACTGTCCGGGCCGCCTCCGGACATTGAGGGAGCACACAAGTCACTGTATCCTACACAGAGAGGGAATTACAGCCCAAAAGGCATGCAGTGTTCACAGACAGCAGCCCTGAACTGGCTGAAGAAAAAAATCTTCTTACCGAAATGCTCCAGTTTCTTTGATTCACTGTCTGGAGGTGCTGTAGGGAAGGCGCTCAGGGAAGGCAGAGGCTTGGACAACCAAACTTTCAAGGGTGGGGTATTGGAAAGGGAAAAGGGGGTCGCCCGGGGCCGGGTGATGGCTTCGGGCCACGTTCCTATCCACAGGAGCCCCTATGTTGGGCCTGGATCAGGTGCCCAAAAGAACGTCCGAAAGTGCATTGTTAAAAGGCAGCAGTGGCTCCGCAGAGGTAGCTGCCGGCTGACGCACTTCTGTCAGGAGGTTGTCCTGACGGACACTGTAAGGAGGTGGAGGGCCTAGGCCACAACACCACAGCGTAACTTGCACCCTCCTCCATAGCCACTGTATTAGGAGTCAGCATGCCAAGGTCAGGAGAGGTATCAAGACTACTGGCTTCCCCAAACTCCTCTGCCCAGTCCGAGTCAAACTCACATTGTGCTGAGAGGGTCCTCAGACCCCTCCCAAGTCCTTCCCTTCCTCCGAAGGCTGATTAACAGGCCGAAAATAAGGAGTAGGAACATAGGGATAGAAATTCCCCATCTGCGTCGGAATCGGCATCGAGCTAAGTTGGCCCGGCGCGGCGTCCACATCGGGGCTGAAACCGGGGGCGACGTCGTCCGGTGGGATGGGTGACGTCAGATGTGGTGCCAGTGGGGTCGTCGTCAGTGGAGGTGTCACAAGGTCAACCGGCGTCGATCGGGATCCGAACTCGGTACCATGGGGGTCCTGCGGCGCCGGGGCCCGAGCCAACAGCGAAGACGGAGCCGCTGAAAGTAAAGAGCTAGGACCCCCAATCGGGCCCGCGGGGCCCGAAGGCACACCGGCTGGGCCCAATGGCCCAAAGAGGCGAGCCATTGCTGATAGAAAGTCCTGCAGCTGGGCTGGAGTCGCCGACAGACCCGGGAAGGGCAGGTAGGGCTGCGGCGACTGCGTAGGCTCCGCCGGAGCTGCGGGGGAGGCACCACCCGCACCCTCAGTTGCGTATCGTGACCGGCGAGGGGAAGTCGGAGAGCGATGGCACTTCTTTGACTTCTTGGAATGCTTCATTTTACCTGACCCTTAGTGCGAAGACTTTGATCCCGATCAACGGTGGAGCCGAATGCCGGACTTTAAACAACTTTCGGGCCCACTCCCGCAAAGTCTTCGGCACCATGGCCCGGCAGTGGGGGCATGACTTGGGGCCGTGGTCGCGCCCCAGGCAGTAAAGAGACATGCAATGCGGGTCCGTCACCGACATCATGCGATGACAGTCCCCGCAGGACTTGAAGCGAGGCATCCCTACTGCACCAGGAGTCGATCGACTCGAAAAATAAAGACAAAAAGCCTTGAAAAAACTCAGTCAAAAAGTGACTGGGGGTACCGCTCTCTCCGGATCTGCGCTTGCTGGCGCGGAAAAAGAAAGAACTGGGGTTGGTATTGCTGAGGTATCTATTCTAAGGTAAGGAATCCATCACTATGTGTGTCTTTCAGATGAACCAGTTACTTACCTTTGGTAACAATAGATCTGTAAGAAACATTAGCTAGTGATAGATTCCTTACCGCCCCACATATTCTTCCCGGTTCTGCGAACTAATTGCTAGGGTTAAGGTCATCCTTTTCAGGGCCCTAGTTTCAATGCACCAGTGGTCAGTATCTAGCGTGGCTCTGCGTTCCTGGCGTGGAAAGTCATGTACAGCACTGACGTTAGCATGCGAGGGCGGTGTCTAAGTAGCTGCCACAACGTCATCTTGGCGACCACGAAGCCAATGTCGGACGCGGAGCCGCACAACGCCACCTTCCGACGCGCAACAACTGCGGACGAAAACTTTCCGGATACAGTCTGATGCCTGGGGGGAAATCTAAGGTAAGGAATCTATCACTACGTGTTTCTTTCAGATATATATCGACAAGTTGCTCTATGTTCGAGATAGTCGCACCAGCCTGACTAACATCAGTAAATTACTGTCACGGTTTCGATAGGATCTTGTGCTCTCAGTTAATTATACTAAATCTACAACTTACTTACTTTCTGTAAAAATTTTATCTGGTAGAGACAGTTCTAGCCGCAGATTTCTTAACGTAGAATTATCCCCAGGCGTGAGACTGGATCTGGAAAAATATTCTTTGCCATGGCATATCTGCGCACCGGGGGCGGTCAAGTGACTCCGCCCTGAAGTCGTCCGCGGGCTTGACTTCAGCGAGGTCACATAAGCCCCCTCCTGGAGCGCGGACGTCAGTTTTCTTCTGAGAACTTTTCCGTGCCACAATGCGGAGCCATCACAAACAAAACTGTGGAGAGTATGGGAACAGTGTGCGAAAAAGCAGTGAAAACAGAAAAGGGAGGAACGAAAGGGGAGGAACAGCACCAGTTGGAAAAGCACCAGGCACTAAGGTACAGAAATCCATAGCAGTGAAAGAGCAGAGCACGGCTCTGAGGAGCAACCTTGCAAAGCTAAGGCGACATCCTCCCTGGAGGGAGAAAAACATGTGAAAAACATCATAGCAGAAGACGAAAGTCTGCAATCACAATCTACAACAGTGAAGGGCAAAAAGTCCAGAACAGATGAGTAGCGGCAAATAACCCCAAGACAACACCATCAAGGAGGGTCGTATCTTCTGGAAGGAGCTGAAGGCTGAGGTACAGTCAAAAGACCCCAACTCAGAGGACTGCAGAGGAATCAGAAACCCCAAGCAATTAAAAGGGAAGAAGAGTAAAAGTAGGCCCCCACACTGGAAAGAACCAGGGTGTAGGGATGCATAAGTACACATGAACCAACCGTCCAAGTACCGGCAAGGAAGGTGTGGAGCAGTTACACATAACGAAGCACCCCGCCAGGGAGGAAGTGAAGAGGACACTCGCAGAAGACAAGCCACCCGGAGGGAGGCGAGGGCAGAAAACCAAGCTGAAGGTCCTCGCAGAACAGGGCGGGAGGGTGGGTCTTGGAAGGAATCTGTGGCTAGAATCGTCTCTACCAGATACATTGTTACCGAAGGTAACTTGCAGATCTGATATAGACTACTAGCCGCAGGTTCCTTAAAGTAGAATAGATATCCTAGCCATACCCAGAATGGAGGAGGGCCTGCGAAAGAACCTCCCCAGTTAGGAAGAAACACAGGGCCCCAGCAGGGAATGTGTCATGAGGACAAGAAGAGCGTCCTAGCCCCCACCAAGCAGAAGTAAGCAATAACAGGGCGAAGGGAAGGCCAGGATACCCCAAGCCCATCCAAGGTCCAAGGGACATCCGCTAGAAAACCCCGGAGGGACAGACAGTGTGAGAAGTTACCAAAAGAAACAGGTGGGGGGGTCAAAGGGGAATTTTTAACGACCAGGGTAGCTCAAACCCCTATGCCTATTGAAAAAACAAACAAGAGTTACCTGGTCCAAATGATTGCTTGTGTGTTGTGTCGCGCAAAAAAAACGCTAGACCAACATGTCATCACAATGATAATGCTGGGTTGGAAAAAATTCCCATCAGCCCACCATTATGGTGGAGTGTCGTCATGTGGGATACATATCATAAACCCAAATCTCTCCCAGCGCACCTGGTAATGATGCGGAGATGGATTTTGAAAAATACTTTTCCAAACCACAGTATTTCAAAGGTAGGACTGATGGAGTGCAGTGCTCGTGAAAAAGAAGATTAAGTGTAAATAAAATTGGCTCCTGAGACAAAAAATATGTTTATTAAGTATTATCTCAGGGTCAAGGGTTAAAAACAACGCCTAATAGTCTTAAAGAATTACTATATAATGGCGCAGTGCATGGAGGTCGACATGTTTCAGCTTATGTGGACAGTGAGTCCAAGCTTTCTTCAGGACCAAATGATGTTAAGCAACTGCATTTTGTGAAAACTAGGTGCATTGACAATTTGGATTAATCCTACCAGAACTTTGAGCCCAAATGTTCTCTGGTGTTTATCCAACTATTCGTGATTCTCCTAAAGAAAAAGGACAACAAAGTGTGAGAGACGCATGTGGTATATTGGTGATTAGAACACAACACAACAAAACAAACAAGGCGACAAGAAAATTTTCTTCGCCCATCAGAAGCTGTATAGTTCTCCTGAATATGATCCCATCAATTTCAGGATTTTGAAACATTCGACTGTAAATTATCACTCACCCAGCATTTTGTGGGAGAACACCTCACCTCACCCGGCACCCACTCGGGAAGAAGGAGGCCCCGCTCTGTTAGAAATGGAAAAGTGTAAAAGGACCTCAAAAATACATTTTCAAGGTACACAGTATACATACTCAACTAATCCAAAACATGTACTAACATACACCAGTTGATTAAAAAGGAGACTCAACCCCTAGAGAAGACATGGTAATGACCATGCATGGAATGGCAATGATTATAATTATATGCAAAATGCAACTTAGCAAAGAAATGGTAGAAACAACATTCCCTAGATCTTACTGAGGAGCATGTTTATACAGAACATGGGGACTCAAAAGCAAGTTAGTTAAACCCATATGGGTTAGCTCATAAAGACCAGCTAAGTTCTAAGTATCCAAGTTAAGAGCACTAGAGAGAAAAAGCTCAATGTACAGATCCCATGTTGTTAGGTCCTAAATGCTAAAGGAATCATACCTGTCCGTCGGTACCTCTAGGGCCAGCGTCCGAGCAGGAGTGGAGGTAGCTTGGACTGCGCCCGCCTTCTCATTATATACCCGGTCTAATTGGGTAATCGAGAGCAGCTGGCCGTTAACGTGGATACGGCGCTTAATTGAGAATTGATTTACTGATGCGCATGCGCCGATATTCTAACCAATTGCAGGCGAGGCTGGGGACTAGTGACTAAAAACCTGCGCGCGCGAGTTAGGTTTAGTAATGCGCATGCGTCGGTATTCTAACGCATTGCAGGCAAGGCTGGAGATTAGTGACTGAATGCCAGCTCAAGCGCGAAGGCAATATAGCTGATCGCGGTGCGCATGCGCGAAGAAGCAACAGAGCTCACGCATGCGTACTCGCTATTCTAGCGGGACTGGTGTCTGTAAAGAGGCAAATATCGCGCTGAATAAATGTCATATGATTCCGAAAATAGTGTGGCAATAAATTCGGAAGTTGAGCAGATCAGATCTTTGAATTTAAGAGACTCCAAGTGAGTTTGAATATTCAAAATAGATTAGACCCTGACTTCACTCTAAGAAATCAAAAGTAAGAGCTCATGTGTTAGGTGAAGGTGAGAGCCCCGTTTGCACTAAAAACGACTGTGTATAGTAGATTAAATACTATTTGAAGTGTGGTTGATGATATTAAACACTATATGTTGGAAGTTCAGATAAGTCGTATAATGCCCATAGGAAGTGTCCATCGAGGATTAGGGCAAGGATGTATAATACCCTACAAGCGATTAAGAGCATAGGAGGGTAGTTATAAAGACGCCCATGGTATATCGTCATTGAGCCCCTTAGAATCGCTTTGAAGCTGGAAAACCCACTTCTGTTCTTTTTTTAAAAGGAATTTTAACACATATGAGAGGGAATATAAGGATGTTCTAAGACAACCCATCTCATTTCATCTGCTGTGTGTTTAGAATTTAGAAAATGGCTCGTGAGTTTCGTTGCCTGTTTGTGACACCTGATGGTACTCTTGTGTTCCCCAATTCTTAATTTAATTTTGCGAGTAGTGTATCCAATGTACCTGAGGGAGCACGGACAGGTAATCATGTATATAAAATTTTCTGTGTTACAATTTGTATGTTTTTTGAGAACCCAGGTCCTCCCTGTCCCTAGATCAATCGAGTTGGTTTTGCTGGTCTGAGGGCAAACACTACATGATCCGCATGGATGATGACCAGTAACCGGAGGTAGGTCCCATAGAGTCTCTCAATATTCTGTATCCTTGGTCTCGTATGGACCAATGTGTCACGTAAGCTGGGTGCTCTTTTAAATGAGAAGAGGGGTAAAGGGATATTAGCATCCGTAGTGTTCAAAATACCCCAGTGTTTACGCACAGATTTTTGGATTCTGTTGGATTGTGCATTAGATGTGCTGACAAATGCTAGTCTTTCAAGGGGTGGTTTAGGTGGACGCCTGTCCAACAGAGCCTCGCGATTGTTGTTCGAGGCTCGTTTCCACGCTCTTTTCACAAGGTGTGAGGGATATTTGCGTTCATGCAGTTGGGTGGAGAGGATGGTAGCATGTTTATTAAACAGTGTCTGAGATGAACAGTTCCTCCTTACTCTGAGGAATTGCCCTACAGGAAGGTTCTCTTTTAAGGAGCGTGGGTGGTGGCTATTGAAAAGCAGCAGGGAATTCCTTGCCATAGGTTTGGTAAATAGTTCACTCTGCAATCCACCTGCTTCTGGGGAAATGGACAGGTCTAGAAAGGAAAGTCTGACATGGCTGTATTCCAGCGTGAAGTTGAGATATTGATTACGTTCATTCAGCCATTGGTGAAAGGACTCTATCTCTCTTTCAGAGCCTCGCCATACCATCAAAATGTCATCTAAATATCTCTTCCATAGTACCACTTGATGGAAGAATGGGTTACTATGGTTGAGAATGAAGTCCTGTTCAAATTGATGGACATAAAGGTTGGCGAGGCTTGGGGCAAAGACACTCCCCATCGATGTTCCGGAGATCTAGAGAAAAAAATTGTTCCTCGAATTTGAATTTTTTTTCTTTCATTGCTATTTCAGCACATGCTAGGATGAAGTTCACAGGAGTGATACTATCCAAATCTTCTGACGACAGGAGATGTCTGATGGTGTCCAAGGTGTCTTGTTGGGGTATACAAGTGTGGAGGGACTCGACGTCGAAGCTGACTAGCAGGTCGGTCTCTACATTGTACTCTACACTGGGTAACAGTCTGAGAACATCAGCTGTGTCTCCCAAGTATGTTGGCATCTTCTTGACGAGGGGTCTAAGAAAAAAATCTACAAAGGTAGAAAGAGGTTCCAAAAGAGAGCCAATCCCAGAAATGATGGGACGCCCGGGTGGTGGTCTGGTGGCCTTATGGATCTTTGGTAAACAGTAGAAACCAGGAGTGACGGGGTTCTCTGTTACCAAGAATCTCGCTTCCTGAGATGTGATCCACCCTTCATTATGTCCTTCATCCACCAGATTTTTAATCTCTGAAAGTAGACGTGGAGTAGGGTCTTCAGATAGACGTCGGTAGAATTGATGGTTGTCCAGTTGTCTCAGACATTCTTGTCGATATTGGACCATATCTAAAACTACCGTTGCTCCCCCTTTGTCCGCCGGTTTTATTATGATGGTCGGATCTTTAGTGAGACTAGTGAGAGCCTGTCTTTCTGATTTGGAGAAGTTTTGAAATGTTTGGAACTCCGTATCCGACGGACCGGTATGATTCCTTTAGCATTTAGGACCTAACAACATGGGATCTGTACATTGAGCTTTTTCTCTCTAGTGCTCTTAACTTGGATACTTAGAACTTAGCTGGTCTTTATGAGCTAACCCATATGGGTTTGAAAACATTTTCTTTCATTGCTATTTCAGCACATGCTAGGATGAAGTTCACAGGAGTGATACTATCCAAATCTTCTGACGACAGGAGATGTCTGATGGTGTCCAAGGTGTCTTGTTGGGGTATACAAGTGTAGAGGGACTCGACGTCGAAGCTGACTAGCAGGTCGGTCTCTACATTGTACTCTACACTGGGTAACAGTCTGAGAACATCAGCTGTGTCTTCCAAGTATGTTGGCATCTTCTTGACGAGGGGTCTAAGAAAAAAATCTACAAAGGTAGAAAGAGGTTCCAAAAGAGAGCCAATCCCAGAAATGATGGGACGCCCGGGTGGTGGTCTGGTGGCCTTATGGATCTTTGGTAAACAGTAGAAACCAGGAGTGACAGGGTTCTCTGTTACCAAGAATCTCGCTTCCTGAGATGTGATCCACCCTTCATTATGTCCTTCATCCACCAGATTTTTAATCTCTGAAAGTAGACGTGGAGTAGGGTCTTCAGATAGACGTCGGTAGAATTGATGGTTGTCCAGTTGTCTCAGACATTCTTGTCGATATTGGACCATATCTAAAACTACCGTTGCTCCCCCTTTGTCCGCCGGTTTTATTATGATGGTCGGATCTTTAGTGAGACTAGTGAGAGCCTGTCTTTCTGATTTGGAGAAGTTTTGAAATGTTTGGAACTCCGTATCCGACGGACCGGTATGATTCCTTTAGCATTTAGGACCTAACAACATGGGATCTGTACATTGAGCTTTTTCTCTCTAGTGCTCTTAACTTGGATACTTAGAACTTAGCTGGTCTTTATGAGCTAACCCATATGGGTTTAACTAACTTGCTTTTGAGTCCCCATGTTCTGTATAAACATGCTCCTCAGTAAGATCTAGGGAATGTTGTTTCTACCATTTCTTTGCTAAGTTGCATTTTGCATATAATTATAATCATTGCCATTCCATGCATGGTCATTACCATGTCTTCTCTAGGGGTTGAGTCTCCTTTTTAATCAACTGGTGTATGTTAGTACATGTTTTGGATTAGTTGAGTATGAATACTGTGTACCTTGAAAATGTATTTTTGAGGTCCTTTTACACTTTTCCATTTCTAACAGAGCGGGGCCTCCTTCTTCCCGAGTGGGTGCCGGGTGAGGTGAGGTGTTCTCCCACAAAATGCTGGGTGAGTGATAATTTACAGTCGAATGTTTCAAAATCCTGAAATGGATGGGATCATATTCAGGAGAACTATACAGCTTCTGATGGGAGAAGAAAATTTTCTTGTCGCCTTGTTTGTTTTGTTGTGTTGTGTTCTAATCACCAATATACCACATGCGTCTCTCACACTATGTTGTCCTTTTTCTTTAGGAGAATCACGAATAGTTGGATAAACACCAGAGAACATTTGGGCTCAAAGTTCTGGTAGGATTAATCCAAATTGTCAATGCACCTAGTTTTCACAAAATGCAGTTGCTTAACATCATTTGGTCCTGAAGAAAGCTTGGACTCACTGTCCACATAAGCTGAAACATGTCGACCTCCATGCACTGCGCCGTTATATAGTCATTCTTTAAGACTATTAGGCGTTGTTTTTAACCCTTGACCCTGAGATAATACTTAATAAACATATTTTTTGTCTCAGGAGCCAATTTTATTTACACTTAATCTTCTTTTTCACGAGCACTGCACTCCATCAGTCCTACCTTTGAAATACTGTGGTTTGGAAAAGTATTTTTCAAAATCCATCTCCGCATCATTACCAGGTGCGCTGGGAGAGATTTGGGTTTATGATATGTATCCCACATGACGACACCCCACCATAATGGTGGGCTGATGGGAATTTTTTCCAACCCAGCATTATCATTGTGATGACATGTTGGTCTAGCGTTTTTTTTGCGCGACACAACACACAAGCAATCATTTGGACCAGGTAACTCTTGTTTGTTTTTTCAAAAGTGTGAGAAGTTAACCTGGCATATGATGTCCACTAGTTCTATTGGGCACCTTGCACCAGTCTAATCAACCTTTATTGATGGTGATTGTAAAGTCAACCTTCTAGAAAGCTATCCTAGTGGTAGCATGAATCAGCAGTCATCAGGCTAAGACTTCAGTAGGCGAGTTAAGCAAGTTGTTTTACCAATTATAATCCTTTGAATACCAAATGAAAGGACACCACACAAGGTATATCTCAAACATATATGTATTTAATCTAAACACAACCCCTCTGCACTTTGAGGTCAGAGGTAAAAATAGAATACAAGTCACACAATTAATATACGATAAGTTGTACTGTATACGTTATGTCCTAGGGGCCTCATAAACCAGATACTAAAATAGTGGTATAAGAACCACAAGAGAATTAGAAAGCAGGCATGGGGCATCACTTGGGCTACTCTAAACAACCAAAGGTTAGGAAGTAGGAGGCCCACGGGAGACGCGTGCCATGTCTAAACACAGGAGCGGGTTACCATTGACTTTCTATGTGAAACGTAAAAGTTATAACTATACAATTTAAGGACACTTCCGGATGGACTAGGATGGAACCCTTTTAAACTAGGACACTTCGAGAGTAAAGACCCAGGGGAGCACCGGAGTACTCGTGTTACCTCACCCAGGGAAGCCGGGTGCATAGGTGTCTTTTCGTGTCTGGTTTCGTCGTCGTTTTCTATGAAGTGCTGCATGCGACCAGAGGAAAAGTGGCCGGGTGGATCCAAGGGTGGATCGAAGATCTGAAGAACCTGAAAGCAGAAGGGACAGAGTGAGTCACTAGCCAGTGACCAGGAAGGAACCGGGCGATGTCGGGTGATTTCAGGTGAAGAAGTCGAACTTGTCTCTTCAGCCACGAGGTCCAGGAGGCATTGACGATGACCAGGCGCTGTATTCGAGCTGTCCCCCTACGGATCTAGTTGACTGCGGTGTTGGTATCCAGATTGGACCCAACAAGCCTTGGTAACTGCAACCCACACAGGATGTCGAGATTGGCTCTGTTGCAGACCAGCAAGGTCTGTGGTGCTTCTCCTTTGCAGGGAAGCTGGAGCAAGCAGGAAAGCAAGTTAAGTTCAAAGAAAGGTCTTCAGGGGCCTCACTAGCCAACTGGCAAGGAACCGGGAAGACGCGTCGAGCTCAAATGCAAAAGCGCTGCCCACGAGGGGGCCTGGGCTTCGGTGCAAATGGTGCTCGGGCTGGGGCTTCAAGCACCCCAAAGCACAACTTTGAGATACCTCGTTGAAGGAGTGCAGCTTGCAAAATGCATGATGTCCAGGAGTTCCAGTCCCACATCTCTTGTGTCCGCCACGTGTCTCAGCTTTGCTGTGGGTGTGGGTCGGGGTCAGAGATGTCTGGAAGTCTGTGTCCTTTGTCGCAGATTGTTCGGGAACCGGCGGGAGCTTCGAAAATGCAAACCGGCAAAGTTGCTGTCGGTGCCTGTTTGAACAGGGTGGTCACTCCTTGACCACAGGGGAGATGTCTTTCGTCTTCCTGTCGAAATGGAATGTCGAAGGTCCAGGATTCTGTATCAAAATTTCATCCAGGGTAATCTAAAGTCCTAGGGACACAGCTCCTATACTTATACTAAGGTTAAGGGCTGGACTACCTGGCAGGTCCCTCCTATGGGTTGACCTGGGCAGGGGGTGGTTACACCCCCTTCCCTTTGTCCAATTTCGCGCCAGAGCTGGGGCCGAGTGCCCCAGCTACTGGTTTGAACCGGGCTATGCATGGAGCACCTTGTGTGCCCCAGGCAGTGTCTGGAAAAGCATCTGCTGATGCAGCCCTCCCTGCCCCAATACACAAAACCCTGTCTGGGGAGGTGCAGGCACCTCCCTTGACAGGAAACCTATTGTCCAGGCCTCCCGTGCCGAAGTTTCGTCCAGCAGGAGGAGGTCAGACTCCTGTCTGTGGCAGCAGCATCCATTTTGTAGTGCTGAGGCTCTGTTTAACTTTAACCAGGTAAACCACTAGAAGGGTGGAATGCTACCCCCGCCGCCAGGACTGGCGAGGGGTAGTATTCCAAAGTGTTTGACACTTTACACAACATATTTTGATAAAGCCAAACCAAAGTTAGCATTAACTGCGAGAATTATAATGCACTTAAGAGTATATGGTACGGCTATATCATAGAACAGCTATAAGGAGATAGTTACGAAAGCTGCAGAGGGGCTCAGCTCATGCTAGGGCACTTTCTTAAATAAAACCAAGCACTCTGCCTCCACGGTTGTTAAGGCCTGCCATAGGAGTGACTTATAGGTGTATATGTGTCTATATGTATATATAGATATAGGTATACTATATTTAAGTAAGGGGTGATTACACCACCTTACCCAGGCTGTGTGAACAGACCTGTGGTGTCAGTTTGGAAGGCAAACCAGGGGTGGCACAATACATGCTGCAGCCCCTGGTAGGCCTAAGGTGCACCTATGCCCCGGGTACCTATGATACACTATACAGGGGCTCACAAGGGCGACCCAGTAACCAATCTGGTATGTACCTAAAGTACATGGTATCAATTTAGAGAGAGAACAGCTGGGCTGTGGGTCTGATTGGCAGGCCCATAGCCACACTAAAGTCGAAAAACCAGAGAATCACAGCAAAAAGTGGGGGTGACCATAGGAAGCAGACCCTACTCTCCTACCGACAGCGCCAGAGGAGTACCAAACTCCAAGGTGAAGAGGTAGAAATGGAGGCAGAGCCCGCTCCAGGAGAACACACACACACAGCGAAGGGGTAAGCTGAACAGGCATCAGCCTTGAGGCAGCGGACAAGGCAGGAATGGCTCCACAGCCAAGAAGAGCTGTTGTGAGAAGAAAGACACAGCCACGAAAAGCTCCAGCAATACAAGAGGCAGGAGCACAAGGGTACACACCAAGGCCCATGGCGGTGGACCATCATGAGCAGGCGTTCGCAGCCAGTAGCCGTCAAATACCATGAAGCAGTGCGCCCAGAACAAGCCAAGCGCAAGACGAAGGCAGAGGCCAGGGAACTCCAGAACAACCCCCAAAGGAGGACCGTTCCAGAGACACAACCAGACCAACGAAAGAAGTGGGACCAGGCAGAAGAGAAAGAGGAGAATTACGTAGGACGGACCTAGCCGTCAACCAGACCACAGGAAAAAACTAGGAGAGTCCAAGCCCCCCTGGAACACCAGACAGAGGATCAGGCCGAAACGCCGGACAAGAAGGCGGAAATAGCACAACACGATGCCGTAGACTGGATGCCAAAGCTGGTCTAGCGATGTAGCGGATACTGAGAATGACAGTAACCTGGAGCAGCGCAAGCTGTGCTAAGACAAAGACAAAGAGAGAGACCGCCCCAGCGGCATACAGCGATGCCAGGAAAGGCGAGGAACCCGAAAAAGGGTGTCCACGCCCTCCCAGCTTAGGACAGAGCTATACAATAGCTACAAGTACCCCACTCAGGGTATGACACGTCCCAAAGAAAACATGGGAACACCTCTTAGGGAAGAAATCCTGCAGCAGAGGACAAGAACATAAAGGACCTGCGGGTAGCACCACAGACGGCTTACCAATCAGCCAAAAAATACACAGATGGCCCAACCTGAGGACCTATACGGTTTTACCAACAGCCAAAAACCACAAAAGCCAAAGGGGGTGTACCAGCAGCCAACAGTATAGAGGGCCAACCTAAGGACCCCGAAGGCATGTTAAAATACCCAGAACACACAGACGGGCACCTTCGTGGGAGGCGCGAGACAGAATGGACTCCACTGAATCCCCCAAGCTGGAGGTAGCCCTGGCCAATACATAAAGCGTGTTGAGCGCTCGCAAAGCAGCACTAGAGGAAGCGAATATGTTACGCCCCCCATGAATCCAACCGCCAGGCCTCCTGTGACGGAGGAAACACCAAAGGCAAGGAAGGAAAAGCAGTCTGCAGAAGAGGGCCCTGGGTAGAAGGGTGAAAAGAAAGGCAGACTTGTCGTGCAGAGCAGGACGGTGGCGGTGCAGGACGGCTAAGGCACCGGATCACCCGTGGCAGGACGCCCCCAGGTCCCCAGAACAGAATTGTGGTGAGAAGCTTCAAATGGAAGAAGCAGCTCCTGTCCACCAGAGCCCTGGTGGAAGACCTCTAACAAATGGTCCGAAGGGAATGGGTTGACGGGGTCGCCCATTTGCACAATGCCAGCAGCCGTGGAATAAGAAGGCGGAATTGAGGTGCATGACAGAGGGTACGCTTTCTCTTTGACTACCTGTCCGTGCACGAATGCTAAGTAACGCTGAGTGAACCTTGCCGGCGCCACTTGCTTAGTTCTTTTGAAACTAATTACAGGTTTCATACTAGCACTTTTAAAACTGTACTTAGCGTTTTTTGCACTACTTTTTAAAACTGATTACTAGTTTTAATTCCTGGCACATTTTAAATACTCGATCTCCTCACTTGCTAACACGAAGGGCACTCTCCCCGGTCCACCGCGAGAAGTCTCGTTTGAGTGGAGGGAGACTTCTGGTGGAGTGTGAGTTAGCGGTCTAGTGCCTAACTCCCATCCACATAAAAACAGATGCCATTCCAAACGTGCAGCGGACGCGCGTAGCGGGCGCGCCGCTGGCAAACCCGTCTGCGCCTGTCCGCGCCCAAACGGGCCCAGAACCCCTGGTCCCATGACACATTGCCGGTACAAGTATTCCAGTACACTGCTGAAATCCCTGAATAGGCCTCCCGAGCCACAATGCTCGCATTCAATCTCGATCCAAAGCTCACAAAATAGATGCCCCCCACTGTCATTTTGAGATCCCCTCACCCAGCTCCTCCACCTTGTCGCACGACAACATACAAACTTCTCCTGCTCAACTGCAGATCCCTTCCTAAACACATAACCGAAATTTCAATCCTTCTAAGCAAGGAGGCCCCCAAAGTACTTTTTCTGACAGAAACTTGGCTTAATACTTGTTCAGACCCGGACATAGTCCAAGCCCTACCTCCAGGCTACTCAATCCAGAGAGTGGACAGAGGGACAGGAAAGGGGGGGTGGGAGATTTGCCATTATATATAAAGATCACCTAACCTGTCGCTTGACAGACAGCCAGTTATCTGACTCTGAAAATACCCATTTTGTGATCAATTTCACCCCCCTCCCTCACACTCTCTGGTATTCTTGTCTATCGTCCTCCGGGAACACCAGGACAGTTTGCAAAGTCATTACTAGAAACAGTAGGGATTCTCGCTAGTCGTACAGCTAACTTTACCCTCTTGGGGGATTTTAACCTACATTTCAATGACCCCCCCAGCCTAACTTGCCACAGAACTAGCCCAGGACTTGGCAACCTACCAACTTCTCCAAAAGGTTTCACTTCGCACCCATGAAAAAGGCCACCTTCTCGACCCCATTTTCTCTAACCTAGGAAATTTGGTAGGATACAAGCCCACCCCACTTCCATGGACCGACCATTTCCTAATACCCTTCTTTGGATACACCCCCATAAGGCACCCTGCCTCCCCCGCCGCGTTCTTTAATCCAACCCTGGTCCAAACTACCCGTTGAGAAATGGATACTAGAATTGAACAGATCACAACCCAGTCCTGCCACGGACCCCACGATAAACAATAAAAATGTTCGCAACTGGATTGAGGGGTCTCTCAACTTGGTGCTCCCTAAAGTCTCGACCCAATGGAAAACGGGCCCCCACCGCTCACTATGGTACACCCCCAAATTACGTACCCTAAGGCAGCATTGCAAAAAAGCAGAGAGAACATGGAGGAGAGACTTCTCTCCTACTAATAAGCTAGAATCTAGTTCGACCGTACCTCATTACAAGTCAGAAATTAAAACTGCACAGGCCTCCTCCTACGAGGGAAAGATCCTAGCAGCAAGTAACTCTCCCAGACAATTTTTCCACATTGCCACTAAATTAATGAAGAATCCTGACCCCTTAGCACCCTCAGACTCCTCTAATCACTGCTGCACTGTATTGGTGAATTTATTCCTCTCTAACATCCAGAACATCCTCGAACACCTTCCTCAAAATGACCAGATTAACTCCAACAGACACATAAATGAGGGCCCACAACCTGACAAACCGGAACTAAGGTCTTTCCCGCCTCTAACTCTGGAATCTTTCATCTCCCTACTACCATCATTAAAACGTGGCTCCCCCCTAGACCCTGCACCACCCAATATACTGTCATTGGTTGGACCCGCCATTGCCCCTATGGCCATCAAACTAATAATACCTCCATCAACACTGGTACAGTTCCTACCAAGTGGAAAAAGGCAATGGTCCACGCCCTGTTAAAAAAATCTAACCTAGACCCCACAGATCTGGACAATTTCCGACCCATCTCACTCCTGCCGGGCATCAGTAAAATAGCAGAGAAACACACTAACCGCACCCTTTCGTTATTCCTCGAAACTAATGGTGCCCTCCACCCGTCTCAAACAGGTTTCCGTCCCGGCCAGGGGATGGAAACCGCCATATTGTCAGTGGTGGAGGAAACAAGGAAAATCCTGGATGCAGCAGGCACAGCCGCAATCATCCTCCTCGACCTTAGCGCGCCATTCGACACGGTCAACCACCCTCTCCTGGTCCACCGCCGTAGGAGGGCAGGAGTGTCGGGAACAGCGCTAAAATGGCTACAGTCCTTTCTTGAACTTAGATCTTTCCAGGTCTTCCAAGACAATCATACCTCCCAAACCTTGCCATTAGGGTGTGGAGTACCACAGGACTCCTCTCTTAGCCCCACCCTTTTTAAAGTATATATGGCCCCTGTGGAAGAAATAGTGTCTCCATTCGGAATCCACGTGGTGACCTATGCTGACGACACACAACTGGTCATAGCACTGAGCCAACCCTGCCAACAAGCTACGGGTCTTCTACCATGCCTGGAGGAAGTAGTAAAATTGACGAGTCTCTCCCATCTGAAACTCAACGGTGAGAAGACGGAACTCATGATAATGGGTGACCATTCGAGCCCTGGTCTAAATACGCTCTGGCCACTCTCACTGGGACCACTGCCCACTCCCAAAACAGAAATAAAAAGCTTAGGAATATGGCTAGACAAGAACCCCACCTTGAAATCCCAGGCAAGAAAGACAGCGGCCTCCTGATATGGCTTGCTTAGAATTATTCGTAAAATCCTCTCCTTCTGCCCTCGCTCGCAAAAAGACTAGTGACTCAGGCCCTTATCCTGTCTAGATTGGACTATGACAGTGCCCTCTACCTAGGTGCCCCTAATGAGGTCATCTCTAAGCTATAGGTCTTGCAGAACTGTGTGGAAGGCTGCTCACTGATACCCCTGCTCGCTGCTCAGCAAGACCAGCTCTGCACTCTCTTCATTAGCTCCCAGTACAGCAGAGAGTAAACTTCAAAGTCCTTTGCATAGCACACAAATCCCTAAATAACAACGGACCACTAATTAACAGGGACATGATTAGCCTATACAGAGCTAACAGGTGACTTCGGTCAAACAAACTCCACACCTTGCAACGATTCCTAGGATAAAAAAGTCCAGAAGCGGAGGCAGGCTCTTCTCACTCAACGTCTCTAAACTTTGGAATGCACTCCCACTACACCTGCGGAGTGAACTTGATCATCTGAAATTCCGTAAACAATTGAAGACCTGTCTGTTTATATAGACCCCCTTCTCCGTCCTCCCTTCGTACCCCGTAGCGCTGGGATGCCTTCGGGTAGCCATGCGCTCTACAAATGTCAAACACAATACAATACAATACATATGGCCCGGACAAAAGCTGCTCTCGCCTTCGTAGGGCGTCATGGGGAAGAGAGCAATTCCTCCATGGGCGACGGCTGTAAGCTAAGCCGTCCATCCCTGAGTCCAGCTGGAGGAAGAAACGTCCGGCCCCTGAAAGAGGGAAGATCCAAGGACGAGTGGGGGGCCTCCGGGGAAGGTGGAGAAGTCTGCAGAGCAACCAACAGAGAGTTGTGGAAGAGAGAGTCGGGGCTATGGTCGTGGGGAAGGTGAAGGGCCAACCCTGGAAGGCGCCGGAGAAGAGGAAACAACAAGATGCCAAACCTCCGGAGACGAGTCGATGACCCAACGCCGGCACGGTGCCGTGGAGCCCGCCGCAGGCGCCAGTGCGACGTCGACCACCGCCGGAGCGGGCACCAGGGGCGCAGAGTAGACCTCCGCCACCACTTGCGTCCTAGGAGAATAGGGTGGGGCGGAGCCGGGGCAGCAGCCTGTGTAGAGGGCCAAGAGGGACCCGGGGAGGCACCCCGGCCCCTAGCCACCACCCGCGGTGCGACAGCTGTCAGCACCTGGACGGCATTGGCTCGGCCCCTGGCAAAGCAGCTGGATGCCCAGAGGACCGAGGGGGACTCTGGGATGAACCGTGAGACCTGGCGACCTCCTGTGACATCACAGGGACCCCCTGGGGGGTTTGCGGCGAGGCAGAGACGCCGTGGGTCGCAGAGGGGAACCCCATAGGGCAGCACCTAGACGAGACCACACCCCAAAACCTGAAGCCAAACCTGTCGGCGTTGGGGTTGAAGCTGCCGGCGACTCTGTGGAAGGCTCTGCACGTGGCAAGGGATTGGTGGACGTCTCAGGAAGAGGGGCCAAAGAAGCCTGCAGAGCCGTAGCACAGGCCTCCATTTGGGCCCTAGTCGTCCCAATGCCAGGAAATGGTGGGTAGGGTGGCGACAAGCGAAGCCGCATGTCCTGAGGAGAACCCGTGCCCTCTGCAGAATGGGGGCCAGGCCTCGGGGACAAGCTGTATGACTTACTGGTGGGCGAGCGACGCCCCTGGGGCCTCGACGAAGGGCGATGTCTTAGTATGAATCAGCGGTTTCTGGACCGTTCCGTAGAGGATGGACACAGTGATGAGACCGATCTGGGTAAGTGGGCCGAAAGTAGTTTCATCCGGCGCTCCCGCCGGGACTTCGGCTTTAGATGCTGGCAAGCGTTGGAGTCCATACAATCATGGTGCTCGCCCAAACACCACATACAAAGGGGGAGGGTCCGTCGGCAACATCTGATGCTTACAAGAAGTACACGTCTTGAAGCCCGAAGGCATTCGTACAGTGTTCCATCAACACAAAAAGCATGAAAAGAAGGCCTAAAAACAGGTCAGGGACACGATCCGGATCCACATTGTACGAGAAAAAAAGAAGGAAACTAACGTCAACGCGCCGGGGTGGGGCTTATGTGACCTCGCTGAGGTCACGCCCGCGGACGTCAGGGCGTCATGTGGTACCACACCCGTTGCGCAGAGGTGCTGTGGCAAAGAAACATTTTCGGATCCAGTCTTACGCCTGGGGATAATTTTACGTTAAGGAATCTGTGGCTAGTAGTCTCTATCAGATCATGTGTATTTCCATTACGACCCACAAAGTCCCTTAAACCTGGGTGGCCAGATGCTTAGATGGGAGCCGCACACATTCAAATATTTAGGTGTCAACATATATCACGAAGAACAAGACACTATAGAAGATAATTTACACTGAGCCATAAGGTCACTCCACTTTCAGGTATCCTTCTGGATCAAACTGCCCATTGGTGGACGAGAACAGCAATTTCTAAAATGGTAATGCTCCTGTGCCTCCTACACTATTTTGCAAAACTCCCCTTCGTATTAGTGACGAGTGTGTTCAAAAAGCTGGATATGCTGTTCGGGCACCTGCTCTGGGTTTCGGGTACACTCAGGAAAGCAGTTATCAAGCTGAGGTTGCCCACTGAGAAGAGCACCAGATTTTCAGAACTATTATATTGCCACTCAGTTACAATGGCAGGCTGGCAGTTAGACACCAACCTGAAACAGACCTTTACTGACTACAACCTGACGAAGGAGGATTGCAGATGTTGCTCTTCCCGGGGCAGCGTTGTCGACCTCCATTCCGCTGCTCCCTACCAATGCATCGTACTGCTGGAAATCTAGGTTTAGCATGTTCAAGAGGCAATGTCCTCTATGCCCCAGAAATTCCACATTCAACTTGAGGAATGTGGGTGTGCACTGCTTTATTGATCTGCTGTGCGGGTAAACGGGTCAAATGCAGGCATAGAAACACTGGGGGATCTTTACTCTGAAAATGCCCTGATACCACTTTCCATTTCAGTGAAGCAATGGGACCTCCCGCATGGCAATTCTTGTCATACAACACAATTAAAAAAACTGATACAATATTGGGAAACCTTCCACATATAACATTGGTAAATAATTTACACGATAGGATCAGCTTGCCGCATGATAATCTGGATATGCAAAGCCCTGCTGAAGTACACGGGGTGAACCTACAGCCTCTCAGGGATATATGGGACATAGGTCTGGGACAATGCTACATAATAAAGAGTGTGAAAAGGCCTTAGCTTACCACATAAAGTGTCACAAAATGCTCAATTTAAATCCATACAATTGAATATTCTACATAGAGCATATCTTACCCCGAGGGCACTCGGCCGGATTTTCCCTTTCACACATGCAAACTGCCCCCCGTTGCCATGTGGAACTAGCTGATTTCCTACACAAGTGGGCTTGTGTGGGCTTGTGGACAAGCACAAGCATACTGGATTGCGGTGTTGGGGTAGCTAACGCAGGTGACTGCTCGAGAAGAGTCCCATTCGGTGTAGGACTGTCTATTAGGCATTTAACCCAGCCCAAAAAAATGATTAGTTAGTGCAAATCTATTGACCTGGCACTGTTGTTAGCATAGAGGGTGAATACTATGAGGTGGAAGTCGCACAATCCCCCAGATGTGGTACACTGGAGAAAGGAGGTGGGGTATTGGGTTGACTCAGAATTTAAGGCCTTCCATCGAGACAAATAGGGAGGATGGTGTAAGAAAGCTATCTCGGATAGTTAAGAGGCCCCGATACGACTGATGGCAGAAGCAGAAAGAGATAATATAAGTGCACATCATGAACCCCATTGACAGAAACGGCCCACACTCTGGAGACAAGCTCACTGCCCCAGGCATGAATGTAACCGGTAGGTCTATGTCCAGGGTGACTCATGTTCTACTGATCCACTCTCTACTGGAATGCCTACAACACCCCCTGAACACCGTACTTCACATAACAGATATCCCCATCCCCAATGATTTGTACATCCACAGTATCAGCTGCTATAGTATTAGACTGAGGACAAACGTTGAAAGTTCAAATTTGACCTTAGCTTAAATCAGCATCTCATCAAACAGTTTGTTGGGTGGGTGTAATTGTATACCATTGATAGTATAATCAGTATCTGCCAAGCATGCTAAGTTTTACTATGACAGATGCTATGATCATGTGACAAGATGAGAAATTTGTATAATACCTGAAGAACTCAATAAAAACTACTATTAAAAAAATGTGTTAAGAGTAGTTTAGTACAGCCTCTGCAAGACATGTTTCATGAATCAAAGGCGCAGGGCAAGCTCCCATGAGACCTCAGACAATAATTCTATTGTACAAACCAGGCACGATATCTCTTCTTAACACTGATAAGATACTTGCAAAAGGCCTGGTGAATCGCCTCATGCAGGTCATGGACTGTATCGCAGCCCCTGAACCATTGGGCTTTATGCCCTATAGAACCACCAGACAACCTCCTGCATCTATTTGAATGCCTGGTCCGCATACGAAGACTGACGGAATCAGAGGTGATCTTGGCACTAGATGTTGAGAAACCATTCGACTGAGGCCATACCTCATGCACCTACTGAAGAGGATTTGCTTTGGGCCTCCTTTCTGGTCTGGGTGCGTCTTCTCTACTCCGCACCAACAGCGAGAGTCAGAGTAAATGGTACTCTGCCAGAGAAAATCGAGCTTAGCAGCGGCACGAGCCAGGGCTCTCCCCGATCAACCCTGTTATTTGCTGTAGCAATGGACCCCTTGGCAAACTGGATTAGGGTGGATGAGTTGCTTAGAGGAACCTGATGGGACAGAGAATGATAGGACGTTATCTTCCTGTATGCGGACGACATCCTACTCTACTTAGCAGACCCAGATGACTCCATACAGAGGGTCCTCCAGATTCTCCACATTTTTGGTTCATTCTCAGCTGTTAGGATCAACTGCCCAAAATCTATAGTCTACCCCCTTACACTATGGCACCCACGAAACAAGTGGTCCATTCCTCTAATATGGGAGGAGATGGGATTCACGTACCTGGGCATATATGTAACCATAGACCATGAATTGTTCCACGAACGAAACTTGAACCAGGTTTTGACAGGTTACCGCCACGATGTGGAACATTGGTGCTGCCTCCGCCTCTCCCTCCTGGGCAGAGCTGACCTGTAATAAATGATCTACCTCACTAAATTCTTATATATCCAGCAAAAAGTGCCCTTTGCTGTCCCCAATAACCTTTTGTAGGTGGTGGAGGCTGAGACGAGGACCCCTGACCAGACGACCAATCGACAGGGAACTCAAATATCCGGACCTACGCTTACACTGCTGGGCAGCCCAACTGCTAGTAATAAAGGACTGGCCCTTCGCGGACCAGAGGGAAGCCTGCCTTTCAGCCCATCGACAGGCAATGGACCCTCAGGGTTACGTGGGGCAATTATATGGACCAGGCAGAATTGTGAGTCTCCCAGAGCCTGTGCATGTGGTATTCTGGATATAGAAACAGGCGTTGCAGAAGATGGGCTGGGAGGACCACTTGACCCTGGAGACGCATTATGAGAATCAAATAAACTTGCAAGACTACGTGGGGTTCCAGGATACTGACAATGGGATATGTTGGGCATTTCAAAACTTGGAGACCTGAGAAATTAAAAGGAATGGTTGACATTTGAAGACCAGCAGAAGCAACATGACCTATTGGTAGATCAGTTCCAATGTTACATGCAGGTTAGGATAATCCTCCACCACCTACTTGGCCACACCCAGGACCTATAAGAGAACCCACTGGAATACAAGGTAATGGGAGCTCCTTTACACAGGCATGCCAGCTCCCAAATATATTCTATGCTTCTGGTGCACTATCAACCCCCATTGCAAATATTAAGAGAAAAATGGGAGGGTGACCTGGGAAAAATAGATGACGACTGGGGGGCTGTATTGCGATACCCAGGATAACTGGCCATTCAGGCAAGATTCCGACTAATCAAATATAATTTTTTGCACTATACAAGAGGTTGCATGCAACGGGAGTAGCTGGCACCGATCGGTGCTGAAGAGGGTACGTTCGGCAGGGTAACCTAAGACATATGATTTCAGAATGCTCAAGACTACCTAGGTTTTGCTCAGGGAGACAAAACAAACTCTCCCTGGTGGTGAGTGATGCCTTGGTGTTAACTCCCCAGTTGATCTCCTTGGGGATCTGGGAGGGAGGTGACACCCAACAGATACATGCTGACCCTCTAGAACACAGCCTTAGCGAGGAGACACATCATGTGTAACTGGGGGAGTGAGGCCCCTCTGATAATCCAAAACTGGAGTACCAAAATGGAGTGGTGCAGCTAAGCAGAGGAACCAATATACCGGGCGAGGGGATGCCCCCAAAATCATGGGAAAACATGGGATCCATGGCATGAAGATATGAAGGAGTGAGCAGGTAAGACTGAGACCCTAAGGTCTGGTTATTGGGTGCAGTCCGGGGCCGGCCATGAGAGACCTCAGAGACAAGAGGTGTAGAAAGCCGGAGTACAAAATGGGAGGCCAGAAATCCTTTCACGTGATAGAATCTGTCTTTTGTCTGCGATTGTGGGCATGTACATGTTTAACAGTGCTCACCACAGCACTCTGGGGGGAGCAACTGTTTTACAAGTTCATCTTAGTGGGGATAAAACGCTCAATAAAAATAGGTTAAAAAAAAAGGAAACAAAATTCTAGCATAAGATACCTTGTGTTGAGATGAAGATGCCTTTGTTGCTGTGGCTAAATATCACAAAAAGCCAAACCATCTACAGAGCTGACTTGTCCTGTCTATGTATGTAAAATCTTAAACTTAGGCTGGAGTTGAAGGATAAGTAAAGAAAGTTGATCAGTGATTTGTTTTCATTCGATGGAATGGTGAAATGAGTTTTGGTATACATCTGGGTTAATGGATAAAGTGGCCTGACCGTCTGAGAACCTTATGAAAGGTTCTTGAACTTAAAAAGATTGAATATCTTCAAATCGCCTAGCAGATGTTATCGCCAGCAGGAAGGAAAATGTTACTTATCCTCTAAGCATCTGTTTCCAGACATGTAGTACTACTGCCATCTGGTGCTGCTTGCGGTATTGTGCAAGTTGTTTTTCTTCAAAGAATTCTTCTCGAATCAAGAGGTAGTGTGACATCACCGCTTGCCAGTAATGAGCAAGTTCATTGGCTCCATTCTTAGATTGTTTTTCGCACGGCGGATGAGGATGGAGCTTGAGCAAAGCGTAACAGAACAGAGAGAAAAAGAGATTACTATGCAAGAGGATTAAGAAAGAAAGATAACTGCCATAGGCATAGGCCTCCGGGGGAGTAACTACATGCCTCCAGCACTACATCCCTCAAACAGATGTTTACAGGGTAAAAATGTTTAGTTTGAGGCATGTGTGGTTGTAGATACACATGCTGTGCACAGACTAAAGAAGTCCATCCCATAAGCGATGGCTAGCTTGTGGGTGTTGGCAAAGACGGAAAAGGTGTACAGCCTGACCAACGTGGCTTGTTGGCGTGCTAGAATGTCCGCACAATAGTGTTTAGTGAAAGTGTGTGGTGTAGACCATATAGTTACTACGCAAATGGGGGCTTCAAGCGGAGCATTGCGGGGTTGCTCTGTTTCCCTAACAACTACCTGCTGTTGTATTCCACTTATGCCACCCCTCCCTTGACCTGCGCTTGGTTCCCTCCCTCTCCCTGCGCGTGAGCTTCCCCTGTGATCTGCCCTCTCTGATTGGTTCCCCCACATTCCATGCTTCCCTTGTTGACCCCCTTTGACATGTACTGTCAGATGAGATGTTCCACTGACCCACGCATGACTACCCGGTTGGGGCTGTTCTAATAAACCTAACATGAGAAACTTATGATCGAGTTATGACTACTTTGTAACAGTGGCGACGAGCGGAACTACAGCCCCACACCGTGGCATATCCAGGTACAGCTGACTAACAGAATACTTAAATGAAATGTAATTTCAATCTGAAGATCGGAACAAATACCTTCTACCGTGAAAGCTGCTTCGTGTTTACTCGGAGGTTGTGGAAGCGTATGCCTGGTGCCGAGATTTGAGTATCTCAGGACGTCTGATTTCTTTGCAGTCCATAATCGTTTTGAACTTCGCCTTCGTGACATGACAGCTGCAGAATCACATGACGGTACGGCCGCACGGCAATTTGGACTTTCTCCCCTCGTTTGTCTTGTGAAATTGCCCGTGATCGCCTCCGATCAAAGGCATACCACTGCGAAGCATTCCTGTCAGTTTCAGCCGTGCGCATCTACAAAAAGGCATTCCTGTCAGCTGTTCGCGCCTCTATTTCAAGCACTTCTGCGCATGCTCGGCGACGCGTGACGTCAATGAAACGCAGCGTTGGAGGCCATTTTAAATGAAAAAAAAAGCAATTGAAACTGATCGTGCTGCCCGAGTCTCTGGGTTCGAGTCTCACCAACGCTCTGCATGATTGAACATCGCAAATGTGAATGATAAGGGGCCAATAATTTCACAAAAGCAACTGGATAAATACCCATCAAAGTAAAAATGTAATTTATGAACAGGTGATGGTAACAACTTCTACACACACTTTAAAAGAAGTAATGTACAGTTCCAAAAGGAGTGCATAAAGTGAATTCACAAGTATATTTGGAACTTGAACACAATCTACTCATATATTTAAAAAAAAAAAAAGAAGGGGAACAAGCTAAAGTGAGAACTTGTGCAAGAAGGTTCCTACCGCCATGTGTGCTCTTAGTTCCTTAAATCTGTCGCAACCTCAAGCGTTCCGACCTCTAAAAGGTGCACCATGCATGCCTTGGAAAGAGTGGAAAGAATACTTTATTAATTACATTGAGACAGTGGAAGATGACGATTTCACGGCTGTAAAGAAAAAAAAGTACTGTTGTACTGTCTAGGTCCAGGCGGTCTTAAGACCTACAACAACATAGAGAAGAAAGTAAGAACAGGGGATGATGTTTATCAACATGCCTTGGACGATCTGGACGACCACTTCTCGCCTATTGTGTGTGTCGCTGTTGACCGGTACAAATTCTCAAGAAGAAAGCAAGGGAAAGAAGAAAGCATTGAAGATTATGTTGCGGCCTTGAACAACTTCGCCTTAACCTGCAGATTTGGAGCATTGCAAGAGGAGTTCGTGCGTGATCAAATAATTATGCACGCAAGCAACCCCAATATCCAGGACAAACTTTGGGTCAATGGTGAGGCTTCTTTGAAGGAAGTTGTTGCTCTTGTCAAAAAAGCTGAACTTACAGGCAGATGCGCAAAAGCAGTCGTGGATGAACCTGTGGAGGTCAAAGCTATAAGATCCTCTAATGCAACCAAACTAAAACACAAAGGAAACAAAAGAGAAGTGAGATATGAATATCACAAAAGAGGTGAACCAAGTAAACCAAGACAAAGCAGTGAAAGACGTGGTAGTACTAGAGACAATGAGTTTGCTGAACTGAGATGTTATCGTTGTGGGTCTCCAACCCATTTTTTATCCGATTCAAAAAAATGTCCTGCCATACATCAAAAATGCTTGTCATGCGGAATGACTGGGCACATCGCCAAAGCATGCAACAGGAAAATGTATAAACAAAGCAGACAGGTCCGACAAATTCATGAAGAGAGTGACTCCACATATGAAGATTCTGAATATTCTGACTCCGACAGCGTCAGTTATGTCTTCTCAATTGAATATGATGTGTTGGAACTCACGCCAAATAAGAAGAAAAAACCCATGTGTGATGTAAAATTGGGTGGTGTGACAGTCAATCTGATGGCAGACTCTGGGTCTCCCTTCACGATCATCAACGAAAATGTGTGGAAGCAATTCACGGATAGAGTTGGTTCAACTCTTGAAAAATCAAAAGTCATCGCTAGAAGCTACACGGGAAACAACATAGAATTCTTAGGAACTCGTGATCTAGAATTTGAGTTTAAGAACAGGAGAGCATATTGCAGACTTTATGTTGCTAAGAAAGGCCCGTCTGTCCTTGGCTGGAGTGACCAAGCGGATCTTGCTATCATGCTCGATCCCAACAGTGCTGATCCGGTTTTGTCTATTAATGATTCTAGTAAAATGGCAATACTAAAAGACTTCCCAGAAGTGTTCTCAGGTAAAGTTGGTCTTTTTAACAGCTTTGAACATAAAATCGAACTAAAAGACTCAGCTGTTCCTTGCATTCACAAGGTAAGACATCTACCAGTATCCGTGAGAGAGGATGTTCATGCAGAATTAAACAATCTTGTCAAGAATGGTATTATAGAAGAGGTGGAATCAGCGGAGTGGGTTTCCCCCTTGGTTGTTGTGAAACGTCCCAATGGGAAAATTAGACTTTGCATCGATCTCAGGGACCTCAATAAGAACATTATTGTAGATCAATACCCCCTACCTCGTATTTGTGAAATGTTTAGTGCCACCAATGAGATGTGTGTACTTTCCATTTTAGACTTGAAATCCGCGTACCACCAAATTCCACTACACGCTGACAGCAAAAAATTCACAACCTTTATCACACCCTTTGGTTGTTATCGGTTTACCAGGGTACCTTTTGGATTGGCCTCTGCAGCAGCACTTTTCCAAAGGGTCATGACATCCATTCTGGAAGGTGTTGATGGCATCAGGTTTTTCCAGGATGATATCCTGGTCATGGGTAGCAACCAATTGGAACATGACACACGACTTAGGCAAGTTTTTGAGAAATTGAAAATGCATGGTCTAACTGTAGAACTAGACAAATGTAAAATCTCACAAGACAAAGTGATTTACCTTGGGCACACCATCAGCCAGGAAGGCATTAAACCCAAACAAGGTTTAGTGGACGCTATCCTCATTCGACCTAGGGTGGATGTCCAAATCTAAGCAAATAGAATGGTCGCCAGAAAACATCAGGAATAACATTATCAAAGCCCAGAAATACTACAAGGAATGGTATGATTCGAAACACAGTGCCAAGGAAGAAAACAAGTTACTTACCTGTAACTTTAGTTCCCCAGTATTGGTAACTTTCATAGATTCCCATGCTTTGTGTCATTCCCCGTCGTCGGAATGGGAGTCTCGGTAACAAAAATACCATAGCTGTAGGTACAAAAGACAATGGAAAAAGGCCTAGGCCTCATTCCCTTTTGTAGCATATCACCCTCTTTGTGTAAAAGAGACCAAACTTTGGCCTCAGCCAATCAGAAGTGCCTCACCACTTAGAACCTTCCTGAAGGAACCTCAGAGCCTCAGATTTTCGTAGCTGTTGTGTACTTAGACACCATATCTGTTGTAGGCTGAGCTTTCCCCGGGGAGGTGGGTGGGCGCATGGGAATCTATGAAAGTTACCAATACTGGGGAACTAAAGTTACAGGTAAGTAACTTGTTTTCTTACCCCAGTATTGGAACTTTCATAGATTCCCATGCTTTGTATCAGAGTAGTAAGCAGTTGGCAAGATAATCACATTTTGCATTGTAAATAATAGCAGTATACAACATGACATTAGATACAAAATGTGAAAAATGGAAGGTGGGAAGAAAGGAAAGCTCACCATTAGTGGAAGAGGTTCCTCAGGACAGCCTGTTCTACTGCTGCATCATCCTGTTGCAGAGATTCCAAGCAGTAATGCTTGGTGAAGGTGTGGACGCTGCTCCAGGTAGCAGCTCTGCAGATATCCTTAATTTGCACCCCCGCGAAGAGGGCTGTTGAAGAAGCCACAGATCTTGTGGAATGCGCTCGTATCTTTCCAGTCAAAGGTTTACCAGCAGCCTTATGACAATGCAATATAGCGCTTGTGATCCACCTTGAAACACCCTGTTTGGATAGTGGAAGGCCTTTACTCGGTCCCCCGAAGGCCACAAACAGTTGAGAAGATTTCCGAAAGTCTTTAGTACGTTGCAAATAAAATTTAAGCATCGCTGCACATCCAACGAATACAATGCTTTTTCCGCTGGCGTGGAAGGCTGAGGGAAGAATGTTTTCAGAATGACCGGTTCATTCAAGTGGAAATCCGAGGGAACCTTTGGCATGAACCTAGGGTTAGTCCTCATGATGACAGTGTTCCTCTTGAATTGAAGGAAAGGTTCTTGAATGGTCAAACCTGTAATTCCCCTACACGCCGAGCCGACGTGAGAGCAAGGAGAAGAGCCAATTTCCACGAAAGATATTCGATGTCAGAACGATGGACTGGTTCAAATGGGCCCTTCATGAGTTGGGAAAGGACCAGATTCAAATGCCATGTTGGAGGAGGCGGTCTCACCGGTGGATAGACCCTGAACAGGCCCTTAAGAAATTGCTTGATGATTCTGGAAGACCATAATGAAGGCCCAGAGTCTGTCCTACTGAATCGTGACAAAGCAGCCAAATGGACCTTAATTGATGAATGGGCTAGACCAGACTTGGCCAAAGACAGCAGGTAAGGGAGGATTCTGATGAGGTTTGGAATTGAATGGATCAATGTGTTGCTTTCGACACCAACAACAGAATCTTTTCCACTTAAGGCGGTAAGTTTTGTTAGTTGAAGGAGCCCTTGCTTGGGACAGAACTTCCCTAACCTCCTTTGACAATGGCAGGTTCATAAATTCTCGCTGTTCAGGAGCCATGCAGTCAGGTGTAACGACTGAGGGTCTGGATGCAAAATCTGTCCTTCGGACATCGTGAGAAGATCCGGCAGAATCCGTAGAGGCAAGGGGGGAGCTATCGACAACAGATGGAGCTCCGTGAACCAGAACTGCCTCGGCCAAGCCGGGGCTATGAGGATCATCCTGCACGGTTCCACCTTGAGTTTCTTGATTAGTCGTGGTATCAGAGGAATGGGAGGAAAAGCGTAGACAAATGTCTTCGACCAGGCTATCGAAAGGGCATTTCCCAGTGAATCTTGATGGGGAAGCCTGCTTGCGTAAGACCGGCATTTCTTGTTGGTCGGAGTGGCAAAAAAGGTCGATGTCCGGCCTTCCCCACCGGCTGAAGACTTGATCCAAGACTTCCTGATTCAACTCCCATTCGTGGCTGACCGAGGATGACCTGCTCAGTCTGTCGGCGTTTTCGTTTAGGACGCCAGGCAAGTGTTCTGCCATCAGAGACATCTTGTGTTGGATCGCCCATTCCCAGACCTGCTGGGCTTCTTGTGACAATGGGCGCGATCTGGTCCCTCCTTCCTTGTTCACATAGTGCATGGCCGTGGTGTTGTCCGTCCTGATAAGCACTTGTGAACCTTCCAGGCGAGGAATAAACGCTTGCAGAGCCAGTCGTATCGCCCTGAGTTCTAACAGGTTGATGTGGAGGCGTTTTTCCTGGGGTGACCAATGACCACTGACATGTAGGTCCTGCAGCACTGCACCCCAACCCTCCAATGACGCGTCCGTCGTTATCACCTGTGGAGACGGGTTGCTTGCGAAGGATAGGCCTTGGGACAAGTTGTTTTGGTCTGTCCACCATGAGGCCGCGTCCTTCATCTCCGGAGTGATAGCCACTCTGTCGTCGAACGAACCGTGGACTTGCTTCCATTGATTGTCCAGTTGTTCCTGCAAGGGACGCATCCTCAGTCTGCAATGGGGGATTAGTGGAATACACGATGATATTACTCCCAGCAGAGACTTGTAGCGGCGTACTGAAAGAGACTTTCTTGTTTGTAAGTCTTGGGCCATGGTTTGTAATTTCTGCCTCCTTTCCAGAGTTGGAAAAGCTCGTGAAAGCTTTGAGTCCAAGATGGCTCCCAGAAACCGAGCTCTTCTGGACGGGATCTGGCAAGATTTCTCGTCGTTTAGAGTGAGACCCAGGTTCTGAAATAAATTGGTACATGCTTGGACCGCCCGTAGCGCTGCTTCTCTGGACGGAGCTTTTAGTAACCAGTCGTCCAGATAGGGGAAGACCTGAAACTTGTGAATATTCTTGGGGCTGAGCGGAGTCCAAAGGGTAAAACCCTGAATTGGTAATGGCTCTTGGCTACTGTGAATCGCAGAAACCTTCTGTGCGCTGGGTGAATCGGAACGTGGAAATAGGCATCCTCGAGATCGAGCGTGGCCATGTAATCCCCCGGGCTGATCAGCTTCAAAATGTCCTGGAGAGACACCATCCGGAAGGACAGAGAAATTAGATAGGTGTTTAGCCCCCTGAGGTCTAAAATGGGGCGCCACTTGTCGAGCGTCTTTTTCACCAGGAAGAACCTGGAATAAAATCCTTGGCCGCTTTGGTTCGATGGAACTGGCTCTATCGCCCCTTTTTGGAGCATTTGTTGAACTTCGAGCCGAAGGAGACGCTGGTGTTTTGAAGGAGTGGCTGCCGGGGGCTTGGGTGGCGGAACTTATGTGAACTCTAAGGTATGCCCTTTCCGAATGATGTTGAGCACCCAACGGTCCGATGTTATCAGGGACCAGTTGTGAAGGTATTTGTTGACCCTGCCTCCAACTGATGACTTCCTGGAGGAGGGTCCAGTAGAAAGAGCCAGGAGGCCGCTATTGGCGCTTGGACGAATCTCGTCCTCGTGCCCCTTGCTTTCCTTTACCGTAAGGCCTGGAGTAGTTAGAAGACTGGCCTTGCCGCTGCTGGTAAGACTGACGGTGTTGTTGGGAACCGGATCCTGTGTTGGAATATCGTTGTTGTTGGAAGGATCCTCTATAAGTACCACCCCTGCCCCTGGATCCCTTGAAAGGAGACTTTCTTTACTGAAGTGTTCCTAAAGACCTAGCGGTCTCTGTGTCCTTTTTAATATCTTGCAGGGTGTCGTCAATGAGTTTGCCGAACAGCGCTTCTCCATCAAAGGGGAGATCCAAGACTTTATTCTGGACCTCGGGCCGGAACCAAGTAGCTTTAAGCCATCCTTGGCGACGGAGTACTGCTGCTCCCGCCAGTGAACGGAATGCAGTAGTTGCAATATCCATTGCATAATCGATGATTTCCATCGACGTCGCCTCTCCCTCCTGTAAAATCTTCTTTGCCTCCGACATAGATTCAGGAGGTAGCTGGTCAAGGTACGGGGCGATATCGCACCAGAGTTGACGGTCGTACCTACCCAGGATCGCTAATGAATTAGGCGCTCGCACTAGCAAACTTGCCATCGATGAGAATCTTTTTCCCACGTTATCCAACCTCCGCCCTTCCTTGTCCGGAGGAGTTGTCAGTGGTGCCGAAGGGTTGCGCGATTTCCTCTCCGCTGCCTGCGAGATCACAGAGTCTGGTCTTGGATGACCTGTCAAGGCCGCAGGGGCATCATCGGTCGCCTTGTACTTTTTTTCCAAACGCGGTAGCACCAGGACCACCGTCGCCGGGTGTGTCATTGTCTTTAAGCCTTCTTTCCACAGGTGATCCACAATAGGAATAGACCTGGCAGTCTTTCGAAAGGGTTCCTTAAAGTCATATAAGAAACAATCTGTTGTAACTTTAGGCATTGCCAATTTAAATCTTGCCGCCGCTCTCTCCATCAGCTGATGGAAGCCCCCAATATCCGCTGGCGGGGAGTCCGCCGGGTCCGGATTTGGCGATGCGGGATTGTCAATAACGTATTCATCATATTCCGTGTCGGGATTAGAGACATGATCCGACTGCTGGTCCTCATCCGAGGATTCATCAACATCATGAGTCCCTGGCAATCCAGAGGAATCCTGTTGGACGGATGCCTGAGGCTGTGGAGAAGTCGGAGCCGAGAAAGTAGGTGGCACCAATGAAGCCTTAAGCCTTGAAGGTGTAGCAGGCGTTGATGTATTTGGCAGAGGTCTACTGGCCTTAGACTTATAGTCATGTAGCATTTAATGTAGATCTTGCAGGAAAGATGTTGGCACCGAAACCATTTCCTGTTCAGGTTGCAGCTGCTGCTGCTGACTATGACCATGTCCTTCGTGGCCGTATTCGCCCTCTGAGTCAGTGTCCTGGCATTTGACAAATAGTTGGGAAGGACTATTGGCATAGCTATATGCATCCTGTTCATCCTCCTCTGATTCTCCCTCTTGCAGGAGCATGGTAGGTAACAGAGGGGACACCGTCCTTGGAGAAGTCATCTCTGGCGTGATCCGCGTCACCGAAATGGTAATATGCTTTTCTGTGGACAATATCGTGGGTTCCGTAGTCGACGGTTGTATATACGCCGTCGAGATCGGGGTCGTGGACGTCGTCGACGATGAAACTGTCGACACGCCAGCCGTTGTCATAGTCACTATAGTAGTCGTCGATGCCCTCGTCGACGAGACCGCAGTCGTCGACACCGTCATCATCGTCGTCGACGGGATTCTCGCCGTCGACACTGTCGTCGTCGTCGGGGCTTTCGTCGTCGACGGGGCTTTCGTCGTCGACGGGGCCTTCGTCGTCGACGGGGCCTTCGTCGTCGACGGGGCCTTCGTCGTCGACGGGGCCTTCGTCGTCGACAGGGTCTTCGACGTCGACGGGACCTTCGTCGTCGACTGGACTTTCGACGTCGACGGGGCTTTCGTCGTCGATGGCTCCTTCGTCGACACCTTTGAAGCTGGTACCTTCGTCGTCGGCGTCTTCAGTTTCTCCGTCGACGGCGAGGACTCCGCCGTCGACGGTCTCGACGTCGACGAACCTCCAGTCGACGGAGTCTTCGATGTTCTCGTCGACGGGCCTCCCGCTGTCGATGTCTTCGTCGTCGAGGACCTAGAAGTCCTCTCAGAAGACTGGCATGAAGGTGTTTTGAAGGCTGTGGCAGTCTTCTCACCTGTAGAAGGCGTAGAAGGTCCATCCCTCTCCTTTACACTTCCGTGAGGAGATTTGCTGGGACCTGGGCTCTCAGACTCACTGGGGGTCTTTTTTGAGGCCTTAGAAGATCTTCCCACCGAAGTAGAAGGGGAACCCCTACCCCTTTTCACTGACCTTCTTGTAGAAGACATCGAACCAGCATCCTCACTGTCACTGGAGACAGTATCCTTCCTTGATTTTAGCTTTTGCAGCCATGTCAGGAGCCTACCCTCACGGTCCCGGAGGGTCTTGGCAGAAAAAGTGCGACAGATTGAACAGTCAGCAGCCTGGTGGTCAGGATAGAGGCAATAAATGCAGTCCTTATGCTTATCCTCCACAAAAAGCCTTTTCTTGCCACAGGAGGAACAAGGCTTGAAAAGGGCTTTTTTCTTCTCAATTTCCGACATTCTGGAAGGTAGGAACAATCCTGAAGAGAATCTGAAAGATTCTGAAGAAAATCCTGTAGAAAAATCCTGAAGAAATCCTTTAGAAGAGTAGAAGTTGAGCAGAGCTCAAAGGAGACTCCCTAGCACAACGTGCGGTAGAAAATCTGAGGCTCTGAGGTTCCTTCAGGAAGGTTCTAAGTGGTGAGGCACTTCTGATTGGCTGAGGCCAAAGTTTGGTCTCTTTTACACAAAGAGGGTGATATGCTACAAAAGGGAATGAGGCCTAGGCCTTTTTCCATTGTCTTTTGTACCTACAGCTATGGTATTTTTGTTACCGAGACTCCCATTCCGACGACGGGGAATGATACAAAGCATGGGAATCTATGAAAGTTCCAATACTGGGGTAACATACATTTAAAGTCGGCGATCTTGTGAAAGTTCGTTTAGAGAAAAGAATGGAGATAGCAGATTCACCGCTCCTCTTTACATTGATGAACTGTTTAACAATGCGGCAAGACTCAGTGATGGGAAAGTATGGCACATGAGCAGATTGGCAAAATATCATCCGGGAGGCAAGACTCACAACCTGCAGCAACATGTCACGGTTAACAATGATCTGTGGGTAGATGTGGATAGGGCTTGTGTTGAAGAGAGTAATATGTCTAGAAATGTCATCACACAAGATCTCCAACCTGACACTGACTCAGATGATGGTCAATCGACAGATCGGTCTGTTGGTGTCAATCCTAGCACTTCGACATATAATCGGAGTTGTCATGATGACCCACATTCTGACTCTGAAGTAGCGTCTGACGGTCACAGGTTCAGTAGTAGGTTCGGCAGAACTAGCCTTGATTCCCATTCTGACTCTGAATGTGCACCTGACTTGCCATTGGCCTCTGGAAGGTTTGGTAGAATCATCCGAAGACCTAAACGCTTGGATGACTTTGTATGTGACTAGCAGTCTCCAGCTATTCACCCAACATAGTGTTTACCTCTCCCCGTGGCACAGTTGTCCAAACTCTCAAGAGAGGAAGATGTGTTGTATTCCACTTATGCCACCCCTCATTTGACCTGCGCTTGGTTCCCTCCCTCTCCCTGCGCGTGAGCTTCCCCTGTGCTCTGCCCTCTGATTGGTTCCCCCACATTCCATGCTTCCCTTGTTGACCCCCTTTGACATGTACTGTCAGATGAGATGTTCCACTGACCCACGCATGACTACCCGGTTGGGGCTGTTCTAATAAACCTAACATGAGAAACTTATGATCGAGTTATGACTACTTTGTAACACCTGCCTGATCTGCTTCTCGCTGTGGGTCTCCCCTGCCGCCGCTTCCCGGATCAACACGCGGCCGCCGAGGGGGGAGACTACAGCTCCCAGCCCTCCCTGCATACGACCACGCCCACTTCCGCGCCGGTGGCGCTCTAAAGAGAGGCACTTCTACAGTGGAGCGGGGGCTTCAAGCGGAGCATTGCGGGGTTGCTCCGTTTCCCTAACATCTACCTGCCTGATCTGCTTCTCGCTGTGGGTCTCCCCTGCCGCCGCTTCCCGGATCAACACGCGGCCGCCGAGGGGGGAGACTACAGCTCCCAGCCTTCCCTGCATATGACCACGCCCACTTCCGCGTCGGTGGCGCTCTAAAGAGAGGCACTTCTACAGTGGAGCGGGGGCTTCAAGCGGAGCATTGCGGGGTTGCTCTGTTTCACTAACATCTACCTGCCTGATCTGCTTCTCGCTGTGGGTCTCCCCTGCCGCTGCTTCCCGGATCAACACGCGGCCGCCGAGGGGGGAGACTATAGCTCCCAGCCCTCCCTGCATACCATCATGCCCACTTCTGCACCGGTGGCGCTCTAAAGAGAGGCACTTCCCCCGCATCGCGGGACGCGCGCAGGTGTTGTCGGGAGAAGCCTGGGACAAGGGCAGGACCGTCTGTGGTCGTCCGAGGCAGACCGAGGCAGGGCAGGGCCTGGACCCCTGGCAACTTCTTATCAGCTGCCTTCCCAAGAGCCGCGGTAAGAACACTTTCTGAGGTGGACTCATAAGCGGGCTCCCAAATTGCCTCTGTCATTCAAGGACTTGTTAATCAACAATTACCTGTTGCACTGTGTTGTAACTGGGTTCTGAGTTAATAACCATATTTTAAATCATAACTTTATCTATCTAACGAGCATTGTTTGTTAAACTGTGTATGGAGAATTGCCTGTGATGGATAAACGTAAGAGTACCGCGTGTACTTTAGATGCCTACTTGTTAAGAGCAGAATCCCTAATCAACCAAGAGATCCATCTAGCAGAGCGCAGACTTTCTCTCGATCCATCACAACCCTCTCCTTCTAGAGAGGAGGAATTTAATAGCCCCTCACAATTGCACAACACTCCCTCCCTAATATTTTCTTCCCCGGATACGGACACCCTATTAAAATCACCTGACCTACGGGGCAGGGAGCCTTCCATTACTATTGTAAGTATGAAAGGCCCCCAGACCCGAGGGCAAACCAATAAAACGAAAGGTCGTGTAGTGGGCACAAAACAGAAGCGAGGCAAGCTGGTCAAAGAGGGAAAGGTGATGACCAGGACTGGGAAAAGTACGATAGGAATCCAACTACCAGAAACCCAATGTAATTCTGTATCACAGGTAGCTGCTCCTAACGAGAAGCTAGGAGTAATCTCACAAAACAGAGAAACAAATGGAAGGCCTCATAAAAAACATCTTAGAACAAAAAATTGGTGAGATGACTACTCTCCTATCTTCCCTCATTGAAGAAAAATTCGCTCTCATAGAGAACAAGCTGGCACAAATGAAAGGGGATGTTGATGCAATCAGAGTTCGATTAGGAAATCCCAATATGACCCCTAGTGGCATTAACACTGAAACATCGGCTAGGGATTACCCCATTCATTCGAGGGAAGAGGCCCGACCTGGTATCCCCAAGGTATCCCAACAAGTGAATCAATCTCTCTCAAAAGAAAGCACCATACTGAAGGCTATCGGCAGAGAGGAGAATATGAGTAATCATGATCAAAAAACTGCGAAATCTACTCTGGTTAGTAGTATGACTCAACCAAACACAGATTCTCCAAATTTGCAGCCCACCTCCTGCCCTTATGTCCTGGCTCTGATAGGTGTTCCATCTCTAAAGAAAGGAGTGACTGAGTCTTGGCTGTCCCTTAGAAACAAGGTGGTGGACTGGTTAGTGAAACAAACCGTTCCATCCCAGGAACACAAATCAAATTCTTATGGTGCGTAGAGTAGGTTGGGTAGGCACATCACAAAAAACTACTCAGGGTGATTGTATTATCATTAATTGTAACTCTCCGAAACTGGTTCGTTCATTATTAGCCGACAAGGAGGAAACACCATTAACCCCTACAGCAATCCAGTCCGTACCACTTGGTTTCTTTTACAGACCGGCTCCTAATCCCATTTTGAAATCAAACGGATCTATTCTTACGCAAAACAGGTTTGAACTTCTGTCAGTACTAGAGGAGGTAGACTGACAACCAATTTCGTTGTTAGGACCTTCTAACCCAGAGTGTGAAAGAGCTACTGACCACTGGACCCTAGGCTGTCAATTATCTTTAGATCCTTCATTCCTGGTAAAATCCCTGACTCAATCTTCCAACTTCGCCTTGCCCATCGAAGAGCAGGTCCAGGAAACCGTTACATCAAACCATGATCTGAAGAGAGATCAATCAAAATCTCAAATAATAAACCCTATAGAGCTTACTGAGGATACCTCCATAGTTAGCAGCACAGTCAGAGCAAGAGGATCTTTAAATCCAACTCTGCATGTTGATGTCAATACCGTAAGAGGGGCATCGACTAGCATAATGTTTTGGAATATCGCCGGTCTTTAAATGGATATAAGACTTTCTTCTCCCCGGCACTAACCTCACCCTCAGGGGGAGCTAAAGGTGGACTGACAATCTACATTTCAAACTTAATCAAGGCCAGAGAAATAACATCCTTAAAAAAATCGGGAAAACTACCAGATACTTTCAGTCACTCTAAAAAAAACAACTCACATAGTGATCGTTAACTTTTAGAATAACCTACAGGAACCTAAAATAGTGGAGACCTTAAAGGAAATACGGGATTACCTTTTGGACTATAAAAATAAAACCCAGGGAATAAAAACAATCATTTGGGGTGGTGATTTCAACCTCTCATTGTGCGAGAGAAATAATACTATCACGTGTGGCCTCTTAGACTCACAAGAAAATAACATTACTCATTTTTCTCATACCACCAAAGGGAAGTGTATGAACGAGATAATCCCCCTCCTTCAATTGGCTTTTGCAAATTAACTACTAGTCCCTCCTGTTACTTTCAGTCCAACTTTCAACGGTACAGGAGCCTCTAGCTGCATCGATTTTATTTTTATGGCTGTTGGCGCCTCCAACCTGATTACTAACTTCTCTACGCACGATTGCGCATATAGTGACCATTTTCCTAACTCCATCACGATGAACCTGGCAGAAGGCACCCAAAAGCCAATGATCCTGTACCAGGATTGTCATCTCAGAATGAACAGACTAAATGGTTATACAATAAAGTGGGCCCGCTCTGACCCCAAAAAATTAACCAAGAAGGTAGTTAGTACTTCTTTAACAGCAGTCAACATTTGTCTGGCGGAATATTCATCTCCGCAGGAGATTGTAGACAATTTTAAAACTATAACTAACTGTGAAAAAGAGGCCTTAACCATCACATCCACAGACAAAAGGAACCCTAAATCCGGTTGGTTCAATTCATCCTGCTCTAAAGCATACTCTGCCCTAAAAACAGCCCTCAAAAGAGATCCCAGAGATAGGACTGAGGTTTCCCAATTAAGGAAAATCTATAATTCATCGCTCCGTCAAAGGAAGATCGATCTAAGGGCGGAACACTGGGCCGCTTTACATTGCGCCTACGAAACCAAAAATAGTACCGCTTTTTGGGAAGTTATTAATTCAACATTCCTGTCGGGCCCCAGAGAGTGCAACAAAATAGAAGTTGCAATCACTGAAACCGATTGGATAAACTACTTCTCGCAGATGTTTGCTTCAACGGTGGATTCAACCAGAAACCTAGGTATTTCCGGATCTGGAATTTCACGTGCAATCCCAAACATACCAGCCTTGGATTTCACTTTGGCCGAAGTAGAACTAGCCCTGCTTGCAAGCAAAGGAGGAAAGGCGCCAGGCCCGGTCGACGTGCCTGTGGATTTTTACAAATTCAATATGGATCTATGGGTCCCGTTGTTACTGAGGGTACTGGAAGCTACTGGCAAGGTGGGTCTCCTGGACTCTTGGTCGGAATCTATCTTGGTCCTGATTTTTAAAACAGTCCAATGTGCTACCGTCCCATCTCCTTGCTAGATTCGCTGGGAAAGGTGGTGGGCCGAATCTTGCTCGACCGCTTGCAGTGCTGGACAGAGGAAAAAAACGTCATATCTGACCTCCAGTACGGTTTTAGAGACGGCTTTGGCACAGTTGAGCAGGTCCTAAACCTTTCGTAACTCAGAGGCAAATATGTTGACATGAAGGGTGGCAGACTCCACATGGCATACGTAGATCTTACCGCAGCGTTTGACTGCGTGGGCCATGTAAAATTATGGGACATCTTGATGCAAAGGGGGGGTCGACCCCCTTCTTGTAAACTACCTACGAGAAATCTACTCAAACGCAAGTGCTAGAGTGAGATATGGACTGGGGGGTCAGCTATCCGCATCTTTTAAGGTGGAGCGGGGAGTTAGACAGGGCTGTGTCCTGGCTCCTTTCCTTTTCACACTATACACAAACGGCCTTGAAACAGCGATGCTGGAAGGGAGTCAGGACCTCCCCTTTGTCAAACATCGCCCTATCACCGCACTATTATAAGCGGATGACACTTATCATCGCTCGCACCCCTCAGGAACTGCAGCGCTCCTTAAACCGCTATAATGACTTCATGTCAAACTTGGACTTAAAAATCAATATAAAAAAGACTTTTATCATGACATCTGGCAAGAAACTGAGTAAGGGAAACAGTATCTTCATAAACAATTCCAGGATTGACCACACTCCCACCTATTCTTATTTGGGAGTGGTGATAGACGAAAAGGGCACCTGGAAAAGGGCAATCAAGATCAGAAAATTGCAGTTTTTAAAAACTTCCATGGCCTTAGTAGCATTCTCTCAGAGGCTTGGCAAAAGACCAGCCCAAGAGATGTTATGTATCTATCACGCTAAATGCGTTAGCACAGCTATATATGGGGCAGGGGTCTGGGGACACGTCCACGCAGATTCTATCCAAAAGGTAGAAAACAGCTTCCTCAGATTCCTATTAGCTGTACCCCCAAGTACTTCAACATTTAGCGGTCATCTAGAACTGGGCGTACCCTACATCTCTGACATCATTCGGGTGCAACCAGTTCTGTTATGGCATCGTCTCTGGACGTCCAATAAACTAACTTTAACCCAAGCCATTGTGACAGATTGCCTCAGATCAGAACAGGTTTCAAAGATCCGATGGTTGGAATACGTTAGGAAGTTCTTCTCAGATGTGGAAATGGAGAGCTACTTTCATAATCCCCAAGATTTGACCAGGATCTCAAGAAAGTTCTTAAAAAATCTATGTCTAGCGCATCTAGGCGATCTCCATTTGACTGCTGAAGCAAACAAAATGTCAGTTCAGTACTCACTATTAATCCAGACCACCCTCTCTATCCAGATCTATCTAACTCTGAGGCTAACTACTTTTGACATATTCCTGCTGACCCGATTTAGATTAAACATTTTTCACCGACTTATAACCTTTCCAACACAAAATGATTGGTCCAAGCAGTTAATCCCTTGTCCGTGTGATGACTCCTCTTTACAATCACTTCTCCACGTGACCCTCTTTTGTAGATTTTACACTGAACCTAGAAGGCGATGGCTGATCCCGATTTTAAAACTCCTGGGCCTTCGTCAATGTCGTCCTGCTCTCATGACCCTTCAGCTTTTGGAATCAGACTGCATTGCTATTAGTATTGCAAGGTTCCTAAAATTTTGTATTAGGCATAGAAATAACCTGTAGATTGGGCTAACATGTAATTACAAACTTTTAAATGATTACAATTTTAATGCTAAATTATCATGTGGTATATTTCTCGGAGGGGACTTTTTTCACTTTGCACTTTATTGGCTACCATAGAAGGTATACAATGAACCGTTAACTTCGTACACTTTAGATGAACATTTGTACTCTTTTGCATACAACTTTTGTAAAGTCCCATTTTATTATTTGTATTTGTAGAATCCGGAAAGCTTAAAACCCCCTTCTGAAGGTGACTACCAGTGTAATTTGCACATTGTGAATTTTAGAGAAAAATTGCACTTTAATGCGCAATTTGCACAAGATGTTCTCCATTAAGAACAATCTGTCATTTTTGTAATTTGTCGGCTAATCCCACTTTTTAATGTTAGTAATGTATCTTGGTTTATCATGTGGCCCATTTCCCGGAGGGGATATTCTATTTTGCACTTTATTGGTCACTCCCAGTAGACATGCAATGAAATGTTTACTTCATCAATCTTAGATAAACTCTAGTACTCTTTTGCATATAACTTCTTGTATTTGCATAACCCGGAAAGCTGAAAACCTCCTTCTGAAGGTGACCATTAGCATAATTTGCACATTGTGAATTTTAGAGAAGAATCTCACTTTAATTGCGTAATTTGCACAAGACGTTTTCTATTAAGAACAATCTGTCATCTTTGTAAATTGTTAGCTAAATCCATCTTTTATTGTTAGGAATGCAGCCTGGTATGTGATGATTTTTAAAATGTTTTTAATTGTGACTGCTTATATGGTTTTGCAAAGCATACCGAATAAAGCATATTTTGACTTTGACTACTACCCAAATGTCACCTATGGGGCTGCTTCCCAGGAAAGCCATAGAGGCCCCTTTTTACCTAGTAGAGTGGGCTCTTGAAGGAACAGGCAACATCCTCTTAGCTTTTGCATACCATGTCTGGATACACTTAACTATCCATCTGACTATGCCTGACTTTGATAAGGTGTTCCCTTTTTATGGTTCAGAAAAAAGCAACAAAGAGTTGTTGAGTATTTCAAAACTGTTTTGTCCCATCCACACAGTACATTAGAACTTGCTTAACATCTAAGGGATGAAGGGCCCATTCTGCAACTGAATCAGGTTGAGGAAAGAAAGCTGGGAGTTGATTAGGGTGGAATGAAGAGATCACCTCAGGAAGAAATTTAGGGTTAGTGTGAAGGTCAACCCTATCCCTATGAACCTGAAAGAAGGGTTCCTTCAACGTTAAAGTTTGGAGCTCACTGATGTCTGAGTGAGGTGACAGCCACAAGAAACACTACCCGTCAAAAGAGGAAATGAAGTGGACATGAATGGAGGTGCTCAAATGGCGGACCCATGAGTCTTGTAAGGACGATATTAAGATTCCACTTCGGGCCGGGTGGACATGTGATGGAATGGCCCTTTTGAGCCACTCTATAAAGGCTTTAATGATGAATCCTAAAGAGGGATGTGTTTCCGATTCTGGAGATGAGCAGCCACAGCAGCTAAGTAAAGCCGGATGGAGGTGAAGGCTATTCCACAGGTTTGTAGGAGTAATGGGTAGAAGACAATGTCCTGGATGCCTGCTGCTAAAAGGTCAATGTGTTTTCACAGGCTGTGCCAGACACACCTTTTCTATTTGGCAGCGTAACAGGCACGTGTAGCAGGCCTGCATGCCTCCTTAAGTATATAAATGCATTCAGGACGTAATTGTACTCGACTTCAGGAGCCAGATAGCAAAGTTGAGACTCCTGGGGTTGGGGGCCTGATCTCCTCATGGTTCTGCCTGAGAAGGTCTTGCCGGCTAGGGAGCTTCTCATGCAGAACCACGGAGAGCTCGATAAGAGTGGTGGACCAGGGTTGTCTGGTCCAGGTGGGAACCACTAGGATGATGGTGAGAGAGGTAGGCCGAAGCCTCCATATCACAAACGGTAGGAGGGGAAAGGCGGAAAAGCTAAGACAAATATCTCTGACCAGTTATTCCATCGTGCATTGCCCATGGATTGTGGGTATGTGAATCTGGAAGCAAAGTTTGTGCATTTTTTTAATTTTTTCTGCCATGGTGAAGAGGTCCACGTTGGGAATCCCTCACCGCTCGTAGTATGGGGGAGGAATCATGGGTTAAGTTCACACTCGTGGGCTTGTTGCTGCATCCTGCAGAGGAGGTCAACAAAGGAATTGTCTATCCCCAGAAGGTACTCCGCTAGTAGATAGATGTTGTGGTGGAGAGCCCACCTCTAGATGACGTTTGCTAGATGAGAAATCTGGGGAGAGCGAGGGCCTCCTTGTTTCTCTAGGTAATACATTTCTGTCATGTTGTCCGTCCAGATGAGGACTATGTTGCCCATAGCCTTCAGTGCTTGATGGGTGGCTAACAGCTCCAGGCAGTTAATGTTAAGACCCGGGAACTGGGATTCCACTGGAATTGAATAGTCAGGTTTTGTAGATGAGTACCCCACTCTGTGAGAGACTGCAACCAAATGCTGGTGTTCCACCATTGCACACACCAATGAGTGCAGTGGCTGATCAACACCAGATCATCCCAATGACCCTTCACCGGCGACCATTGATGCATTAAGATTCCTTGCAGTGGGTACATGTGTAACCTGGCGTGGGGAACTATAGCGATGCAAAAGGCCATCAGGCCGAGGAGGCAAATGACCATCCAGGCTGTGATCTGTTTTGGCTGAAAAAGAGGAAGCAACGCATGGAAGGACTGGACCCTTGCAGGGCTGGGCTTAGGTATTGCCCACTTCTATATTGACCACTGTCCTGAAAAAGGGCTGTATTTGAAGGGGTTGAAAGTGGGACTTTACAACATTGATGGCAAACCCCTGATTGTGTAAGATGTTTAAAGTGGCCTGTGTGTGCGTGTGTGACACAGCTGCTGTATTGCACTGTCTTCGAAGGTGCGCAGCTACCTCTGCAAGGCATTTTGTTAACACTCGAGGTGCAGAAGTGACCCCAAACAGCAGCACCTTGAACTGATAGTGTTAGTCACTTACCACAAACCAGAAGTGCTGGATGAATCGGGATGGGAATGAAGGGGTCTTAGAGACTGAGTGCAGCCATGAAGTCGCCTTTCTGTAGCAGAGGAATAACATCCTGAAGAGTGACCAAGTGGAAATATTATGACAGGATGTACTGCTGATGTTGGCAGCAGGTGGAGGCATCTGTTTGAGGTGGTCATGGAGTCACCTCGGTATGCTCACCTGCAAAAGAACACACGAGGGGCAGGTGTCTTTAGAACTCCCATAGCATTCGTTGTCCATGTGTACCTTTATATCTTTTCTAGCAACTACTCAACCAGGAGCCCAAATAGATGCTCCCATCAAAGGGTAGGCTGAGGAGATGGGTTTAAACATCCGGCTTGAAGCCGGAGACAAGGAGCCAATTGAGTCTGCGTCTGAGCACGCTAAAATTAATGCAATGAGTGGCGGTGTCAACAACATCAAGGGTACATCTGATGGTAGCATTCGAAATGAGCTTGCCTTCCGAGAATAGTTCATGCCTTCTCTTGCAGCTCTTTAAAGATACCTGTGGCGAGTTTGCCTTAAAGCATTGGGAGGTACTGCATGGAATGTTGTGAGGAGTTTCTAGCAGAAATTCTCTGAATAACATCCATGTGCAAGTCAACCTTATGGAATGAGGCAGCCCTACAAAGGACCTCATGGTAGGATGTAGTGTCATCTGGTGGTGAGGGACGGGCAGAGTAAAGATCGGATCAGTGTCAATGTTCCCTCTAATTATTTTCCACTCTGCGCGGCTGAGTAAGTCTCCGATCGCTGCAGCCAAGGCTATGTGCGCCAAGACCCCGACCGCGCGTGTAGACCAGGGCTTTGAGTGGGATGTAAAAACTAGGGGGTCTCTCAAAGGGGCATAACCAATTCAATTAAGGGCGTGGCTTAAAAGCAATTAAGCTAAAAATGTGTGCATCACGTAGTGTGCCACTCGACTGATATTTTGCAGCTTCTGTCATTAAGGTGTGATAGCCCTTATCGTAAACTGAGAAACGTCACACACTGCCCGACGGTAAAACACCACTAAATCATCTGGGCAAAACATCTGAGCTATGTTATGCACCATAATACTGAACTTTGTCAAACCATGAATTTATTTAGACTCAGAATCGATAGTCTCCAACTGGGTTGTTAGGACCAGAAGGGCCACAGGGAAAAAGACAGGATTCGTTTAGGCATGAGCAATAACTCACAGCAAATTAAATACAAATTGTGAATACTAACTTTAACAGGTCGGATCCAGACTCAAGGATATGTGTATGTTTGTAACCTGAAGCAACCTAGAAGGAAGGGCGGGACTATAGGAGCAGTGACAGAAAGGAAGAGAGTGAGAGACGGACGGGGAAGGGTGGGAGTGAGGAAGGGAATGAATGGTGGGAGAGAGGAAAGGAATGAATTGTGAGAGTGAGGGAGGGAATGAAGGGTGGGAGGGAATGAAGGGTGGGAGGGAATGAAGGGTGGGAGGGAATGAAGGGTGGGAGGGAATGAAGGGTGGAAGGGAATGAAGGGTGGAAAGGAATGAAGGGTGGAAGGGAATGAAGGGTGGAAGGGAATGAAGGGTGGAAGGGAATAAAGGGTGGAAGGGAATAAAGGGTGGAAGGGAATAAAGGGTGGAAGGGAATAAAGGGTGGAAGGGAATAAAGGGCGGAAGGGAATGTAGGGTGGAAGGGAATGTAGGGTGGAAGGGAATGTAGGGTGGAAGGGAATGTAGGGTGGAAGGGAATGTAGGGTGGAAGGGAATGTAGGGTGGAAGGGAATGTAGGGTGGAAGGGAATATAGGGTGGAAGGGAATAAAGGGTGGAAGGGAATAAAGGGTGGAAGGGAATAAAGGGTGGAAGGGAATAAAGGGTGGAAGGGAATAAAGGGTGGAAGGGAATAAAGGGTGGAAGGGAATAAAGGGTGGAAGGGAATAAAGGGTGGAAGGGAATAAAGGGTGGAAGGGAATAAAGGGTGGAAGGGAATAAAGGGTGGAAGGAAATGAAGGGTGGAAGGGAATAAAGGGTGGAAGGGAATAAAGGGTGGAAGGGAATAAAGGGTGGAAGGAAATGAAGGGTGGAAGGGAATAAAGGGTGGGAGTGAGGAAAGTAATGAAGAGTGGGAGTGGGGAAAGAAATAAAGGGTGTCTCCAGGAGAGCGTGACAAAGGAATACATGATGGAAAAGAGGAAAGTGGCGGATAAGGGTAAAAACAGACGTACAGGAGAAAGGGAGGTGGAGAAGAGAAAAAGAAACAGTGGGAGAAGAGAAGGTAAACAGTGGGAGACATGATGGCAAAGGGGAGGGACAGAGGCAACAAAAAGGAATGTTAGTTTACCTCTTCACCTGTTTCTGCAACTGTGATGCTTTGAAAGTGGTCCATTGTTGGCTCTGAATGAGGCCAACGCCCTCTCCATGGAATGTGTCTGATAGGATGGAGGCATGCACACAAGCAACACCCAGTTTGTGAGGCCACAACATGATGAGGGGCAGGGGGAAACACCCACTCCCCCTCCCCCTTCTTTCGCCCGTCCGTGTATAATCGCTCCTATCTTTAACCTGTCCCAAAGCCACACTCAAAGCAACTGAGCTCCCTCAGTTTCAGATAAACATAAACAGATATTTCTACCAAGCGCTGTAGGGGTGACCGGGCTAGTTTTCTCTCTATGTTGCATTAAAAGGAATTGTTATTTAAGTGAAAATGCTCCCCAGTCAAAGTCTGATTCTGAGTTTCCATCAGCGTAAACAAAAGTCAAGTGCATAATAAACATTTCAATCGTTTTTGTCTGACTGTGTTACTTTTATGAGGCTACTTCTGCAATGAGCCTCCCAGACAAACCTGGCGCCCCCTGTTGTTGGCTCAAAAGACTTCGTACACCCCGGAGACTCAGTTCACCTGCCGCACCAAATGTAGCTCCGCATCACGGAGAGACCTAACACCTTTTAGAGGGCAACCATCACCGAGAAAATAATTTCTATGACGTCGGTAACAAGTGGCAGATGATTGATTCTGGGACAATGGTGAGACAATACAGGGGGACAATTTACTGACATGTAATTGAACCCGCTCCCAATCATCCGCTTACAGATGCGGAACTGACCGATGTTCAAATTGCGCACCCTTAGAACTCAAAACTGCCTGCAAGTGCGCGGCGAGACCCGCCACCGCAAGGACATGGGCAGGCACTGTGCCCCCTCCGGTTGCGCCAGTTAGGGAGCAGGGGCAGGCACCCCACTCGGCGAGACAAGGAGGCCCAATGGCCTGAAACGGCAGCATGTAGGCAGACCCCCTGGTCAGATGTGCCGCCTGCCAGCCATCGTCACGGACATGGGCTGGCACTCTGCCCCCTACGATCACAAAGGCCCAATAGCCAGGAAAATTACTGTTTTTTGTGCTGCCGCTCGCCTTTGAAAAGCGGTGGCGCAAACTCTCTCTCGGGATGTGTGCACTTCACTCAGGACACTGTGCGCTTGGGGTCACTAAGGTGCGCACATGCACCTTAGAGGGAACACTGGTCGGTGGCCCCTGGCAATGCCACATCATACGAATCCAGAGAGTCTACCTGCTTTAGCTGCGGAGATGTAGGCGGTTGGTGCAGAGTGCATCGGCTTTAGGATTTTCTTCGGCACCGAGTGGTGGCTGGGTGTGGGATCCTAATCAGAAATTTGGTGCCAACAATGTACTGAAGGCAGTGGCGGTCTGGAAGACTGTCTGAGCCTTGAGCGCTGTTGTTTGGCTCTTGTAGGGGGCTTCTTCTAAGAGCGAGCGGTGTCGAGGGGGTAGGGGAGGAGGCTCCGCACTCACGTCCAGTTGAGCAGGAGGATGGTCTTCGATCTCCAAGTAAGAGCTGGAACTTGCTTCACGCAAGAAGGCTTTCATCTTGGCTGCGGATGGCTGCGGCTCATGATCCCTTGCACGGTCCCTGGAGCTAAGAAGTCTGGGGTGTAGTCTACAGCGCTAGGTGACATTTCCAAGCAACGAGCAAGATGGACTTGTAGCGTCTTCTGCCACCGGAAGGAGTGGCAGATGTCACAGGAAGTCCAATCGTGCTTGGACGAGAGACAAAGGATACAGACCAGCCGTAGATTGGCCCTGTGGTATTCGGCACGACACAGAGGGCAGTATCAGAAAGGTGTCCATTCCATCACAGGTGAGGCATGGCGATGACAGAGCGCAATAGATGAGGGAGGCCCTGAAAGGGTGAGAGTCGGACTGATGCCCGTTCGATAGAGGCTGTGTGTCCCGAGACAATGCAAGAAAGGGAAGGCACAATAGCAAAACCAATACCTACGGAAGGCAGAGGAACCGAAGAGGACCAAAGCGGACACTGCAACTGTATCGATCCAGAGCTCTGTAACATATGTCCGAACCAGATAGCAGAAAGACAATTTAACAATGGAGCCAATAATCATGCCCATTACCAGCAAGAGGTGCGGTCATACCACCTTATGACTCGAAAATAATTCTTTAAAGAAAAACAATTTGCACATATCCAGATTCAACTCTAGGTGGCAGGAGAATGCACACAGCCACACATGCCTCCAAAAAGTGGTTTTCCTTGAGAGCATCTTCAATGAAGACTTGTGGATTCTTTCCAACATGTTTCTCTTGTTGGCACTCAAACAGTGTTTAATTCCTACAGGGAAGGTTGTTTTGTCTGTAGGGGAAAGCCCTGGAATAACCCCTTCAGGAACTCTCTAATTTTCCTTGATGAAAACAGACTGTTTGTTGAGAGATCTTAAGAATCTGGATATTGCAGCCAGATGGACTCTTACAAACGTATGAAATCCCAGATGTTACTCACCTTCGGTAACAATATATCTGTATATCTGTAAGAGATATTATATAAAGATTCCTTACTTTGGAATTAACCCCAAATGTTAGACTGGATCCGGAGGAATCTTTTCGTAGCAGTACCCTTGAGCGTCTGTAGGTGGTGTCAGTCGACTTTGTGTCAGTCGTCGGTATCGTGATCACCTGGACGACGTTGTGGTATCTACTGAGACGCCACCCCTGCGCGATGATGTCAGTTCTTTACACGACATTCCATGTCAGAATGTCAGAAGCACAGAGCCATGCAAGATACGACTGGTGCACAAAACTAGGGCCCTGACAGGGAGTCCCTCACACTATTAGTCAGTTCACAGAACCTGGAGGATGGGTGGGGCAGTAAGGAATCTATAATTATATATGTCTCTTACAGCTATATCATTACCGAAGGTAAGTAACTTGTTCATCTGAAAGAGACTAATATTCATAGACTCCTTACCTTAGAATAGATACCCCAGCAATACCAACCCTGGAGGTGGGTCTGCGAACCAAGTTCACACCAAGAAGTCCTGGAGAACTGAACGGCCAAAGAAGCAGTCTCTCTGGACTTGAGTATCCAGGTAATAATGTCTAGTGAACGTGTGCAGCGATGCCCAAGTGGCTGTCTAGCAGATGCCATTGAGAGGGACTCCACGTCCCAAAGCAGTAGTGGCTGCCGTTGCACTGGTGCAGTGGGGGGCGCAATCCTACTGGAGGCTCCTTCGCCAAGGAATAGCATATATTTTGATGTAAAGAACGACCACCGAGAGATGGTCCGTTTCTGTACAGCCTGACCTTTTTTGGCACCCACATAGCCATCACAGAGCTGATCGTCCACCCAAATTGCTTTGTACGATCCAAATAGAAGGAAAGCGCACATTTTGTATCCAGACGGTAGAGCATTTCTGCCTTATTAGAGGGATGTGAGCAGGAAAAAGGTGGGCAAAGTGATGGTCTGTCCTATGTGGAAAGAGGTAACCACTCTGGGGAGAAAAGAAGGCCGAGTTCTTCAGACAACTTTGTCTTGATGAACAGCTAGGAAAGGAGGCTTAGAAGAAAGAGCCTGAAGCACACTCACCCTGCAAGCAGATGCAATGGTAATCAGGAAGGCAGTTTTCAAAGTGAAAAGTCTGAGAGGACAAATACGTAATGGCTCGAAGGGAGCACACATCAGGTAAGTCTAAACCAGATTCAAGTCCCACTGGGGCATTACGAAAGGAATAGGTGGAAAGAGGTGAGTAATGCCCTTCAGAAACTTCTTTTCAATAGGGGACTTGAAAAGAGATGGTTGATCTGGAATAAAAGAAGGCCGAAACGGCAGAAAGATAGCCTTTAAGGGTGCCCAGAGCAGATCCCTGCTGGGCCAAATAAAGAAGGAAGAGGAGAACCTCTGAAAGAGGGGCAGAAAAGGGATCCACAGCCTTTGCTGTGCACCATACCATAAATGTGTTCCATCTGCAGGCGAACACCTTTTTTGTGGGGGGACGTCTTGCTGCCAAAATGACAGACATGGGGAGGAAGGTCAAAAGCTGTGAAATGTCGCCGCTCAATCGCCACGCAAGGAAGTGGAGGCTGGACAGTTTCGGGTGAAGGACCGTCACCTGCTGCTGCGAAAGAAGATCCTCCCGAAGGGGCAGTCTTCTGCCCCTTCGGGATCGATGTCCATGTTCAAGAGATCGGGATGCCAGACTCTTTGTGCCCAGTCCAGAGCCACAAGAATGACTTGGGCCGGGTTGCGCTTGATCTTATTCAGAACTCTGGGATACGTGGTATAGGCGGAAAGGCGTATTGAAGACCGCAATTGCACTTGTGATGAAAAGTGTCGCCGAGCGTGGGCCGCCTTGGAAATTCCAAAGCGCAGAACTGCTGACATTGCGCGTTCTCTTCGGTGGCGAACAGCACTAACCAAGGCTCTCCCCAACACTGAAAGAGACCTGTCCACACCTACGAGTGAAGACACCATTTGTGATCCACCGTGCACTGACTGCTGAGTTCATCCACCTTGGCATTCAGGGAACCTGCCAGGTGTTGAACCACCAGGGACATGCTCTGATGTTCCAGCCATGAGGCAAAGGGCCCCTTGACATAGGGTCCACAACCCCACCCCGCAGTGTTTACTGCAGTACCACTTGGCGGTGGTGTTGTCCGTGAACACCTGCACTACCCTTCCCTTAACAGAAGGAAGGAATGCTTCATGTGGAGCTCAAACTCCACCGGAGACAAGAGGCCTATGATCGCCGCCTTTCCCATGTGGCTGCCCCATCCCAGGAGTGATGCATCTGTCACTATTGTGAACTCTGGTTGGGGAAGGGAGAGGGATCTGCCGCTGACCCAATCCTGGTTCGTTAGCCACCACTGCAATTGGGGTGCAGTGCCCTCCAAGGTCTTGATGCCATCAGAAAGATTCCCCTGATGCTGTGCCCACTAGAACTTGAGGTCCCACTATAGAGACCGCATTTGCCACCTGGCATGATCCATCAGCAGGAGGCCATGAGGCCCAGTAGCCTCAGGGTCATTAGCACGGAAACCCGAGATAGAGGCTGAAAAATCGATACCATAGCCCGAATATCCCGGACTCGCTGCTCGGGAGGATAAGCCCAAAACTGCGCTGTATCCAGAACCGATCCGATGAGGGGAGCTGCTGAAAGGGACTCAGGTGAGACTTTGGCATGTTGATCGTGAATGCCATCAAATGCAGGAGGTCTGCCGTAGTCTGAAGGTGAGAGAAGACTGTCTGGGACGAGGACACCTTCAACAGCCAGTCGTTGAGGTAGGGACAGCCTGACATCCCTACCCTGCGCAGATGAGCTGTGACCACCGCCATCACCTTGGTGAACACCCATGGGGCACTGGTAAGGCCGAAGGGGAGCAAGGTAAGCTGAAAGTGCTTGCGGCCTACCTTGAACCGCAGGTAATGCTTGTGGCCCGGCAGGATTTGAATGTGAAAATACGCATCCTGCAGGTCCAAAGTTACTATCCAGTCTTCCTGGTTTAGGGCAGACAAAACTTGAGCGAGGGTGAACAATTTGAATTTCTCCTTTTTGAGGAAGAGATTGGCGGTCCGAAGATCTAAAATGGGCTGTAGTCCCTTGTTCTTCTTTGGAATAAGAAAGTAGCGGGAGTAACAGCCACTGCCTACTTCTGAAACTGGGACACTTTCTATAGCTCCCTTGGCCAAAAGAGCTGTAACTTCCTCTTGGAGCAACTTTAAATAATCCTCAGTCAGCTGTTTTTTGACTTAGCAGAATAGCAGGAGGAAAAGAAAGGAATGGTAGAGAATAGCCCTCCAGGACGATCTGCAAAACCCACTTGTCCGATGTTATGGATCTCCAGTGGGGGAGATGATGACAAATTCTCCCACCAACTGGAGTAGTGTGGTCCCGCAGAATCAGCCTAGGAGTGCTTGGAGGCTGCGGCTGCTGAGGGCAGTGTGGTAGATGACTTCTGGCCTCCATTCCGAGATCGGAATGCACCTCGTCCACGTCCACGCAGAGCTTGGGCAGTCTGTGTGGGACGGTGGCTGGAGTAGGGCTGACGCTGCTGGAAACTCTGTTGCCGCAAAAGGAAGACTGCCCATGAGGAGTGGAGGAATGGCCAAAAGATCTGGCTGTAGCAGAGTGTCCTTGAAACCTGACCAGGGCTGAGTCTGCCTTTTCCCCAAAAAGGTGGGTTCCATCGAAGAGCATGTCCATCAATTTAGCTTGGACATCACCTGAGAAGCCATTGGTACGAAGCCAGGCTTCTGTCATTGAAATCAATCTGCCCAGTAAATCGGTTGTAACAAGGGCTAGTTTTCTTCCTAATCTAAGCACAATATTGGAATCGCTAGCCACCAAAGAGTCCTTCACAGTCATGGGTGACATGAATTTTCACCTAGAACAACATAACGATAAGGACACCTTTGCCCTCAATACAGATCTGGAAACACTGGGTCTCAGACAAATGGTCACCTCCCCTACCCATCAGGCGGGACATACCCTAGACAGTATCTTCTCTAACCTCGAGGGCCTGCATGTATCAAACATCTTACCCATGCCTTGGACTGACCACTATGCCATATTTAGTAGAATGACAATCAACGAAAACTTGTGAAAGAAGGTCACTACCCCTGTCCCAGGCTCCTTTAAAGTATGGAAGAATATAAATCAGACAGAATTAAAAAAGCTGTTGGACAGTACACGTCCATTTCTGTCAACAGAACCCAATACTGCCACCCGACAATTTCAGGATTGGCTAGGCCATGCTACTAATCTCCTAGACCTACTAAAACCCAATCTAGGAATAGAACCACACCGACCGCCCCGTGGTACACAGAGGAATTAAGAATACAAAAACAACTCGGCAGGAATAGGGAAAGGCATTGGCGCAAAACCTACGAAACAGAGAGTAAGACCAAATATAAAGAATCATTGGCCGTTTACAAAGCTATGATTGTTGACGCAAAAAAAACATTCTTCTCAGAGCAAATTGAAAAAGCCAAAAATTCCAGCAGGCAACTATATGACATCGCAAAAACTGTCAGGTAACGTCCCCGCCCCCTTCACAATCACTTTGCGATGCATTGGCCAACTTCTTCTTCTCTAAAGTGAATGACATCTATCAAGCTTTCACCTCAAAAACCAACACGACAATAGCCTCTCCTTCTTATATTCCCCCTGAAAATGTTTTGACCAGGTTCAATGATCTTACGACTGATCAAATAAAGATCATTGTCTCCTCGATTAAAACTGGATCGGCATTAGACCCTTGTCCTTTCTCAGTCCTCCCACCGGTGATGGACACCATCATTCCGGTCATCAGTTTGCAACTCCATACTTGGGTCTGGGACCTACCCGGACTCCTTGAAAAACACGCTGGTGAGGCCACTACTGAAGAAACCGAGTCTGGACAAGGATGAATTAAAGAATTATAGGCCTATAGCAAGCCTCCCTTTCTTAGCCAAAGTGGCTGAAAAAGCTATAAACCAACAACTATCCGAGCATGTAGAGAAACATCTTCTACTGGATGATACACAATTCGGTTTCTGCAAGTATCATGGTACTGAAACCGCCTTAATCAAAGCCGCCGATGACATTAGAGTAATCCGAGATCAGGGAGGGACAGCAGTACTAGTACTGCTTGATTTATCTGCGGCTTTCGACACGGTCGACCATAAGATCTTGGTGGACCGTGTCGGAAAGATGGGCATTCACCATACAGCGAGAGATCTGCTCGCATCCTTCCTGGCCGACAGAACACAGGCCGTCACCTTGGGGCCATACCTATCTGCCAAACTGTCACTACCGTGTGGCGTTCCTCAAGGCTCATCCCTAAGTCCGACACTATTTAATATCTATGTGTCGGACCTTGCTAATGTTATCAAAGCACATGGGATGAGCCTAACCTCCTACGCTGATGATAGGCAATTGGTATTGGCCATCAAGGGCGATGGATATGAGGTGGCAGAGTGCTTCCAAAGTGGAATGCTAGCAATCGCTCAACTCCGAAAAGACGGAGGTGGTCATCTTTGGACCCCTTTCACCAGGTTGGTCATCAACCTGGTGGCCACCAGCCTTTGGAGCCCCTCCCAGCCCGGCCTCTAAGGTCAGGAACCTGGGAGTAACTTTTGATGAGGGTCTCAACTTTGTGGCACATGCTAACAAAACAGCAGCTACAGCCCATCACAAACTAAGAATGATCAAGAAAATCATCCCGTTTTTGCCAGATGCAGCTGGTAAAACACTGGTCAGATCTCTAGTTTTGTCTTCCCTTGACTACTGCAATGGTCTATTCTTAAACGCCCAGGTCAGGGTAACCAATAAGCTTCAGACGATACAGAACGCAGCAGCACGTCTGCTTTCTAGAACACCCAAGTTCTCGGCCATATCAGACACAATTAATAAATATCACTGGTTGACGATCCGGAATCGGATCAAGTTCAAATCACTCTGCATAGTGTACAAGGCACTCCATGATCAAGGACCGCATTTTCTGAAGGACCAGCTGATACCCTATAAACCAGCTAGACAGCTCTGATCCACTACTCTAAACCAACTAGTGGTCCCACGTACCAAAACAGTCTCATGGGGTGACCGCCGCTTTCTAGTCGCGGCACCCAAACTATGGAATGCCCTGCCTCAACACATTAGGACTACCCTTCACTCCTGCTGTTTCGTAAAAGATTGAAGATCTGGCTTTTCAACCAGTAATACTGGCCATTAACATCCTGGGGAAAGTTATGTGAATAGTCTAGCGCCGAGACGCCTGCGGGTATTCGTTCGCGCTTAATAAATCGCAAAAATAAATAAATAAATAAATAACCCACACAGTATGGCGAATGTTGCTGCATCCCTCCCGTCTTTGACAGCTTGGGAGAGCACAGCCTGGGCCTCCTTCTGCACTTGTGGCAGCACTTGCGCAACCGTCTCTCATAGGGAATGGGAGAAATGGCACAATAAGCATGCAGTATTCACTGACAGCAATGCAAGGCTGGAGGAAGAAAATATCATCTTCCCAATTGAATCCAACCTCTTGGATTCCCTATCCGGAGGGGCGGAAGGGAATGTGCCTTGGGACGTAGGTGCATGCACCACAAAACTCTCTGGGGTGGGGTGTTGGCTGAGGAACTTTGGGTCGCCCAGAGCTGGGCGATGGCGGTGTGCCATCGGCCTATTCACAGTAGCCCATGTGCTAGGTTTGGACCAATGAAGGTACTGGCATATTCAGAGTCCTACCATGATCAGACACCTAGCCTAAACCTGTCACAATCATGAATAGAGCCCTTGCAAAAGCAGATCGTTTGTATATATATAAAAAGATCCCCACTAAAATCAGGGAGGTTGTATAACCAGAGACTTACTAGAATTTAAACAATGATCTAATAATATAACTGGTTTATATTCAGAGAAGCTAATATCAAAGCTTTAATATAATGAAAAAACATTGGCACAACAATTTGCAACCTGAATGCATGACACGAAATGGGACAAGTTAAATTTTTTTTTTTTTAACAGGACAGAGATTTTTGAAGCATCTCTTCCTCAGACAAATACACATTTTTATACAATTGCATACCCCTGCAACTAGAGATATTTTTAACATGGTTCATACTTCCAGTTCTTTGGCATCGAAGTACTGCAAATATTGCTGTGGAAGAATTTCATTGAATCCCTCAAAGAAAGCCTGAGTCTGATCTTCCACCCCCCGAGAGAGTCTCCATTCTGCCACCAATCTGTAAGAGAATGAAAAGCACAGAGTTACACTCAAATTGGTGAAGCTTGCATGCACTACATATCAGAGATCATGTAATGAATTATTGGTGAATGTTGTACAGTACACTCTGGCCTCAAGGGCCACTTCCATTACCTGAATTACCCTCTACCCTTTTGATGGTTGAAAATGTATCTTTGCTGATTGATATGCATTACCATTTGTATGGTGTGAGTGTTGTTTAGTATTGGAGGACATAACTGCGTTAACAATGAGAGTGACTCCTGCTCTAGCATTCTGTTCATCACGTTGTAGGCATAGCAAACAAAGAACTCATTAGCTCTTAGTCTCACACCGTGGAGTAGTTCATGGACAGTGTGAAAGCCGGTCTTTAACTAAAAGAAACTCTTATCTGGTAACCATATTTAAAGCAAATTTCTATTTCGCAGCCTACTACTCTTACATTGTAGATTCTTAGAGGCTGGCCTCTTTAAACAAGGAGAGCAGACTAGTTATACAGTCCCCTGAGAGGAGTGGACTGTGTTCTGAATCACCTGCAGAAAAAAAGGAATTAAACAGCTGTGCTTCTGCCAGCAGTAATTTACACTTTGGCAAATGGTTCTGTCGGTTTCACTTGCATACACATTAACATTTAACATCAAGGGATGAAAAAATACCCATTCACACCAGTAATGTAGGCACTGGCTTTTTAACTCCTAATTCCAAGATGGACAAGTTATTTACCTTCGGTAACAATGTATGTGGTAGAGACACAGTTTAGCCGCAGATTCCTTAACTTAACATCACCAGGCGTCAGTCTGGATCCGGAAAACTTTCCGAAGCAGCACCTCTGGGTGTCGGCGGAGCGGACCCACATAAGCCCCGCCTCCCCCCACCACCACCGGCACGCTGACGTCAGTTTTCGTCGGAGAAACTTTTCCGCGTCACAAAGCAGAGCCACCACCAAAAACCGCGAGAACATGAGAACAGTGTGCGAAAAAGAGGAAAAGAAAAAAAAAAGATAAGGAAAGTGAATGGTGAAAAAGAATACCATAAAGGACATTGCCAGGCACTGTATACTGAAAAAATATGGAAGGAAAAGAGCAGAGCACCGCTCTGAGACAGCTCCGCAAAAGTGAAGGCAAAAACCTCCCCCGGAGGTAGAAGGTGTGAAAAAACATCAATGCAGACGACAAAGTTTGCAACCATAAAATATAACCGCGAAGTACAACAAGTCCGGAATACATTAACAAGGATAATCTACCACAAGAGGGCACCCGAAAGACATCGTATCCCCAATAAGAGACATAAAGAATGTGGCAGAGCCAATAGACTTCAAACTAATGAACTGCAGGGAAGGTAAGAGACCCCAAGGCGATTGAGAAGGGGAGAGCGGGGAGGTGGGGAAACATGAGTAGATCCCACACTGGACAACCCAGGGAGTAGGGATGTAAAGGACACATGATACATGAGCATATCACCTACCAATGAGAAGGGGTGGAGTAGAGCAAGCAGAATAGAATGAAGCATTACATTTAGGAGTGAAGTGAAAGATGTAACCTTGTGGAAAGACAAAGCCACCCGGAGGGAGGTGAATGCAGGAAGCCTAGCAAAACGGGGAGGACGGGCAGGCGTAAAGAAATCTGCGGCTAGACTGTGTCTATGCCAGATACATTGTTACTGAAGGTAAGTAACTCATCCATCTTATAGAGACATCTAGTTGCAGACTCCTTAACTTAGAACAGATACCAAAGCCATACCCATAGAGGAAGCAGGTCTGCGACTGAATCCCACCAAGTTCCCAAAATAACTTATCCATCAGCAAGGTGACGAAACATGGTGGGGACCACAATCCAGCGCAGGTACACCAAACCGCAAAGCTCTCAAGAGAGCGAAAACAATGGGAGGCAAAGGCATCACAAGCCGTGAAACAACCGCACGCAAACCCCCGTATGAATACCAGGTGGAGAAAAAGTAAGCAGAAGCCAGAAATGTCAGTGCGGAAGTGAGTGCGAGGCTTCGCAAGAAGAGGAACTGTGCCTAGGCGCCACTGGATCTGCAGGATCAAAAGTGGTGACCGTAAGGAAAACCCAGAGAGATGACAAACTGGTATGACAGAGTCCGCGCATACCGGTCCAGTATGCACAATATTGGAAAAACACACTGTCGAACCCGCACCAGCCAAATACGTGGGGCAGCATTGGCAGGATGCTGACCCATGCTCTCCAAGTGCCTGTAGTACCAGAAACACAAGACACTCCAGTACGCAGTCGCTCTTCCACAAAACATGCAAGAGGGCTGACGACAAGAAGCTGAAGCACCAAAACAGGGCTTCAGTAAGGATATCAGCCACCCACCCGGGAGGAGCCACGGTCCCCCATTGGTAGAAGAGGAGATGGAGCCGGACATGATAGTGGAAATAGCCAGGACCATCATAATGGCCAGGGACCCAAGAAGCGAGTATCCTGAAGAGAACACTCCCTTTGAAAGTGTGACAGCAGGAACACAAAACAGAAGTGTTGAAAACACCTGTGTGGAAGCAGCAGGGAAAGAGGAAAAACGAATATGCTACCTACCAGTATGCATCTGTTCTTGGCATGTAGGGCTGCTGACATTCATATATGTGCATAGATCGCTGCCTAGTGTTGGGTCCGGATGATTGCACATTGTTGTCCTGGAAGAGTCTTCGAAGTATCACGAGATAGGTGGCTCCTCCCCTGGACTACAGTGCGCATGGGCATCCTCTCCATCCTCAGATTGTTTTTCGCCATTGTGGCAGAGATGGAGTGTAGTACAGTAAGTGATGACCATGCTAAGAGTAATTCTGAGTGCTGCAGCCGCTACAGGCACCGGGGAGGAGGGCGGGCGATATGAATGTCAGCAGCCCTACATGCCAAGTACAGATGCATACTGGTAAGTAGCATATTCGGTTCGAGGCATGTGGGCTGCTGAATTCATATCTGTGCATAGATTACATAGCAGTCCCTCCTGTTAGCGGTGGCTGCCCGTGCCAGCTGCAGCAGTCTGAAAAAGAGTTTAGAGAACAGCCTGTCCTACAGCTGCCTGCTGTTTGGAATGTACATCTACGCAGTAGTGTTTCGTAAATGTATGTGTGGTGGACCATGTGGCTGCCTTACATATCTCTTTTAAAGGAATATTCCCCAGGAAAGCCATGGACGCTCCTAACTTACGTGTGGAGTGTGCTCTTGGAGGAATGGTTAGTGTGCGTTTAGCCTTAGCATAGCAAATCTGTATACACTTAACGATCCACCTGGCTATCCCTGCTTTGGGAATGGGGTTGCCTTTGTGTTGTGGAGAAAAGGCAACAAAAAGCTGTTTTGTGTTCCTGAATTCCTTTGTTCTGTCTATATAGTACATAAGAGCTCTCTTGACATCTAATGTGTGTAGGGATCTCTCTGCGACAGTTTCTGGATTAGGAAAGAAAACTGGCAGTTCTATGGTTTGGTTCGTGTGGAACTGCGAAATCACCTTAGGCATGAATGTAGGGTTGGTGCGTAGTACAACTCTATTTGCGTGGACTTGTATGAACGGCTCTTGAATGGTTAGTGCCTGGAGTTCACTAACTCTTCGTAGTGAGGTAATGACTACTAGGAAAGCCACTTTCCATGTTAGAAACTGAATCTCACAAGAGTGTAGAGGTTCAAAAGGTGGTCCCATCAGTCTGGTGAGGACCACATTGAGGTTCCAGACTGGTGAAGGTGGGTGTCTGGGAGGGATCACTCTTTTGAGTCCTTCCAGAAAAGCCTTAATGGCAGGCACTCTGAATAGTGAGAGGTGCTGCCTGTTTTGAAGATAAGCTGCTAATGCGGATAAATGCATACGAATGGAACTGTACGCCAGATTACATCTGTATAAGTGCAACAAATAACAGATAATGTTTTGAATAGATGCATCCAGTGGGTTAATGTAATTGTTGTTACAATATATGACAAACCTTTTCCATTTAGCCGCATAGCATGCTCTGGTTGTGGGCCGTCTTGCCTCCTTGATGATATTCATACATTCTGGCGGCAAGTTGAGGAAGCCAAATTCTAAGACTTCAGGAGCCAGATCGCCAGGTTGAGCTGTTGCGGATCTGGATGCTGAATGTCGCCATGGCTCTGCGTCAAAAGCCTGGGTGTGAGGTGCAGCCTTTGATGCGGTACCACGGAGAGTTCAAGAAACGTGGTGGACCATGGTTGGCGTGCCTACATTGGAGCAACCAGGATGAGTGTCATCGAGTGTTGCCTCAGTTTGCGTGCCACTAGTGGTATTAGAGGTGCTGGGGAAAAAGCTTACGCAAATTTGCCCGACCAGTTCATCCATATCGCATTGCCCTGCGACTGCGGATGTGGGAACCTGGCGGCGAAGCTTTGGCATTTTGCGTTTTCCCTTGTGGCGAATAGGTCTATCTGTGGATGACCCCACTGCTGGAAGTACGGTTGGAGTACTGATGGGTGTATCTCCCACTCGTGCATCTGGTGGCTGTGCCTGCTGAGCAGATCCGCCATCTGGTTGTCTTTGCCCGGGAGGTGTTCCGCCATGAGGAAGATGTTCCTCTGAATGGCCCACTTCCACATGCTCTGAGCCAGAGGAGACAGCTGTGGAGAGTGTGTACCTCCCTGCTTTTGTATGTAGTACATGGCAGTCATGTTGTCCGTCCGGATCAACACAACCTTGTTGCACAAGTGTACTTTGAAAGCCTTCATTGCCATGAAGATTGCCATCAATTCCAGAAGGTTGATGTGCATCTTCTTTTGCTGTGCTGTCCATAGTCCCTGCACTGTGTAGTGGAGTACATGAGCTCCCCATCCTTGGAGAGATGCGTCCGTCGTCAGTATAATCTGTGGCACAGGCTCCTGGAACGGTTGGCCCTTGCAAAGGTTTTGTGGGTTCCACCAATGCAGAGAGTTGTATGCCCGACCGCTCACCAACACTAGGTCTTTCAACTGTCCTTGAGCCTGATTCCACTGACGTGCCAAGCACTCCTGAAGCGGGCGCATATGCAGTCTCTCGTGCGGGACTATGAAGATGCAGGAGGCCATCATGCCTATCAACTGCATGAACACTCTTGCTGGAAGCGAGTGTTGGGGTCTGAATTTTTGTATCAGCAATTGCATGCTGTCTATCCTCACTGAATTTGGCCGAGCTTTGGCTGCCAGAGTGTTTATTGTCGCGCCCAGGTACTGTCGTACGTGGGCGGGCTGAAGAGGTGACTTTGGATAATTCAGCGAGAATCCCAGATTGTGAAGGAGATGAATGGTGCGGGACATGTGGCTGGCACACTGCTGGGACGTCTTTGCTTGAATAAGCCAGTCGTCCAGATAAGGGTAGACATGTATGTGCTGTCTCCTTAGGTGTGCTGCCACTGTCGCCAGGCACTTTGTGAACACCCTGGGTGCCGTAGTTACTCCGAAAGGGAGGACTTTGAATTGATAATGTTGATTTTGAATAGTGAACCTGAGATACTGTCTGTGTGACGGGTGTATGGGTATATGGAAATACGCATCTTTTAGATCTAGTGTTGCGAGGAAGTCCCCCTGACTGAGTAACGGTAGAACCTGCTGTAAAGTGAGCATATGAAAATGCTCTGATAGAATGTAGCTGTTTAGAGGCCTGAGGTCCAGTATGGGTCTGAGAGACCCGTGCTTTTTGGGTATTAAGAAATACAGAGAGTACACCCCTGAGCCTTGGTCTTCTACAGGCACGAGCTCTATGGCCCCTTTTTGCAGCATGCTGACGACCTCCTGCTGCAATAAGTGTAAGTGCTCTGCGGACATAGGACGGTGTCTTGGTGGTATGTTGGGTGGAGTGGATATCAGCTCTAGACAGTACCCGTACTGGACAATGTCTGTTACCCACCTGCTTGTGGTGATGGATTTCCAGACCGGCAGGAACTGTTGGAGTCTCCCCCCGGCAGGTGTTATATATGTTCGGGGGGCAGTGACAGGGCGTCACTGTTTGTTATTGGAAGAGGATCTGGAATTATTGTTTCCTCTTCCTCTGCCTTTGATGTTGTTTCCACGGTAGCCACCCCTGTTCTGTTTATTGTAGGTGGTTTGTGTACCTCCTTTATTATACTGTGTTTGCTGTGTGTTTTGACCTCTTGAAGGTACTCTAGTATTGGAGCGACGAAAAGAGCCACCTCGAAACTGCTGTGACTGCAGAGCCCCCATAGACTTTGCAGTCTTGTTGTCCTTTTTAATCTTCTCAAGGGTGGTGTCAACCTCAGGTCCAAATAAGTAGTCCGGGTTAACCGGCTGATTGAGGATAGTAGTTTGTATTTCTGGTTTGAATCCAGAGATTCTCAACCAGGCATTTCGTCTTAGCATGACGCTAGGGTTAATGGCCCTGGCTGCAGTGTCAGCTGCGTCTAGCGCGCACTTAATGGAAGCATTAGTGATACGCTTGCCTTCCTGGATTAGTAGCTCTGCTCCCTCCTTGTGCTGATCTGGTAGGTGTTGCAACAGTGTCTCAAGGGTATCGTAATGGGACCTGTCATATCTGGCTAAGAGTGCCTAAGTGTTGGCAATGCGCCAGATGTTAGCTGCCTGCGCTGCAACTCTTTTTCCTGAAGTTTCCAGTACTTTTGACTCTTTGTCAGGAGGGGGAGCATCACCTGTGGTTTGGGAGTTCGCCATCCTAAGTGCATTATAAACAACTAATGAGTCCAATGGCAACTGTCCTTTTATATAAGTAGGGTCCACAGGTGCCAGTCTATATTTTTTTTCAATTCTAGGGTCCAATACCCTTGCCCTTGTGTTCTCTTTAAAGATGTCACCAGCATGCTTAAGGACCCCTTTGAGCATGGGCAGAGTCTTGACGGTTCTTTCCGAAGTGGAAAAGGTGTCGAACAAAAAATCTTCTTCAACCGGGTCAGCATGTAGTTGTACATCATGGTTACCTGCCGCTCTTTCAATAAGGGCGTTAAAGGCAGTAGTGTCCTCAGTAGGAGATGTTTTTACATTGTATGCATGAGTGTCAGGGGCATTTTGCGGTTCTTTTGCGTCAGCAGGGTCCGCCCATGGTTGGGTTTGATCATCGGGATCAGTGTCCACATGATAAGTGTCATCCTCGTCTTCGTTATCCCCTGCATCCACATCTTAGTATGTGGGTGAAAAAGAGTGAGGTTCTTGTCCATAGGATTTCAGAGGTTCCACAAGAGCTGGCGATGTGGTTCAATCCCTTTTTTTCTTTAATGGAATCCTATATGACTCCATGGGTGTTTCAGGTATGATTTTCCTTTTATACAAGGACAGTCTATCAGTGTCTGAGTCGATGAACTGACTCGACTCCTGTTCTTCAGGCTCTTCTAAAGCCTGTAGTCCCATTGACACTCCTATATTGGCTCCGATACCATTTTTTGGTTCGAACATCTTCGGTCGCACCATCGGTGGCAACCCGAATTTGATTGGTGTCGGAGTGGTTGGAATGTTTCTGACCAACTTTGGGGTTGGGGCCTTTTTCGGTTCGACCGTTGTAGCCTTTTCCCTGATGCGTTGGGAGTGATTCCGACACCTCTTTGGACACAAATGGGGTCGGCTGCGTCGACTCGACAGGGTTCTTGGAGCCGGTCTTTGTTTTGGCCGCAGGCGTCGACCGAGGATCTACCCCCTTTTCGGGTCGAGCACTTTGTCTGTGCCAACTTTCTTCGGCGCCGACTTCACTGGTTCGACAGCCTTGACTTTGGTCTTGGGCGCCCCATTCTTCGGCTCGATGGCCTTTTTGAATTTGTCGGTATCGACGTCCTTTTTTTTTGTTTCTTCGGCTCAGAAGGGTTTGAGGCCTTGGAACAGACCAGAGTTAGCTGCACTTTCGGTTTCGGTTTTGGCAGTGAAGCTTTCGGTTTCGATTTCTTTGGATCGACCGATGGCATTTTTGATACCGATGGCTCTTTATATGTGTCCGTAGCCGGGCCTTTATGCGGGGCTATAGAACGAGTCAGTAGATCTCGGGTAAGGCCTTGTGGCGATCCCTCGACCTGAGCCTTATGGAGTGCTTTATCTTGGACTCCCATATCGACAGTGAGGCCTAGCTCCTCGCCTGAGCTATCTTCTATGGCCCCAAGGGCCTCTGCGTCGTCTCCTACCTCATCGACGACGTTTTCTTCCTCTTTTAATATTTCTTCATCTTCGGCGTCATACTCTGAGTCATGGCTCGAAACAGGCTCCGAGTGTTCACCCTGATCCTCTAGATCAACGACCTCCTCGTCTTCGGTCCCGTAGATGTTTACTGGCTTAGGCGCTGATTTCTGCGACTCCAACCGAGCCACGCGACGAATCCGAAGAGTTTTCTTCGACCTGAACCGGGCACAGGCCATACAGTTGGCCTCGTTGTGATCCGGGGACAGGCACTTGTTGCACACCGGGTGGACATCGATGTGCGGGTATTTTGCATTGCAAAGTGGACACCTTTTGAATGGGCTTCTTTCCATTGTAGGTCGAAGATCGGGTCGAGTATGGAAAGAAAACCGGCTGATTCCTCGATGTCCTTCCGAAGCAAAGTTATCGGTACCGAACGAAACTATACCGACGCTGTCGAAAGCCTTTTGGCTTTGTAGAAAGTTTTCCTAACTTGAGCTAAGATATTAACATCCGAACCCAATGGCGGAAAAAAACAATCTGAGGATGGAGAGGATGCCCATGCGCACTGTAGTCCAGGGGAGGAGCCACCTATCTCGTGATACTTCGAAGACTCTTCCAGGACAACAATGTGAAATCATCCGGACCCAACACTAGGCGGCGATCTATGCACAGATATGAATTCAGCAGGCCACATGCCTCGAACCTTGTGTTGTGGAAGTGCCCAGAAATCGAGGGCACAAGGCAATATACAGCAGGGACGTACATGGCGAAGACGCCACCTTCAAAGACAAGCCCAGAGAGGGCTGCAGTGCGAGAAACTATTACCGAACCCATAGAGGGGAGGGTAGACCAGCACCGCAGAAGCAGAAGAAAGAACTCAAACACCCTATGATAGTAATCATACCAGGGTGCACTCAGTTTGCGCCAACACTAAAGAAGCGTGCCATACAGTGGCTCTGCCCTGGTGCTAAACGATGACAGGGCGTCAGCTTTGAAAGATCTGTGCCGGAAATAAACAGAACAAGGGCCCCAAGGGACAGTGGCTGGTAAAAAGAAGAACAGCCAACATGGACAAGAGGAGCACAGCGATGCTGAAAAACGCCCCTGTGAAAGGCAGACGAGGCAGAGGCCTCACAGTAAGAAACCCATACCGAGGCTTTGAAGTACTACAAACAACTGTAGCCAACTGTAACTGAAAGTGCAATAGAGCGATGCTAACGTTTGGATCGTATAACAGCAGAAAAGAGGACAGAGTGATCCACAGAAGAACATCTGTGAGGAAGACTCCATAGGAGCGTACCAAGCCTCCCTTGTGGAAAGGCAGCTACCTAATAGCCAACAAATACCCCACATAGGGCAAGTCTCAACCCCTGCAAGGGGAGTCCTTTTGGGAAAAGGACACAGTCAGAGGAATGAAAGGAAAACAGAACCAGTCGTCCGGCTGTACTGAACAAATTCAGAGATGGCGGAACAACCGCCTACACCATCCGGGTACTATGTAAAGAACCTAGGACTTTTCGAAAACAAACAAACAAGGCAACATCGCCTAAGCAGAAGAAAAAGATACCATAAGGCAGAAATTCAGGCCGCAAGGCCAGAAACGCACGGTAGTCCAGACATGAGGCAGGATTCGCTGAATCAGCGTGGCTATCAAAAAGGTCCTTTTAAATGTGTCTCAGACCTGCCACTGCAGTGTCTCTGCTCAGTTATTACTGCCATCTCAACCTGGCAACTGCACCAACTTGTCAGGCTCTAACCTTCAATTTTCTTACATTTAAGCCCGCCCCCCACGCCCCCTCCCCCCCAAGATAGGCCCAAGGGCAGGGTGCAATAGATGTATAAGGTAGGTGTGTTTTATATGTCCTAATAGAGAAATACTCTGCATCTTGTTTTTCACGATTGAAAGGCTGCCTGTCCCATAGGCTATAATAGGAGTTGCCTTGTAACATCTTAGACGCATAACTTTCCATTGGGACAAGCGGTAGAAATGGAGTTTAGGCTTCCTGAAGAACAAGATACTTACCTTTGGTAACAATATATCTGTAAGAGACATATATTAATTATGGATTCCTTACCTTAGAATTACCCCCAGGCGTCATAATGGATCCAGAGAATTTGTTTTCAGCAGTACCCCTGCGCATCGGTAGTTGGCGTCAGTCGACTCTGCGTTCATCGTTGGCCTCATGATCGCCGAAATGATGTTGTGGTATCTACTTAAGACGTCGCCCCTGCGCGCTGACGTCAGTTCATTACATGACATTCCACGCCAGAAGAGCAGAGCCATGCAAGACACGGACCACTGGTGGACAAAAATAGGGCCCTGAAAGGAAGTCCCTTACCCTATAAGTCAGTTTACAGAACCGGAAGGTCGGGTGGGGCGGTAAGGAATCCATAACTAATATATGTCTCTTATAGATATATTGTTACCAAAGGTAAGTAACTTGCTCATCTGAAAGAGACTATTAGTTATGTATTACTTACCTTAAAAAAGATACACTAGCAATACCAGCCCTGGAGATGGGTCTGCGAACTAAGTTCACACCAGAAAGTACTGGAGAATTAAACAGCCAAGGAAGCCATCTCTACGGACATGACAGTCCAGACAGTAATATTTGGTGAACATGTGCAATGAAGCCCACGTGGCTGCCTGGCAGATGTCATGAAGGGGGACTCCACGTCACAAAGCAGTAGTGGCTGCCGTCACCCTGGTGGAATGGGCGCTAAGCCCTACTGGAAGTTCCTTTTTCGCTAAGTGATAACACATTTTGATGCAAAGAACAACCCATCGAGAGATGGTCCGCTTTTTCACGGTCCAACCTTTCTTGCCGCCCACACAGCCAACAAAGAGCTGATCATCCACCCGGAATTGTTTTGTGCGATCCAAATAGAATGAAAGCACATTTTTTCCTATATGGAAAGAGGTAACCACTTTAGGAAGAAAGGAAGTGTGTAGGACAACTTGTCTGGAGTAACAGCCAGGAAAGGTAGTTTGAAAGAAAGAGCCTGAAGCTCATTCACCCTGCGAGCAGAGCTGATGGTAACCAAAAAGTCAGTTTTAAGTGTTAAAAGTCTGAGAGGACAGTTATATAGTGGCTCGAAAGGAGAGCACATAAGGTAGGTCAGAACAAGATTCAAGTCCCACTGGGGCATTGCGAAAGGAATAGGAGGAAACATTTGAGTAATGCCCTTAAGGAAACGATTTACAATAAGGGACTTGAAAAGAGAAGGTTGATCTGGAAGGCAAAGAAAGGGCGAAATGGCCAAAAGATAGCCCTTGAGAGTGCCCAGCAGAGCCCTGCTGGACCAAAGAAAGAAGGAAAAGGAGAACCTCTGTAAGAGGGGCAGGGAGGGGATCCCCAGCCTTTGCTGTGCACTATGCCACAAATTTGTTCCATCTACAGGCGTATACCTTTTTGGTGGAGGAACGCCTGGCTGCCAAGATAACCTTACAGACTTCGGGAGGAAAGTCGAAAGCTCTCAACTGTCGCTGCTCAATCTCCACGCAAGGAGGTGGAGGCTGGACAGGTTCGGGTGGAGGACTGTCTCCTGCTACTGCGACAGAAGATCCTCCCGAAGGGGCAGTCTGATAAGAGGATCGATGACCATGTTCAAGAGCTTGGGATACCAGACTTCGTGCCCAGTTTGGAGCCACAAAAATGACTTGGGCCTGGTTGCACCTCATCTTCTTCAGCACTCTGGGCAGAAGTGGTATAGGCGGAACGGCTTGTAGTAGACTGCAACTCTACTCGCGATGAAAAGCGTCGCCTAGCTAGTGCCGCCTTGGAAATTCCAACGCGCAGAACTGCTGACATTGCGCGTTCTCTTTGCTGGAGAATAGCTCTAACCAAGGCTATACCCACTGCTAAAAGAGACCTTGCACCGCCTCAGAGTGAAGACGCTATTCATGATCCATCATGCACCGGAGGCGGAGTTCGCCCGCCCTGGCAATTCAGAGACCCTGCCAGGTGTTGAACCACCAGCGACTTGCCCTGACGCACAAGTTACTTAACTTCTGTAACAATATATCTGTAAGAAACAGTAGTTAATGTTCGATTCCTTACCTTAGAATATCCTCAGGTGTCAGACTGGATCAGGAAAGTTTTCATCAGCAGTAACCCAGCGCGTCGCTAGGCGTCGTCTGCGGCTCCGCGTCCGTCGTCGGCGTCATGATCGCCGGGATGAAGTCAGAGTACTTAGACGCTGCCCTCACGCGCTGACTTCAGTTCTGTACATAGCTTTCCGCGCCAGGAATGCAGAGCCATGATAGAAACCGACACTGGTGCCATGCAACTGGGGCCCTGAAAGGGATGTCCTTAACCCTAGATATCGGCTCGCAGAACGGGGAGGATGCGTGGGGCGGTAAGGAATCTAACACTAACTACTGTTTCTTACAGATATATTGTTACCGAAGGTAAGTAAATGTAAAAAAAATGTAAATTGATACTTTTATAGCGCACTACTCACCCGCAAGGGTCTCAAGACGCTTGTACGAATACCGCTGTGGAACCCATCCTGGCTTTCCCTGTGAGGCGTCCACTCCTGGGCACCCCCAAGGTGGAGGCCAGGCATCCTTAGCGTTGTGGGGGCCGTTGTGGAGATTAAGCAAGCTATTGCCCAGCGTTGCAGAGTGGGACTCCATGATTAGAATAGGCACCGAGGCGAGAATTATCAGGTCCGTGTCGAATTTTGAGCCCAAGACCCGCCGAGGCGGGGAATTGAACCCTGATCCCGGGCTAGACCTCTGCATCAGGGTCTGCCGCTCTAATCATTGAGCCACACTTCTCCACTAAGTAACTTGTGCATCTGAAAGAAACCGGTTAGTGTTAGTTTCCTTACCTTAGAATAGATACCCCAGCAATACCAACCCCAGTGGTGGGTCTGCAAACCAAGATCACACCAGAAAGTCCTGGAGAACGGAACGGTCGAAAAAGCCATCTCTCCGGACTTGGCTGTCCAGGCAGTAGTGTCTAGCAAACGTATGCTGCGAGGCCCATGTAGCTGCCTGGCAGATGTCCTGCAAGGGGACTCCCCGACCCAGGGCAGTAGTAGCCGCCGTGGCCCCAGTGGAATGGGTGCGCAGCCCAAAAAGACGTTCCTTTTTCGCCAAGGAGTAGCAAACCTTGATGCACAAGACGCCCCACCGAGAGATGATCCGCTTGTGCACGGCCCGTCCCTTCTTTGCGCCCACATAACCAACAAATAGCTGGTCGTCCACCCGGAACTGGCGTGTGCGGGCCAGACAGAATGAGAGCTCATGTTTTGGGTCCAGACGGTGGAGCCTCTCTTCCTCTTTCGAGGGATGCGGATAGAAGGTAGGCAAGGTGATGGACTGCCCGATATAAAAGGCTGTGACCACCTTGGGCAGGAAAGAAGGACGAGTCCTTAGAACAACCTTGTCAGGATGGACAGAGAGGAAAGGAGGTTTAGAAGATAAAGCCTGGAGCTCACTCACTCTCCTGGCAGAGGTGATGGCAACCAGGAATGCAGTCTTAAGAGTCAGAAGACGAAGAGGACAGTTATGAAGTGGCTCAAAAGGAGCGCATATCAGATACGCTAGAACAAGATTCAAGTCCCACTGAGGCATCACAAAGGGAACAGGAGGGAATATGTGCGTGGTGCCTTTCAAGAATCTATTTACAACAGGGTACTTGAAAAGAGAAGGCTGATCAGGAAGCCTTAAGAAGGCGGAAATGGCAGAGAGGTAGCCCTTTAGAGTGCCCAGAGCAGAGCCCTGCTGGGCAAGAGAAAGAAGGAAGAGGAGAACCTCTAAAAGGGGTGCAGAGAGTGGATCCACAGCCTTTGCTGTGCACCATGCCACAAATTTGTTCCACCTGCAGGCGTATACCATTTTTGCGGAGGGACACTTGGCTGCCAGAATCAAATCGCAAACTTCAGGAAGTAAGTCAAATGGCCTCTATTGCCGCCGCTCAATATCCAAGCATGGAGGTGGAGACTGGACAGGTTCGGGTGGAGGACCGTCCCCTGCTGCTGCGACAGAAGGTCCTCCTGAAGAGGCAGACGAATCGGGGGATCGACTGACATGCCGAGTAGCTCGGGATACCAGTATCTTCGTGCCCAGTCCAGAGCCACAAGGATAACTTGGGCCCGGTCTCGCTTGATCTTCTTCAGCACTCTGGGCAGAAGTGGTATAGGCGGAAAGGCGTACAACAGACCGCAGCTCCACTCGCGACGAAAAGAGTCTCTGAGCGAGTGCCGCCTTGGAAATTCAAACGCACAGAACTGATGACATTGCACGTTCTCTTCGGTGGCAAATAGATCTTACCAAGGCTCTCCCCACTGCTGAAAGAGACCTTGCGCCAAGTCCGAGTTCAGACGCCATTCGTGATCCATCATGCACCGACGGCTGAGTTCGTCCGCCCTGGCGTTCAGGGAACCTGCCAGGTGTTGTACCACCAGGGTCACGCCCTGGTGTTCCAGACATTGCCAGAGGCGCAGAGCCTCCTTGCAAAGGGTCCACGACCCCACTCAGCCCTGTTTGTTGCAGTATCACATGGCGGTGGTGTTGTCCGTGAACACCTGCACCACACTTCCCTGGATAGAGGGGAGGAATGCCTTCAGTGCAATTTTAAAAACTTAACTGTGTTGTACTGTGTTGCTCACTCGAGCGCTGCTGTAGGAAGGGCCTAATCCCCGAAGACATCACTACCCACGTGACACGGGGCCACGCCCCTTACTAGTAGCCACGCCCCCTCCCGGAGGTTAAATTCGCCGCGCTGAGACGTAGCCGGTGTTGACAAGTAAGCTACCCTTGAGGCGGAAGCCGGGGGTGTTGCTCCTCAATCTTTTAATCAAATTGCCGACTTTGCACATTGTTCTGTTGATTTTAAAAACTTAACTGTGTTGTACTGTGTTGCTCACTCGAGCGCTGCTGTAGGAAGGGCCTAATCCCCGATGACATCACTACCCATGTGACACGGGGCCACGCCCCTTACTAGTAGCCACGCCACCTCCTCCTCCTTATGACCATGTACACTCCCCGGAAGTGCAGCGGACGAGCGCAGCGGGCACACCATCGGCACGCCGAAGACACGCCAAAGACCAGCCCGTCTGTGCCCGTCCATGCCAGGACGGGACACGGGGCAGAAGACTATGCCCCCCCTCTCCTAAAAGGCTGGTAAGATCTCCTTCGGAACTAAGAGCGCTACGCCCTACCACCAACATAAGGTGCACAACACTCAATCTCCATAAAACAGGAGTAAGCTCCTGCGCTAACTGCAAACTGACCACTACCATCTGCCAACCCTATCCTGACACCTCAAGAAGACACAGAAAAGGCAAACTATCTCGCAACGTCGAGGCTCAAAAATACGTGTTCTACAGTACTAACTGCCGCTCACTACCGAAACACAAATTTGACATTCTCAACCTTCTATTAGACGATAATCCTAGCGTCCTCTTCCTGACAGAGACATGGCTACACGAAAGTGCCGGCCCGGACGTTGCTACTCCCCTCCCCGATAATTTTTTTTCTTTTTTTTTCCCTCATATTGCGGTTTATCCCCGATAATTATGCAATTACTAGGATAGACAGAAATAAACAGCTAGGTGGTGGAATTGCAATCATCTTTAATAGAGATTGAAATGTACATTAGAACCAGTAGCCATCCCAGATTGTGAAGCCAGCCTTTTCAAAATCTCTCTGAACCCAAACTTCACGATGTCAGGCTTACTGATATACCGGCCCCCCGGCAATTCCTCCGAATGGGCATCAAATTTAGCCAATCATATCACTCCATACTACATTATCTCAAAAATGTTTCTCTTCTGGGTGATCTAAACTTACATCTGGATGACCCATCCATCCCCTTTTGCTCTAATTTGCTAGACGATCTGAAGGCCCTAAATTTGTCCTTAGTCAACTCTGGACCTAAACATAAAGCCGGCCATCTGCTGGACCCTATAATCTCTAACATCAATGAGCTAAAATGGCTCAACACCACTCCCATTTGTTGGTCTGACCATCATTTATTAAAATTCAGCATAAATCTCCCACCTACCCCCATCATGCAACCTGACTTTCCTGCTATATCCAGAAAAAACTGGAAGCTAGTGGACCTGGCAAAACTCAACTCAGTACTCCATGACAACCCTCCTAGTAACGGTCAAAACATGGACAGCCTAGCAGTAGCTTCGCACAATTGGCTTAGCGATCCCGCTGATAAATGCTTAAATGCTCTAATCAAAGAAGTAGACACCGCCACCCGGCTCCATGGTTTAATGACATTTTAAAAACTGAAAAATCTAAATGTAAAGCACTTGAGCGTAAATGGCGAAAATACTACGCCCCTGACGCAAAAATAACTTATCATGAAGCCAGGAATTTATACCACACGGCCTGCGCTAAAGCACGAGCCGTATTCGTCTCTAACACTATCATGGAAGCAACCAATAAGCCAAAAACATTGTTCAATAAAGTCAAAGAACTGGCAGGCGCTCAAACCACAGCCTCGGCTCCCCCACTGAACACTCAACAATGCCAAGCTCTAGCATGCTTCTTCACGGAAAAGATCGAAAAAATCATTATGGACATCAATGCCAACAAAAATGAACCACCCTCTTCTTCTGATTTGGAATATACTCCCTCCTGTGAAAATACCCTGGAATCCTGGCCTCCCATCTCAGTAGACAAACTGAAAACTATCCTTAAGAGCATCAAGTCCGGCTCCCCCAGGGACCCGATTCCGATCAAAGTAATTAAACAACTGGACGATCGCTCCCTGGAAATCATCGCAAATACTCTTAATTCCTCATTTGATCTTTCCACAGTTCCAGCCCTATGGAAACATGCCATGGTAATGCCACTACTAAAAAAGCCCACAGCAAACCCGGAAATTCCTGCCAACTATAGACCCATATCCCTGCTCCCTGCCTTCTCCAAATGCTTGGAGAGACACGTCCACTCGGTCTTATCCACGTTTGCTGAAGAAAACTCGCTTCTGCACCCCTCCCAATCGGGCTTTCGGGCTGGCTTCTCGACAGAAACCACCCTTCTTGGAGTTACGGAACACATCCGAATTCTCCTTGATAATGGTCAGACGGTCGCGCTTGTGCTTTTAGATCGGAGCGCGGCCTTCGACACCATATCCCACGAAATTCTCATCAAGGAGTTATATAGAAATGGTGTCCGTGGAAAAGCCCTTGAATGGATTCGTTCCTTCCTGGCGGAACGAACTTTCCAAATAACATCCTCACTGGCCTGTTCTGATACCCTCTATGCACCCCACGGAGTGCCACAGGGATCTATACTGAGTCCCCTATTTTTCAATCTATATCTCAGACCTCTGGCTGACCTAACCGAAAAATCCCGACTCACCCTCATGACCTACGCCGACGATTCCCAAATTACTTTTTCTCTATCTGAATCCTGTCCGACATCCCCATCTCTCCTCAAAGCAGGGCTTCAAAACATCCTTAACTGGATGACAAGAAACCAATTAAAGCTCAATGGAGACAAGACAGAGATTCTTCTCTTGGGAAAACGTCAAGACCTGTGGAATCCCTCACACTGGCCAAATCAGATGGGCACTTTTCCTACCCCTGTGACCCAAGTTCGCAATCTGGGAGTCATCATGGACAGCTCCCTTTCCATGAGTCAACAGGCCAGCAAAGTCACCGGTCTATGCCTCCCCATCATTAAATGGTTGAGGAAAATCCTTTGGATGCTGCCCCCTTCCACTCAAAAGACCGTAGTCAATGCCCTCATAACATCACGGCTTGACTACGGCAACATTCTGTACCTTGGATCCAACAAAGCGGTAGTCGGTCGACTACAACTGGTCCAGAACGCAGCAGTCCGACTAGTGTGGAAAATCCCTAAAAACTCTGGAGTCTCGAGCTACCGTCGGGAACTCCACTGGCTCAGGGTTGAAAGCAGAATACATTTTAAAGCCCTGAACTACATGTTCAGAATTAGAGCAGGTACTGCACCCAAATTCCTTTTAGCTCTGGCCCACCCCTATACTCCCAAGCGTAACCTTCGCTCGCAATCAGCTGCCAATTTCTGTGTGCCAAGATTTAAATTGACAAGAATGGGAGGCAGATCTTTTTCCCATCTTGGACCATCCCTCTGGAACGCACTCCCTCCCTTCATCCGAAAGGAGGAAAACCATGTCAGGTTTAGAAGGCACGTCAAGACCTGGCTATTTGAACAATAACATGAATAACCAGAACCTTCTCCTGACTTTTTTCTAGCTGTGTCTCGGCGCCGGGAAACCCTTTTTGGGTAGCTGTTGCGCCTTACAAATTGAATAAATAAATAAATAAGTGCAAGCCGGATCGCCCGCAGCTTCAGATGGTTGATGTGGAGCCGGGACTCCGCTGGAGACCAGAGGCCTCTTATCTCCGCCTCTCCCATGTGGCCCCCCGAGCCCTGGAGGGACGCGTCTGTCACAACTACGTGCTCCGGTTGGGGTAGGGAGAGGGATCTGCCGCGGACCCAATCGCGGTCCGTGAGCCACCACTGCAACTGTCTTGCAGTGCCCTCCGAGATCAAGACATGGTCGGACAAGTTGCCCTGATGCTGGGCCCACTGAAACTTCAGGTCCCACTGCAGAGCCTGCATCCGCCACCTGGCGTGATGCACCAGAAGGATGCAGGAGGCCATCAGCCCCAGAAGCCGCAGCGTCAACCTGACCGAGACTCGGGATAACGGCTGAAAGATCGGAATCAGAGCCTGAATATCCCGAACCCGCTGTTCGGGAGGATAAACTCCATACTGTGCCTAGTCTAGAACCGCTCCGATGAAGAGGAGCTTCTGAGAGGGACACAGGTGTGACTTTGGCACATTGATGGAGAACCCCAGCAGGTGCAGGAGGTCGGCTGTAGTCTGGAGGTGGTTGACGACTGTCTGGGGCAAGCCGAAAGTGCTCGTGGCCTACCGTGAATCGCAGGTAACGCCGGTGGGCCGGCAGGACGGGGATGTGGAAATAAGCGTCCTGCAAGTCCAATGCTACCATCCAATCTCCCGGGTCCAGGGCAGCTAAAACCTGAGCCACAGTCCGCATCTTGAACCTCTCCTTTCGGAGGAAGCCGTTGACGTTCCGCAGGTCCAAGATAGGGCGTAGGCCTACTTTGCCCTCTTGGGTACCAGAAAGTAGTGGGAGTAACAACCACACCCTACTTCTGGCCCAGGAACGTGCTCTATGGCCCCCCTGGCCAAGAGGGCCGTAACTTCCTCCTGTTGAAGTTTCAAGTGATCCCCCGACACATGGTGGTACTGCGGTGGCATGGCTGGAGGGGTCGCCTCAAAGGGGAGGGAGTAGCCCCTTCGGACGATTTGCAGCACCCACCTGTCCGATGTGATGGTATGCCAGTGGAGGAGATGATGGCGAACCCTGACCCCCACTGGTATTAAATGGGCCTGAAAGCTCGGACTAAGAAGGCTTTTAGGCGGATGCTGTGGGGGTGGATGTGGACTGGACGCACCGTTGTCCCCCGTTACCGCCTCGACGGTAACCACGTCCGCCACCGCGCTGAATGTTAGCCTGCGGCCCGTGGCTGGCAGGACGTGTGGGAGCACCCCTTCCGTGGCCACGAAAGGAGCGCTGGGCAGAAGATTGAGGACTTGGGGCCGACAGACCCAAGGACTTGGTCGTAGCCCTGGAGTCCTTGAAGTGTTCCAGCGCATGATCAGCCTTGCCACCGAAAAGGTGGCTGCCATTGAACGGCATGTCCATAAGGGTGTTTTGGACATCGGACGAAAAGTTGGTGGACCTCAGCCAGGCGTGGCAGCGAACCGCCACAGACGTGGAAATAGCTCTTCCTAGCGAGTCCGTGGTATCCAGTCCACATCGTATAGAGTACCGCGCTGCGTCTCTTCCCTCCGCGAGGGCTTGAGCGAGTTTCGCCCGGGCACTCAGGCAGCACTGTCGCAACCGTATACCACAAAGAGTGGGTGTAACGGCCCAAGAGGCACGCGTTGTTGACCGAACGCAACCCCAAACTAAGGGAGGAGAACATCTTCTTTCGGAACTGTTCATACCTCTTGGATTCCCGATCAGGTGGTGCAGTCGGGAATGCGGATTGGGAAGTAGAGGCCTGGATAACCAGGTTCTCGGGTGGGTGGACAAGAAACTAGGGTCTCCCGGGGCTGGGCGGTGGCGCCTAGCGACGTTCCTATCTACAGGGGGACCCTGTAGTGGGCCTGGACCAAGCGCCCAACAGGACGTCTGCGAGAGCCTCATTAAACGGCAGTAGAGGCTCTGGGGAGCCTACCTGCGGTTTAAGGACCTCTGTGAGGATGTTAGACCTCACTGTTGCGACGGGGAGCTCAAGAGCCAAGGCCTTGGCTGCCCTCATCAGCACCACACTATAAGCAGCCCCCTCCTCCGTAGTCACGGTAGGAGGGGAGACAAAACCAGTGTCTGGGGAGGTATCCAGGCCACTGGCTTCCACCAGTTCCTGCGTCCTGTCCTGATAGGACTGGCACTCAAGTGCCAGGGGATCCTCAGACCCCCCCCCTCTCCCCCAAGTCTCCCTCGTCGTCCATGTCCTGAAATTCACGGATTAAGGGTGGACCCAGATCCTCGAAGAATTCCTCTTCGCTCGACGCCGGATCCGGACCGAGGGGTAGACCAGGGACGGCGTCGTGCGGGGACGAAGCCGGGGATGACACCCTAGGGGCCGACGCCGGTGGGGTCGTAAGGTCGACCAGCGGCGACCCGGATCCGGAACCGGATCCAGTGGGGACTTGCGGCGCCGGGACCGAAGTCGCCGACGGCGCCAGGGCCGAAGTACCGGGCCCGCTTGGGCTTCCAGTCGGGGCCGCTTGGCCCGAAGGCGCCGTCGAACCCGACAGAGGAGAGAGCGACCTCATGGCCATGAGGAGGGCGTCGATCTCCTCCGGCGTCGCGTTCTGCCCAGGGACCGGTGGGTATGGAGCAGGCCGCGACGCCTGCGGCTCCGCCAGAGCCGCATGGGCGATGTCACCCGAACACCCGGCTGCGTCATGCGAGCGTCGGGGGGAGTCGGAAGAACGACGTCGCCTCTTTGACTTCTTGTGCCTCTTACCTGAGGACTTGGAGCCCGACGAGTGGTGTCGGCTCGCCAAGCTGTGAGGATTCCGGCCCCGCGACCGGTCCCTCTACCTCCTTCCGGACCTGGACCTCGAGCGGCGCGGGCCGACTGCCGGAGCTCAAGGCGTTTACCGGACCGCTCCCGCCTAGCCTTCGACGTCAAGGCCCGACAGTCGGGGCACGACTTGTCATCGTGGTCGGGCCCCAGGCAATGTAGGCACTGGAGATGGGGGTCGGTAACCGACATCAGTCGGTTGCAGTCGGCACAGGGCTTGAACCCGGGCATCCATACCGGCACCGATGGAGTCAGTCTCGAAATGGATCCAAAAAGGATCGAAAAAGTTTAGTCAAAAAGTGACTAAAGGGTACCACTTTCTCCGGACCTGCGCTTGCTGGCGCGGAAAAAAGAACTGACGTCAGCGCGCGAGGGCGGCGTCTAAGTACTCCGACGACGTCATCCCGCCGCCGCCGAAAGACGTGGAGCCGCAGACGACGCCTACCGATGCCCAGGGGTACTGCTACGCAAAATTTTCCGGATCCAGTCCGACGCCTGGGTATATTCTAAGGTAAGGAATCTAATACTAACCTGTTTCTTTCAGATGCAAAACCCACCTGTCCGATGTGATGGTCTGCCAGTGGGGGAGGTGATGGCAGATCCTGCCTCCCACCGGCAACTGTAGGCCCTGATAGGACAGACTAGGAGGGTTTGGAGGCTGCTCCAGAGGAGATGCTGGTGGACTGCCCCGCCCACAGGCCCCCTGGCCAACGACGCTGGGTCCCACGTCCCTGGCCGCGCAGAGGCTGAACAGTTTGTACAGGCCTGCGGCTCTGGGCAAAACGTGGCAGGGTGTGTGTGTACAAAAACTTCCTAGGCAGTCTAGGTGGCAGACTACAGATAATGGGACCAATTAGAACTAGGAGTAGGCAAACAATACAAGAAAAAACATTAATAAAAATAAATCATGATTTTAATCGACATGTTAAAAATCATATAAAGAACAATGATTTTTAACATGTCGATTAAAATCATGATTTATTTTTATTAATGTTTTTTCTTGTATTGTTTGCCTACTCCTAGTTCTAATTGGTCCCATTATCTGTAGTCTGCCACCTAGACTGCCTAGGAAGTTTTTGTACACACACTTTGCTTACCCTGCCCTAGGAGTCTTTAGCTATCACTACCCAGGGGGTCCTTGTTTTCTCACACACCAAAACGTGGCAGGGCAACCCTTCCGTAGCCACAAAAGGGGAGAAAAGCAGCCTGCGCAGGGCGAGAGCTGGTAGGGAGGTCCAAGGATCTGGTCGTAGCCCTGGAATCCTTAAAGTGCTCAAGCACGTTGTCCGCTTTGTCGCCAAACAAGCGACAGCCATTAAAGGGCATGTCCAAAAGAGTCGAATGGACATCACCCGAAAAGCCAGTGGACCTCAGCCAGGCATAGCGTCGCAGGGCTACTGACGTTGAAATTCTTCTGCCAGCGAGTCGGTGGTATCTAGCCCACACATTATGGCGAACTTTGCTGCATCTCTGCCCTCAGCGACTGCACGGGAGAGAGTGGGCTGGGCCTGCTCCGGACACTGTGGCAGCACCTGTGCAACTGTATCCCACACAGAGTGGGAATAACGGCCCAAAAAACATGTGGTGTTCACCAATCGCAGACCAAAGCTGGTGGAGAAAACATCATCTTCCCAAGATGATCCAGCATCTTGGATTCCCTATCTGGGGGGGCAGTAGGAAATGTGCCCTTAGAAGTAGAGGCTCGGACCCCCAAGGTCTCGGGGTAGGTTGTTGGTAGAGGAAAAGTCGGACGCCCGGTCCGGGCTGTGGCATCGGGCAATCATCCTATCCACGCATGCGATGGGCTTGGACGAGGTGCCCAGAAGGGTGTCAGTAAGGACCTCACTGAACAGCAGTGAGGGCTCCGAAGAGGCCGCTGCCGGTTGAAGCACCTCGGTCAGGAGGTTGGTCCCGATCGTCACCGTAGGAAGCTCAAGGTTCAAGGCCTCAGCCGCCCTACGCAACACCACTGCGTATGAGGCTCTCTCCTCTGTAGCCACAGTAGGGGGAGAAAGCATACCAGGGTCTGGTGAGGTATCCAGACCACTGGCATCACCCAACTCCTCTCTCCAGTCCGGTTCACTCAGCTGGTCTGCTGGTCAGCTAAAGGGTCACCGGACCCCTCCCAGTCCTCCTCCTCCACTTCTGGCTGACACTCAGGGTGAAAAGGATCGCCAGGATAGCACAATGGGACAAAAGTACTGCTCGGAACCGGAGACCTTTGACGCCGGTCCGGCTCCGTGTCCAGGACAGGGTGGAGGCCGGGGTCAACGCTGGCTGGGAACACAACCAGCGCCGGAGGGGGCGGAGGTGCCGTTAGGTCAACCGGTGCCGATCTGGATCCAGGCCTGGATCTTTGGGGGCCCTGCGGCACCGGAGCCAAGGCCGCTGGGTTCGAAGGCCTAGAACCCCCAGTCAAGAGGGGCCCGAAGGTGCGCTGGAGAAGTCGGGCTGCCCAAAGATCGAGTGGAGTGCTTAGTAAAAACTACGAAGTTGGGCAGGGGTCGCCCCGGCTCCAGGGACGGGAGGGAGGCTTGGAGTCGACCCAAAAGGCTCTGCAGGCGTAGCCCGACGACTACCTTCTGCAACCCGCGTCACGTCTGTCGACGGACGGGGAGAACGTGCAGAGAGACAATGCTTCTTCGCCTTCTTTTTGTGTTTCGACTTACCCGAAGACTTAGATGATAAATGGTGGTGATGGCTGTGCGACCGGCTCCGCGACCTCCCTCTCAACCAGGACCTCAAGCGGCGCAGAACGAAGCTTTCAGGACTGCTACCGCAAAGACTTCGGGTTCATGGCCCGGCAGTGATGGTCACGCTCCAAACTCCAAAGGCACACAAGGTGCGGGTCCGTAACCAACATCAATTTGCGACAGGAGTCGTAAGCCTTGAAGCTGGTCCGAGGACGTGACATCCCTACGTGAACCAGGAGTCAAACGATTCGAAAAAAAGTTGACAAAAGTCGGAAAAGTGTAGTCAAAAATTGGCTAGCTGTACCAACAACTCTCTCCGGATCTGCACTGGCTGGCGCGGAAAAAGAACGGACGTCAGCGCGCAGGGGCAGCATCTACTTAGATACCGCAACATCATTCCGGCGACATGACGCCAACGACAAACGCGGAATCGACCAACGCCACCTATCGAAGCACAGGGGTACTGCTGAAGAAAAATTCTCTGGATCCAGTCTGACACCTGGGGGTAATTCTAAGGTAAGGAATCCATAACTAATAGTCTCTTTCAGATCTCTGAATTTAAAAATATATCTTTTAATACAGATAATTTTTAAAATGTGTATTTGAAAATACCCCTTTTAGAAAGTGGGCATTTTCTTGCTTAACCATCCTGTGTGCCTCTGCCCTTTGTATATTCAACATCTGGATTTGGAGTGTCAGGAGCTCGGGATGTGCATTTACACTAGACAGACACAAGGGGGAGGTTGAGGCGTGACCTGTATTTCCTGGGTCACTCATAGCCAGGCTGAACAGACCTGGCTGCATTTAGAGTAGTAAGAGAAGTTGTTGAATGCACCTGAATGGACTGTGGCTGCCTCCCACAAAGCTGTCTCCCCCCTCCTGAGCCATGCAGAACTGGTTATTTATGCCAGAGGAACTTTGTTGGTACCAACTGCAAATGGAATTGGGGTATAAATATTGGGGCCCTAACCGCAGAACTTTGGAACTCTTTGGGATTAAGGAACCTGCCAAGAGGAGCAGGAGAAACTGTGAGGGGAGGCTACTGCTTTGCTGTGTTGGCCTGCAGTGGCTGCTTCTGTCCTGGATAGTGAAAGGACTAGACTGAACTTTCTACAAACTTATTTTTCTGAGTATTTCCAATGGCTTGAGGTAGAGAGCCCCCAGTTTAAAAAGTCTCAGGAACAGCAAAGATTTTTCCTTCCTCTGGTACCTGCATCTGGACCTGGGTGCTTCAGCAGCGTGTCTTGACATAACAGACCCATGCCATTTTTAGGCCTGAGCAGAATGGAATAATTGATAGCATTTGTTGGGAGTTGCTGGTCCATCAAAGGCGCTATGGTTCAGTCGAAGAGCCAGGTCTTGAGGTCCTTCTGAATTGAGGCAGTGATTGTGATTGCCTGAGGTGAAGACGCATGGTGTTTCAGGTCTTTGCCGCGAGGTAGGAGAAGGATCTTCCTTCAGCTGTGGTCTTGGGGAAACGTGTGACTTTAGCCAGGGCCAGTTGGGCAGAGCAGAGATCTCTGGTAAGTGCGTGGAATGCAAGACGGATGTTGAGGTACCCAGGGTCCTGCATTGCGTAGGGCATTGTAGCTGTGTATGAGAAGCTTGAAAGTGATTTTTTTGTTGACTGGGAGCCAGTGGAGGTCTATCAGGTAGTTAGTGATGTGGCTGTGGTGGGGGATGTTAAGGAGGAGTCTTGCGGAGGCGTCACTGAATTTGTGAAAATGGAATATGGCTACCTGTTCCCATAGATTAGAATGGGGAGTTTGCTTATAACATCTTATAAGCCTCACTACCCCTGGGAACAAAGTAGGAAAATAAAGTTTCATGTGTCTGAACTCAATGTTAAAATGTATCTTTTAGTAAGGGTAATTTTTACATTCTGTGTTACCACTTTTAGAAAGAAGGTATTTTCTTGCTTAGCCATCCAGTGTGCGTATTAACTTTCTGGCTTTGCAGTGGCAGGGGATGGGGATGTGCAGTGGCTCCTGAGAACCTGGGTGAGTCAGGGCTGGGCTGTATAGACTTAGGTTGCATTTAAAGGAGGGGGAGGAGATTTCCTTCACCTGAAAGGGCCTGGTCTGCCAAGGACAATGCTGTCTCCACCTCCTGCCAGGAAGCTGTACAAGAAAGGATAGAACTGTTTTTGACTGACCGCAGGGCTTCTCTGCCACCAGAGAACAAAGGATTTTGTAGTATAAATTTGGGAGCCCAGACCCCAGACTTTTTGATCACTCTGGGAATCAAGAGGTACCTTTGCCAAGGAGAAAAGCCGGAGAAGCTGAGGAGGAATACTGCCCCTGTGTTGTTTGCTGTCTGGGGTTGGGCTGCAGTGACTACTTGCTGCCAAGGAGAAGAGAAAGGACGTTGCGGTTTGCTATGTCCCCTGCTTGAGGAAGATCTCCAAGGGCTTGAATTGAGCTTGCCTCCTGTTCTGAAGTCTCAGAGATACAAAGACTTCACCCCAAGCCCACCCCTGTACTCCTTTGCTGGGAGTTCTGACCTGCTGAGAGGAGTCTGTCAGTGTTCTGGACATCTGGTGTTTTGTTTGGGACTGGAAACTGCAAGAACTGTGAAAATCGGTGCATCGCCTGTTTCCGACGCATCGCAGTGGTGTGAAAAGAATATTACGACACATCGCCACTGCGAAGAATCAATGCAGCGCCTGCACGCATTGAAGTGTCTGCTGTGCGACGAATCCTGTGCACCGATCTCCAAAGTCCGAGATCACTACACCAATTCCGACGCAGGCCCGGTTGGATAAGAATCAACGCATCGCACTGGATCGCCACGCATCGCATCGAAGCGCCAAGTCTGTTGCATTGTTGGGGGACGCAGTAAGAAACTGACGCATCACCTCCCCATGCAGTAAGTAACCGACGCATTACCTCCTCTCCGGTAAGGAACAGACGCATCACCTCCCCAGCGCAGCAGTAAGAACCCAACGCATCACCTCTCCCGGAGCAAGGAAACAATGCATCACCTTCAATGAGTGTAAGGAACCGACACATCACCTTCCCTGCGACCCTTTTTGCTTGCATTTCTCAACGCATCCAAGGCACTTTGTGTAAAAGTGTTGCATCTCACATTTTTTGGGAACTGAACGGTTTCTACCTTTTGGGAATCATATTTTTAATACTGTATTGTGGACTTTTGTCGTTTGGTCTTGTTTTGGTTTAGATTAAGATTACTTATTTTTCTAAACTGGTATGGTAACCATTTTTAGTGTATTACTGTGTGTGTTCACAAACGCTTTACACACGGTCTCGGAGTTAACCCTGTCTGCTTGTGCCAAGCTTCCAAGGGGGTGAGAAGGGTTTATTTTAGAATTGTATCCCCCTTACCCTGACTAGAAGCAGGGGTCCCTATTTGGACACAGGTACCTACCTCTGCCAACTAGAGACTTTTATTTCAAACAGTAAGTAACTTGTTTTTCTGACTGAAACTTCATCATGCAGATTCCTCAACTTAGAATAGATATCAAAGTAGTACGTTTTGATGTGAAGGGTCTGTGCAGCGGACTCAGACCAAGAAGGTCCTGCAGGACTGATTGGGCGAAGTGTCCTCCCCGCTTGACCTGGCTGACAAGACTGGAGTGCTTCAGGAATATACGCACTGATGTCCATGGCGCTGACTGGCAGATGTCAAGGGGGAAGCACTCTGCTAGCAAATGCAGTGGTGCAGCATTAACACGAGAAGAATAGGCTCTCAGACTTTTCAGGGGCTGCTTCTTAGCCTGTGTGTATCAGATCTTGGTACAGAGGGCTATCCACCTCACCAGGGTCCTCTTCTACACAGCCTTCCTTTCCTTTACCCAAGGAACACCACAAAAAGCTGATCACCACACGTTTCTCCTTGGTACCATCAACGTAAAAACAAAGCCATTTTGGATCCATCAGATAGAGCCTCTACTCTTTTGAGGGGTGAGGAGGAGGAGTGAAGAATGGATACAGGATGGTTCATTTCCCCTAAATAAGAGGAAGTCATGACTTTTTTTTAGGCAGGACTTCTGCTTACATCCACAATACCAACTTGTCCGGGAAAAAGGTGGTGTATGTAGGTTTCACTGAAAGTGCCTGGCGTTCTCACATGCGATGAGCTGATGAAGTCATGATGAGGAAGACCTTCAATGTCATGAGATGCAGCAAGAAACTATGCTTCAGCTCAAAGGGTGTACACATGAGAAACGTCAAGACCAAGTTACGAATCCACTATAGCACCACAAACTGCTTGGGTGGGAATATGAGATTAATTAAAAGTTTGATACATCACAACATACAAATTACTTACCTTCGGTAATGATGTATCTGCTAGAGACGTTGTCTAGCCGCAGATTCCTTAACTTAGAATATCCCCAGGCGTCAGACTGGATTCTGAATTTTTTTTGCAGCAGTACCTCTGCAAGCCGGGGGACGGTGCCACCCGACCCCGCCCTGACGTCGTCTACGTACGTGACGTCAGCGAGGTCATACAAGTCCCTCCCGGCGCGCTGACATCAGTTTTCTTCGGAGAAAGTTTTCCGCAGCACAACATGGAGCCACCAACAAAAATGTGAAAGTATGGGGACAGTGTGCGAAGGATGAAAAATCTGTAAAAACAAAGAAGGTAGATGGTGTAAAACACCATCATGAAAGACAGTATCAGACACGGTCTACATATAAGTGAAAAAGTGGAACAAAGCTGTGAGAAAGAACCTCGCAAAGCGAAGCGAAGACCCTTTCCAAAACGCGAGCAACAAGGGAAGAATATCTCAACAGACAAGATAGACTGTTACCATGTAGAACCATGTCTTCCAACAAGGACAGAGCACAGAAAGAACAATAATCCACTGCAAGAAGGATGAAAAGACTGGCAAGTCCCCTATATTAAAGGAAGACTAAAGCACAGCCCAACCGATCTCCAAAGAAGATGACTAAATAGGAGACGAGAACCCTGTGTCAATGGAGAAAGGGGAAGGGGGAGGGAGGCAGCAGAAGAAGAATCTCCTGATGAAGGTGGATCAAAAGGCACCATCTTACAGGAAAGATGCCACCTGGAGGGAGTCAGACGCATAAGGCAATTCTTTAAGGGCCGCAACAATGTGAGCACCCTTGAAAGAAAACCAATGGCAACTGAAAGGAGGCAAGTGGAGTAGCCCACCGGGCAAGGTCCTCGCAGAACGGGGAGGATGGGTGGGCATTAAGGAATCTGCGGCTAGACAACGTCTCTACCAGATACATTGTTACCGAAGGTAACTAACTCGTACATCTGATAGAGACATCTAGCCGCAGATTCCTTAACTTAGAATAGATACCACAGCCATACCCCAAAGGGGGAGGTGGGTCTGCCATAGAACAACAGAAAATGCCCAAAGCACTGAGCCAGCAACAGAGAGACGGACTATGGGGAAAGCTGTGGCAGAACAGCCAGACAGCAACCCAAATAGCTCGGAAGAGCAAAAGACAACGGGAGACAAGGCATCACAAAATTGCCAGAATGGCGTGACACCATACCCATATGAGATGTAGAAACGGCACTAGCTATATCCCAGAAACAGAAGAGAGAGTCCAAAACGAAGGGAGGAAGAAGGACTACTCCCAGTTCAATCGTGCACTAAGTGGACACCAACCAATGCTAGAGGATAACATGAAGAGATGTAACCAGAGCATACCAGTCTAGCCCATGCAAGGGAGGCCAGAGAGGCCACATCCAGGAGCGAAGGGCAAGAGGCAGGAACTCAGCAACGCCTCAGAAGTACAGGCAGGAACAAAAGACACGCCAAGTGCACACCTAGTCACCAAAGGGGCAACAGGGGTGAACAGCATCACGCTGAAGTACGCTGATGCGGACCACAACTGAACATGCACAGAGTAGACAGCCACGGAGGCACGGTGGCGTAGGTAAAATGAGCACAGGACTGCCCAACCAGGCAGCTTGAAGGTCCAGGTGAGAACTCACCCAAGAAATACAGGGACGCAGGGTGCAGCACATGGGACGACCTGCATCGGAGGACCTGTCCCACAGGCACAGCAGACAGAATAGGGTGACACCCAATGAAAAAGACACATCCGAAGGAAGTGGCAGCAGAGGCACAAAAAGGGCCAATAGGAGCTGTGAAGAGGAACAGGCATAACTTTTAAGAGAACCTCAAATCTCCAAACCACTTCCTCCGACTGAGGGGAAAAGCATCCCCTACAGAAGAGTGGGACCATTTGGAACATGAACACCAAGAAAGGAGCAGCGTGAAGCTGGGGTAGCACACCAGGGAGAGGAACGCAAGGAACCCTTATTGCTGCAGATGCAGGAAAAAACAACAAAGTGCACTTAAATGTACTGAAAAGAAACACTGCAGCGCAGAACAAGGGCAAGCTCGAGCACAGCACTGATATGCTCCTTTGGTAATCAAAAAGTGAGAAATATTTCATAAAGGCAACGAAATATTTCACAACGAGTAAATATTTGTGAATACGTAGCTTTTTGTAAAAGAAGATTGTTTAATATTTGTATATATGTTTGTAGTTTAAATGTTGTAAATATGTATAATTATGGTTCAGAAGTATCTTTCCCTTCCATGAAAACTTAAATTTGATAAAAAATTGCAACAGGTTTAAATAAAATACCTGCACAAACTGAAGAGTTTCTTTGTTTGTGCTTTGTTGATTGAATTTCTTATAATAATCATCATCGTGGGGGCTAGCAAACTTCTTTATGTCCACCTTGAAACACAGAGGCATAGGACCAGACCTCGCAGCAGCACCGAAAGGTGGAGATGTAGAAAAAAGGGTACCCTATGGGAGATATATATATATATATATATATAGCAAAAGGGGTCGAGCCACGGCCACGCAACACGCGGATGCCAAGGAGGAACCCACCTAGTGCATTTTAGATCGTGTTAAATACCGTAAAACATTTAAAGGAGAAGAATGAGGCACAGATACAAGGCGACGCATGGCGTATAGGAGATAGTGCCAAAAAGGCACAACATTGAATACCGTGCAACAGTAAGATAATGGCGTCAGTGGACGTATAAAGCCCAAAAGGGCCTCCAGGCCCGCTTGACAGATAGCAGAGCTATACAATAGCATACAAGTACCCCACTTGAAGTATGGCACCCCCCCAAACGGGGAACTCATGTTAGGGCCAACCACAGTCTGAGGACAAAACACAAACAACCTGTGGAACACCGCCACAGTAGGTTTACTGCCAGCCTAAAACGCATAGTGCATGCGGAGGATGCCAAATAAAAGGGTAACCACCCCAGAACATGTGAAAAGAGGAAGACCTGCGAAACACAGACCTATGGGGGAGGGTGAAAGCCCTCAAGGAGGCGCTGAACAGCCGATTCGGCATGGGCATCAAACAGGACCCCATCAAAGGGTAGATCAACAAGGCGCTCCCGGATATTCTCCGGGAAGACACCATCCCGCAACAAAGTATTGCGCCGTAAGGCAACCGAACCAGCCATAGCTCGGCCTAAGGAATCAGCAGTATCCAAGGCCGAGTGGATCGTAAATACCGCCAAATCACAGCCATCACGGAGAAGATGAAGGTCAGCACAAGCGCCTTCAGAGGAAACTCGGCAGAGTGCCAAAGGGCAGAGGTGGCCCGAGCTAAGACACACACTGTATTTAGTGAGCGAAGGGCGGCGCTAGTGGAGGCGAAAATGTTACGACCCCACATTTCCAGCCATCTCGATTCCCAGGTGGGAGGAAAGCATCAGCTGAGGCAAGGAAGGGAAGGGAAGGCAGTTTGCAGAACAAACCCCTGAATGTATGGGTGAACAAATAAGCAAACTGGATCATGTGGAGCAGGACGGTGGCGGTGGAAGAGCCACTGGATCACCGGAAGCTGGGCGAGCCCAGGTGCCCAAAAGGGAATCATTAAGAGAAGCTTCAAAGGGCAGAAGTGGCTCCACATTTCCCAACCTGTGGTGGAGGACATCTAGCAGAGGGTCCACAGGCAGGGGGACCGAAGGGGGTTGCTTACTTAGAACACGGGAGGCCAAGGAGATCACCCTAATGAATGCTGCACCGGCCTCGGTAACCCTCCAAGGAGGGGACAGCAACTCATCTGTAGGTGAGGGCTGTAAACTAAGTCTTCCACCCCAAGGAGGTTGACCAAGAAACTGAGAATGCAACCAATGCCCAAAAGAAGAAGTCCCATTGACGAATGAGGGTCCTGATGAGTCTCCTGAGGAGGTGGGCATTCTGTCGGGGCCACAAATTCTATGGGGGGGAAAGGCAAGGACAGATCCGGCGTTGCTGGATGTGAAGGTGACGCCAAAATCTTCCAGAAGCCTCCGGAGAGGAGTAAATCCGGCGTCGGGGCGGTGCCAGGGCGACTTCGGTTGCCGCCGACCCAGCCTCGTCCGGCGCCGACTCCACGTCAACCACGACAAGCTCCGCTTTCGAAGAAGAGGATGGCACCCTATGGCAAGCCTACGGCGCTGGACAGGTGCTGACTCAGCATCAACCACAACAGGCTCCGAAGTAAGAAGTGGAATCGGAGCCAAGGAGGTGAGTTTACGGCGCCGACCCCGCTTATGGACTGGCAGCCGCCTGCCCGGAAGGCCGAGGTGGGCTTGAAGCAAGGCTTTAAGCACCATCAATCACCTGCGACACCACAGGGAGCCCCACAGGACTATGTGGCGCAGCAGGGGTGCTATGGGCCGTAGAGGACCCTGCCGGGCCGCGTCCTGATGATGCCATATCTCCATCATCCCTAGAGGGCAAGGGCTCATTCGGCGCCCGGAACGATCCCACCAGCGAGTCCGTCGGAGACCCCGTATGTAGCGGAGGCACAGAGGACGCCCCAGGGAGAGGAGAGGACCCAAGGAAGGCCTGCAGAGCCACGGCATAGGCCTTCCATCTGGTTCTGAGTCGCCCCTGTGCCCGGATAGGGGAGGGGCAACTCCTGGAGGTGCCCGTCCGGAGGGTTCCAGGAACTTGTGCCCCCGACAACAGAAGGAAGTGAGGTCAAGGACCTCGGAGACATGCGCCGCGACTTACCCTAAAGGTGCGAACGTAGCACCAGGGCCCCAGAGGGCGACCGAAGCCGCAACTGGAATCGACTGCCAGCAGGACCTGCCCCCGATGAGGAGTCCGGAGGTCGAGACTACTCCGACCGGGACAGGCGAGCCGAAAGCAGCTTCATCCTGCGCTCCCGCCAAGACTTCGGCTTGAGGTGTTGGCAGGCGTCGCAATCTGTTGAGTCGTGGTGTTCGCCCAGACACCACATACAGATAAGGTGTGGATCAATCACGGACATCTGCCGCGAACAGGAGGTACACGTTTTAAAGACCGAAGGCATCGCACACTGTTCCAGACACGAAGCGTCAAAAAGGGGCCCTGAAAACAGGCCAGAGGAAACGCTTACTCCGGATCTGCGTTGCATGAAGAAAAGGAGGAAACTGACGTTAGCGCGCCGGGAGGGGCTTATATGAACTTGCTGAATTCACGTACGTAGACGTAAGGGTCGGGTCGTGTGGCGCCGTCCCCCGGCGAGCAGAGGCGCTGCTGCAAAAAAAATTCCGGATCCAGTCTGATGCCTGGGTATTTTCTAAGTTAAGGAATCTGTGGCTAGATGTCTATCAGATAGGTAATTTCAACAAATATGATTATCCTGTAAACACAAAAAAGCGAAAAGAGCTGAAAAAATAACTCCAGTCCACAAATTTGCCCCAGTGCCAGACATAAATTGATTTTGTGGAAGGGCGCCTGGCAGCAATATCTACCATTTCAGGTGGCAGGTCAAATGCAATCAGTTGCCACCACTCAATCTCCATTCATGTAGATGTAGATTGTGCATTTTGGGTGGCGGATCCTGCCCTATTGCTACAAAAGAAGATCCTTCCATGGCAGGGGCGGGATGGTGCCCAGGAACCAGCAATCCATTTCCTCTGAAATGCATCACCTAACGACTGTTCCAAAGAGCTAAACTTTTAACATTGCATGTTCTCGAAACATCACGATCACAGCCGGAATATCCTGGGCGCACTGCACCAGAGGGAAGGCCTGGACCTGCACTGTGTCCAAGCCTCTGCAAAGGAGTCAGGAGCAACTTTGGCTCGTTGACAATGAACACAAACAATGTCAGGAGGGTTGCCCTTGTCTGGAGGTAGCCTCTGACTAAGCCGAGCCTTCCTTCAGACAGTAGTCGCGGTAGGAGGAAGACTGGGATCCCTAAGTGCCGATGATGGACAGCAAACACTGCAGTCACTTTGGTTTATATCTGAGGGGCGCTAGTGAGCCCGAATAAGAGCACAGTGAGCTGAAAATGCTGGTAACGTCTGTTGTACTACAATACAGGTATACACAACACACCTGCCGCTGTTCCATGGACACCATTGTAAGAATCTGGCTGTATATATACTGCACTTAAGTGAGGTACAGTGTGTATAGAGTCCAAAGGTCTGCAGAGGTTTGGCAGAGGCTAAAGTTAGATAGAACCTTACTCTCCAAAGAGGTAGCTTGGTCAAGCAGTAAGGCAGTATCAGAGGATAGTGTAAAGCATTTGATATACACACTCAGTCAGCAAATGCTCTCTCACACTCAAGAACTGAACTCTAGGCCAATTGTTTTGTACCAAAAAATGTACTGTTTTATTTCTAGAACCAAGCAAGCCTGGTGCAGGTAAGCATAAACATACTTTTCAGTAGTAAATTACTTGTATGAACTCAGTTCAAAACAGCAGCGTAACTTGTACTGGTTTTGGTTACAGTTTTAAGAAAGCAGTTTGCAACACATTGCAGGTATAGTACATTCAATTGAATGGGCTTTTTAACCTCATGCGCGCTAGCGGAAATCCGCTCCTGCGCTGAGATTTCTTAAATCGCATGTTACGTGACGAGCTGGGCTCGTCATCAGCGTGCGAGGAGGCTACGCCATGACGAGCCCAGCTCGTCATCAGCGTGGAAGGGGTTAAGACAAATGCAGTTAATTACTTTTCAGATTATTTTTGCTAACACAGGACTGAATCCTAGATTCAGCCATGGGACATTTCCTGAAAACAGGTGAGTAAATACGTTTTGGTTAAAGGTAACAATTTTAAAGGATATAATTGTATTTTAAAAGTTGATACTTTCACATACAATCACCAATGTGATCCTATGTGAGGAAATTCACTTAGCAGGTAAGTTCGGTTACCATTACTTTTTCTTACTCAGTGCTGGATCCTGGATTCTGCACTTGGACATTTCCTGAAAACAGTTGAGAGAATGCATTTTGGTTAATCGGCTGATTTTTAAGGAATATTTGCAATTTTCAAAAGTTGACACTTCAAAACTTTTTGGGTGAAAAAGTGTCACTGTTATCCTATGAGTGAAAATGAGTTATTGGCTTCAAGGTAAGTGATCGATCTTTTGAGTTAGGATTCCGGGGTTAGACACAGGGGTCTCCCAGGGTCAGTGATGCACTGTTGTTGCACCCTCAGCGGCACTCAGGCGCCGGGTGCAGAGTGTTGAGACCAATGTTATCCTATGGAGGATAGGGGGGATTCCGGTTGGTAGCAGCTGGCAAGCAGGCCACATGGTTGTGGGAGCAAAGCTCCTAGGGTTAAGCTCAGGGCAAGTTGAAGAGCAAGTTAGCACCAAAGGGGCACCCTCCGGGGCGCTAGGGCAGCCGGGTGCAGGGTGCTGTTTTGAGTTCGGGTGCCCTGTTGATTTCAATGGGTATTCTCCGGGACAAAGAAACACTGCAGGCTCGGGGACGTGGATCTTCCAGGAGGGACCACCACTGCGAGAGGTTAAGTTGGGATGTAGAGGGAAGGTTAGGCACCGCTGGCTTAGGCACAAAAGGCTGTGGGGCATCGGGTGCAGAGGTGCCTTTTTATGTCAGATTTTCTTACCCGCTCTGGTTGCGGTAGGGGGGTCCAATGGATTGAATCTGCAGGTGTCATCTGGAGGCTTGAGGCAGGTCAGGAGTCCCCGGATCTCGGGTCAGGATCGCCGGGGAGACCTCCTCGTGGTGTTTGTTCACTCAAACGGGCTGGGCTCGGTGGGTGCAGAGTGTGCTGGATTCGCGGTTTCTGGCTGGCACCAGAAGCTGCAGTTTAAACAGGTCCGGTGTTCACGGGAGAAACATTTTGGAAAGAGAATGCAGGTAGGTCCTCTGGGTTTTTGAAGTTGCTGGCCACTGGACACGCCGGAATTTTGCAGGTTCGAGGGGAGACAGGCCTGTAGGGCTGGGGCCAAGTCAGTGGGCGTCGTCCTCTTGTTGGCTCTGCACGGCTTCTCGTCCTTCTCTTGTCGTTGCTGGATCTAAGGAAGGAAGGTTCAGGGTGCCCCTAAATACTAAATTTAGGGGTGTTACAGGTAGGTGAAGGGCAGGGACCAATGGGTCCCTTCCCTTGGGTGGGTACACCCCCTATTCTGCCACTCTCCAGTGGGAGGGGGGCAGGAGCCTGTCCCTGGCTGGCTGGGTCCCCCCAATCCTCAATATAGCGGGGACTCGAGGTTGTGCTTCACCTCGCCTCCCCCACCTTAGGGGTGGAGTTGGCAGAGGTGGGCACACATCTCTTCCTCACTTTGTTTTTCCTGCCAGGTCTCCCTCCCAAAGTAGGGGGTAGAACCAGTGGGGACCAGTTACTGAGTACAGCAAGTGGTCTAGAGAGGCTCACAAAGGCTGTATGCCTTTGAAGCTTCTCCTTCGTGAACCCTGCCCATCCTGGGGAGGAGGCTTGGCACCTTGTCCCAGGATGTGTATTGTTTCAGGCCCCCGAGAGCAGCAAGCTCTCGACCCAGGGGTCCAGAAACATGTCTGATGGTGGCAGCCTAGGCAGCCACTCAGTCAGGTCACTGGGAGTTGGTCGAGTTTCAGGGGCATCTCTAAGATGCCCTCTGTCATGCATTTTACATTAAAACCCACACTGGCATTAGTGTTGGTTTAATGTGCTGAGAAGTTTGATACCAAACTTCTCAGTCTTCAGTGTAGCCATTATGGTGCTGTGGAGTTCGTAATGACAAACTCCCAGCACCATATACTCTAAAAGGCAGCACTGCACTTACAGTGCCCAGGAATGGACTTGGGTACTGTAGGGTACAGGGCTCATGCACCTGTACCCTCACCACTGGCATAGGGCACCCAGCTAGAGGGGTTACTGATGTACGCCAGGCAGTGTTTTGTGGGCATGGCACACAGTGTTGTGTGCCATGTCGACGCTTTGTTTTGTTCTGCACCAAGACATGTAGCCTGCAAAGGCAGTGTATGTGTGTCAGGACACAGGGCCACTAAGGGTGGCACAATAAGTGCTGCAGCCCTTGGGGGCCTTCGCTGGTTACAGTGCCCTGGGTACCTGTGGTACCATTTACCAGGGACTGACATGTGGCCAGAGATGCCAATTGGGGGTAGTCCTCAATGCAGGTTTAGGGAACGAACACAGGCCCTGGGTACCTGATTGGCAGGAGCCCAGGGCACACTCAGTCAAAGCACATCAGCAATTCAGCAAAATATGGGGGCATACCATGCAAGAAAGAGGGCACTTTCTCACAACCATACAATAACTGCAGTCCAGGACAGACAGGGTCTGGGCCCACTTAGACATTCTGAATTTGCCATTCAACAGGAAAGCATTCGGAGGTCTAAGGGCAATGTAGTCAGGGTTCTGCTGTTTTTACAGTACCACGAAATCACAAGAATAGCAACCCTCTCTTCTATTCACATCTGTTACCCTCTCAGTAGCACCCTTGTGAAGTAACACTTGCACCTCCTGTAGAAGGGACAGGTGGACTAATGCCATTGTATTTGATGCAGGGGAATGTATGCCAGGACAAGAAGAAAAAGAAGGGCATTATCATGCTGAATGATATGGAAGACCCATCTCTTGGACATGGAGGAAATGCTGAATTCTTGCCTCCACTGGATGGGCATGCACCCCTATTTTTTTAATTTAATTTATTTTCACTCCATGATAGTTACATTACACATAAATAATCGATAGCTTTAAAAAACACAGTCCTAAAAACAAGCAAAAAGGTTAGGCAGTGGTTAGCTGATTAATCACATACAGTAGATACATCATCATTACCAATCTAAAACCCATAACAATTAAAGTGCAAATGCTAGATAATGTGAGGTTTCAGCCAGATATAAAACATAATTCTTCCATATATGCCAACACCGGCCCCCATATTTCCATACCCAATTTCCTTTTTCAAGTGCCTTTTAGAGCGTATAGACTATACTCTGAATTGTAGATGGTAAGAAATCTGGCCCTCCATAATTCAAAAGTCGGAGCAACTTTCTGAAGCCACATTGAAGCAATGCATAATCTGGCTATGGCTGTAGCTAAGAAAATCAAATATCGGAATTTATAAACTAGCTGGTCACGCCTGCCACTCTCAGCCACACCCAACACCACATGAGAAGCGGACAATCTTACTGGACCCCCCCCCATGATTTCCGCTAAGAATTTCTCTAGGTGTTCCAGAAAATTACTTAGGTGCCTACATGTAAAAAAAATGTGCACAATGTCTGCGTCCTCCGTTCCACATCGAAAATATCTTCCATCATTTGCCCCTCCCCATTTTAACAACCTGGCTGGAGTATAATAGAGGCTAAACACGGTCTTATAATGTTGTGAACGAAGATTAGCAGACATCAATAACCTCCCGGCCAAATCGATAGAATATCTTGGCACCCTAACCTATTGTCTCACTTAGTGTTGTGTATATCCAAGTCACCGCCCTGAATGTCTAATAATGAATTGTATAAAACGCAGATGCGCAAGTTTTTTCTCACTGCCTCAACTAAAGGATTCAATTTGATCTCCCATCGGATTGTGCATAGATAATCACGAAATTGTTCATATTAAAAAAATTAGGATCTAGGGAGGCAATATTTCTCAGCTAGCATCTCAGAGGACATCAAGACCTCGCTAGCATAGAGTTCACCAATATATTGGATACCTTTGATCTGCCATCTGTCAATGGTCATATCCCAAAATACAGATGGCAATAACACTGTAGCTGCAAACGGAGTATACTGGGAGATCCTCTCAAGTCGATGGCGTTTTCGCACAGCTTTCCACACCTTATAAGCAGCATTTAAAACCTTTAACCTGTTAGTTTTATAGTAGCTTGGCTCCAGGCTAACAAATAATCGATTTTTAGCATCGCTGCCCAATAACATTTGATTTATAGAGGAAGACTCGGCAACGCTAAGTGCCACTTCCCAGGTTAATGATATGTTCATATGTTGCAGTATACACACGTAGTAATATAAGGTGAAATCCGGTACTGCCCAACCGCCTTTCTCACGAGGGAGGCCCATAAGGCCCATAGCTCTGCAAGGCTTCCCCTGCGTCCATAAAAACCTGGTGCAAATTGAACACAGGAAATTTATAGAGGAACAGATCTAAAATAATATAAAATCTTGGGTAGTACTAACATTTTAAGAACGTTGCATCGCCCCACAAGTGAGAGATGCAAACATTCACAACAATCTATTTGTTTCCATACAGAATTTAAAATATTTCCCCAGTTGATCTCCACAAGTGTCTTTAGGCATGTCCTTAATGTGACACCCAGGTATGATACCGTACTCTGAATCCGATGATCATTATATCCTACTTGATTTAAACACAAAATTTGTGTCTTTGATACACTGAGTTTGTATCTGAGGCTGCTCTAAACTCAAGCGCCAGCTGTTCTATCTTAGGCATAGCACCATTATAGGATTTGGAGTGACAACTGCCACCTAAGGGCTAACTAAAGAGGTATAGTGGTTGTGGGAGGACAGATGCCCTGCTGAGTGGCACACTGCCTACCAGACACTTCAGTGAAAAGTTGAAATAAATAAGTTACTTACCTGTAACTGTAGTTCTCCAGTATTGGAATCTTTCATAGATTCACATGCTTGAATCATTTCCGTCGACGAGATGGCAGCCCCCTGTATTATTAAAAGTAATGTCCTATTAGACATAAAACATAAGGTCCTGGGCCTTAAATTTTTTTAACATATCCCTATTCTTTTGTAAAAAAATGACTAAACTTAGAACAAGCCAATCAGTAGACACCACTCTGTAGAACCTTCCTGAGAGAAGCTCCAGTCCCTCACATTTTCCAAGCACAAGTGCGTATAGATAGTAGAAAACTGAGATATCTGAGTGAGCCTTCTCCAGGGGATGTGGGCGGGTATCATGTGAATCTATGAAAGATTCCAATACAGGCAAGTAACTTATTTCTTACTCCAGTATTGGAACTTTCATAGATTCACATGCTTGAATCAAATAGGCGAGCAGTGAATAACACATTTTGTGTCATATAACAACTATAGATAGACACACGAAATAGTATTGCCTACACACACACACACACACACACACACACACACACACACACACAAACACACATGCACACACGCACACACGCACGCACGCACACGCACACACACGCACGCACACACACGCACACACACACACGCACACACACGCACACACACACACACAAATTCAAAGTATACAGATAGACCAAAAATCATCGAAAACATGAGACAGTAAAGGATGGCGGGAAGGAACAAAAGGAAAAGAAGGCTCACCTTATTGAAAAAGACATCTGAGAACTGCTTGTCCCACTGTCGCATCTCGCTTATTCCCAGCGTCCAAGCAGTACTGCTTGATGAATGTGTGCAGCATCCTCCAAGTTGTTGTTCTGCAAATGTCAGGAAGGGACACACCTGCAAACAGTGCTGTAGATGTGGAAATTGCTCTGGTAGAGGGGCACGGACTCTTGACGTCTGAAGGTGGCCCACTTTCTGATGACAAAAAACAAAGGTATTCGATATCCATCATGAAATACTCTGTTTTAGTGATAGGGAAACCTTTTCTAGGCGCACTGTACGCTATAAAAAGTGGATTTGACTTGCAAAATGATTTTGTCCTGTTCAGGTAAAATTTTAGGCACCGTTTAACATCTAGAGAGTGCAGAGCACGCTCCGCTGCAGTCTGTGGGGTTGGAAAGAATGATTTCAAAACAATTGGCTCATTGAGGTGAACGTCCGAAGGAACCTTAGGGATGAACTTAGGGTTTGTTCGTAGAATAACTTTGTCATGTTCGAATTGTAAGAAAGGTTCTTGGGTGGTAAAAGCCTGGAGTTCACTAACCCTTCTTGCTCAAGTAAGAGCTAGGAGGAGAGCCATCTTACAGGATAGGAACTTTATATCCGCCTTGTGAATAGGTTCGAAAGGATGTTTCATTATTTGACTCTGCACTATATTCAGCTGCCATGTAGGAGGAGGTGGCTTTACCGGAGGGAACATCCTGAACAGGCCTTTGAGAAACTGTTTGACCAGCCTGCAGGACCACAAGATGGGACATTAGTTGATCTGTGAAAACTGGAGATGGCAGCTAAATGTACTTTAATTGATGTGTGAGCTAAGCCAGAGCGAGCCAGGTGAAGAAGATATGGTAAAACTTCATCTGGAGGTGAGTGGAGAGGACTGACTTTAGAAGATGCACACCACATGCAAAATCTTTTCCATTTGAGCGAGTAAGTCCTGTTAGTGCTGTCTGCTCTTGGCCTAGCTAGCACCTGCCTACACCCCTTTGGGCTTGTTAAATGTTGAAATTCCTGGAACTCAGGAGCCAGGCTGACAATTTCAGAGAACTGGGGTTCGCATCACATACTTGTTCCTGGTTCATTATCAAAAGGGACGGAAATGGTCTGAGATGGATCGGAGGCTTGATTAAGAGTAGGTGAACTTCTGTGTACCAATGTTGGCAAGGCCAGGCTGGTGCAATTACAATGATCTTGCAGGGTTCAGTCTTTAACTTTTATATAGTACTCGTGGAAGAAGAGGAATGTGGGGGGAAGGCGTAAGCAAATATGCCGGGTCAAGGTATTGAAAAGGCATTCACCGTGAACCCTGATGGTGACGCCAACTTGCGAAGTACTGACATTTCGCATTGTCTGGGATGCAAACAGATCTATGTTCGGCTTGCCCCATTGGGAGAAGATGCGGTCGAGAGTGCGTTGGTCCAATTCCCAATCGTGGCAGGTTGACTTTAGTTGGGTCAACATATCTGCTAAGATGTTTTGTTTTCCCGGGATGTACTCTGCTGATATATGCACCTTGTGATGAATGCCCCAGCACCAGTTAAGCTGCACTTCCTGGGAAAGCAGGAGAGACCTTGTTCCCCCTTGTTTGTTCAGGTAGTGCATTGTCGTAGAATTGTCTGTTCTGACAAGCACCAATGCGTTTTTTATTCTTGGCAGGAACACTTGGAGTGCCAGAAAAACTGCTCTCAATTCCATAAGATTGATATGAAGATCTCGGTGGGAGAATGGCCATCTTCCACTGACCTGCAAGTCTTGAAGGAAAGCCCCACCCCAGCCCTCTAGAGATTTATCTGTTGTGATCACGAGAGGAGCAGCCTGAGACAGGAATGGCAGACCCTGTGGTAACTGGCGAGTTTGCATCCACCAGTCCAAAGCCACTATCATGGGAGGTATGATTCGGATCAGATCGTCAAATGTGCCCTCTATCTGCACCCATTGTTCGTTTAAAGCTTCCTGAAGAGGACGCATCTGGAGACAATGAGGTATGAGGGGAATACAGGAAGACATCATCCCTAGGAGAAATTTGAAAAGGCGTACAGAAAGAAACCATTTTTGGACCCGTTTTGCCAAGGATATTAGCCTTTGTTGCCTCTCCAGTGTGGGATACGCCTTGTTTTCTGTGGTGTCCAGGACAGCACCTACAAAAAACAGTCGACAGGATGGTTGCAGAATCGATTTTTCTACATTTAAAGTGAGGCCTAATTTCTTGAACATTTGCAAACAGGCTTTGGTGGATGTCCTTGCTGCTTTGTAAGTGGGGGCCTTGAGGAGCCAGTGGTCGAGGTAGGAAAAAATATGATTATGATGTTGCCTCAGATATGCTGTAACTGGTACTAGACCCTTAGTGAAAATGTGGGGAGCAGATTTTAGTCCAAAAGGTAGCACGCAGAATTGATAGTGCCTGCCAGCCACCATGAATCTTAGACATTTCTTATGCTTTCGGCGTATGGGTATATGAAAAATTGCATCCTGGAGGTCCAGAGTCACAATGTAATCGTTTCCGTTCAAGAGGTGTAACATCTTTAATAGAGATCATGCGGAACAATTGTTTTTTGAGGAATTTGTTTAGGTTCCGTAAATCCTAAATCAGTCTCCACTTCTTTAACTTCTTTCCAATCAAGACGAAACAGGAGTAGAAACTTTTTCCTCTTTTCCTCTTTGGTTGAAGGGAACCTGTTCTATGCTCCTTTCTTGCAACATGTTGGTAAATACCATCTTTAAGAGATGTAGGGGCTTTCGAAAGTGGGACAGAGGAGGTGTTGGTGGAGGGATCGTTCTAAATTCCAAAGAGTGGCTGAATTGGATTAGATTTAGAACCCATTGGTCTGATGTTATGTCTTGCCACTGCTGAAATTAATGGGATATTTTGCCGCCTGCCGAGGATGGAATAGGCGGAATGGAGGCTGACAGCTGGGAGATGTCATTGGCGACGACCGGTTATTTACCTCTGAAGGAAGTCTTGTTGTAAGCTGCCATCTACAAAGGTAGATGGCGGTGGGTAAACTGGGGCCTGTATTGTTGAGCGGAGGAAGAATAGGTTGGGTAGTGTAACTGTTGGTAGCCTCCTCTGTACAATTAGTGACCTTTTGCTTGGGAGCCACGAAAACACTTTTTTCTGTACTGTAAAGTAAAAAAGTAGCTGTATTCGTGTCTTTTTAATAGCTTGTAAAGCTTTGTCAACGTGGTTGCCAAACAATTCTTCTCCATTATAAGGCAGATCTAGTATCTTTATTTGCACCTCAGGCCTGAATGAAGTGGCTTTCAGGCAACCTTGACGCCTCAAGACAGCTGCCGGACACCAGTGGACGTCACATCCATAGCGCAGTCTATTACTTCCGAGGCAGACCAATCACCCTCAAGAAGGATTTTCTTAGCTTCCTCCTTGTCTTCTGGTGGAAGTCTATCCCTGAATGAAGCCAAATCCGAACGCATTTGCCTATTATAACGGCCCAGTAAAGCCAGAGAATTTGCAGCTCGTACCGTCAAGGCTGACATAGTTGAAAAACGCTTCAAGTCTTCTACCTTCTTTATCAGGGGGTGCAGTCAGAGTAGCTGAAGCTGATAGATCCTCGCTGCGCTGCTTGCAAGATCACCAAATCTGGTTTTGGATGACCTATTAAGCAAGTGGGAGTGTCATCCGGAGCTTTATATTTTTTGTCAAGCCTTGGCAACACAGGTGGAACAGTAGCTGAATTTTGCATGATTCTCAGTCCCTCTTTCCAAATATATAATCAATAATAGGCATAGACGTTACCGATTTCCTGGAAGGCTCTTTAAATTGTACAGGAAACAATCCTGTTGATGCACCGGCATTGGTAACTCAAAATGCCTGCCTGCTCTCTCCAGTAGATTATGGAAACCCCCAATATCTTCCGGAGGTGAATCTGCTTGTGGGAGAGATGGAGATGCCGGCGTGGGAATAATGTATGAATCCCACTCATCGTGATGAATTTCCCCTTCTCTCTCTATTTCCTCTTCAGAGGGCGACAACTGTTGCACAGGAGCAACTTGAGGAGAAGGTTGAACATTTGGAGATCCTTGCTGAAGAAGAGGGGAGAAAACCTGTGCCTGTGGAAGGGGAAGGCGGAGGAGGAGCCTGTGAGAATCGGCTCTGGAGGAAATCTCATCTTATAGTCTGCCAGCATAAATTGCAGGACCGTCACCAGATTTGAAGGGAGGTACATCATATCCTGCTGTTGACGTTGTTGTGAATAATAATATTGATGACCATAATCATCATCATCATCCGAATCCTCCTGGCATTTGACATTTAGATCTGATGGGCTTAAAGCTGCCCCAAAAAGACTATCATCCTCAGACCCCTCTTCTTCCAAAAAATGGGATGACAAAAGAGAGAGTGCCTGACTAGGTGAGGTTAAGGCTGGTGTCAATGGAATTTTTGCAACTTTATGTTTTTCTTTGCTCGTCAACAGGGTCGTTGATGAGCCAGTCAAGGACTGCTGCTTCACAGCCAAATCCTGGTTAGTCGACTGAATCACCTTCGGCCAAATCTTGGTTTGTCGATGTAATTGCCATCAATGATGACGAACCGTTGTTGACAAGGATCTTTGTTGATGGTAACCGAGTGGATACTGTTGTCGATACCACTGAAGACACTTCTGCCGTCGATGAGGGTCCTTCCATCGACGAAGTCGTCGACGACGGCGAAGTAAAGGTTCCAGTCGACGAGGTCAACAACGAGAGCTGTGTCGTGAACGGATGTACCGTCATAGAGAAATGGCCTTTCGACAACAACTTTGAAGAGACAATCTGCTTCGTCGACGATATTGGGGCTTGACCCGTCGACGATTACATCGTCGACGAAGAACTCGACGCTGAAGAAACAGTGACGTAGTGACTGTAGACGCCGTCGATGTGACCAGAATCCCCTCAGGAGAGGATTTTCTAGTCGACAGAGGTGTTGTCGACGAGCTGCAAATAGGCAGAGCTGAAGTAGGTTTCTTGAAGGTATGCTTCAGCTTCATAGGTGTAGTAGAAAGTTCTGAAGCTGGCTTTTCAGTAGGCAACATATTCTTTTCTTGGTAAGAAGCTTTGCTAACAGACCCAGCCTGCTTCTGAAAGGAATCAGATTACTTTTTTGATGCTTTCTTAGGAGGCATCAACAATGAACCAGCAGGGTCATCTATAGTTTTTTTTTAGGCATTTTGGAGGAAGATTTTCAAGAAGTATCACTTTCCTCATCAGAGACCACTGTGTCCCTGTTTTTAAGCCTCTGAAACCACAGAAGCCGCCTTCTTACATGATCTTTCAAAGTCTTTGTAGAGAAAGTCCGACATACTTTGCAATCCTTAGGCTTGTGTTCAGGATACAGGCAGTTAAGGTAGTCCTTTTGTTGATGATCAATATGAAGTCATTTTCTTCCTGAAAGTACCACAGGCTCTGAAAATACATTTTGTAGGTGTATCCAACAGGATGAGCGTCAGTTAAATCACCTCAAAACAGATGTACAGGGTTGGTAGTATAGCTGACTGGAACAAAACACTCCAAATAGAGAAAGAAGAAGAAAACTGAGCTCAGTGGGGACTCCCTTAGCACGACGTGCAGTTGAAAATCTGAGGGACTGGAGCTTCTCCTAGGAAGGTTCTACAGGGTGGTGTCTACTGATTGGCTGGTTCCAAGTATAGTCCTTTTTACAACAGGACAGGGATATGTTACAAAAATGTTAAGGCCTAGGGCCTTATGTTCTATGTCTAATAGGACATTACGTTTAATAATACTGGGGGCTCCCATCTCAACAACGGGGAATGATTCAAGCATGTGTATTTATGGAAGTTCCAATACTGGATTAATTATGTGACTTCTGTAATGGTTGGTAGAGACTGTCTTTCCTTTGAACTTGTGTGGAAAATTTTTTTGGCAGGGGTCAACAGACCCAGAGAAGGCTCAGTGACTATTTTCCTTAAAGCACACCAATGCAGAAACTTCTATTTCACCCAAATGCGTGAGACATCAAAAGGCATATCCATAAGAAATCCTGTCGAAGGCGTGCACGAGTGGTGCCAACTGCTGTCATATTTGGCTGTGTCTTGTCCATCAAGAATTGCCTGAGACAGGAAGGCCCTAAGGACTTCTGGGACTGCAAGTGAGACATAGCTGGCCATGTCCCACAGGGCATGTGTATATTGACTGAATAGGCAGACGGCATTCACCGACCGCTATTCTAGACTGGAGGAGGAAAACATAGGCTTGCCAAAAACCTCAATCCTTTTGGATTCTCCATCCATAGGATTTGTGAGGAATGAACTGGGACTCACTTTAATGGATAAAGCCCGAACCACACACTTTTTGGGAGTATGATATTTAGTAGGAAAATCAGGATTGCCAGAAGCTGGTCCAGGATATCTGGCCGGCTGCCTGTTCACCGGTTGGCAAGAAGAGGACTTTGTGCAAGAGACATTAAAGGTATCAGAGAGGGTCTGCTTAAAAGTGAGGAATGGCTCAGACGTGGCTGGCCCAGGCTGCTAAATTTTGGTAAGGATGTTCTTTTTTGTCTCAACTGCATGCAGCTGTAAATCAAGGACCCTAGGTGCCCACTGGACCACCAGTGCAAGCAGGCACTTTATTCCATTGGTGACGTAAGTGGCGAGTCAAACTCAGTTGACGGTTTGATGAAGCACAAGGCCTGAATTTCACTTGCTATGTCGAGACACATAATGACTGCTAAAATTAGGTGAATCAATGACCTGCGGTACAGGAGACTTTGTGAACTGGTTTGGAGAGCAGGGCCATTAGTGTGAATAAAACATTAACCTCCATGTGAGAAAAAGGCATCCTCTTACAAGGTAAAACTTTTTAAAGTCCTTTACCAATTCCTTGACCACCCGTGCAGTGAAAAAAAAAAGCGCTTTCTATAAGCTGTAATAGTTGACAGGTGAAATGTTACAAAATCAATCTGTAAACAAAGATGCGCTAAAGGCAAGAAAGGATAGTGTTATTTATTTCTAGGACTTCACTGGGTTATGTACAGAATGCCACATATTGAAAGTCTCTTCCATTTAAAAAGATAAGACGACATGAAGGAAGTACTTTTTGCTTCCTTTAAAATGCACACGCACCCTGACATTAACTTTGGTTGGTCCACTTTAAAGTAATTCAGGGCCCCAATCTGCAATGTTCAACCATCAGAAGTGGCTTGTGCATAATGGGCGACATGGTACCTTCCCACCAGTTTCACTTGCACGTTTACATGCAAAAAAAAAAAAACACAAACCAAAATACTTTTTCACTAGATTGTTTACAACTACAGCACACTGTATCAATCAATCAAGTCTAACTTTTACAGAGTGGCTAATTATACCAGAGGGTATCCAGGTGCTGTGTTGCAGGTATCAGTTGAAGAGCCAGGTCTCAAATCTCTTCCTGAAGTAGTTCAGCGACAGTGTGGAGGGGGAGGCGTTCCAGGCTTTGACGGTGAGGTGGGAGAAGGAGCTTCCTCCGGAACAGCAGCTGCAGATACACGGTATCTGTGTGAGGGCGAGGTGTGGGGAGCGGAGGTTCCTGGTTGGTCAGTGGAAATTAAGGTGATAGTTCTTGTAGGCTGGTCCTTGGTCGGGGAGGGCTACGTAGGCAAGGGTCAGAAGCTTGAAATGGCATCTCTTCTGGACGAGGAGCCCGTAGTGGTGCTTCAGGTGCTGGGTGATGTGTGTCCTCCTGGGCAGGCTGAGGATTAGTCTGGCTGCTGCATTCCTGGAATGTCTGGCGTCTCTGCAGGAGTTCGGTGAAGGTGCCAGCACAGAGTGCATTGCCATAGTCTGGTGATGATGGTCTGTGTCACAGTTTTCCTGGTGCTGATAAGGAGCCATCTGAAGACTTGGTGATGCATGTGGATCATGTTGAAGCAGGCTGAGGAAACTGCGATGACCTGACGTTTCATGGAGAGTTCATGGTCCGTGATGATGCCGAGGCTGAGCACGTGGTCTTTCGGCGTGGTGCTTGGTTCGAGCTCTGCCGGCCACCAGGAATAGTTCTAGAGGGTGGTGTGTCTGCCTTAGATCAGAACTTCCGTTTTGTTCGTGTTGAGTTTCAGGTAGTTGTTGTGACGTTCTTCATACAGTTGTGGAAGTTGGTCTTCGTTGAGGTGGGGTCCACTGAGAGCGAAAGGACGACTTGTGTATCGTCGGCATGGGAGATGACGCTGTGTGATCTGACTAGGTCTGCGAGTGGTGTCATGTAGATGTTGAAGAGGGTTGGACTGAGGGAAGAGCCTTTGGTTATGCCACAGATGGTGTGCTTGGGTTGCGAGGTGAAGGAATGGAGGAGGACACTGGGTGCATCCTGTGAGAAAGTATGCCATCCACCCAAGCGCATCGTCTGTGATTCTAGTCTGGCATAGTCGATCGATGTGCGTGGGGTAGGAGACAGTGCCGAAAGCGGCGGACAGGTCCAGGAGGATAAGTGCGGTTAATTCTCCTTTGTTGAGCAGAATGCGGATGTCGTCTGTTGCAGCGATCAGGGCCGTCTCGGTGCTGTGGTTGGCTGAAACCAGATTGGGACAGGCCCAGCAGGTTGTTTCTCTTCAAGTGTTTAGTGAGTTGGAGTTTGATGGCTTTCTCCAGGACATTGGAGGGTAACGGGAGCAGGAAGATGAGACTGTAGTTCTGGAGTTCGCTGAGGTCTGCCAAAGGTTTCTTGAGGGGGGGTCTAACCTCCACGTGTTTCCATGCGTTGGAAAATAGGGCTGTAGATATGGAGGAGTTGAGGATGGTGGTGAGCTGGCGGCTGATCTCGTCTCTCCCGAGTTGAAGAGTTGATGAGGGCATGGGTCGGTGGGTTCTCCTAAGTTGATGGAATTCATAAGAGTGGTGGTGTTTGGTCTGCTGTGTTGATCCCAGGCGGTGGGTGAGTGGGTGGGTGATTGTGGTCATTGGGTTGCTGAAAAGTTGAGACGATTGGGTATCAAAGTTTCTGTGCAGAATGCCATCTTAATGCTGGCTTAATGGGGCTTGTCTATCATTTGCTCCATGCCCTATTAGAAGCCATTTGATGGGGCAAGCTGGAGCAAGTACTAGAAGGAGTGAGCTGTTCGCCCTATTCCAGCATCTGATTTGGCAAATTAACCTTGTAACCTGGTAGAGGTCCAATGGTCGCAAACATGAGTAGGAAAAGCATGAACTGTTAGGACGGAGATTGGGGTGGGGTTAAAAGTGTGTTTGTGTTTTCATGTGTGCGTGTATGACTGAGTTTGTGAATACAAGCACTGCACGTATGACTGGGAGATAGTGAAGCTTGGGAGCACTTGTGGCCTCACTGTATCCTAAATTACATTATGGGTACTTTCCTTAAAATCAGGGTACCCCTGACCTAATGGTGACTTATACTTGCCATATGGCAGTCTTCCATAACATTGTGGTTAGCTCTCATTAACAGGAGCTAGTCCATGATACAACATCAGTATTCAGCGCAACATTTGGGCTATTCCAAGCAAGATAGTGGCTTCTAGTTTACATGTTCTAATTAATCATGGCAGCATTCTAGCCATTGGTGCCAAAACAGTGGCCAACCATTGATATACTGTGATTAATGATACATCGTGCACACCACCAAAAGGATCTCTTGGCGAGGGTCTTAGAGTTAAAAAAAAAAATAAGTTTTTTAGGGCCTTTATAGGGATGGATAAAAAAGGAACTTGTTAAGTTCAGCAGGAAAGGAGTTTCAAATGAAAGGGCTGTGAAAAGAAAAGTCTTCATTCCTTTAGTTTTAAGCATCAATGCTCTCCAGAAGATGTTTTTGGGCTTGGGCGTAGCAATCTCGATACAAAGACGTGCTCTTCTTCGCTATAGCAAAGCCTACAAATAGGTGACCTTTCTCCCTCATGTTGAATGTGCTCAGTGTAGTAGGACAGTGCACACCTGGCATCCAGTCTATACATCGAGGGAAGAATGTTGACAAATGACAGACTGTACCATATCAACAGCCTAAACCAAAGGGTAAGAGGGATGGGATGGTGCTGATAGATTAGGCTCGTTAATGCTTACACAGTGCCTTGAATAACTTAGCATTCGCTGCACCATTTTCTGTTCAGACACCATTTTGTAAGATGATCAAAACTAATCTCTGCTATTTCTGAGAAATACCCTCTGTTTCGTTTCTACAATGAAGAACTGTTAATACCAGCGCATAGTTTTCCCACTAGATAGAGGCCCTCTACCACTTGTCTGATAGCCTTATCGCAGGTCCGGGGCAACGGCCTTGGACTGTGCTGAGTTGCGAGAGCAGAAACTGTTTTTTGTATTTTACTGTTCTGCTACACATGCCTGGAAAATTCTAGTGTGGGCGTTTTTTAACCATTCATGAAATGTACATAAAGTATCTCTATGCTTGCGGATCTTAAGTTCCATCTGTACCACTCCCAGAAACTGTGCAGACGGGGCTCCGCTCTGAGTATAAACGAATAAAGAGTTATTCGTGTATAATCCCCACTGTCTCTCCAACAGTTCATTTAGTATGCAAGTCTGAGAGGTGGTCTGCGGTGACCGGGTGGCCTCAGGCCAGTCACTGCCTGCAGTGCGAGGAACACCAGATCAGAATAGAACACTGAAGGGTTGGTAAACTGAAAGACCCTGATGTTCTGTGACTTGGCAAGCAGAAGTAATCACAAGCAACCAAACTGTTTTTAGAGTAAGAACCCAAACTGAGAAACTGTGCATCAGCTTGCTTGAACAGAGATGGCAATCTCCTGACTTCCAAGCCAACAAGATCTGACTCAGGGCAGCAAACAGACTGAAACGGTTGTTGTCAGGACTGCACAGCCCTAGTGTAACTTCTGAACTTCTAATATTGTTGGTGGAGTTGCCACGCAGGGGAGTCCAGGAACAGAGCTTCAGCTGCAACTCTGTTGCTCTTGAAACTTTCCAAGCAAAATTCTGTTTTCTCTCTGAATAGCCATTTTGTGTTAAAGGGATGTCCACAAGCATAGACTGGACATCCATCCAAAACTGAATACATTCTAGTGTGTTGATGCAGCACGACAGGTGTACCTACAGACCAGGCGAGGGTGTTCGCAGAGTCAAAGCCTATTTAAAAATGTGTTTTGATTGATCTGTTTAGTATGATCCATGTCATCACTCATCAGGTCAAAGAATGGGCTCGTCATGTGCTCTAGTAGCCTGACTATCGTGACATAATGCCCAAAAAGGCAGGTGGCATTAACTGTGCTTCGAGCCAAAAGGCTGGAAGCCAAAACTTTGCAACCCAAATCATTAAGATTCTGGGGCTTTCTGTCCGGAGGAGCTATAGGCAAGTCGTTTGGTTCTACTTCGAAGACCATGTCTGAACCACCTGACTCTGGTTACGTGTGGAACAAGTGGTGGTTCCAGGAGCTGGACAAGGGCTTGTAACGAATCTCCTATGGACTGCTGGGACCAAAAAGGGGCTCTGCCAAACAGCTATTCTGGGGGGCTAGGAGAGGCTTGTTAAACAGGAGCAAAGGCAGCACAAACAGGGGTAGGAGTCTGAATTTTTTTTATCAGATTGTTAGACTTCATTTAGTTAGAATTCAAAGCTAGTTTGAATGCCTCCAATGCCCATCAAGATGAAAGATTAGACCTCCAATGAGGCTGAGTCAGAGAATTGGGAAATGTCCCCTTAAGGAGGAGTATCTAGTTTCCACTGAAATTTTGCAAGTACAAATAAAGGCCAGCATCATTATTAGGAAGAGACTATCAACTTCTGAGTGAAATTCCTCATTGCATATTTAGTCCTTATAATATATAGCCAAGGAAGCTGAATCTGAACAAAAACTATGACACTGACCCTGACTTATGCCTTTGTCACTCAGATGATATTTTCTTCTACAGACTTTAGAACCAACAGGGAAGAATGGATGATGTTGTCAATATTAAGTACATTTGTTAAAAAAAATACTTTGATTTATTGCCAATTAATGAAAACCTTTAATGGTGGTCAATTTCAAGTCATGCAAACTTATATAAACAGGGCAAAATCAGATTACCCATAAGACTATTCTACATTAAATACATGATGAAGAAAGGCGGATCAGCACTAAGATGCCTGGAGCCAATAAAAAAAGGAATACCCTCTTTACCCCTGGATACCCTTACACGTGACAAGACATGCTCAACAAATCTACTGATTGGTTTGATTGAATTGTATCTCAAGTCTTGATCCTGAAGGACGCCCTTCTACAAGACACCTAAACCAAAAAACAGAGGATATACATAATGTAAGCACTACTGATATATTAAACTTTTTTAGTCCAATAATCACCCTATTATATTTATCTGAATAGTATTGACCTATCTTAAAGCAGGACTGACTTTTGTTAAAAAGAAATCTTTAGACGGACTAAATACAATCCGCTTGTTTTAGGCTTGTAATTAAATCTCCACAATTAGAAGCTATGAAAGCTGAATTAAAGTCATCAGATCTTGGTGATTTAGTAAAAGATAATAAAGAGAGACCGATGTCTATGGGCATTAAAGTTGAGGTTACTCTTTGAAGACACGACTCAATTAATCTTAGCTCACAATTTACTATGAAAACACTTTAGGTGAACCCAGAGCTTCAGAAGATGTGAATTGAAAACAGATGATAACTGTAGGAAAGTGTCAGTTTTCGCATAGTTGCCCCTAGTTTTTGCCTGATGTTGATGCTCTTTGACGAAGTGTGTCCTGGGTTCCTGCCAACCAGGTACCCAGGCCTATGTTCTTTCCCAAAAACTGTACTATTGCAAATCCAATTGGCAGTTCTCTGACCACGTGTATGTCCCTTGTAAAAGGTACCAAAAGTACCAAGGGCCCTGTGACCAGGGAGAAGGCCTCTAAGCATGCAGCACATATTGTGCCACCATAGAGGTCCTGTACCTTAACACACACACACTGCCATTGCAGGATGCGTGTTTTGGTGCAGAGAAAAGTGAAGAGTCAAAAAGGCAGACATCCCTGTGTGCCATGCCTATAGCCCACTGCCTCTGGCATAGGTAAGTCACCCCTCTAGCATGGTACACTTCACCACTGGTAAGAGTAGAGGTGCATGAGCCTGTACCCCTACAGTGTCTAAGTCTATTCTTAGACATTGTGAGTGCAGTATAGACATAAAGAGTATATGGTCTAGGAGTTTGTCATTACGAACTACACAGTACCATAATGGCTTTAGTGAATCATGGGAAGTTTGGTACCAAACTTCTCAGCACATTAAACCCACACTGATGCCAGTGTGGGATTTAAGGCTAAATGGACTCAGCGGGCATTATAGTGATGCCCCAGGAAAAATGACCTAACACTAGTGTCCTGGCTGACTAGCTGCTCACCAGCTGCCACCCCCAAAAATGTTTCGGGATCCCTGGGTTGACAGCCTCCCGAACCCCTGGGTTGAGAGCCCCCCGCTCTTGGGGTCCTGAAACAAAGAACATCCTGGGCAGAGGTGCCAAGCATCCTCCCGCAGGATAGGCAGGGTCCAAGAAGGGGCAGCTTCAAAGGCTTGCCGCCTTTGTGAGCTGACCCAACCATTTGCTGCACTCAGGAACTGGCCCCCATCGTTTCTAAGCCTCACTTTGGGAGGGAGAATCGTCGGGAAAACCCAGAAAGGAGGAGAAGTGTGCCCACCTTTGCCAATCCCACCCCTCAGGTGGGGGAGGCAAGTCGAAGCACAACTCTCAGTCCCTGCCATCTTGAAGATGGGGGAACAAGCCAACCAGGGTTAGGCTTATGCCCCCCTACCACTGTAGGGTGGCATATTGGGGGGTGTACCCACTACAAGGAAAGCACCCATTGGTCCCAACCTGTACCTACCTGCCCCTAAAGTTCGTATTTAGGGGCAGCCTCAAACTTTGCCTCCTCAGACAAGCAAGAAGAAGAGAAGAAGGACCGAAGAGCCGTACTGAAAGAAGAGGAGAAGGAGGACACCAACTGACTTGGCCCCAGCACTACTGGCCTGTACCAACCTCTACCTGCTCTAGCAAAGCCCCGGCGAGTCCAGTAGCCAGCAACCCCCCAGACCTCGGTGGACCTGCCCTGCCTTCCCTACCAATACTTCGTCTCCTGTGAGCACTGGATTTGCTCACCAACAGACTGTTTCCAGCCGGATTCGTGAGTCTGCACCACTCTGCACCCGATGCCCACAGCCAAAGTGCGAATGGTCCAACACCCCAAGGAGGTGTCCCAGCGATCCTGACTTGAGATTCAGTGATCCCGACCTACCTCAAGTCTCCAGCCGACACCTGCAGCCTCTATCTGAAGGGTCCCCTGACCACGACCAGAGCTGGTAAGGAAATCTGATGCATTCAGACAACCCTGCACCCGAGGCCGCACAGCCTTAGATGGCCCAACCAACAGTGTCCAGGCATCCCCCAGCTTCCCAACTTACCTCTCCAAACACTGGTCACCTCCAGAAAGTCTTCGTGCCCGAGCATACAGTGTTTGTTGTGACCGGAGAATCCCCGTTGAAACCAACAGGGCACCCAACGCCAATCTAACACCCTGCAACCTGCCTGCCCCTGTGCCGCTGTGGGTGCACTTTGTGTGCTACCTCGGATCCCCCTTTGCCCTGAGCTAAACCCTAGGAGGTTTGCTCCCACATCCAAGTGGCGTGTCCGTGAGCTGCCACCAACCAGAGGCCCCCTATGCCCCATTGGTTAACATTAGGCCTCAGCACTCTGCACCTTGCCTCCCTAGTGCCGATGAGGGTTCTCTTTGAGTGCATCCTTGACCAGGGGGAGCCCTGGTTGCAACCCCAGAAAGTCAACCCTAAAGACTGTTTACTTACCTGCAAACCAATAACCTCTTTTTCCTCTATAGGATTGCATGGACTGTTTTCGTCTGAAAAACGTCTGTGCAGGGTGTTTGTATGGAAACCTAAGCAACTGTATTTTATTGCAAAACTGTTTTACTTACCTTTCACAAAATGTCCCAGTGTGATATCTAGGTATATCACACTGAGTAGAAAAAGTAATCTGCAAAGTAATCTAAATTAATCCAAAAATAATTTCAACTGTATTTAAAGATCTACAAACCTGTAACCAAGACATTTTCATTCAGCTTGCTTGTATTGTGCAACCTGCCTTGAAAAGTATTGCTTTACATACCTGCATCAAGTCCTGCTTGGTTCTAAAAATAAAATACCACAAAAGAAATATTTTTACACAAACAATTGGTCTGAGTTCAGTTTTTGAGTTTGTGCTATCATTTTTTGCCTGAGTGTGTACAATAAATGCTCAACACTACCTTCTGATAAAGCCTCACTGCTCGCCCACACAACCACAAATAGAGAGTAAGGTATTATCTACTTTTACCTCTGTAAGCCTTTGGGGGATCTACTGGACTCTGAACACACTATACCTTACTTTGGTATAGTATATACAGAGCCAGCTTCCTACAATAACTCAATGATAAGGATCAAAGGTTCGGAGAGAGCAGTAATTAAAAAGAAAGGAAAAAAATTGAATAGAGTGCCTACTCATATCTAGAGCGGCAAGGCTGGGTGGTCACCAGGCACAATCTCATGTGGATACAGTGATTGGAGTTTGCGGCTGGTGTGCTTGGGAGTCACAATATATGGAGAGATACTTTTTCAGTAACAGTGAAAGACCTGAATGATGTTGACTTGCCCAATGTCTCTAATGAGACCAACAAACGTGCTATTACGGCGAGTGGAAAGTACAGTCATGGATGTGGCTAGTAGTAAGAGCGATAACAGTTACCCTACTTTTCAAGAGACTATTAATATGCTACCAAGAAATAAAGCATATGTTAATAGAATAGTAATGATAAGCGCATATTCCACTATTCCAGTACTGTATTCCATTACTCTGTCTCTTTCAAGAAGGCCCAAGGGGTTTTTATTACTGCTGAATATTCACGAGTTAAACATCACTTTCTGGGTGATATGTTTATTATCTCATAAGATTTTAATGGGACTCTTTTTCCAGTTACCTTATAATTGGAAGATGGACTTAGAAAGTCAACTGTTAATGTGGAAAAACTGTTTGTAAAATAGTGGAATCTTTCTTGCTGAAAGGACTTCATTGTCGCTTTGTAAATGATATGGCAGCATGTTATAATCATTTTGAAAGCATAGGACTTTTGGAATGAAACACATTAATCAATTGCTCATGAATGATTGGCTTTAAAATTGCGGTTCAGGCACACAGTGAACATCATCCCCAGATTCCAACTATGGAAGCCTTAGAAGCTTCATAATCTAGGTAGAGTAGGAACATGGTAAACACCATAAATATGTGTGCATGGTAAAGTAACAAGAAGACAGAAGTACGTACCATAGTATCTGAAACCCAAACTAGTTCTACACAAAGTGGTAAGGAATGGGCCTCTACGTTAAAATAGTTTTAGTAATTTCTAAACAATAATCATTAAACTAAATTTCTAGAGAAAGACAAAACACATTTGAATAGGTTAGCAGGCATATGGTTTAATCCGGATTGTTTTTAGCAGTGTCCAGGGTATTTTCATGCAGAGTGCAGGCCATAAAAAACAGAAGGACAACGTATTCACAGTTGCAAAGCATGAACTAGATACTACAAACTATTGAATTATTGATCAAACTAAGGATATTGTTGGCAAATGGGGACAGGTGATCCAATGAACTAATAAGAAAGAGGCCATGAGTTTTTGGCGACTCGTTTCTATGAGGTCTGGCAAATGAAAACCTGGATCCATTAGGTCTATATATGTCTGGAACAGACAGCACGGTTGTATCCTGTATGTTGAGTGATACCTTTCCTTTCGTGGTAGGTAAGAAATTGGAAATTAGTTTGCAAGTGACTGAGAATGTAATAATTTATTGATACAAAAAATCTAGGGTGCCAGGTCCTAATGGCATACACATCTTGAACTTAAACCCAATATTTTGGGCAAATAAATTACTACCACTACTCAATTAAGTATTGGAAAAAACACTCTACCTGACCCTTGGCTTGTCAGCGACCTTAATACACTAATTAAAAAAGAGCACTGTTCACTCTCTAGTAACTTCAGAAGGATTGACTTTCTAGACTGTGAGTGGAAAAAGTTGTAGAGTTAATTTTTCAACACATAAATAATTGGATAGCAATCAATTACATACTTCCTACTGAACAAGCTGGATTCAAAGCCAGAGCTTGAAAAACAGACTACATAACAGTGATCTGGCCCATTTAGCAATGTACTGGAAAAAAAAACGATTTACTGCTATATGATTGACTTATCTACAGTGTTTGACAGAGTAAGAAGTCTGCAACTGTGATACATACTCAGTAGGTAAGGTATAGACTATGTGGTTAAATTTACTTCAAAGTATTTCCTTTCAACACATGGGCACAATTAAGATAATGAGAAACAACGGCCTTAAGCAGTGCTCTCGGTTTATGCCCATGCTTTTTAATCTTTATCTGAAAGCTATTTTGAAAATGTTCAATCCCTTCAATTAAGAGTTGCTTCAAAAATATACTATTATTAGTGTATGCCAATGATTTGGTCCTGTTTTAAAACAATCACCTGCTGGTATCCAAAGACTAATTGATAGCATGCCGACCCATAGTGGCAAAAAAAATGTCCTAAGTATAAAAATGGCAAGGACAAAATTACTGAAAATAGTCAGGAGAAAATCTAATCCATAGTTAATTAAAAAATGGTACTAAACTCCAAGATCCCCACCATCATTTTTGATATGAAAATGTTTAGTAAGCAGTACCCTGGCTTATCTTTGCAGCTATTGGGTGCTTTTGATTAAAAAAATGGTAGTATGTTAACATCAGGCACATTATGTACATGAGCACCACAGATGAAAAAATGAACATAAATTAATGTAATATCCTAAGATGTCTTCTTTACTTGCACAATTATACCTCACGATCACTAGTAAATTTGACATTGAATAGTGTACCAGACAGTATAAAAATCTGAAAAGATTTTAAACATCAGGCACATTATGTACATGAGCACCACAGATGAAAAAATGAACATAAATTAATGTAATATCCTAAGATGTCTTCTTTACTTGCACAATTACACCTCACAATCACTAGTAAATTTGACATTGAATAGTGTACCAGACAGTATAAAAATCTGAAAAGATTTTAAACTATTGTACTTGAACTAAAAATACATCTTCAGTCTCAATTCCTGAATTAATATCTATGCCTCAGAAATGATCATTACTAGCAATAATGAGAAACTAAACACATAGTGATTGAGCTATAAACAAACTGATAATGAGCAGGGTTTTCTTCTGTTCCAGTTAAGAGGCGACGTGGTGTAGACGTTCAACTAGAAATGATTTGGGCCAAGCCAACATCGATTTGTACATAAGTCTCTCCCATTATAAATGTCAGAGAGAAAAGGAACCAATGGAAAAGAGCGCACCCACAGAATTACCTGTGATTCAAATTTATGTAAGCATTTGAACCAAATGATTTGTTTTCGATGTAAGGAAATAATCAGTTACATTTTATAATCACTTACTTGATATATTCCTCTTTATTTTCTTCAGTGACCAGAATGTTGCTACCATCTGGTTTCAACTCTTGGCTCTGAATTTCACCCAGAATCTCTTTATCAACTGAGAAAAACATTTCTAAACCGCATTCCTCTATGTTGTTTTCTCTACAAAAAGAGACACCAGACACTTCAGTGATGTGGAGTATCAATCAAAATTATATTTACACACATGGAATACTACTACTATTCACCTTTCTTAACAGACTTGGATCAAAACATTCTATTGTGTTCTTTGCTTTTGTATCATTAGCTCTTGTTTTAGGATTCTGCTCGAGCTTTCACTAAAAATCACTCCTTTATCGGTGCCCTTTGATAAATATTGTTCTGTCCAAACCACTGCTGTAGGATCATGCAATTATTAGCCCTTTTCTGATTAACTGTATTATGTTACTCATCGGGCCTTACAATGTGACACTTTATTCTAGAATGGCAGCACTCCTGCAGCCACCGCTGTACTTAATAAATGAAACCCCCATTCATAAGTCCACTATCATTATGCTACACATCAACAGGGTAGCTTCTGAGAGGAAAGAAAATGTAATTTCTTCATGTTATTCTTAATTACTTGAACATAGCATCACAATTTACACATTTTCCAGAATAAGACAGATGGGGAATAATCAAAATGAAAAGTAACAAAAAAACTGTCTAATGTGTTATATTATGCATCACTTAACCATATACCTCCAAAAAAGGACCCAAGAGCTCATCTAATTTACCCACCCATCCTTTGTCCCTAAATACAGGCCTCTAATGTAGGACCTCTTTTCAAAGTTCTTCCTACCAGATTCTTGTTTAAATTACTGGAGGATGCCTAACTTTTCAAAATGGTTGTATTGGCAAAGCACAAATCTCTAAAATTAGATAACAAAGGCCAGACAAGTGACTTGTAAAACTTTCAAGAACTTTTTTACTCAAAAATCTTGTACATTAGTGAAAGCTCACATCATGTTTTAGATCCCCTATATTTGATTACAATTTAAAAATGCTTCTCTAACACAAATACCAATCATCAATGTATCCCGAAAAGTAAAATACTGGCAATATCTAGTGTAGGGCTGTTGATAACTGAAGATTTAGAGAAATAATCGTTAAGGGTCTTGCTTGTCCAATACTTTTTTCAATCCAATTATCTCAGTTAACTATCAATCTTTTTTTTTTAAGCAGCTGATGTCCCAAAAGAACACGTTACTTACCTTTGGTAACAATATATCTGTAAGACCCATTAGTTTGTAATAGACTCCTTACCCTAGAATTACCCCCAGGCATCAGACTGGATCCCAAAAGTTTTCGTCAGTTTTCCCTGCGCGTCGGTAGGCGTCGTCGTGCGGCTCCGCGTACGTCGCTGGCATGGTAGTCACCAAGATGATGTCGCTGGATCTACTTAGACGGGCCCACGAGCGCTGAAGTCAGTTCTGTACACGACTTTCCGCGCCAGGAACACAGAGCATTGTAAGATACTGACCACTGGCGCATTGAAACTAGGGCCCTGAAAGGGATGACCTTAAACCTAGAAATCAGTTCGTAGAATGGGGAGGATGGGTGGGGAGGTAAGGACTCTATCACTAACTAATGTTTCTTACAGATATATTGTTACCGCAGGTAAGTAACTTGTTCATCTGAAAGAAACATGTAGTGATAGATTCCTTACCTTAGAACAGATACCCCAGCAATACCAACCCCGTGATGGGTCTGCAAACCAAGATTACACCAGAAAGTCACGGAGAACAGAAAGGCCAAAGAATCCGTCTCTCCGGACTTGACTGTCAAGGCAATAATGCTTAGTAAAAGTGTGCAACGAGGCCAACGTGGCTGCCTGACAGATGTCTTGCAGGGGGACACCACGTCCCAATGCCGAAGTAGCTGCTGTCGCCCTTGTAGAATGGGCGCAAACCCCACAGGAAGTTCCTTTTTACCAAGAGAATAACAAGCCTTGATACACAAGACAACTCACTGGGAGATAGTCCTCTGGTGTACGCCCGGTCTTTCGTGGCACCTACGTATCCACCCGGAACTGTTGTGTGCGATTCACGTAGAATGAGAGCGCATGTTTTGGGCTTTAGACGGTAGAGTCCCACTTCCTCTCTGGAAGGGTGCAGAGGCAGAAAGAAAGTGGGCAAGGTGATAGTCTGCCCAATGTGGAAGGCAGAGACAACCTTTGGCAAGAAGGAAGGACGAGTGTGAAGCACAACCTAGTACAGATACACCGACAGAAAAGGAGTCTTACATGAAAGAGCCTGGAGCTCACTTACGTGCCTAGTGCAGGTGGTGGCAACCAGGAAAGCAGTCTTCAAAGTCAATAAACAGAGGACAGTTGTGAAGCGGCTCAAAAGGAGCACACATCAAATAAGTAATAACCAGATTCAAGTCCCACTGCGTCATCACAAACGGAATAGGAGGGAAAAGGTGAGCAATGCCTTTGTGAAATCTATTCACAACAGGGTACTTGAAAAGAGAGGACAGATCAGGGAGCCTGAGAAAGGCCAAAATTGCAGAAAGATAGCCCTCAATAGTGCCCAGAGCAGAGCCCTGCTGGGCCAGAGAAAGAAGGAACAAAAGCACCTCCGAAAGAAGGGCAGAAAGGGGATCCACAGCCTTTGCTGTGCACCATGCCACAAATTTGTTCCATCTGCAGGCGTATACCGATTTAGGTGAGGGAGGCCTGGCTGCCAGAATGATATCACAGACTTCAGGAGGCAAGTCAAAAGGAATCAACCATCGCCGCTCAATCTCCACACGTAGTTGGATGCTAGACAAGTTCGGGTGGAGGACCGTCCCATTCTGCTACTACAGAAGATCCTACCGAAGAGGCAGTCGGATCGGGGGATCCATGCTCATACTGAGTAGCTCCGGATACCAAACTCTTTGAGCGCAGTCTGGAGCCACAAGAATGATTAGGGCCCGGTCGCGCCTGATTTTCTTCAGCACACTGGGTAGAAGTGGTATAGGCGTACAATAGACCGCAGCTCCACTCGTGACTAAAAGCGTCGCTGAGCGAGTGCCACCTTGGAAATGCCAAAGTGCAGAAGTGAGGACATTGCACGTTCACTTCGGGGGCGAATAGATCTAACCAAAGCCCTCCCCACTGTTGAAAGAGACCTTGCACCATCTCCAAGCGAAGACGCCACTCGTGATCCATCATGAACCTGCGGCTGAGTTTGTCCACCCTGGCGTTCAAAGAACCTGCCAAGTGTTGAAACGTCAAGGAAATGGCTCGACATTCCAGCCATTTCTAGAGACGCAGATCCTCCTGACATAGGGTCCTCGACCCAACCCTGCCTTGTTTGTTGCAATACCACACAGGGCGGTGGCGTTGTCTGAACAACTGCACTACTCTCCCTTTGACAGAGGGAAGGAATGCTTTCAGTGCAAGTAGGATCACCCAGAGCTCCAGAAGTTTGATATGGAGCCTTGACTCCGCCGGAGACCATAGGCCTCTGATCTCTGCCTCTTCCATGTGGCCGCCCCATCCCAGGAGGGACGCATCAGTCACCACTGTGTGCTCCTATTGGGGAATGGTGAGGGATCTGCCACTGACCCAACGCTGGTTCGTGAGCCACCACTGCAACTGTTGTGCAGTGCCCTCCGAGATCTGGACGTAATCGGACAGGTTCCCCTGATGCTGCGCCCACTGGAACTTCAGGTTCCACTGCAGAGCCTGCATATGCCATCTGGCATGAGTGACCAGCAGGATGCTGGAGGCCATGAGGCCCAGCAGCCTCAGGGTCATCCTGACCGAAACCCAGGATAGAGGCTGAAAGATTGGAATCATAGCCTGAATATCCTGGACTCGCCGTTCAATAGGATAACCCCGAAACTGCGTCGTATCCAGAACCGCTCCGATGAAGAGGAGCTCCTGAGAGTGCATCCGGTGCGACTTCAGCACACTGATGGAGAACCCCAGCAAATGCAGGAGGTCGGCCGTAGTCTGGAGGTGGGAGACGACCGTTTGGGGCGAGCCCGCCTTCCACAGCCAGTCATCGAGATAGGGGAAGTCTGGAACCCCTGGTCTGCGCAGATGAGCTGTGACCACTGCCATCAGTTTCGTGAACACCCGAGGAGCCCTGGTAAGGCCCAAGGGGAGCATGATAAACTGAAAGTACTTGTGACCTCCCATGAACCGCAGGTAACGCCTGTGGGCCGGCGGAGCGGGAATGTGGAAATATGCGTCCCTCATGTTCAACGCTACCATCCAGTCTCCAGGGTCCTGGGCAGACAAGACCTGAGCCAGGGTTAGTATCTTGAACTTCTCCTTCCGGAGGAAGCGATTGACGTCCCTGAGGTCAAAGATAGGACGCAGGCCTTTGTCCTTCTTGGGCACCAGAAAGTAGTGGGAATAACAACCACGTCCTACTTCTGGCGCAGGAACGCGCTCGATGAGGGCTGTGACTTCCTGTTGAAGAAGTGGCACATGATCCTCAGACATGCGGTGGCACTGGGGTGGCATGGCTGGAGGGGTAGTCTCGAAGGGAAGGGAGTAGCCCCTTCGGATTATTTGTAAAACCCACCTGTCCGAAGTGATGGTGCGCCAGTGGGGGAGGTGATGACGAATCCTGCCACCCACTGGTGTTTGATGGGCCTGAAAGACCGGACTAGGAAGATTTTTGAGCAGTGGTGGCTGGGGTGGAAGTGGACTGACTCGCCCACTGGCCCCCTGACCGGCCTCTGCGGGTCCGACGTCCGCAGTCGAGCTGAGACTGCTGCGGCCTGTGGCTTGGGTTGGGGCGCTCCTTCTGAGGCCATAAAAGGAGTGAAAAGCAGAAGACGGAGGAGAGCTAGTGGCTGAAAGGCCAAAGGACTTGGCCATAGACCGCGAGTCCCTAAAACGCTCCAACGCACTATCTGCCTAGTTGCCAAAAAGGCGAATACATTCAAAGGGCTTGTCCAGCAGGGTGTTCTGGACAACCCCCGAGAAGTCAGTAGTCCTCAGCCAGGCGAAGTGGCGGAGCGCCACTGTCGTGGAAATCGTCCTGCCCAGAGAGTCAACGGTGTCAAAGCCACATCCTAATTTGAACTTCGCTGCATCTCTCCCCTCAGCAATAGCCTGAGAGAGCATTGTCCGCACCCCGAACACTGAGGCAGCACTTGCGCCACCGTATGCCGCACAGAGTGGGAATAACGGCCCAAGAGGCATGCAGTGTTCACAGACCGCATCCCTGAACTGGCAGACTAAAAGATCTTCTTCCCAAACTGTTCCAGTCTCTTGGATTCCCTGTCCCGGGGTGTGGAAGGCAATACGCTCTGGGATGTGGAGGCTTGGACAACCAAGCTCTCAGGGGTGGGGTGTTGGGAGAGAAAAGGGAGTTCGCCCGGGGCCGGGCGATGTCGTCGGGCCACGTTCCTATCCACAGGAGCCCCTGTGTTGGGCCTGGACCAGGTGCCCAAAAGAACGTCAGAAAGTGCCTTATTAAAAGGCAACAGTGGCTCTGCAGAGGTAGCCGCCGGCTGAAGCACTTCTGTCAGGAGGTTAGTCCTGACAGCCACTGTAGGGAGTTGGAGGTGGAGGGCATCGGCCACCCTACGCAACACCACTGAGTAACTTGCACCCTCCTCTGTACCCACAGTAGGAAGAGTGAGCATGCCAAGGTCAGGAGAGGTGTTCAGACCACTGGCATCCCCCAGTTCCTCTACCCAATCCGGGTCATACTCGCACTGAGCTGTGAGAGGGTCCTTAGACCCCTCCCAGTCCTCCCCTTCAACCGAAGGCTGATGATCAGGCCTAAAATAAGGAGGCTGGACATAGGGAAAGAAAGGTCCCATTGGCTTCGGAATCAGCACTGAGCGACGCCGTTTCGGCTCCGTGTCCACATCGGGGCTGAAACCGGGGTCGTCGTCGTCTGGTGCCACGGGCTACATCGGAGGTGGTGCCGGTGGGGTCGACGTCGGTGGGGGTGTCACAAGGTCAACTGGCGCAGACTGGGATCCAGGCCTGGATCCCTGGGGGCGCTGCGGCGCCGGAACCGGAGCAGACAGTGATGCAGGAGCTGGTGCCGCCGACCGTGAAGGATGAGGACCTCCAGTCGGGCAGGCGGGCCCGAAGACGTGCCGGCAGGGCCCGTCAGCCCAAAGAGGCAGGCCAATGGCTGACAGAAATTCCTGCAGTTGGGCCGGAGTCACCGTCGGACCCGTGACACTGTAGGCTCCGTCGGAGCAGCAGGGGAGACAGCACCCGCACCCTTAGCCACGTTGCGCAAGGGGACATCGGTGAGCAATGAGGCTTCTTCGACTTCTTGTGATGCCTCGTCTTACCTGACCCCGAGTGCTAAGACTTCGATCCCAACGAACAATGGTGATGGCTCTGCGACTGGTCTCTCAACCTCCCATCTGACCGGAACCTTGAGGCACGGAGCAGACTGCCGGACTTCAAGCAACTTTCCGGGTCGCTCCCACAAAGTCTTCGGCGTCATGACCCGGCAGTTGGGGCACGACTTGGGGTCGTGGCCGTGCCCCAGGCAGTAGAGACACACGCAGTGCAAATCCGTCATCGACATCATACGATGACAGTCCCCACAAGACTTGAAGCCGGCATCCCTAAGGCACCAGGTATCGATCGACTCGAAAAAAAACAAACAAAAACCCTAAAAAATTACTGGGGGTACCACTCTCTCCGGATCTGCGCTTGCTGGCGCGGAAAAAGAAATTAATGACGTCAGCACGTGATGGCGGCAACTAAGTAGCTGCCGCGACGTCATCTCGACGACCACGAGGCCAACGACGGACGCGGAGCAGCACAACGCCACCTTCTAACGTGCAGGGTTACTGCTGACAAAAACTTTCTGGATCCGGTCTGACGCCAGGGGGGTAATTCTAAGGTAAGGAATCCATCACTATGTGTTTCTTTCACATGGGGTGACTAAGTAATGAGTTTACTTTTGTATTATTGTGTAATTAGAAATAATGTGGACACATCAATGCTTTGTTATAACTGATTGGGTGATAGCTCTATGACACACAGGAAATATAGGTTGTCATGCAGGTAAGCATAGTTCATCGAGCCAGAGTTAGAGGGGCGCATTATAGTGATTGTTTATACAATACAAACTGTACCCTGTAGTCAACATATGAAGCTCCTGAAAGAGGATTTGTTTGTATGCGCTACTACCATTGCAACAATGTGCAAATAAGCTAAACAAATGATGCTGAATTCCTGAAGAATTTTCTGCAAAAATGTGTTTACTGTAAAGCAAAGATTTTTTTATGCCAAAAAATAACGAACTCAAACAACTGTCCAAACATCTGAATCGAGCCGCGTTTTCCACCGCAACATTTTTTCTTCAACATTTAAGGGCAATTTTGAGGAGTAATCGCGGATATGGTTGGAAAGCCTCACGCCCAAGCAAAACTGGCCCAGGGACCCGAACAACGGAGGACAGAGCAGTGCCGATAGAGAGTTTCTTCCCTGCTAGTTAGCAGACCCCAGGGAGGTTTCATGCTGCATTCTACCAAGTAGAGACCCAGATGGGCCTCTGAGAGAGTATTGGCTTTACAGTGCCTATCAGTGTGCGGCACAGCAGAGAAGCGAAAGAACTGCAGTGGAGTTGTGGTGCAGGGAGAGCGTACAGCCAGGGAACAGAGGTAAGTGAAATAGGTAATGCGCTGATAACAGAAAAGAAAATAGCCACAGACAAAAAAAAAACTGTGGAAGTGTTGGAGCTGCTTGAGCCGGCCATAAAGCTGGTGATAAACAATATTAAGGGCGTAGAAGGAAAGTAGACGAAAAAGGACGTCAAGTTTGGCCTTTGCCCTGTATATAAATAATGGATCTCAAAGGTAGTGGAGGCAGTGGCAGAAGTATGGTCGTAGGGAAAGCTAAAACCCGGAAACCCCTAAAAAACACCAAAAAGTCTGAAAACAAGGCCTTGGGGCGGAGATCATGGCAGAAACACAGAAAGACGGGGGAGAGGAGACTGGAGATTTTGAAATATAAATGGGAAGGAAGCCCCCCTGTGCAGAGAAAAACCCAGTCATTGAACTTGACCCCTCAGACAGTAAAGACAAATGGTGTAAAAGGAGGAACATCAGCTACTAAGGCGATTGAGGACTTCTTGAGGAAACACTTTAAAGTGAAGGACCCATCTGAAAAGGAGCTGAGTGTTGTAGAGATCCTTCAAACCTCAGAGAACCCGGTAGCCCACAGTTTGGACTCCCCGAACCAAAAACATTTTAACATCTCCGAGATCCCCCTAGATCCTCGTTTGTCCTCCTCTCCAAGGTTATTCCCGACCTTGTTCGAACAAGAAATTGAGGTAGAGGGGGAGGAGGAGGAAGAAGTTTTTTCTAGTATGACACAAAGTAAAGGGGACAATAATCACATGAATAATCGTTCCAAAGATATTGAAAGATTGGAAAGCTCTGATGTTATTGAAACAGATTTAAAGGGCCCATCATTGTATAGTTTGGAGGTCAAGGGAACGTCTAGCGCCTCTATGTTGGAGGCGATGTTGATCCTTCAAATGAAATGAAATGAAGTAGCAATTGTAAAGCGCATGGTTACCCGAAGGCATCCCAGCGCTAGGGTGGAACCGCAGTAGACTAAGGCGAATCAGTGTGGATAGAGCCAGGTCTTGAGCTTCTTACTGAAGATAGAGTGGTCTGATTCTTTATGCAGATGGAGCAGCAAGGTGTTCCAAAGTTTGGAAGCATTATAAGAGAAGAGCTGTCCGCTACTTCTGGACCTCCTAATTCTGGGAACAGACGCTAGATGAAGATCATTAGAGCGTAGCTGTCTATGCGCTTTATAAGGTCGGACAAAAGATGAAATAATATCCGGTCACTTTCCCCCCAGCATCTTATGGGTAATACAAAGAGCTTTTAAATGAACCCTTTCCTGAATAGGAAGCCAATGTAAAGATCTAAGGACGGGTTTGGCAGATTGACGACTAGGGACACCCTCAAGGGTCCGGGGGGCACAGTTTTGCATGATTTGAAGTTTTTTGAAGACCGCACTGGGGGCACCCAGATAGACAGTATTGCCATAGTCCAGGCGAGATAGAATGAGCGCCTGGACTACAGGCTTCCTTAGTAAAGGAGGAAGCAGGGGCAGCACTTTGCGCAACTATCTTAAGATGACAAGGCAAGAGGAAACTACTTTCCAGGCTTGAGTTTTAAAATTGAGTTAAGAGTCAAGCCAGAGACCCAAGCCCTTTATTTCCGATTTGGGCACCGGCGGAGGGCCCATACATGATGGCCAGATGGAAACAACCTTGAGGGGGGATGGGTTGCCGAGCAACATTATCTCAGTCTTATCCCCATTCAATTTAAGATGGGAATGACATATCCATCTCATCACCTCCTCGAGGAAGGGGCCCAGACCAGTTAAGGGAGCACTTTTATGATTGAATGACACCACTAATTGGCTATCATCGGCATACGTAATTATATGCACCCCAAATGGCAAGACAATCTCTGCGAGGGGGGCCATATAAGCGTTAAAAAGAGTGGGACTCAGGGATGACCCCTGAGGCACTCCACAGTACAAAGATGTCGGATTTGAGATGGCCTCACCCCCAAAAACCTGGTAAGATCTATCCTCCAAGAAGGAACACAACCAATTACGCGCTGTTCCTGTTACACCTAACTCCTCAAGTCGGTGAATTAAGATACGGTAATTCACTGCATCAAATGAATCTCGCGCTGAGATCTAACAATATCGCGGCTATCGATCCCCCAGTATCGAGGGATCTTCTTGAGTCCTCTACGACGGCCAGTAAAGAAGTCTCAGTCCCTTGCAAGGGGCGAAATCCAGTTTGGGTTGGATGCAAGAGCTCACCCACTTCCAGGTGCTTGGAGAGAGCCATATTAACAGACTTCTCCGCGATTTTACTCACCCAGGGTAAAAGTGAAATGGGGCGATAATTGGCAAGACAGTCTGGATCTAAACCAGACTTCTTCAGCAATGTCTTTTCCAATGCCTTCTTCCATAAGGGAGAAACCACTCCGGAGGAGAAGGTGAGGTTAATCATATCTATGAGGAATTGGCCAACAAAGCCAACTACAGATCTAAGAATTTTAGGGGGGACCAGATCTCGAGGTGATCCACTCTTGACCAGAGCAGAGATAGTAAGGAATGCTTCCTCATCCAAGGGAGGAAATACTTCCAATGTGTGCGTCTCCCTCCTAGCAATGGTTGCTTCTGGGAGGAAGATTAAATCTGGTTCGGTATACAAACTGCGGATTGATTGAATTTTATTATGGAAGTAATCTGCAAGTTCATTACAGAGTTCATCAGTGGGATCAGGATCAACTATGCCTTGTGTGAGTCCCTTGACAATACAAAACGTTTCACAAGATGAATTTGCTGCGCAAGAGATTTTTCTGCTATAATAGGCAGTTTGAGCTTTTTTAATTTCCGTCTGATATACTTTGACAGTGTCCCTATATTCCTTTTTCCTGGAGGAGGAAACATTTTTCCTCCGCACTCTCTCCGCATTTTTACAAATCTGTTTTAATTTCCGTAGCAGGGGAGTGTACCAGGCCGATTTATTGTGGCCTTCCTTCACTTTATAGATCTTTTTGGGAATAACTAGATCTAAGGTGTCTTCCATCCAATGATTAAATTGGTCATTGGCCACTTCCGGATTTGGATTAATTAAGGGTGTACTGCCATCTAAGGAAAAGATCCAATCTTCTACCTGCAGTTTCCGCCAACAACGGGTGGTTTTCTTCACAGGTTGCGCAGAACGAATAAACACCAAGGGAGACCAATCACAGGAAACCAAATGGTGATCAGACCAAGGGATAGGTATATGTTTACGGCAGTGCAACTCCTGCTGATTTACATTGGGCAAGAAGATGCCCTTTCACATGGGTAGCAGAAAATTCTACCTCACTTATCTGTAAGGACATCAAAGTGAACATTCAAATCCCCTAAGATAACAAAATTAGAGGCTGTAGTAGCTAGATTAATAATTGCTTCAGGAAAAGAGGACAGAAACTGGGCCAAAGGTCCAGGAGGACGATATATGAGGATACCTGAAAGAGAGAGCAAAGGAGTGAAACCTACCAAAAAATTGAGGTTTTCACACTCCGTCAAAGGACTTCCAAAAGTTCGACATGTCAGATAGTTTTTATAAATGATAGCTACTCCACCTCCTACCCCCGTCGGCCTGTCCAACCTTTGTATTAAATAGTCAGGCGGAAGGGTATGGATGATATCAGGGCCAGAGTTGGAGTTGGTCCAAGTTTCAATAAGAAACAGTAAATCTGGAGTGTCAGAAGTTAATAAAATGTTCAGTTCAGCAGAATGCTTTGGTAGAGATCTACAATTAAGTAGAAAAATCTTAAATGTTTTTACAGGCAATTCCACAAGAGTTGGAGGAGGGAGAGATATCGGCAATGCTGGCAGATTAATGCGAAACTATGGGGATCGAGGAAGTGAAGGCAGTTCATTTCAGGAATTGAATTGAGGATAGCTTACTGGGCCGAGCTATAACAGTATCTAACTGGGACGGCAGTACCAGAGGTCGTGGACCCTGGGCCAGGCTGGGCACAGACGGGCTTGCCTTAGGCGTGCCATTGGCGCACCCGCTGCGTGGACGCAACATTGATCAATTTATCCTTTAAGTCGGGTTTCAGCGACTAGAACGGTGACCCGAAAATGGATGCCAAAGCGGAGCCTAGTTGGCGCTAAAACCCCCCACGAGCATGGAACACAGCTCGGTACAGAACAGAGGGTGAGTGCAATCAAACGTTTTTAAAATAGCATAATATTATCCCATCAGTTTTTAAAACAATCTAAAACAGTGAGCTAAGTGGCACTGATTAAAAGTGGCAACGCAATGTTAAGTGATGAGAGTATGATTCTCCCGCTACAGCTAAAGCAACGTCAGGGCCCGCTGCGCGGTCACAACCTCGATCAATTTATCCTTTAAGTCCGGTTTCAGCGACTAGAACGCCGACCCGAAAATGGCAGCCAAAGCTGAGCCTAGTCGGCGCTAAAACCCCCTCACGAGCATTGAACACACCTCGGTACAGAACAGAGGGTGAGTGCAATCAAACGTTTTTAAAACAGCATAATATTATCCCTTCAGTTTTTAAAACAATCTAAAACAGTGTTCTTCAGTCTGTGGGGCGCGCCCCCCTGGGGGGCGCAACACCTTCCCAGGGGGGGCGCGAACTCCACTTCAATCTGACCTTTGTTCCTGGCGTCGCTCCATTCTTCTTGTAGGATTCTGGTATGTCTAAGGGGGAGGGAGGGGAGATCGATGGGGCAGGACGTGCCCATTCTTTTGACATGTTAACTCTCCCAGGAGGGGGTTAATTCGCAGAGCTGACCGCTTCAGCTGCAGTGGGAGGCACGGAGCCTCCTCTGCTAAAACCGAAAGCAAACAAACAAACAGACTTTCGGTTTTAGCAGTGGAGACACCTCGCCTCCCACTGCAGCTGAAGCATTTCATCTCCGTGAAGTAACCCCTTCCTTGGAGAGTTAGCTCTTCGTAGAAAGACAAAGTTTCCAGAGTTCGAGTCTCGGCAATAAAGCTGAACATCCTGTGATTCTGGGCAAATCACAATCTCCCCGTGCCTAACAAAACAGTCCAACTATCATGAAACTGTGCTGCTTATATTTAAAATCTCCCAATTCCGCAAGGGGCCCTTTAAGCAGTATGAATAACTTGAATAAACATTTTAAAACATGCATTGAACATCTGCCAAGCAGTGGACATAACTGTCAAATATTTATGTGCTCTAAATGTTGCTTCCTTACAAATACATTGTTGCTATTAGCTCTTCTTGTCGGTCTTTTTGATTTGAGAGAAGTAAAGCTCGGCTGCCAGCATATGGTGCGATGAATTGTGTATGTGTTTGAGTGCGTGTGGTAGTTGCCTGCTTGGAGTTTAAGTGAGAGGGTGGGATGCTGATGTTTCAAGTTAGTTCATACTTTGAGGGCGTGTTTGTTTTAAGTGGGGATATTGTTCCCAGCAAGCACTCATGCAAAGCAATTATTATTATTACTGATCCGACAAGCTTTTTGGACAGATTTGTAGTAGTGCAGATAAATGATGTCCGGTTCCTGTAACAAATTTTTATAATGAATTGAATGGATTTTATAGTCCTAATCGTGGTATATAAACTGCTTCCTTGGTAAGTGTTGAGCAGTGGCAGGCAGGAAATCAAGGAGACCGCTATCATTTCATGTTCTGTATAAAAACTGCACATTTAAGTCGTTCCAAGCAGATGTTTCTGGCTCTTTGTGTAACTATTTCAGGAAGCATCTTAAGGAGCCTAATTCACCTGGATTCTGTCCCTTTATTTTCATGGTATGGATTGCACGTAGGTGGGAGGTTGTCATTTAATATCGAGTCTATATCATCTGTGGGCTGTAAATGCATATATGTATGTGTGAAAACCATTAAAATCAGACCGCTTCGTCCCACTCTGTACATCAGATGTGTTAGCGCCGACTTAGCCCAGTTACCATGTGCTTTTTGTTGATTTAAACAAAATTCAGAAACTCTTTGAAGATGTGTTTGAACTGAGGGGAAGCCATGGTAGTAAGAGCTCCACGCCTCTTTGTACAACGAGGATTTCTACTTACCAATAGAAGTGAAATATTACCTCAGAATGTGACTGCTCACAGCTGCTGGTTTCCACGGAGGGACCTTCTTCTGGTTCCAACGGCTATTTTAGAAAGAAGGGGATGGGGGGGTTCTTGTTGTTGGAAAGAAAGGCATGGGGCTGCCATTGTCTGCTTCTCCAGGGGGGAAAAAGTGCAAGGCCACTATAGTAAAAGCGTGCCGTGCTTGCAAAATATATAAATAAACAATACATATAAAAGGGGCAAGGTCAGAAGAAAATAAAGGCAGGCGGTCACGCGCTGCCAAATAAAACAAGTGGTGCGCACGTCAAGCCTCTGTGGGCACAATCCTAGCTCCTCCCACGGCCTATTGGTGTCGATTACGCGCTTAAAATTTCTGTCAGGTGGTGGGGGGGCCCAACATCCAAAAAAATTTAGCTGGGGGGGCTCAACCAACAAAAGTTTGAAGACCTCTGATCTAAAGCAATGAGCTAAGTGGCAATGATTAAATGTGGCAACGCAATGTTAAGTGATGAGAGTAAGATTCTCCCGCTACAGCTAAAGCGATTTCGTTCCAAAGAGATTGAAAGACTGGAAAGCTCTGATGTTTGAAACAGATTTAAAGGGCCCATCATTGTATAGTTTGGAGGTCACAGGAACATCTAGTGCCTCTATATTGGAGGCGATGTTGATCCTTCAAAAACCCTTGCAAGGTCTATTAGAGGTTTCTGTTCTGAATAATGATATTTTAAAGACACAAAGTCTACAGTTTAAAAATATGATTGAGGAACTGAGACCAATTAAAGGTCTAATGCCCACTTTAGTTAGGCCACTAGGAGACCCTCATGAAATGAATGTTGGGAGGGAGGAAGAAGTGGTAAGGTTTATCCAAACACAGAAGGAGGAACCAAGTGTTCTCGACGCCCGATGATAATAAAAAGACGTGGAGAAAGAAGGTATTATAAGCAATACATCCTGTGGCCAAGAAAGGGGAGAAACCATTCAGGCAAAGGCAAAATCCCAAGACGACTGGAAAGTGGGAAGGGTGTAAAGATACAATCCACATCTACAGGTAGGAAAGTGCCTCCTGAACCTAAATTGATAATTACCCTGGAAAAAGGAAAAACGCTTATACCCTTGAACAGAAAACAATGCGGTTAGAAGCCAAAGGAATACCAAAGAGTACTAACATTATATCTAGGGAACACCTGGGAGAAGAAAAATTGAGCAGTGAGGTTAGAGGTTCAGGTATGCCTACAGTTATAGGACCTAGTAACCCCAACCTTAATAGGGCCCTAGGAAGAGAAACATCAAAGTGGAACTTAGTATAAATGGGGAGGTGAAAAAAGACGGGGCTTCACCAAGATCTCAGCAAGAAGGATATCAGGAGCTATGGTTCTTCTTAGAGCCAACAGATCAGAGAAAAGGTGGGAAAAAAGTAGGAAATTGAACCCCCTAAATCGCTCCCAACTCCGCTTTTCATTTTCAAAATGTGCAAGCCTACGTTATGTTAGCTCAGACGACCTCAAAGAAGTGGGGTTTATGACAAATAATAAAGGGGGTGAAGTAACCAAGATCCTCCTTTATTCAGCACTAGTAAAAGCTGCACTGGAAAAACCAGAACTTGAGCTGCTAAAGGAAGGTATTAGTCTAATAAACAGGGATGAAATGTTTGATAAGCAGGGGAAGTCATTTCTTAGAAATCATGCTGGGTTGGGAATAAAGCAAATAAGAGTGATTAAATCCTGCTCAGGTAAAAAGGAAGGACTGGAAATTACTATATCCCCTGTGTTTCTGTACCAGTGCTCGTTGGTTGTTCCCCGGAGCCGCTACTGAGCCTGCTGTTCCCCCGCCTGTGTCCCAGAGCTGCAGGGGGCAATTTTCGCAGCGGAGCGGAGCCTGCTGTTTCCCCGCCAGTCCCGCTGCCCGGCTTCATCACAGTTGGTCTCCCCCGCTGCCGCAGCTCTCGTCCACCAGAGCGTGGCCGCAGTTGGGAGGAGAACACGAGTGCGAGGGACTACAGGGCCCAAGAGCCCTCGCGGTCGGAAGCCGCAATTGTGAAATCCGCACCAGGAGGCGCATAAAGCAAAGGACATCTACCGGTGGAGCGGGGGTGTGTTTCTGTACCAGTGCTCGTTGGTTGTTCCCCGGAGCCGCTACTGAGCCTGCTGTTCCCCCGCCTGTCCACCAGAGTTGCAGGGGGCAATTTTCGGAGCGGAGCCTGCTGTTTCCCCGCCAGTCCCGCCGCCAGGCTTCATCACAGTTGGTCTCCCCCGCCGCCGCAGCTCTCGTCCACCAGAGTGCGGCCGCAGTTGGGAGGAGAACACGAGTGCGAGGGACTACAGGGCCCAAGAGCCCTCGCGGCCGGAAGCCGCATTTGTGAAATCCGCGCCAGGAGGCGCATAAAGCAAAGGACATCTCCCGGTGGAGCGGGGGTGTGTTTCTGTACCAGTGCTCGTTGGTTGTTCCCCGGAGCCGCTACTGAGCCTGCTGTTCCCCCGCCTGTGTCCCAGAGCTGCAGGGGGCAATTTTCGGAGCGGAGCCTGCTGTTTCCCCGCCAGTCCCGCCGCCCGGCTTCATCACAGTTGGTCTCCCCCGCCGCCGCAGCTCTCGTCCACCAGAGCGCGGCCGCAGTTGGGAGGAAAACATGAGTGTGAGGGGCTACAGGGCCCAAGTGCCCTCGCGGCGGAAGCCGCAATTGTGAAATCCGCGCCAGGAGGCGCATAAAGCAAAGGATATCTCCCCGCATCGCGGGATCGCGCGCTGGACTGCGCCGGGCTAAGCCCGGGCAAAGGGCGGGCCCTCTGTGGCCCTCAGAGGCCTGAAGAGACTGGACTGGGCAACGGACTATGGTTGGAAAGTATAGACCTCTTTTTTTCATATTTAGGCGTCCATAAGTTTATCTTGTGTGATTTTAATAAGGTTTAAGTTCCATAGTTTCCTTGCCCTGTAACCCACTAGTGTGTCAGGCTAGTTGTGCTTCTGGAAGTGTTCAATCAGGTAGATAGTAGTTATCCAATATTGTTAATCGCCTGGTTTACATCTCTATCACGCTGTGTAACTATGTCTAATTGTAAAAATACCACCAAAGGCCCAGGAGTATCTACACTTGACAATTACCTAGTAAAAGTAGTCTCTAAGATCAATAGTGATCTGAGAGCTTCACTAGGGAAATCTGGCTCTTCGGGGCTATTGCTTCCTAGCTCCCTCTCTGATACAATAGTAACCCCCCTTGAGGCAATTGCCGACTCAGGAAGCAGGGGAATGATAGTGACAGACGCCCAGGTACACCTACCCCCATCAGAACTAATTCCTGATATTGTTGAGAGTCCTGTTGGTTCACCCGGGCCAGATGAGAACTGCTCCAAATTAGTAAGAGCAGTCAGGGCCTGTAGGGAAGTGCCAATTAAACGGGGTGGTGGAAGGCCAAGAAACGTATTAGAGAATAAGTTATCCCCCTCGCAAAAATAAAGGCAAACATGGGGGACTTGAATCGCCGGATACTGCTGTAGGCTGTAGTAACAACATGGAACAATTTGAACTCCTACTGGGTGCTTTTGAGGCTAAACTAGAGACAGAAATTGTAGAAATCATTACCCCACTGCTGCATAAAATAGATGCACTCACCTCAGAAGTTGATAGATTGATGGCTCTTGTTAAAACTCAGCCTATTCCAGTTGAAGTGGGTAGGTCTGCAGATAAGCCCCTGTTGAGGGGCAGCACCAGGATGGAAATAGCCCTGTACATTTATTGCAACGAGTAGAAATTCTCCCTAAAGAGAGGCCCATACAAATTCAGACACCCTCAGTTAATCAAGGGCCCTCTGGTTACAAAAAACCTGATCCCATTGCTACAGAGTTAAATGATAGCCAACATCCCAGAATCGACCTCCCCCCTGAGGCTGCGCCCTTTGTGTGTATACTTTCAGGGGTTCCTGAACTTAAACAAGGGAAAACAGAAGGCTATCAAGAATTAAAAAACAAAGTAGCCTTCTGGCTTTCCAAGAATAGACCCCTACCTCCTACCATAGATGGCCGAATCCTAAATGTTCGATGGGTGGGGTGGCTTGGCCACATGGCTAAAGATATATCAGGCGATCTGGTCATCGTTAACTTTAGGAGTACCCATGTAATTCCATTCCTCAGAGGCTGCTGTCCACAAGGTGGTTATGGCCCGATTGTAACGTGGGAACTCTCTGACTTTTATCCTAAAGCCCGCCCTAGCACTAATGTGACACCTTTGCTATCCAGGCCTAACAATATCCCTCTCCGTGGTCGGACACACCTGTTAAGCATTGAGTCTTTGATCTCCGTTGGGAGATATGCTCCTCTGTCTTATCTTGATGAAAATGATTGACTCATTGCTGGGCAGGTTTTATGTAATACAGGGGAAAAGAGGGGCTCTGCACCAGCTGATATAGGTACGGAGGTTTTATCCATTGCTCAGTGTTCTGAACCTCGTATTAGTGTTAGTATAACAACGGCACAAGATAATATTTCATCCATTCCCCCAGTTACTGCGCCAGCCCAGCTCGCGGTAATAAACCCTCATTTGTTGGACTCCAACTACACTAAGTGTGTAGGTTGGAACATAGCCGGGCTAGAGTCCCGTTTGTGCATCACTGACTGGGTGGATTTTATAGATCAAGGGGATGTTTGGTCCTTTCAAGAAACATGGGCACTTTTGCCGGTATTCCGGGTGGGGTTTTTAAATTTCAGTAAACCCGCTACAAAAGGACAAAAAGGGCGCCCCGCTGGAGGGCTGACAACATGGGTTCGCCAATGTGAGGGTGTATGGGCTGAGGAAGTTGCCATAGATAGTCCAGATATATTAATAATTAGGATTAGATCTTCTAAAGGCTTAAATATCCTTTTAGTTAATATTTATGTTAGGGGCCTCCAGGGTGGTAGGGTTTCACCCACCCTTCTCCTCCTGGACGACTTCCTCTCTAGAGTATCTGAAGAGGGGCATAAGGTTGTGTTGGGGGACTTTAATACATGCTTTGAGCCCCTGGGTATTGAAGATGGTTCTCTTACAGAGGAAGAAGATATGTTGTGGGGAATACCACAGCTCGAGTTACCACCGATTGGGAAATGGTCTTGCTCCGCCACATTTATCAAGGGGCTGTGCCTAGATTTGGGCCTGAGAGCAACTAATGGTAGGGTAAGATCAGATAGGATGGGTAGGCACACATTCAATAACGGCAGACACAGTAGTCGTATCGAATATATTTTAGTCGATGTGCAGCTGTGGGTTGCAGTTGTTGATATGGAAATCATGGAACGCCCCGAAAGTGATCATGCCCCGCTTGTATTGGCTTTAAGGGATTTTAGCTTTCAAAGGATCAAGAGTTGTGAAACAAACGTAGTCCTAGCTGAGGTTACCCTAAGTAATGATATGAGAAGGGTGCGCTGGCCTAAAATTGCTGTGGATGAAGTGGCGTGAAAGGAGATTAGAACTTTAGTGTCCAGCTCTTTGGAGCTTTTGAATAATTGTGGGTCGCAGGACGAGTTTAATGCAAATCTTACAAGTATACATACCAATTTGTTTCTGGGCCTCAAAAAGCTGTTTATTAAGATTATCCCTAAACAGGTCAGGAAGATGAAGCCTAGAGTAGTCACATGGTATGATGATGAGTGTCGACGGACACAAGGGGACTTGTTTTTAGCAATCAAATCTAAAAACCACGGATAAATTAGGTCCTGTAGAAAACGAAGCAAAACGTAAGGCTAAAACTAACTGGGATGAGGATCGGTAGTTAACCTTGACCGAAGCTTGTGGTTATCGTAACATGCAACAGTTTTGGCACCTATTAAAATGGGGGAAAGGCCAGGATGATCACCCTAGCCCAGCATCTGTTGGTCAACAACAGTGGGTAAGCTTCTTTGAGGAACAATTCAGGAGTAACAATGTTGTTTTGGTTGATCTCCCATGCTCCGTTTCTGAGGAATCACTCACGTTTTCTATTCCTGAGGCTAGAAATATTATGAAAACAATCCCGAGAGGTAAAGCACCTGGCCCCGATTGCATTCCTGCTGATGTATTTCTGTAGGATCAGGATCTCTGGGCCTCATATATTTCCCATCTGGTAAATGCACTTGCTTCTGGAGCGAAGGTCCCAGATTCCTGGTACGGGGCTGAAATTCTACCAATCTACAAGAAAGGCGATCGCTCGGTTCCCTCAAACTACCGTCCGATCAGCCTCATCGATGCAGTGCAAAAAATAACAGCCCGCCTCGTATTAGGTAGGATCCAGGAATGGATTAATGATTTTGACATTCTCACACCTCTGCAGGCAGGTTTCCGGTCTCATGTGAGCACTCTTGACCAAGCATTCCGTTTTGTGCTCCTATATTGGAAGACAGTTGCTTTTGGCAAGGGCAAGCTATACGCAGCCTTGGTGGACCTAAGGTCCGCATTTGACCTTGTTCCTAGGGCCAAGCTGTGGGAATGCCTATTGAAAATGGGAATGCCTGCTGTTCTTGTGCGACTCTTAGTGAATTTACATGCCCACACTTTTGCACAAGTACGTTGGGGTAAGCCCGGGGAGGTTACGGATAGATTTCCAGTTGCCAAAGGTGTTAGACAAGGGTGTGTTCTGGCCCCTACTTTGTTTTCCCTATTTATTAATGGGGTCACCAATTATTTTGTGAACCACCCCACGGATGCTCCTACACTGGCGGGGATGAAAGTACCTCTGCTGATGTTCGCAGACGACACCCTGTTAATATCTAAGACGAGGCAGGGTCTCCAGCTGGCCCTGTCAAGATTTGAGCTGTTTTGGCACAAGCATGAGCTGGAGGTCAACGTGTCCAAAACAAAGTTTATGGTGCTGAGAGGACCAACTCCAATGGCTGCCAGGGTTACAATGGGTGGTACCACCCTTGAGCAGACTACGTTATTCACATACTTAGATGTCACTTTTAGTGAAAACCTTAGTTGGAAACCGCAAGTCGAGCTCCTGAACATAAAAGTTCTTACACCCGGCCAATGTCCCCGCTCATGAAAATCTATGGCACAAAAATGTTACCCTCTGTTTTGTATGGAGCAGAGCTTTGGGGCTACAGCAATCTGGATCCCCTAAAGGTAGCCCAAAATAAATTTCTCAGGGCGGCGATTGGTTTACCGAAATCCACTCCGCGCATCCCGCTCCTGTACGACTTAGGGTGCCAACCAGTGGAAGACCTAGCGAGATTCAGACCCCTAGCATTTTGGCAGCGTCTGTGGACCACACCAGAGATATTGCTTTATGCCAAAGCATGTTTAGAGGTAAGGGATTCCCTGGGCTCTGACAATATAGGATAGTTCAAAGGGGTAAGATCTACTCTTTGCGCCATGGGGCTTGATGAACTATGGCATAACCCTGACTCGGCCACCTTCCCTCCCAAAAAAGAGCTGAGAAATCTTTACTGGGAATGGGTAGTTGGTAAAAGACATTTGGAAAGGACAGGAAGTTCCCTTACAACGACATTTGTTCTTCTGAAGGATGTCTCTTCCCTTGAAAAGTACTGGATGTCATCACCAAGCCCCTGGATCGCAAACTATTCCATCAACTGAGAGTTGGCTCGTTACCACTGAGGTGCCTAACTACATCATGGGGTAAGGGAGGGCCAGAGCACTGCCCACTGTGTACCAGGCAGGGTGAAAGTGTGTGTCATTTTCTCTTTGTATGCCCCCTGTATGTTGCCCCTAGAAAAAAAGTGGCTGCGCCCATTATGTAGAAGTTTGGGCACTCGTTCAGCATCTACAGCCTGTAGAATTTAAAAATCTGATCTATCGCCCTTGATAGTAATAGGGGTTGCAAAATACCTTGGTTGGGCTTGGATTCTACGCTTGAGGTTGATTAACTCGCATCAAGGTCCCAGTTAAATATTCTACAAGGTCCGAGTTAGACTGTGATATCTTGTAATAACTGTTTTTATTATGTTTAACTTTTTAAATCTGTAAATGAAGTCGTGTATAAGTGATTTAATTCTGTCTTAGCGAAGTTTTTAACTTCACATTAAATTATTTTTTTACTAATTATCCTTGCACCTTAGAAATTGAGATATTATGTTGGATGTGTAGCATGTCTTTTAAGATGAACAATCGAATAAAGACTTCTTTTGACTTGACTATATCCCCTACGAATTTAAGGAACGATGAAGTAGACATGCTAGCTGGGAATAGATATAGAGCCCTAGCATACTCCGAGTAGAAGGGGTGTCTGAGTGAAATGGATTAGGAATTCGGGACGTCGGACACCCTGGACTTACTATCTTGGAATATAAATAGATATAGAAAAATAGCGTCCCAAGAGAGTTTTAACAATATCCTTAAGAGCACAGACATCGTATGTTTACAGGAGACTTGGCTGTGCAACGAAACTCGAGTCACAGAGGGCTTTGCCCACCACCTGAAAGCAGCAAGGAAGAATCCATTTGAGGACAACTGATGTTGGCATCCTCAACAACTGATGTTGGCATCCTCAAAAATTGCCAGAAGAATAGAATACCTTGAACTAAAATGTCAGTGGGCGCTAGGTAGCAGAGTGCTGACACTGAATGATGACTCTTGTTATGAAGGAATATGCATTATTAATGTATATATTCAGAAGGGAAAGGAAGAGGTTTACAAGGTGGACCTGGAAAATCTAAAAAAGGACATGGAAATTATATGTGATACCTACCCAAAGGATATGTTTCTGATGATGGGCGACTTAAACCACAGATTTGACCCACGAAAGAATTGATTTATGGTGTAGTGATTTACTAAGAGCCTATAATATAGAGACCACAAAGTTCCCCCCGGCAATATTTCGCCCCAAGGTGTGGCTCTGGGTCAATTGCTGGGTTCCATGGGCTTGATATTTGTAAATGGTAGAACGGAGGCCGACTGGCCAGCCAAGCGAACATTTATTTTAGGTCAGCAACTGTGTCCAATAGACTACGTGTTCACACACGCCTGGAGCTTGGACTTAATCAAGCATTTTGAAGTATTGAGGGTGGCAGGTAGCGATCATTATCCCTTATTGACTAAACTTTACGCTAAGAAGGGTTGCCAGAAAGCGACAGCTCTCCAAGTACATGTAGAATATACAAAGGGGCTTACAACTCGTATTTCAGAGGAGCATATTCAAAAATTAAGAGCTGTCCAGTTGACCCTCCCATTAGAAAAATTGACATCTGAGGACGATAATGTCTGGTATGCAAAAACAATAGGTCAATTAGTAGAATGCTTAAGGGTCAAAATTAAGGGGCTTATTAGGATTGCGGTTTTTCCGCATCCTCTGGGCCGGCGGAAGCCACCGCCTGCCCGAAGGATGCAGAAAAACCGCTGCGGACCCACCAAAGACCCACCGCCACATTAGGATGGCTGGTGGGTCCTGGTTTCAGTCCGCTGCTTTTCCGCCGCGGTTGGCTTACAACCGTGGCGGAAAAGCTCTAATATGGAGGCGGTGTCTCTCAGACACCGCCTGCCATATTAGGATGGATTAGAAAACATGCTTTTCCACGGCGGCTTTTCCGCCGTGGAAAAGCATGTGGTACTTCACTGCAGGGCCCCGTTGCGGGGCCCCTGGGTGAAGGGGGGTGGGGGGTGCACATGGGGGTACCTATGGTACCCCCCAGCATTTGTGTGCAGAAATCGCCAGGCACCGCACGGTGCCTGCCGCTTTCTGCACACAAATGCAATGTGTGCATTTTTACCATTGCGGCGGGTGCAGCTTGAAGCTGCATCCGCCGCAATGGTAAAAATAGAGGATGTGACCGCCAGGGTGGCGGTCACATCCTAATTGCACAGGAGGAACCTCCGCAGGCCATGCGGAGGTTCCCTCCTACTCTGGGGTCGCGGACGGACGCAAGTCCGTCCGCGATCCTAATGGGCCCCTAAATGTGGTAAACCCGGGGCAGACATCAATAAAAGATCACACACCAAAAAGAGTCCATGGTTTGATGAGGAATGTCGCAAAGCAAAAGCTAACATCAGGCAAAAGGAAAGAAAACTTAAAAGAAGGTTTAATGAAGAACTGCTAACTAACCTTAGGAATCTAAGGATAAAATATAAAACAATCATTAGGAATAAGAAAAGAACTTATAAAGACGGATGCTGGGCATCCTTACTAGAGGTAATTGAAGACAAAAATGTGAAAGGTTTCAGGCGCTTGGTACAAGAAAGCTCCGGTAAAGTGTTAGGGTCTCTGCAGTGCTCAGTTCGAGAGGATAAAAGGGTGGATTACCTGGAGGAAATCTATGGGAAGTTGCCAACTATAGATAAATTAAGTACAACGGCATGGCCAAGTGTGAGGGAAGAGGTAAAAGACCATTTCTAGTCACATTAGGAAGATAATATCTAGCCTAAACTTAACCTGTGCGACTGGCCCAGATAATTTGCCGGCTGTTATGATAAAATCTAAGCCAGAATGGTGGTCAGAGTTCCAAGCGAATATGTTCCAGGGGATTCTTGAGTCAGGGATCATGCCAGACAATTGGAAAGGAGCGATCGTTAGACAATCCACAAAAAAGGCGACGTAAATGCCCCAAAATACTACAGACTAATAAACCTACTAGACATAGGTGAAAAAGTATTCGCCAAGGTAATCTTGTTACTACTTAAAGACTGGGTGGAAGAAAAACAGATTGTGCCCCCAGAACAATGAGGGTTTAAAGAGGGACACTCAACGGTGGACCATTGCTTCGCCATCTGCGGAAGTCGCTCGAGCAGAAGGGTAGTCTGTTTTGCTGCTTCGTGGACTTCCGCACAGCATTTCACCTGGTGGACAGGGAGGGGCTGTGGTAGACTTTGATAGGATACAATATCCCGGGGGATCTACTGAGCTTGATTAAAGCCCTGCACACGGAATACTGGGCCCAGATAATTTTGGATGTAGAGGGGAGTTTATCGCGGAAAATCCAAATTGGCAATGGGCTAAGGCAGGAGTGCGTACTAACGCCCCTGCTCTTTTCCCTGTTCCTCCCGGACTTGCCCCAAAACCTAGGAAACGCAAGAGGGGCAAGCCCGAAGCAAATTGGGAAACATATTTCATGCTTACTTTACGCGGACAACCTGGTAATCATGGACCAGACAGAGATTGGCTTACAAAGAAAATTAAACATGTTTAAAGAATATTGCCAGGTCAAAAAACTAGTGATTAACATGGATAAGACTAAGATCTTATGTTTAGGTAGAAGGAAAACAGGGTTTTCTTGGCATTTGGGGACAGAAAAGTTGGAAAAAGTAACAGAATCTAAATACTTGGGGATGTGGTTTGAGAGAGGCTTGCAATGGCATACCCATCTTGACGCACTAAAACGGAGGACAGCCGCCTCAGTGAAGGGTTTAAAAGAGTAAATAATGTGTATGGTGAAATGTCTGACAGACCGGTTCTAAAAGCCTACTCTGCAATGGTTCCACCCCAATTTTTGTATGGCGCAGAGGTGCTTTACTTGAGTGGCAAAAAATCGGTGGGACATGGAGGAGGGAAATAGCCTGAAAAATCTATTCTCTATGCCTAAAACGTCAATGGTACAGGCAGCAAGACTAGAAATGGGAATCACCTCATGGGGTATAACAGCTTGCTTGGCACTACTACGCTTTTGCCAACGTTTGGGTTCGGGTGATGAACACAAAATCTCACAGTGGTGCAGGAATAAAATTGTAAATAGTGAGTTAAATTGGGCAAAAGAGAACAGAGACATTGTCAATAAAGCGTGTAGTATGTTGAAGCTTAAGCTGTGCCCCCTGTCCCTTCATCTCATGATAGACAAGAGGGATCTTAGGATCCCGGGAAAAAACCCATCTCCAGTACAGGACTAAGATTAAATACTGAGGAAAAGCTCAGTTCTCCATATGGCCACAGTGTGGCAAAAGGAACTACACTTCCCCTATATTGACAGGCTACCTTGCTGCCCATTAAGGCGAGAAGTGTTAAGGCTAACAATTGGAGTAAACCTATGTTATGCGAACAAAGGGGTAAAAGGTTCCATGATACAAAATAAAGGAAACCTTTAAGTGGGAATGACTAACTTAGACATAGCTTGTGCCATGGGAAAATATATAAAATGCATGGAGATGGATGATTAGGTGTTATGTGCATGAGGAGAAGTAGTCACAAAAGGTTAGAAGCTAGGTGGATAGAAACACACAGGAAATTATAATATATCTGTGTGTTTTAGAAATTTAAAAAAAAAATCTTTTGATTTTAAAAAAGCCCTGAGAGATATTGCCTCCAAGAATGTGTAAAGATCTATTTTACATTTTTATATATATATATTGTATTAAATGTTATGTTAAATTATTTGTATATACTTTTATGGTTGTAAAAGACCGAATAAAGTTTCTATTGAACTGGAAAAAAACATATCTTTTGGTCAAGATCTACTTATTTTGGTTGGAAGGATAGGAGCTGTATGAGGCGCTTAAGGAATTTGTCTTCTTCCTACTCTGGGTCCTGCTGAAAGTGATCTTTGTTTTTTGTGAATGGTAAAGCCACAAAATTCTGTGATGAGGAACACATCTGTCCTTATAAGAGGAAAGTGTATGGACCACAGAAAAGATCAGAGGTCATCACTACTTGGTGTTAATACTTGGTGACCATAAGAGTAGAAGTTGGCTGCTACCAGAATTTCAGGGCTATCTTCAGAACAACACAGTCAGCTTGAGAGACACCACTAGTTAGTCAGTCTGTAAAATTCACTTTATTCAGTTAATCAGGGCTCGAAAAATCCCCAAAATGGTACTAGTCCTGCAGGACTAGTACCTTGAAAAATCTCCTCGCCCTAACTTCAACCTACTTGACCTCCGTCTCTGAAAGCGGAGCAAATGTGACAAAATAACAAGATTTAAAGGCATCTTTATTGCTCATTACCTTTGTGAACAATAAAAATGCCTTTAAATCTTGTTATCTTGTCACATTTGCTCTGTTTTCACAGACAGAGGACAAAAGTTTGTCTTCCTACTTGCCAGAAAGGGCGAGTAGGACCTAAAAGCAGCTCGACCTCGTTAAATTTAGCTAGCATATGCGAGCGGTCGAGTGGATTTTTCGAGCCCTGGGTTAATTAAAATCATAAAAGCATATTACAGAAAACACATTAAATATTACAATTGCCCAAACACCAACAAATGTAAATGTAAATCCAGTACTTGTATAGCGCACAAATCACCCCCGAAGGGGTATCTCGGTGCTGGGGGTCATTGGGAAGATTAAGCGAGCTATTGCCCAGAGTCGCATGGCGCTGGGCAGACCCCTGCCACTGGAGCCAGGGATCGAACCATGATCCCCAGCGTCCGTCGCCCTGGCCACGGCGCCACACCTCTTCCCAAGTTACAAAGAAGACATATTGTGATCATATACAAGGAAAGTCATAAAATGAAGGTTAAAATTTGTCAAGGTTAAAAATGATCTAATTCATAGTAATCCTTTTTTTCTTTATTCTGACCCCTGCTGTCAGAAAACTAGCAATATTAAAAATTTCCCACACATTAGTCCGCATCTGTAGAGACATAAAAGCAGGTCTAGCCTGAAAAAATCCTTTGCCCCTTAAAATAGGTAAAATGAACTGATTCCGGATACGGATATAATGCTCGTAGAATAACGTAAAATGCATTGAGTCCTGGGTCGAAAAATTATAGCATGAACAAGCACCCAGGTCCTCAATCTTTTTCCATCCTTTCGGTTCTGTAAGAAGTAGATGTAATTGACTGAATCCAAATCTCACTAAAAGGAAACCATGATGCTGATTGGTAACTATATTTAAATAGGGTTCCATGGTACTTGATATGGACAATAATTGATGTGTCCGCACCAATGGTTTTTAAATTTCCCTGGCCTCCCTATCCACCTGTGCAACCTGCAAAAACATATTTTTAGCCCAAGTCAAATCAGCTTTAATCAATTTTTCTGGGGAATAAAAAATGTATGGCCTTCATAGGTCGGTAGCGAGCTTTTTTATATAGCTCAGCCAAGGGATACTGCTTGCATAGTCAAGCGCTAAACAATCACAAATAATTTCACGATACATCCCTAGCTTTAGGTTTGTCCAAATGCCTATCCACTTTAATGAATGTGGCATGCTGATTAGGTCAGATATAAAACCTAACCCAGTTTCTTGATGAATTATAAAAGAGGATGTTGACTGTGGGACAGATAACAAACTATTTGGATGTCCCTCGCTTCCCTGTATCCCCATATGTCAGATCCATAACATGCTATGGTGATACATTTAGCCCTATATATGTTCAACATTGCTTGCATTGGCTTTGCCCCCAATCTACGTGCAAAGTCAAGAATAGCAAAGGTGGATCTGGCCATTACATTTCTATTTGCCTTAATTTATGGTATCCACGATCCCCTTTCATCAAATAAAACCCCTAAATAAGTAAACTAATTTACCAGTGATATCACATTGTCTATCACAAAGAGTCTTTAGTTTCCTTGGTTTAGCCCCAAAATCATTGTGTGTGATTTAGAAAAATTAACATCCAGGTCTAATGACTTCATAAAATCGGTAAAGGAAGTTAAAAGGTGCTGTAGGCCAATTGCAGTTCTAGCTATCAAGGCGGCATCATCCGCGTTAGGAGAACACGCGGGATGTCCTTGCTCGCCCCTATTAAAAACGAATCCAAGTTATTAATATATAAGGTGAATAGGAGTGGTGCTAGAATGCATCACTGTCTCACACCTTTAACAATACGAATGCTTCTAGTAAGTTTGCCTTTTTGGTCAAATCTAACTGTAGCAGTTAGGTCTTTGAGTAGATCGGCCAGAAAATTTACAATGTTCTTATCTAGTCCAGGTTTTAATAACAAGTGCCATAGTTTTGATCTATTTACTCTATCAAAGGCAGAAGAAAGGTCCATAAAGGCCAGATAAAGTGAACCTTTCTTCACAATTGTATATTTCCCGGCCAGTAAAAATAAATTCAAACACTGGTCCATGGTTCCTCTCCCTTTCCAAAATCCATGGCTTGAGAGGATGTTAGAGTCGTTTAACCAACCAGTGAGTTTACCCAGGACAACTCTTCCTAAAACCTTCACTGCAGAGTCTATCAGCGAGATAGACCTATAACATCGAGGGTCTCCTCTATTTCCCTTTTTGAAGACCGGGACTATAACTGACTTGGACCAAGATTTTTGTAGGTCAAACTTACAGGCCACAGTAAAAACATTTGCAAGTATATTAGACCATAATAAAACATTGGTTTTAAAAAGATCCACCGGGACACCATCCGGACCTGTTGCTTTATTACTTGACATCTGGTCAATGGCCTGATCAACCTGATCCCCGTATATGTTTAAAATGGTTGAGCCACCACTCTTCTGGGATGTTGCAATCCAGCAAGCCATTGCTGTTATTTAAAAAGAACGGGTTGTTCACAGAACTTAGCACTATTTTTAATTACATCAACGGAAAGTAACTCGTTCCAGGCCTCCTCTTTCTTTTTTTTTTTTTACGAGTATGTACCGCTAGTTTATAATTTTTCCTGAGGTTGGCTATAAGGGGTTTGTCATGTGGTGTTTGTTTCAAAGCAATCCTCAACTTCTGGTGAGCGTTAGTACACTTACGGTCAAACCATTTCTCACCACTGTTTGGATATTCCTTACAAGTAAATGTTAAAGCTCCAGCCACTTGGTTGCATATTTCAGCATAGGCCAGGAGGGCCTTACTATCCAAAGTCCTCGGATCACGGCAGAGCTCTAACTCCGATCCCACTTTAGCAACTAACTCGTTACAAAACTCTTCAGGGATAACCTTACACCATTTGAGTCTACGACTCTGATCTTTTGATTTAATAGGTAGATTAGGGGGACATCTGTTTGACTCAAGATTAAGCCCTATTCCTCCAGCCACAATCAAATGTAGTGGATTGTGGTCCCTAAACTGTGACCACAAGGCAGTAAAATCTTAACCCCTTCCATGCTCATGACGAGCTCAGCTCGTCATGAGGCACGGTTGAGCTGTGCTGATGACGAGATGAGCTCGTCATGAACAATGGTAATCAAAGGTTCTCAGCACAGGAGGGGAAAACCATCAGCAGCGATGGTGTTAAACATAAACTTCCAAGGCAGGGCTAATGAAAATATAATCAATAGTTTAAAAGAAGGTACATCAACCTCTCCAATCCTTCATTTGGGTATAGGAGACCAAACTCCGCCAAGATATCATCAAGAAATTCCCCTTGTTGCGTATGTTCAAAATGTGTATCCATGTGATTGCCAGGATCTAAACTATCTGTGACATGGCAATTGTTTTGACATAAATGAATGTTAAAATCACCCAAAATTTTAACCGAATAAGGTGTTACTTGTTTCTCTTTATAGGATTCCAAAAACAATTTAAGATTAGATAGATGCTCTATAGCATTAGATCTAGCAAACAAATGATAAAACTTCACAATTCAAATTTTAGTTGTATTAGTGGGAACAATTTCAACAGCTAGACAGTTCGATAAACCGGAATCCAGTTTAAGATGGTTTCCTGTAACAATCAGTGAGATCATAGTTCTTAGACCACCTTTGGATCTGCCAAGCTATAGAGGGCCTTGCTGGTTCAGCATATGTTGCGTAACCATCCAGCCCAAAAATATGATCAACTTCCCAAGTTTCTTGGAGTCTGATAACATAATACTCCCGTAGTAAATAGTTCCATATGGGGTCGTCCATTTTATTTCTTAGTCCTGCTATGTTCCAACTGAGTATTTTAACTAGACCTGGCGCTCTTGGCCAATCTTTATTGGACAGAATATTCAGGCCCACCTTCCAAGTATCTACAACCTGTCCCTGTATAGGGGTGCCAGCAATCAGTCAGTCATTCCCGTCCAAACGGCTCAGTGGCAAAAATCTATTTGTTAATTTTAGCCTGTGGTTAACAGAGCTTGCTCCTGCATTTTTCCCCAAAGTTAGGGGAGCAGCCGGATTTCCACATAATCCCTTATGAGAGTGATGGTCACCCCTGGGCCTAAAACTTATGTCCGGTTCATACCTGTTTGTGTCTGATTGCCGGTTAAAAAAAGGGGAGTGATGTTGTTCGGTCGATCAACAATTTTAGGCGGGTAAAAAAAAGCCTAAACTGAGTGCAATAATACCCTTTTGGCCCCAGTGTTTGGTTCCTTGAAAAAGCAAACCCGCAACATCCCTCTGGTCAAAATTAATAACAACACAATCACCCTCCTTCTGTTTAGAGCACGGACCTACCCACCCTGCCGGCCATAATAACATCTGAAGGTGCATTAAATCCTCCTTCAGAGTGCGAAGAGCACCAGAATCTAACTTTGCGAATTAACTCATCAGGTGCTTCCACAACATTTTCCTTAAGAGGGGGCACCCTAGTCAAAACTGCCACCAGTGGAACGGCTTGAGGTGGCAGATGGTTTTCTCCTTCTTTTAAAATGCAGATTTCTGCATTTGATCTTATTTCCCACTTCCTAGGTAACCCAACCTGATTATCACTTATTTTGGCTTCTTGGGAGGACTTCCCAGGCATAAGTCCTGAGTGAGGGACAATTGCACAACCATCCCCCAGGGGTGACCCCTTGGTAACATGTAGAGTATTCGTGTTGCAAAGCATTTTACTACATTGTATATTTCCGTCCAATTCCCTGGTAATAGCATGAGGACATGCCACACCTTCCCATTTTCTTTCAAGACAAGATAATTTCTTCATGATACCCTCAATCCCAAATTTCATGCAATGAATTATCTCTACTCTTAATGTATCAAACAGGGTGTCAATATGGGTAAAACTAAGTCCATGTCCATCATGTTGTTTACAGGCTGGATGGGCGGCCGCTCCTCTGCAGTTAAGCGACTTCTTGCCCCCTCCTGCATTACCAGCTCCTAATTGTTCAATCCAGCTTGGTGCCCTTCTTTCTCTTTTTCCTTAAAGGAGCAGAAACATACTCCTTAGATAGGATTTTGTACGGGCTAACAACATCTCTAATTGTTGTTTCTGGATATGTGTTCAATGAAGAGATACTGTCCTGTGTTAAACCACAAGCTTCCACCAGAGGAGCCTCAGCAGGATCAGGATTTGAGATCTCATTGAACAGGGCTACCAACTGATCGGGGTTACTAACAGCTGCCTCCCCTCACATAGCCAATTGGTCTTTCAGATTATGAATTTCAGATGTAATGGCACCCACAGCAGTCGTTAGGTAAGATATTATGGAGGCACAATTACGGGGGACCTTTGCTTTCATCTTCAACATATAATTTGAGGAAGGCAATTTGCGCTTACCCATTCTGGCTCCAAAACGTAAGAGGGGATGATCAGCCCGGCCTCTGTCGGTCGGTGATGGGCGCAGACGGGCTATGCTAGTCATTACGAAGACATGGAAGGGATTACCAGACCTAACTTGCACGGGTATTTGTTGAAGTCATTTGAGGGCCATGAAGACTTATCCCTGCTGTAGAACGAGCCAAACCGAGTACAACTGTAGAGAGTGCTGAGCAGGTAGACCAAGGAGAGTCAAGCACATGAGAAGGAAGCCCACATCTACATCTAATAAACGGGGCTCACCTTAAGAGCTCTTCCTAAAAAGACCCAATGACAGAGATTATCTCATTTTAGTAGATGATTAATTTGAGAGGGGCTCAAAACCCCCAGATGCCTTCCCCTCTACCACATGCTTCTTCAGCAACCTCTTATGCGATTACATGAATCAAGCTCGAATTCATAGAGATTAATGAGCGACATGAATTGCTAAAACGGAAATCTGACTCATCATGGGGCTTTGGACTATTGCCATCTACTGAAGATGATAGTGCTTACAGTGAGAGAATGCCAGTTCCAATCCATGTGAACTGACCAAGGCCCCATCATTTATTGACCACAGTAAAATTCATATTAAGACATAGGCTGAAAAGGGAATGATTTTCCCTTAGACTAGCCCCAAGCAGTACCTTCTACAGCCTCCTCAGACCGCCCAGGTACTTATGCCTCTATGGCATCTCCAAAAAATTCTGTGGTGAACAAGTAGAATTACTACATACGGGAATATCAGGTTGGGTAACCCAGTAGACTTGATGGTCAGGGTATGGGTGAATCTTGAGGATCGGCACTGTGATGCACCTCAGTATTTAAGTCGGTGTTATTAACACCATCACTGCTTATGGTTTTCCTCTCCTGTGCTGGGTCCCGAGTTATTCCATTGTTCATGACGATCTCAGCTCGTCATGAGCACAGCTCAACCGTGCCTCATGACGAGCTGAGCTCGTCATAAGCATCGAAGGGGTTAATACCACCTGGCTCATGGTCCAATGTCCCTTTTCCAGACAGTCAAAAGAAAATGCCTAGAAGTAGATGAGTGGTGGAAGTGAAAAGGAGGAGCATAAAGGAACTAGATATCTCTGCAGCCAACATAGAAACTCCGCAAAGAAATTAAGATGCATTATACTTCCTGAACAACATATGTATGACAACAGTGAGCACATATTGCGGAGAAGCCTGTAATTCTTATGTGAAGTATGGGAAGGGGTCCCAGTAAGCATGAAACATTGACAAGGAATATGCAAATAATTAAAAAGACAAATCATAGAGACACATTGTTTTAATCACAATGTGCTGGTATCATGTATATACGTCACTTATACACATTCACTAGTCAGTGACTATTTTACAGTGCCCCAAAGGTTGGGAAAGGAGGGGAGGGGGTTAGTGATACGTGTAGGTAATAGGTGAGGGAAATGGGAATGTGTATAAGTGACGTATATACATGATACCAGCACATTGTGAATAAAACAATGTGTCTCTATGATTTGTCTTTTTAATTATTTGCATATTCCTTGTCAATGTTTCATGCTTACTGGGACCCCTTCCCATACTTCAATTGATAACCCAGGTCCCCGTAACTTTTTCTGGGTATAACCCCCTTATTTATAGCCTGTAATTCTTATGTGGCTAGCTCAAAAAGCTAACTTTTGATGTGTGCTATGTTGTCTCACCCTATAACTGTGAGCTTTCCATGAGTCTGCAAGACAAGAAGGTACATGCCACTTCATTATCTGTCTATTCAGTGTTGTTAAATGTTGTACTTCAAAGTAATAGTGAAGATTTGCTGCTCCAAATAACAAATCTTGAGTTTTTACGAAAGCATAAAGTTTGACTGATTATGTGTGATCATTTTCATAAAAGATCTGGTTAATTCAGTTATAAATTGATGTAAGTGCTTTAAGGTGATGCGCTATTTGTAAAGAGAACAGTTCAAAGTACACTAATTTAACAAACAAACGGTCTCAGAGTGTAAAAGACACACTTAGCTTATGCCATAACACTGGGGATAAAAGAAAAAGAATTGAATACATTGACAAATTAAGAGTAGTAACTTACTTTATCCAGATGAGAGAGTTGTAAAACTCTGGATCCACAGATTCCAAATCATTGAGTCCAACAGGTTTATTTAAAATTCGCTTATAGAACGGTAGAGAGAAACCAGTGTCTATAAACTTGCCATGGAATAAAGCCTATTGAGCAAGAAACAACCAATGATTAAAGTAAATACCTCTTCAGTTTCAAACAATTACCAACCCCCAGAAACGAATATTTACACTCTTTAATAAAACATGATACACATTTTAAATCATCATATTCAAATGAAAAAAGAAAGAAACAATGTATGTACCCAGTTCTGTTAGGGCTCACTATTTTTTATTTTTCCAGCGGGCATGTTGCCTCAGCTTTTAGACTTCTAATAATTACTGCACTTACCTTTGTACCCCAGACCTCTCTGCCCAAACTAATAGCATGTGCTGCTAGGAATTCTAAACTAAACTACTGTGTGCTTGCTAATCACTCTTGTACACATGCATCAGCGAAAATACTGATCGCAAACTGGCAGATTCTCAGAATCTGCTAGCTCGCGACCGGTATTTTTGCATTTGGAATTTATCAACCCAAATGCAAATTTGCAATTTAATTAATCGCAAAATTTGCGATTACGCATTGCATTTAGGGAATCGCAAATCGAGATTCCCTAAATGCAATGCATGATGCAATTCCAACTTGCGAATTTGCAATTCGGGATCGCAAATTACCATCAATTTGAACTTGATGGTAATTTGCAAAACCTTTGAAACATGCACTAAAGTGCATTTTTCAAAGTTTCATGTTACAAACACACATGTCCTTGGGGCATGTATGTGTGCAACATGTGGTAACATCTCAATTTCAGGGGTGCAACAGGGTGTCCTTTTGGAACCCTTGAAATTGCATGCGCAATTTGCGAGTACCTATTTGGTACTCGCAAATTGCGCAAGCAATTCCCATTCATTCCTATGGGCCTTTAGGCTCATAGGAATGAATGGGAAGCAATTCCTTAATTGTGATTCGCAATTTGCGGGACGCAATTAAGGAATTTGTAGGAATCACAAATATTTTTTGCGATTCCTTTATGCATAGGGATATGCGAATCCTAAATAGCGATTTCTTAAAATTCGCTATTTAGGATTCGCAAATCCTGACTTTGATGCATGTGGCCCTTTGCTCCATCCAACTTTTTCATTACACTTAATAGATCAAAACACAACATGGAATTTAACTGCAGTTGTTTAGGAGACTGTATGGGAGCAACTTGGTGAGAATATTACTATCACAGCAGTAAATGGAGCTGGGACTCTTTCAACCATGCCCTAATTCAGCAGACACCATTGCCTTTGCATTGGAATTGCATAATGTCAGCGACATAGCACAACACTAGTGTAAAACAGTTAAAGATTGGTTTTTAGAAACCTCTCACTTTTACTGCTGATTTGAAATATACTAGGACTACTGGTACATCTGAGGGAAGCTGTAGACAGATACCACTACCAATGGGTAGTCAATGTTTAACAAAAAGTTTTCCAGCAAGTACATTTATCTGGCTTGACCAACTAAAGTATATGGGCGGTGGCTCTTCAATGTCAATACCATTTTTCTTTCACCTCAAAAATATTCTTGAGCTTCCCAACTCCGGCTATATACTCTTTTGCAATTCATCATAAAATCGTACCTTCGCTTTATGCATTCATCTGGAATCTGTGTAAGATCCTGAAAATTGTGTTTTTCACATACACGTACAGGACACAGAGCAAATATGTCACACATTTAAGTACGATGAAAGATGTTATTGATGTCACCAAACTTATTTCCATAAGCACAATCTATAGTAACAAACATATTCAAGCCTTTTTTTTACTCAAGGTCACACACACGCCCAACCTAAGTGTGTGCTGTTGTTGACTTCTTTCTGCTTTTCGGCACTTAGTATGGCTATTCTCAGAGGTTACTTTATATCAGGCCGGGGCGTTCAATTCTGTTCCGCTTGTGGAATTTGGGGAATTTTGCACTCCACGGAGAACGCAGAATTACCAAAACATCTGCGGCTGCGCAGAATTTTTTGCTTGTTTGCGCTTTCAAAATGCGTGTTCGCAAGATATTTCCCCCAGCATGAAAATAGCATTCGGGAACAGGAAAAAAGAATTGTGAATGGGCGGAACAAGCAATTCCGTGTATTCGTGGAATACTGCGCGTGCTCGCAGAGATTGTTTTCTGTTTCGCTGAGCTTTGCGTAGCCCACACCTACTTGATATTGAGAATTGGTTAATATGAATGCAGCAAGAACGAGTGCAAATGAATGCAAAGGCCCAACACCAGTTGAAAAGCTTTCAGAAATGTGGGTAAAGCCACAAGTGGGTTTGCACTCCCTTGACTTGTGGGCCACCACAATCTTGAAAATTGTGGTCATGGAATTTAGTGTTCTGTGATGAAATGGAAGATATGTGTTGCAAGTTAATTCCCCCCTCTATATTGAAACTAAGTGATACCAGAGCTGGGTTTTTATCAATATCTGCTACACTAAACATGCAGTACTACTTCATTCTACAAACATAATACAGAGTATCATAATTGCCATCTTATAGTGAATTTTCTGCTCAATATGCTTCTGATGAGATCACACCTATCAGCACTGACTTTTTAAACATGCAGTGAGTGGCTGATAACCTTATTCAATGTGTTTTAGTATATGATCGTAAATCTTGATTGGCAGCTGGGCATTCAATGAGCAATTTATTACCCAAAATAAGCCTGCATGTGTTTGAATGGCTAGTTTTTCATCACTTGAAAATGGAGGATCTCTCTAAGGAGGTGCATGCCCTCCAAACAGGAGATTGAATGGTTCCTCTCATGTTAATGTATCAGGCATACCTTAGGATCATTGTAGAGTCTTCCTTGATTACTCTGAAGTCAGTAGTTTTGAATTCTTTTCATTTCCCCCTGAGCTTTTTTCCTGCTAGTTTTTTATTGTAACTTGATTCCTATGGTGCACACAAGAGTAAAGCATTTGATTGCCTGTAGAGCTTACGATAAAAAAAGGAAAGCATGCTGCGAAAAGCTGTACGATTAAGGGAACCAATAACCTAACGTAAGTAGAAACGATGCTAAACGACAATGGCCTGAGGGAAGTGAGTACTACAAAAGGGAAAAAACTGGTCAAGAAATTTGAGAAAAAAAGTAAGGCCCATAAAATCAATCTGGCATACTTCTGTAACGTGAAACTCTAGTTTATTGTCATTTGGCGGACATTTAACTGGTGACTACAACCTCTTAATCCCAAATATTCTGTGCACTAAAGGTTTTCAGCTTCCAGTGTAAGGAGGGCAAGGATACAGATATGATGGGGCATAATTTGAATAGTGATATAACTCCAAGGGGATCTGCTGGGGAACTAGCCCAGGGACACCTACCTCAGATCTTATCAGTGGTTGGTGATTTGATTAGACACCTGAGAAGTGAGTTTTTTTTTATTTAAGGCAAGTCTTATCTATGCTACTCGATCTTATGCCTAAACATCCACACAGGCCTCCCCAGGAAACCCCAATTACACTTCTTGTCAACCTTAGCATAGAAAGGTTTCTTAGATCTCTCCTGCCTCACATTAAAAGCAATATAAATAGCCAGAGAGGCAATATGAGCAGGGTAGGCCCTACAAAGGGGCCACCAACTGGGACAGGACATGGGAGGCACACCATGAGACCACAATGATTACAGTTTAGTACATATCCACAAACCATGGGAAACCGACCATTAACCTTTAGTCCCTTATTAGTTGTTACTGAGATGAAAGCAGGGGCAGCCGATATTGCCCCTCAGGCCTTTGCTCCTTTTAACTGACATAGTAAACCACAGAGTAGACCATGTTTTTACTGACTTTTAAGTCTACTCCAGTTGCAGTTTACCAAAAGAGAACAATGTTTACATGACAAGTGTCCCCAAATTGCGCCAGGTTGTTTACGAAAACCAGGTATCTTTAAAAGATAAGTTAGTCGATTGGATCCGAAATGTCCAACACTTCTACTCTATTGTATTTACAGATGTTGTTTATGGCAAACGTTATACAAATCCCAATGTACGATGTGAGTTTATACAGATTACTCAAGCTAATGAGAATATTTCGGCAGGATTAATTATATCCGACCTGAAGTCCAATCTTCTCCTGCAAGCCGAGATTCCGTTTAAAATGGGGCCCTAAAATAATTCAAGTTTACAAAACGACCTGATTCCAACCTTAAAGAGTCATTGAAGGTATTACTGTTAAATAGAACAAATAAGGGGCTGGTCACAAATGTAATCCATTGACTCCCTTTGAAGGAAAATGGTAACTGTAGGGCCAATGCTAACTCATCCTTATTGTGTTATCACATTCCACCATAGGAGAATGTTCTCGCAGAGACCAACATTACAAATAAAGGGCCTGGGGTCTTACCTGGATTGGTTATGTTTGTATCCCTATGAGTTTATATCAAAAGGGAGGGAATAGTTTTTGGGCTTTTAGCTAGGTCCAGCGTACCTGCCCTAAACGTCATGCAACAAAGAAAGAGTACGCAGTTCCTCTGTGAAATATTATTCACAAAAACACCACCAAGATAGGTATATATGGTGGAGTATGTCAAACAGGGGTCTTAAAATAAAGGAGATGGGGGAATTTCTCCTTTCGGAACTAGGGCTCTCACACACCCAGCAAGCTAGGTGTCATGCTTCACCATTTGAGCCTGCTCCTCGTTGGGCCGGCGCTGCAATGCCCAATGGTCACCCTTAAAGGGGCTCTTTATCGGAGATCTTTTGTTCCTTGCCATAAGGGTGCAGTGGGGGTGAGAGGGCCTAGTTAGATGTAGATGTATGTAAAGTGTTATTAATAAAATAGGTTAACGGTTCCTTTGAACAACTTTATTCTATTGGTTACCTATCCTAAGTAAACTATAAAAGGAGGGGTAGTGTGTTCTATGAACTAGGTAACAGAACACCTACTCTACTCCTTAATGGTCGACATGTTTCTCGCCTTGTGATTGTCTATATAAGATCATTGGCGATTCTTCAGGACCGCGCATAAAAGACAATTAGTGAAAATAGAGCCATCTACATGAAGGCATGGTAAGTGTAATTTGAGGAGCAACGGCTGGGGTAGGTCGTACGATCGGTTCCTATTTGGAACAGGGACATTACTGTGAGTGTCTCGAGTACCGCTGTACCGGATGAGGCATGAATATACAGTATTTTACGTGGTCCACATCACCTAGGAGGATCCCCCCTAGGCTATTAACAGTGGCAAGTAGAAAATTACACTTACCACGCCTTCATGTAGATCGCTCTATTTTCACTAATTGTCTTTTTGCACGGTCCTGAAGAATCGCCTTGAGGCTCAAATGATGAAGCATGACACCTAGCTTGCTGGGTGTGTGAGAGCCCTAGTTCCGAAAGGAGGAATTCCCCCTCCTCCATTATTTTAAGACCCCTGTTTGACATACTTCACCATATATACCTATCTTGGTGGCGTTTTTGTGAATAATATTTCACAGAGGAACTGCGTACTCTTTCTTTGTTGCATGTATCCCTATGAACTCACATAGCATAGAAACTACCACCGGAGCTGGTGGGTTATCTCAACACGTTGCACATAGAAACATTTCCATTTTAAAAAATTATTTCTTTATTGAGTTTTGTCACATTATAACAAAAGCAAGAACCACTTCACATTTGGCGCCTGCAATAAGCTTTTCATGTTGCAATACATCTCTTTAACTCATTCCACAGGACCTGGAGCTGACAAGTGTCTCAAGTGAAGGTATGTGCTATGTTTACTCACCCTTTGTGTGCACTCGGAGCAGTTTATTTCACATCTCAGCGATTATCTACCATGTATGTCGCCTTACTTCCCGGATAAGAGCTAGGGGTATCTGGGGGGGCCCGGGGAGGGAGGAGGTGGAGGCACATTTATATATTATTATTATGGGTGAGCTTGCCACTACATTTGAACCGTCTGGTCTATCCTTAGAGCTAGAAGAGGATGAGTACTGGGGTATCCCCAAACTAGCTGTACCCTATAAGAAATATCAGAGCAGATCCACCCTGCAATTAGTGATGGTCACATTTTTCATGGTCTATTAGTGGCTGATCCTCTTCAGAAAGTAATGCCGCCCAAACATTCATCAGGAGGAACTTATATATAAGTAATACTTACTATATCTTTCTCGATCTGCAGTTACGGTGCAAAATGGTCGATATGACCGTGACGCATAGGCACAAGAGTTATCACAACCCACTGGTCCGTTACCTAAATGGCACTGAATAATTATTTAGTGGGTATAGTAAGCCCATGTGCATTTGCTCTATTACAGACCGAAGGATTGTAAAATGGGCCGACATTAGTTGCCGTCCAATTGCTACTAAATAGATACATGGAATCGATAATCTTTCACTGGTCTCTTTTTTTTGTAATGATCAAGACTTTGCAATATTAGAAATTCACATGTTATTTGCTAATTGGCAAGTGTTCTTTTTTGAAGCACCTTAAACCGAAAAAAGGAGCACCTAAATCACTGGAGTGGTTTCATTCAGATCCTAGGGCTGCTAAGCCTGATCTTTTTTCTGCTATTAAGTAAGGTGATAAATATAGTATGTATGAAACCCAGGTCGAAAAAAATATCCTTTGACCAGTGAAACCGGCAAGGGAAACTGGAATCTGGGAGGTTCTTTAACCCCTTCGATGCTGATGACGAGCTCAGCTCGTCATCACCCACGGGGGTCGTGTGCTGATGACGAGCTGAGCTCGTCATGAAGAGTGGGAAGCAGAGTAATTCAGCACCCAGCGGGAAAACGCCTAGCATCCAAGTGGTTAAGAAGCAGCCAAACCAAAAGACAAAAGCATTTTGGGAAATAGCAACTCATGACCGTTGTAATAAAGTCATGAGAACCGAACTCTACATTCAACCAATTGATTGGGTCCTCACCTTAAGGCCGTCTCTACTGCCTTGTGCTACCATTCAAGAACCCAGACGTGATCCCCAACAGTACCTGTCCCATCAGCTTCTCGGTTTGATACTTTTAGTGCTATCTGTGCTCAAAGATCGGGGAAGGCTCCAGTCAGACAAGATTCCAGCTGATATTTTTCGCTTTGAGCCTTCAGTTTGGCTATCATATAAAAGTACTTTTTATTACGACATAGCAGCAAGTGCTTTATTTACAAATTTGTGGATGGACCAGAGACAATTCGCAGGGATGTCACAATGTGCTAGGCAAAAAAATCTTTTGCAAACAAGTTCTTGACAAGTTGACAGCTGCCATCTCTGAGAACGAGGCTTTGAGCCATTTTTTAAGCTGGACTTAAACCTAGGGCAGGTACCGTGGACCAGACTTTCTTTTGACTAATAGGAGGGCATGGATATAAGCCAGGGAAACCAGTAACTTGCTCTCATTGGTTTATGGGCCCTTTTAATTTGGTCCTGAAAACAAAGCTATAGTAGGCACTCTCTAGGATGGGCGCTCCCCCAGTTCTAGTACAGATGAACAAGTTACTTGCTTTTGGTAATTCATTATTCGATAAAGACAGTCTAGTCACAGACTCCTTAACTTTTGAATTCTCCCCAGGTGTCAGACTGGATCCGGAAATTTTTCAGCAGTATCTCTGTGTGCCGGCGCCTTACAACTCTCTAATGAAGTTGACTCCGGTTGTGATGTCAGTGAGGTTATATAGGTCCCCTCTGGTGCGCAGATGTCCATTTCTTCTGTGAAACCTTCCGCGCCAGAACGTGGAACCACTATAGAAACTGGCTGTGGAAACAGTGTGCCAAAAAGAACAATGTATCTTTGAAACAAGAAAATGGAAATTAATGGTATAGTAATACAAAATCAGGATCTATAAGGTACGACCAAATGGTTCGCTGAATCACACAACTATGTGAAACAGTGATCACTGGTGTATAAAACCAGTGCTAAAAAAAGGTACAACCCTTACACTACAGGTCGTTCGTAGAGCGGGGAGAATGGTAGGGCATTAAGGAATCTGCATCTAGACTACGTCTCTACCAGATAATGCTTTACCGAAGGTAAGTAACTTGCTCATATGATGGAGACATCTAACCACAGATTCCTTGACATTTGAATTAAATACCATAGCTATACCCACCTCGAAAAGGGTCTGCAAACTAATCCTACAAAAGTTCTCAGTGAGAACCAGCCGGTCAAAGCTTAACAAAAGACCAGACGTGCATAGGATTTCGATGAACAGGTGCACTGGACTCCTTACAAAAAGGGTCTCAAAGACCAGAGACAATGTAAGTAAAAACAACCTTACAGGCACAGAACAACCATGTCCCAAGGGTAGCAAAAATATACTGTGTCAAAAGACCACAGTCAACAGCATGACAACAGTACAAGACTCCCAAAAGGCGTAGTGAGCCTATGGGCTGTGGCAACAGCCACAGGCAATGAGATGAAGAACCACCCTACATACACGGAAAGAAAAACCATGCCCCAAGGGCAGCGGCATAACTCTGTGTCAGAAGACACCAGATAACAGTGGGACAGTTGTACATGACCTCAACCAGGTGAAATGAGCCTATGGACAAGAAAAGCCAGGGGCAATAATGAATGCCATGTAAACTTCAATTCCTACCACAGTAAGTAGGTTTTTTAAGGCACCTGTCCCAAGGAATCCAGAATAGAGAGATTTGAGAACACTTCCACAATGACATCCAGATGAATAAACCTATTCATCATAAAGTCAGAAAGAACAAACCAAGTTCAAGGACTGATGCAAATCAAAATGTATCCCGGAGGAAAGCATCATTAGATAAAGTGGCCACTACAAGAGTCTACAACGCATAGCACCCGTAGAGACAGAAAGATAGCAATTATACAGATATGAATCTGCCACAAATAATGCTCAAATAAGGCCTAAAAAGATATTGTCCATACTTTACGTACATATATAGATACCCATAATATATATATTTATATGTGTGTGTGTGAATATATATACATTTCTTAAGCTCCAGACCTGAGGGGTTAAGAGAGCATACCCGTATGGCTATTGATATGATCAGTTTATGACTGGAGAACAATTTCTTTATGTTTGGAAAACAGTACTTTCAGAAAATCAGAGTCGCGATGGGGGCCTGCTTCTCTCCCAGTTATGCCTGTTTGCATATGGGCTACTGGGAGGAGCAGGTCCTCTCGCTCAAGTTTGCAAACACCATGTCTACTAAAATAGTCAAGTGGTTAAGGTACATAGATGACCTGTTTGTAATTTGGGATGGCTCTGCACAAGAGGCGGCAGATTTTATTGACTAATTAAATGACAATGGGTTGAACCTACAGTTTACCAGCCAGATAAGTGACACATCTATATGCTTCTTGGATGTAGAGGTTTTTGTGAGAGACGGTAGGCTGGAAACCAAGCTGTACAGGAAATCAATAGCTGGTAATAGTGTTCTCCATTCAGGTAGCCATCATCCTGCTCATCTTATAAGGAGCATACCTTACGGTGAAATGCTACGCATAAGACGGATCTGTAGCACGGAAGTAGACTGTAAAGCAGCTCAATTACAATGCAGTAACAGATTCAGACAGAGGGGTTACAACAGCGAGGTTATAAAGAGAGCCATGAACCGAGCCAATGCACACGATAGGACATCCCTTCTATCGATAACACCTATGGACTCAGTCATCCCACAGCCAGTAACAGGGAATACTAAGAAGGCAGATACCCGCAAAACTGAAAGCGAAACTCGATTGATTTTCACTTTTAGCAACCAACATCGTACCATAAGAAATATTGTCAAGCGCAACTGGTCACTGATTACGAGTGATCCAGTGTTAGGCAGAGAGATCGTTGGGGCACCTAAGATAGCCTACAAACGCGCAAGAACACTAGGCAATTGCCTGGTATCAAGCAGCCCAGAGATGAGGACTAAGGACGTGTGGCTAGACACAAGTAAAGGATTCCTGCGTTGCTCATCTTGCAAAGCTTGCAAGAATGGAGTAAGCAGAACAGAGTATTCTACGCCATTTAACAGCATACCTACCACCATCAAGTACAAACTGACGTGCCGCACCGAGTACGCACTGTACGTGCTGGAGTGTCCCTGTTGCCTCCGTTATGTAGGTAGCACGAGGCCACAGGTGTATAAACGTATACTCCAGCACCTTAGGGCCATTACCAACGGTGACTCTGCGTACCCGGTGGCCAGACACTTTGTTGAGGCACATGACAAAAAAGTGTCAGATTTGGGGTACTTTGTTATAGACACGGTACCACCCCAGAGAAGAGGAGGAGACCGGGATCTGTTACTGCGTAGATTAGAAACATGACACATCATTCTACTCGATACTAAGAATCCCAATGAGCTGATTGCGGGGGAAGATTGCCACACTTACCTATGAAACATAATATGCAAACAAGTGGGTGTATATATACTAACATGGTAGCTGCCTCATTCACAATGTTTAACCAAATCACATTCACATATGTAGTCACACAGGGTTGCACGTAACTGTTTTTAACCATTATTTATTTGCCGAATTTGCACACATGTCCGTTGGATGTATATTGTAATGTTTACAGCCCATTGGGGTACAACTACAGTAACTCAGGGTCAGTTATGAACTGCGATGAGAGTAAGCAACACTAGATGGCTCACACCATCTAGAGTACAATATAGGAAAAGCTATGAAAGAAGGTTATCATTTCTCAGTGCGATTATATATTTATATTTTGATACAAATTTGTATATTTAACCAAATTTTTACATTTAACAGATATTTATTTGAAGTATTTGTATAATATGTAGATTGTAATATTTGCACAGTGTTTTTTCCGATATCTGCTACTTTAGGTGTATATAGATGAATTTAGTCTAATAGATGTATGTATTTATAGTTATATTCATATTTATATTCATGTATTTATTTGTACCGAATGTATATCATAATCTGGTTTGCTAAACATCTCACCGCAGTTCCTGAGATCCTTTCAACCATTAATGGTTAACTAAAGACAATAGAATGTAACTGCATTTAGGCAGTTAGGCAATAATAACAGTATGTTTTCTATTTTCATTGTCATTTGGCAAGTAATTATTGGTTGTGAGCACTTTAAATTGAGCACGTCCGCACCAAGACGGTGTCATGTGATCAAGGTGCTTCGGGCACCGAAACGCGTCGTGGTGGAGTGGGGATGAGCTAATATATACACATATACGTATATACATATACGTGTATATATATATATATATACACATACGTATATATATATATATACACATACGTATACATACACACACACACACACACTCGGACAAAGGAGGTAATGTGGTACTTTGGCCCTTCCACATGTATAATGAAGCAAAGTCCCAATTAAGGGACATTAGATGGTACCGAAGGTGCCACAAAGTAACCTCCTAGAGCTGAAAAATAAATATCAAAGATCTTGCAAGATGGAGGGGTTTGGGTATGAGATCTCAGGGTGAATATTTGTTTTTAAAACTAGACAACCCTGTGACACCAATTATGTACCTTACTCCTAAGGTACATTAAAATAAAGAGGTTTCACCTGGCAGGCCCATAATCACTGCCATAAAAAGCTTACTCGAACCAACCTCAAGATACCTGGACCATTTTTTTGCAGGAGTTTGTCAGAGAACTACCAGCGTATAAACAATATACAAGGGATTTTTTTAGGAAAATTGAGAATTTGGTGTGGAAGGAGTCCTTTCTCCTAATCACGCTTGACATGTCATCGTTGTACACGAGTATAGTACACGATGATGGGCTGCAAGCCATGAGACACTACCTCAATACACGACCCATTACACTGTATCAACATTCAGGGATCCTGGTAGAGATGGGTAGACTCTGTTTGGAGAATAATTTCTTCATGTTTAGTAGTGAAACATTCAAACAGATGCGAGGGACGGCCAAGGCCACCTGCTTCGCCCCCAGCTATGCAAATTTGCATATGGGCTGGTGGGAGGAGCAGGTGCTCAGAGTCAAACATGCTATGGAATTGAAAGAGAATGTAATTGTATGGAGGAGATTCATTGATGATCTCTTTCTAGTCTAAGAAGGGACGAAGGAATCAGCTGAACATTTTCTTTTGGAACTGAACAACTCACTAAACCTAAGATTCACAGACACGATCAGCAGGTCACAAGTCTCCTTCCTGGACTTAGAAGTGTATGTAAAAGACAACACGCTACACACTCTTACCTTTAGGAAGCCTACGGCTGGCAATTCCATCCTGCACGCCCAAAGATTTCACCCCCAGTAATTGAAAAATAGCATTCCCTAGGCTGAGCACCTAAGAATGAAAAGTAATTTTAGTGAGGTGTCAGCCTTGACGCAAGCCCAGAATAGCCCTACCAAGAGATTTACCCAGAGAGGCAATAACACCCAAGTATTTGATCAGGCATTAAACAAAGTGAATGGGAATGAGAGGGATGTGCTGCTCTGACAAAATGAATCAAACATAGCCGACAACAGGAAAACCAATAAGGAGATAAGGATGATAGCTCGATACAGTGCCTACCATACCAGGGTGAGAGAATGTTTGAGTAGGCACTGATATCTAGTAAAAAGAGACTCTATTTTGAGTACTGTGATTCCACGCAGACCATTAATCACCTTCAAGAAAGCGAGGTCAATGAGGCAGGAACTGGTGAACAGCAGTCCAGAAATTGGAAGTACAGAGGGATGGTTGAAAGCAAGCCCTGGCTTCCATAAACGCTTAAAATCTAAGGCCTGTAAGATAGCTCGTAATGAAAGGCAAGTAACATCGCCTCTAATTAAGAGCCCATGGAAGATTAGAAACATTTTAAACTGTAAAAGTGAATTTGTGGTATACATTTTGCAATGCACATGCCCCAAAATGTATGTGGGCAGCACCATTCAAATGGTGCATGTACGGATATTACAGCACTTAGGAGCAGTCAAAAACAACGACAAAACCTATCCTGTTGCCAGGCATATCAACGTAGTGCATAAGGGAAATGTGAAGGATCTCAAATATTTTGCAATGACCAAGTAGCAATAATGAGAAGGGGAATCAATTGTGAGTTAAAATTTCGACAACTAGAATCTAGATATATACTGTTGTTTAATACCAAAATCCCGTCAGGTTTGAATTCAGAAGAGGATCTACATGTTCATTTAAGGATCTAAAGGTATCCACTTTCAGAGTTTTTAATATTAGTAGTGAAGTACAGGTCAGATGAAAACACAATGACTTTGTGAACACATATATTTTGGGAATCAATGTAGAACATAAGAGGAATTCAAGTGCAATTGTGTAAAGGATGTCTATATATTTTATATATATATATATATTTTTAATAAGTTTTGAGTGCAATTACAGGGATGACATAGGAAAAGGGAGGATTGGAGTAAAAGCAGTGTGCATCAGTAGATGTCATCAGATACTTTAGGTATATGTAAGAACCTGGTAACATGTACATTATCTGAAATTGGATGTGCGAGCAATTGGGTAAACGACTCATAGGATTGGAGATTGTGCAGTGAAGACCTGAATACCCATATAATATATTGGATTTATGGCACTTGTATTAGTACACCCAAGAAGACCATTTTGGAAGGAGATAATTATCCCTGGGTCATAGATAGAGGTGAAGAAGAAACTGTAAGCACTAGCACTTCATAAAGGTTATTCACCTAAATCATTAGGCTTGAGCAACTTTGCTTATGTAGGTAGATAACCTGGTAATTACGTGTTGCACTTGCCCTTTAAGAAATTTATGCTGCACTCGCACTTTACAGAGCCGAGAGAGATGATGACCCGAGCTGGATAATGAACCCGTAGTTTAAGGTTGTGAAAGCGCTTGCACTTTATAAAAGTTGTTCAATCCTTGCACATTATCAGATGTGAGACATTCGATTATTTGAGCTGGTCCACAACCGAATAACTTATTGTTGAACTTGCACTTTATTTTGCTAGTAATGCGTGATTACTGAGCAAAAGTTCCAAACCTGGGGTGTTAGGCTGGGACACAGCCGGGAGACGTGTAATATTTTCACCTACAAAAACAAAAAAATTTATCTTTGGGAAATGCACTATAGAGTGATCTAAAATTCAAATAAGTCCCTATAATAATGAAGGTTTCAATGACAAATCCAATGCAGAAAACTATATTGTACATGTTTTATTTATATCTATTTAATTAATTCATATATTTATTTAATTATTTAAATCTTTATTTCTAGATTTAAATTTTGGAATGTTGTTGAGATTTTCTAATTCTTGAGGATGAACAATTAAGCACTTTCACATTATATGCCCAGGGCGGCAAAGACATAAGTACCAATTGTGAATTGCCAGGATCCATCAGAATGCCCACCACCTTCCGCACTCCAGCAGTAGTGGGGGAACTATTCAGGGTGACATCCTTACATCCTACCTAGAAAGACTCCCTGTCGGGTGGGGGCTCCTTGCAGGTTCTCAACACATGCCTCTCACCCTCGGCTCGTCCCCTCTTTTACTTCCCCTGTTCCCTGAGGAAGAAAAGTGGACTTATATTTCTTTAATTCTCTGCTCCGGTATGTGGTGATATTTTCCTTATCTTTGTTTCCCAGGCCTCCAGAGCTCAACTCAGCAAGCCTCCGTGACTCAGCAAGCCTCCGTGACTCAGCAACCTCCATGACTTAGCAGTCTACATGACTCATCAGCCTGGCAAAACATATTTAACTCTCACACAGGCTCTTCAGTGCTTCGCACTGAGTTTCCTGTTGAAGACCCTGCGGCGCGTTGGCTCTTCTCCGCAGGTGCTGGTCGGACGAGTCCCGTTCCATCCTTGCTGCTGCTACTCGCAGGTAAGTCTAAATCCTTTTTGGGTTACATGAAACTCTTGTGCTCAGTGGAATTCCATTGTTTTGACTCCCGGCTCATTTCTGGTTATCAGGGAGATCTTGGGTAACTGCGCACGAAACTCTTCACAGTCAGAGACTTCCCGACTTCGTTTCCTAAATCACAGTTCCCTCTTGTTCCCGTTCAGCGTACTTTACGCTACTTGCCTGGATTTTGGTCATTTCCTCTTCATATCATTTATAGCACTTGGACCCCGTTTACCACTTCTTTCAGGGTATCTTGTAGGGTGGCGACCATGTCCGGCACGTTCTTCATGGCAGTTTCATTGGTCACCACTCTTTCTTTAAGTTTGCGGTGTTCTTCTTTCAATACGATGAGATCCGTCCCAATGGCGTCCATTTTCGCCTCCCACGAGGAGGTAATGGCCTGCAAGATGTTGACCAGGGTGGGGTCTCTGTGTGGTCTCTCCCCACGTCCTCCAAATGCACTTTCGTCGTCAGTGTGCTGCTCCTGTTTGTCCATCCACAGCACCTCATACCCCTTTTTCCTGGACACCCGTCCCATCAGGCAATTCGTTGGCGAGAGTAGTGAACTGCTTGAGTAATTTCCGCCATTCCCAAATTCCCAGGGTCAGTGTTATGTGGACACACACCAGTGATTGCAATGTCGTCAGGCCTCCAGTCCTCGTGAGCCTTTTCAGTCGGTTTCCCCCATTTAATGGTCGACAAAGACATACCCAGTGTATGGGGCAGGCACTGCCAATCTGTAGGGGCTCTTGGTAGGCACCTCAAGGGTCTCAGGAGTATGGGGGTAAACCAGTCTGGAGCATGGATCAGCCCCAAACAGAGGTCTAACAAACTGGCAGCAAAGTAGAGTTAGCACTAATGCCCCCCGTCAGCAGGGTCCGGGCCCAGTGTCTCACATTTGCTTAGGAGGTGCGTGCTATGACCAGCCCAGTCAGCGTAGTACTCACGTGCTTCTAGGGGATATACACCACACGCCCATCACCGGGTAGGCCTTCCCTACAGTGCCTCCAGGTTCAGTAGAACAGTGTCGTGATCCGCTACTCATCTCAGTCGGGGCACCATTTTCCCTCTAAGTTCCAAAATTCAGGCTCTGCTGGCGACGGGTTGCGGGCCATGTAATGGCTACTAAATGGCCATGTGGTATTTCTTATTGCAGACCTGTATATATAGGTCCTCTGGGCACTGCTCAACAGGACAGCGCAGGGTGTTCCTGAGCGCAGGGCCACAGTGCTGCAGTCCGCCGTCTGCCCCACCTGGTCTCACTGCGTTTCCTCTGAGGGTTTAGGATAGTCTGGTCGAGCCCCTAGCCCCGCGTGAGCTCCTCTCTCTGGCAGGCCGCAGATTTCCTGTACGCCCGGTCCCCGGTAATCCCAACTATTGGGTCCCCCTAGTCCACTCCGATTCCTCAGCTATATAGTAGCTTCCTAGAGTATAGGCCATTATGTGTAGCATGTTAGGGCAATTGGAATTATATCCTTTGCAGGGGAATCATCTCTGCAGTGAACATCCCCACCTCAGCACAGCCAGGGTCTCCCGCTCTGCCATCTTGAAGTCAGGCATCAACTTCCAAGCGGCAACTCACTGCCCCTCAGCCTCATCGCTTGGTGGTCCCTCAGGTGAGTTCCAGGCTTCACGCGGCCTCCGATCTGTGGTTCATGAGTCTGGAGTGTTCACCGCTGGTCACAGCTGCCGTTTTGTCTCGTGTCACACCGGGTGAAAGCAGGCAGGGAAAACCTGCCGGTCACCCGCAGTAGTCTAACGTTGCACGTCGGCGGTGGCACCGGGGTCGTTCCGCCGCCCCCTAGGACTCAGGACTCTCCTACCGCGCTCAAAGCCAGCCCGCTCTTCCTCTCTAATTCAGAGCCTCCATTTTGGGGTCAGGATGCAGCGCCAGGTCGCGGCTCTCCTCTCTCCCCGTAATCCGCTCTCACGCCAGATCTGCCACCAGCCTCTGTCCCAGGGGCAGGCTCAGGACCTCCGCCGCTCCTCAGGTGCGGTCCGCAATACCCAGGGCGTTGTAGTTCGCGGCGATCACTCTGCTAGTTCACGGACGCCATCTTAGGTCGCCGCGGCCAGTGCACAGTCGGGACAAAGAATCGTTCCTTGTTGCGCAATCCAGTCACCTACGCCGTCAAGGAAGCTCCCACCAGTGCACCAGATGTTCCCATTCAGGATGGGCATTTAGGGGCCCCTTTAATATAGCAGGATCAATTACAACGGAGGGAGGCAACAGAGGAGCTCCGAGGTTTGCTTCCTTCTACATCAGCATCAGGCCACGCCCCCCACAAGTACGATAGTCATGCATGTCTTGCAATTCTTGTACTAATATCACAGGAAGGTGGACCATGGCTCACCAACAAGCTCTATGTATTTCCTTTTTGCTTGTGGAGCATGAAATTCCTGTTGATAGTAACTTTCATAGTCGTCCTCATCATCGTCCTGATACTTGATGTGAAGCTGAGAGGGACTGTGAGCAGGACCAAACATTTCATCATCATCAGATTCCTCCAAAAATATTGTAAGTGGGAAAGGTGAAACCACTGAAAGATTCTGGTAAAAATGACTAGTCGGCGGTGTCGTCGACTGGTATAAAGACCGTAGTTGCGACTTCGAAGGTCATTTTTGGCCAGGCGTAGGATACAGCGTCATCGGCTTCGTCGACGGCGTCTGTGTGGTTGAAGAGGACAAGTTAGGAGAAGAGGATAAAATCGCCGTATTATCGTCGATGATGCAGAAACGGTAGTAGTCGACGCGGTCGTAGATGAAGAAGAGGTGGTCGTCGGCAGAACAAACATCATTGACAAGGATTTCGATGTCGACAAGGAATTTGTCGTCGTCATCCGTGAAGTCATCATCGACAAGGAAGTTGTCAGCGGAGATGGTACCTTGGTCGTTGCAGGAAAAGTTGACGGGGCAGCTGAATCGGTCTTCGACGAAGCAGTTTTCGAAGATGAGATCTTCTACGACAATGCAGGAGATACATGTTCCAATGGTGGTTTTTGTATTGACGGGACACAGAAAATAGTGTTGTCGACGATATAGGCTTTTTAGAGATTGTCATCTTCATGGATGGTTCTGAAGAGGTTTTTTCATACTTAGATGTCAGATGGCTTTTCTCCTCAGTAGGAAATTAATACTTCCCTTTTTGTGAGGTACCTGCAGCTTCCCGACGAGACTTTTTTGAAGTTTTTTTTTTTTATTTAGAACCCTCAGAAGATTTATGGGATCTCTCTCTCCTTTTAGATGTTTCCTGAGAGGCCTCTGATGTAAAGCTCTTCTCCTCCTCAGAGACGACATCAGACTTATTTTTCAGTCTCTGAAGCAAAATGAACAACCTACCCTCTCTATCTTTAAGGGTTTTGGTTGAGAATGTTCTACGAATCTTGGAGTCCTTTACTTTATGCAGAGGGTAGAG